>NC_052148.1:254023901-254669096 GCF_902713615.1 Scyliorhinus canicula | reverse complement strand
AAGATTTAAAAGGGAACAGACAAAAATATAGTCAATTGTGTTGTTGATGAATAAGAGGCTCGTTTAGGAGTTTGGTAACGTCTTCTCCACTGTTACCAGACTCCTAAACAACCCTCTTATGGACTGACCCGATTAATACTACACTCCTGTATGCTTCACCTGATGCCGGTGTCTATGTATTTACATTGTGTACCTTGTGTTGCCCTATTATGTATTTTCTTTTCATGTCCTAAATGATCTATTTGATTTGCTCGCAGAAAAATACTTTTCACTGTACCTCGGTACATGCAATAATAAACAAATCCAATCCAATGGACCTATGCAACGTATTGAGAATAATGAAAGGAGTAAAGAAAGAAAGGAAACCCCCATGTGTATATAGCATCCTAGACAACCAACTGACGTTTCAAAGTGCTTGACAGTCAATGAGGAATTTTTGAAGTATAGTCATTGTTGTAATGTAGGGTGGGCGGCACGGTGGCGCAGTTAGTTCTGCTGCCTCACGGCGCTGATGACCCAGGTTCAATCACGGGCCCGGATCACGGTCCACGTGGAGTTTGCACATTCTCCCCGAGTCTGCGTGGGTCTCATCCCCACATCCCAAAGATGTGCAGAGTAGGTGGATTGGCCACGCTAAATTGGAACTGGAAAAAAATAATTGGGCACTCCAAAATTAAAAGTAAATTATAGTAGTGTAGGAAATGCAGCAACCAATTGAACAGGGAAAGCTTCCAAAAACATAATAACCTGATTGAATTTGTTTGGGATGTTGATTAAGGGATAAATACTAGCTAGGACACTGGGGTAACTCCCTGCTCTTTTTCAAAGATAGTAGCAAACTCTTCCGCAACAGCAAGACATTCAAAATGAATTGCCTGAAACAGTATTTTTAAAAATGTTTATTTTTAATCACAATGAAACTCACCATTTCCATCATTTCAGGGTCATCAAAATCATAAATAATGTGCTCCAGAATGTCTCGATCAGACACAAATCCCAAAGCTCGAAACACAATAATTATGGGAACTTCCTGTCTGATATATGGTAGTGTGGCAACTATTCTCTGGCCTATTGCACTTTTTCTTACACCCTGCAGAGAAAACAGATAGCATTCTAAGAGTAGTGTCCAAAAAACATTAAAAGTGAATACAGTGAATATAATTGTCAAAAATGTTACCTGTCCTCCTCTTGCTAACATGCTGACCCAGATGGTACTGGTAGGTCGAGATGAATTCTCTAAACAGGACCGACACTCTCCTGTATAAGCATATTTGGAGTCTTTCTTTGCAAACACGTACACTGTGTTTGTCGCCATCTTTTCCTGTGCAATTAGGACCTTGGGAAATTCCAAAATGAATCATTTATTAATAACTCAAGCAATTTATTTTACTGCCACTCTAGTTACACCTACACCATTTGTTGGAAGTATATCTAATGCTAAAAGTTACAAAATCGCACAAAATTTCTATGAATTGAGAATTATTTCCCATTGCTGTGGAACCTAGAAGCACAATTTCAGGATAAAGGGCAGCACGGTAGCACAAGTGATTAGCACTGTGGCTTCACAGCGTCAGGTTCGATCCGCTGCTGGGTCACTGTCTGTGCAGAGTCTGCACGTTCTCCCCGTATCTGCGTGGGTTTCCTCTGGATGCTCCGGTTTCCTCCCACAGTTCGAAGACGGCGGGTTAGGTGGATTGGCCATGATAAATTGCCCATAGTGACCAAAGAAGGTTGGGTGGGGTTGCTGGGATAGGGTGGGAGTGAGGGCGTGAGTGGGTCGGCGCAGACTCGATGGGCCGAATGGCCTCCTTCTGCACTGTATGTTCTATGTATCTATCTAGGAGCTGATCATTTAGGATTGCGATGAAGATAATTTTTCTCACTTAAAAGGATTGTGGATCTTTCGAACAAAGGGTTGGGGAAATGCCATCACTGTATATTTTTATGGTTGAGATAGACAGATTTTTGGTCTCTCAGGGGATCAAGGGATATGGACAGGGAGTGGAAGAGTGGAGTTGAAGGTTAAAATCAGCCATGAACTACAGATTTTCGGTCTCTCAGGGGATCAAGGGATATGGATGAGAATTAGAGTTCTTTTTGCCCTTGTCTGGTCTCAGTAAAAATACCAAGTCGGATTGTAGACAACAACTTTAATTTAATTGCGCGTCTTGCAAGTTCACTCACTCTGCCTGGGTTTTGTAGAGTCAGAGTGAGTGGGTTTTGTAGAGTCCCCAGAGTGAGTGAGTGAGTCCCAGAACAAAGAAACTTGGTCTCATATACATTGGTTAAAAAAAAGTGAGGTTACCAAATAAGGTAACTTGGCAATTGTAGGGTTTCTATAGGTTCCCTTACATTCCTTAACCTAGCCATATAAGGTAATCTTAGCAATTACTGGTCCCAATATCCTGCCCTCACATTCCTTTTGCCCGAGGCCCCTGTGATCACCCATCCCCCTCACCATGATGCTCCTGACTTAGCCTGACTACCCACAATGCTTCAGTGCCATCCCCTTTTGTTCATTTCCTCATGGACAGGGAGTGGAAGAGTGGAGTTGAAGGTTAAAATCAGCCATGAACTACTGAATGCCAGAGCAGGTTTGATGTGTCATACGAGTTGGAATTCTCTGTTCCCATCAAGAGTGCAGTTCCGCCTGTGGGTTTCGCGGCGGCGAGGGTTGGCTTCAATGGGAATTCCCATTCACAAGCAGCAGGATGCGCAGCCATCGAACAGCCTGCTGCCGAGTAACATGCGCCTGGGGAACCGGCTTTTAAATTGCATCTATTGGGCGGAGTGAGGAAAATTGACAAGTATTTTTTCAGTGAAACAACTAACTCCTAATTTTAAAAAAAAATTGTTCTTGGGATGTGGGCATCGCTGGCTGGGCCAGCAATTATTGCACATCCCTATTTGTCCTTGAACTGAGTGGCTTGCTAGGCCATTTCAGTGGGGGCAGTTAGGAGTCACATGTAGGCCAGACCGGGTAAGAAGGGCAGATTTCCTTCCCTGAAGGATATTAGTGACATAGATGGGTTTTTACGACAATCAGCATTTAATTTTTTTTTAAAAATTGGATTCAAATTTCACCATCTGCCATGGTGGGATTCAAATACGGGAGCCCAGAGCATTACACTGGACCCCAGAGCTTTACCCTGGGTCTCTGGATTGCTGGTCCAGTGACAATATCACTACGCCACTGTCTCCCCAAAGGATTTTACAACCAATTACAACGGGTCAGTTGACAGAAAGCTAAAAATTGAGTAAATTTGTTCATGGTGCATTATAGAAAGTTAAGATTTTTATAGGTAATGCATCTTAAATTAATCTACTGTTAAACTACTGTTATTAAAATATCCATTGGCTATTAGACAATAGATAAATGCAAATCTACAGTTCAACAGCAAGACAATGCTAATGGCGGCACACAGACCCACAACCTCCAGTCTCTACAGTGTCAGATTTGGGAGGTACCCCAAAGATGCACTAAGGAATACCCAATTATTATTATTTTTTCCAAAAAAGGGCAATTTAGCATGGCCAATCCACCTAACCTGCACATCTTTGTGTTGTGTGGGTGAAACCCACGCAGACACGAGTAGAATGTGCAAACTCTACACGGACAGAGACCCAGAGCCAGGATTCGAACCCACGTCCTCAGGGTGGTAATCCCAGTGCTATCCACTACCTCACCGTGCTGGCCTAAGACAATATACTTGTGATGCCTGTTTAGTTATGAGTGTTTTTCGGAGCCAGGCCAACAGGTACTTTGTGTATCAATACTTTAATGAATGGAAAATGTTAATCAGACATCACCCAGGTTTACTTGTCTTCAAAATTATATTAAAGAGCAAGTCCCTTACCCTATCAACCCACCGTATACAGGGTGCTTGCATATTATTATACAAATTGTAAAAGAACTGTACAAAAAGCGATGTAACTGACTCGTGCATTAGTACTCACCTGGATCACATTAACAGACATTGAATGTCTCAAAGCAATTTAATTTTCATGAGAACAATTATTATTTGTACAAATTCCTTACTTTTCTAAATACTTCATGAGGCAACTGCAAATTCTGTACCTTTTCTGATCCATTGATGATGAAATAGCCACCAGGGTCCAGTGGGCACTCATTGAGCTCACAGAGATCACGATCCGTCAAACCGCTGAGAAGACAATAGGTGGATCGAAGCATGATAGGAATTTTCCCTATAAATGTCTTCTGATGCTGAGTTTGCATCTGCTCCTCTCCTTCCTTAATCACTGTCTTTGTGATATCTACATAGAGAGGGGCTGAATACCTGTAAAACAAAGTGCAACATACCAAATCCTTACCTATTTTTGAAAAGTTGGAAAAAAGATTGGCTCCATCTCTGCAAGGAATCCAAGGAAACTTACGTAAGGTTGCGCAACCTAGCTTCATTTGGCATCATTGGAGATGGTGCCCCATCCCTTTCCCAATGTGTTGGTTTGGATAAATAGATCTGTTCAAATTTTAGTAAGAACCTGGGCTGGAACACGAAAATAATAAGTATTATACATATGCACAATTCAACTACTAAAAATATAATTGCATATTTCCTTCTGGGGGTTTGCTTACCGGCTCTTCTACTTCCCCGGTAGTATGTTGAGCTTCAGCTTGGAGATCTATTGGAGGAGCATCTTCCACAATTCTCTGTACTGACATTTGGATGAATTCATCAAATGAATCCAACTGTTGCCGAACCAAACCTTTCTCATCAAAATAGGAGCTGCAAAACAAATATCCTAATTATTATTTTTTTAAAGAATAGGTTGTAAAGGCAATCCAACTTGTTACCGAGAATCAAAACACCACATGGTAAAATACTTTCTGGTCAAATTCATAGGCAAATAGGATTTTGTTCCAGTTTAAACCAGCTTTTCAAAGCTAATTCAGTTTTGAGTTTTCTCATTTAAAAGTCAGATTCAGTAGAGCCTTCTTTTTAGGGGGCTCATTTACCATACTCCCAGAAAATAGTACTCAAATGCTGGGGCTATAAATTTATTTGGGAAAGCGCAGAATATTGCTAAACCATTTTTCCCCTCCCCCTGCCCAGTCAATACCTCATCCTTCCTTCATCCATCATACAGTTCTTCATTTTTCATCCTGCAATTTATCTTCCCACCAGCTTTGTAATGTAATACAGAAGTCTTCTTTGAAACAATGTGCTCAACAGATTTCCACATAGTTATTATCAGTTAAAGGTAAAATAGTGGAGGTGAAAAGTCAAAGCATATGTGGGAAAATAGAGTTAATGGCAGTCACAAGCTCAAACATCTTATAATTAAAGAACATTGTAGTTCACCCAAAGGTAAACTACACTACAGGATGTAGTCATTGTTGGCAAAAAATAAAGACATATTTTCTTTTCTAAAGAATGATTTTGCATTGGCTGCTATGGGTTAAAATTATACCCCACTATAAAGAGGTGTCTATCGTAAACCTGGAAAACATTTACCCAGCTCCAGGGAGGTTGGGGAGGGCCCATACTGCAATCCTGAAACCCAGTTTCTCGCAGATCCAATAAATTTAACAGCAGGGTCTGATTAACATTTATTTTTTCACTTTTCCAGCCATTGCCAGCCAGATTAAAAGGCTGTAAGCCTTTGCCATCAAGCCACAATCAAGGAAGGAGTCACAGAAAAGACTGGTGAAAATCAGAGGCCAGGCAAGTATAGACAAATGGAAGATCAGAGGAATAACAATGTAGGCCGGAAAGTAGTGAACCAGAGATTGAACACTAGAAGTAGATTGAGACGGTTTGTGAGGTGGATCAGGCAATGACAGAGTAGAGCAATTGAATGCCTTGGTGGAGGAGGCAGTTGGGGAGGAGAGGGTTACTGAATACTGGAAGGGAAATTGACCTCTAGAGCACCACAGGGGTTAGCACTGCTGCCTCACAGCATCATGGACCCAGGTTCGATTCCAACATTGGGTGACTGTCGGTGTGGAGTTTGCACATTCTCTCTGCGTCTGCATGGATTTCCTCCGAGTGCTCCGGTTTCCTCCCACCGTCGAAAGATGAGAAGGTTGGGTAGATTGGCCATGCTAAATTGCCCCTTAGTTATGGGATGGGATTGCGGGCTTGGGCTGAGTGCTCTTTCGGGGGGGTCAATACAGGCTTAACGGGCCGAAAGGTCTCTTCCTGCACTGGAGAGATTCTATGATTCTGAACAATCACATCAGCTTCAAGTGGGAGTTTCAAAGTATGAAAATGCAACAAAATTAGATTACAATTGGAAATGCAAGAAAAGCAATGGAACTTCGGAAATTGTTGCATTAAAAGTAGAATTTCAAATGTTTTATTCTTCTGCCTCCTGACTCTTATAGACCATGTTGAAATTTGAAGCAGGTTCGAGCTGAGGCAATATGGTTAATAGGCAAAACCACTAAAGCAGAGTAAGAAAGATTCATCCTCAACAACCCACCAACCTCAGGCAAGGTTAATGAATATCGATAATTGAGCTGAACCACTCCATGCTGACAAAGTAGCCATGTTGACCAAGGGATAGTTTTGAATACCAGTTCTTTTTTTTTTTAAATATTTTTTATTCTCCTCCTTTTTCACATTTTCTCCCACATTTACACCCACCAACAATAAACAATAATCAGTAACAAATATGACAATCCCCCTATCAATAACAACGATCCCATTCTCCCACCAAACCCCAAACATTAGCCCGCATGTTCACACAAACAAATGACAAAAAGGAATTAGGGATCACCCATAGTCACCATTAACACACACAGCCCCTATCCTCCCAACCCTCCCACCCACCCACCCCAACTAATGTTCGATGTTATCCAGTTCTTGAAAGTACATAATGAATAATGCCCATGAATTGTAGAACCCCTCCATCCTTCCCCCTCAGTTCAAACTTAACCTTCTCAAGAGTCAAGAATTCCAACAGGCCCCCTCACCACGCCAGGGCACAGGGTGGAGGTGTTGCTTTCCAACCTATCAGGATCCTCCCTCGGGCGATCAACAAGGCGAAGGCTACATCTGCTTCCGCACCCGTTTCCAACCCTGGCTGGTCCGACACCCCGAATATGGCCTCCCGGGGGCCCGGGTCGAGTTTCACGTGCACCACTTTAGAAATTACCCTAAAAACCTCCTTCCAGTAATCCTGTAGCTTTGGACAGGACCAAAACATATGAACATGATTAGCGGGACCCTCCCCCCCCCTCCTCGCGCGCAACGTTCACAAACATCTTCTACTCCTTCAAAGAATCGGCTCATCCTCATCCTTGTGAGGTGTGCTCTATATACCACCTTCAGCTCCAAACTCGTGCACGAGGTGGAGGCATTCACTCTCCGGTGCACCTCACACCAGAACCCCTCCTCCATATCCTCTCCCAACTCTTCCTCCCACTTTGCTTCGATCCCTTCCAGTGGTGCCTTCTCCTCTTCCAAAATAGCTCTGTAAACCGCTGACACTATCCTCTTCTCCAGTCCCCGTCAAGAGCAACTCCTCCAGCAATGTGGAGGCCGGCTCCACCGGGAAGCTCTGTATCTCTTTTCTGGCAAACTCTCGAACCTGCATGTATCTAAACATTTCCCCTGCTCCAGCCCATACTTAGCTTCCAGCTCCTTCAATCCTGCAAACCGACCCCTAAGAAACAAATCTTTTACTGTCTTAATCCCCTTCTCCTCCCATTTCCAAATATTTCCATCCCACTTCACTGGCTCAAATCTGTGGTTCCCGAATCGGCATTTCCCTTGACCCTGCCCCCAACCCAAAGTGTTGGCGAAACTGCCTCCACATTCTCAATGAAGCTATTATTACCGGACTCCCTGAGCCATCGGGAGTGGCGCTGTTGCTAGTGCTTTCAATCCCGACCCCCTGCACAAACTCTCCTCCATTCTGACCCACTGGGAATCAACCACTCTGACCCAACTCTGCACCTTCTCCACATTCGCCACCCAGTATTAATACATCAGGTTCAGAAGACCCGAACCCCCTGCCTGCCTTTCCCTCTAACAGCACCTTTCTAACACTGGCCACCTTCCCTCCCCATATGAACAAAGTAATCCTTCCCTCAATCTCTCTGAAAAAAGTCTTTGGCAGGAAAATTGACAAGCATTGAAAACATAAACAGAAATTGTGGCAACACGTTCATTTTAACCGCCTGTACCCGACCCGCCAGTGACAGAGGGAGACCATCCCACCTTGCC
This sequence comes from Scyliorhinus canicula, assembly GCF_902713615.1. Taxonomy (NCBI): domain Eukaryota; kingdom Metazoa; phylum Chordata; class Chondrichthyes; order Carcharhiniformes; family Scyliorhinidae; genus Scyliorhinus; species Scyliorhinus canicula. The sequence goes on along the minus strand of NC_052148.1, from coordinate 254,660,901 downwards.
AGATCAGCTTTCACTCTCCCCACCAAACTCGAAATGTTGTACCTGCGGAGCCCCCTCCCCACTCCCGGGCAACCTGCACCCCCAGGTACCTAAAGTGAGTCCCTGCCCTACGGAATGGCAGCCCTGCCCCCACACCCGGCCAAGACACCCACAAAATACTCACTCTTGTCTAGATTTAGTTTGTACCCCGAGAAAGACCCAAACACTCGAAGCAGCTCCAATATGTCCCCTATCGACACACTCGGTTCTGACACGTATAACAGCAAGCCATCAGCATATAAGGACACCCTGGGCGGTATTCTCCCATGCCGTGCCATATGGAAGAAGCCGTCCGCGCCAATTTTTCCCTCGGCGCCGTTCCAACGTCGACAGGCGATTCACGGAGGAGCGGAGAATCTGCGCCATTTGCCTCGGCGCGTCTGGCGCCGCGCCAGTCGCGGGCCGCTGTCCGTGGCCGGGCGCCGATTCTCCGGCCTTGATGGGCCGAGCGGAAACAGCAGAGTCCCACCGCCGCCGTTCACACTGGGGGGGGGGGGGGGGGGGGGGGGGGGGGAGAAGAGCTCTGCGCATAGAGTCGAGAGGCGACCTGTGGGGCGTGGAAATGCGCTCCTTCACCCGGGGGGGGGGGGTCTGGCCGCGGTCGGGGACGTCATGTTGCGTCGGAGCCGGCGCGCTGAGGAAGACCCCGTGCATTTGCGGGTTGGCGCAAGCCCAACTGCGCATGCGCGGGTTGGTGCGGCGCTGGGAAGGGAGGCTGGAGCGGCATGACCCGTTCCAGCTCTGTGCTGGCCCCCCATGGGGGCCAGAATCGGTAGTGCCCGTGCCGTGCCATCGTAAAACGCGACAGCGTTCACGGCGGCGCGAACACGGTCTCCATTTCGTGCCCCCATGCGCTATCACCCCCCGCACTATTCCTTGTGAATACCAGTTCTTACCAGCAATTTCTGAATATTATGCAAACAAACTGTTACAGTAGATCATTTTACAAAATACAGTTGTTTCATATAAAAGCAAATTACTGTGGATGCTGGAATCTGAAACCAAAAGAGAAAATGCTGGAAAATCTCAGCAGGTCTGGCATCATCTGTAAGGAGAGAAACAAGCTAATGTTTTGAGTCCATATGACCCTTGGTCAAAGCTGGTTGTTTTATAGTCATTTATTTTGATCCAAGTCCAACAGATACTTTATTTACCTGATAACAATCCAACATGCCTCCTGCCACAAATCTGGGGTGATTTCATCATCATCTTCATCATATTGTGTATCTAGAAATCAAATAGTAACAGATTCTCAATTTTCAAGTCAGTAAGTCACCATATCGCACAACAATATAAAATATTCAGCTCATTACCAACAAGTGATATTCAAAAGCAGCAATCATAACCATTCAATGCCCACCACAATTCCATTGCTGGCACTGCAGTTAGGAGAAAACACCAAATGTCACATTTTATTGGGTGGTGCAATTTGAGCAAGAATACACAGAGGGGGAAAGGTAACAGAATGCTCACAAGTTGGGTGAGTGATGGAGGGAGGGCAATGGGGGCAGGCAGGTGAGATAAGTTCCTCTCGGTCTATTGAGGATTCTACTAACTACTTAGAGCTAATGTTATGAAGCAGCATACCCTAGGAATCACGATCAGTTGTTTAATAACACAATTATTTTGTTATTTTACAGGTTCCGCATCCCAAAATACCTGTTTTCTAGACTTTAGAGGTTAATTTTCTTTATACCTTCCTCATTAGTCCATCCTAAGTAAATCAAATGAATGTTATCGTTCATGCATTTTAAACAATGATTTTGCCAGCACCTCCCAAGAGAAGGAAACGGAGACTCGATAAATGAGAGTTTCGACATTTTGGGAAAAGGAACAAATAATGGCAGTTCATACGCAATTAAAAAATACTGGAGTGGGCCGAGGATAGGGTGCTCTTCCGGTGGGTTGGTGTAGACTTGATGGGCCGAATGGTCACCTTCTGCACAGTAGGGATTCTATGATACAGATGAACAAAGACACCAAGAGGTTCAAATGCATAATTCCGTGAAAGTACTAGTAGATGCAGTCATCAAAAAAAACGCTATTTTGAGTTTTAGAAATAGGAGTATAGAGCACAAGAATAAAAAATAAATAGATAAAATTTGTACAAAACATTGGTACGGCCCAAGTTGCAGTCTACAAGGCATTTTGGGTATCCACACTACTGGAAAGACATTAAAGACATTGCGTAGACACAGAATAGACATGTTAGGAAAGAGAGTTATACATGTTTATGAATGACTTCCGGTGGCGGCCATGGTGTGAGTGGTTGCACAGAGAGTAGCTTCTGCTTGAATGTGGAGATGCCGGCGATGGACTGGGGTGAGCACAGTAAGAAGTCTCACAACACCAGGTTAAAGTCCAACAGGTTAGCTCCGAAAGCTCGTGTTTGAAACTAACCTGTTGGGCTTTAACCTTGTGTTGCAAGACTTCTTACTTCTGCTTGAAGGTAGAGGAAAGAGTTCTTTTCACCCGATAGTGGGTGGAATTTTGATGAAAAGGCAGAGGTGAAGGTTGGGGGGAGTACTTTTCCCCAGGGGTGGTATGTCCGCTGGTTACCAAACCTGGCAGCGGTGAGAGACCTAGCCAAAGAGTTGGAGGAAACCTGTGAGGTAGCAGCCAGTGTAAGGATGGCTGCGGGGGAAAGGCTGGTACAAGGTGGAAGGCCCCAGCTGGAGCTGTTGATGGCTTTTATTAAGGAGGAATTCCGCCAGCAGGGGAAGGAAATGCGGAGGATCACTCTAAGGCCATCAAAGGAGCTGTAGCATCCCTGAAGAGTTCGCTGGAACAGATGGAGAAGTGTTTGGAGGAGCACGGGGTCGCAGTTTCAGGAGATCAAAGCATTAATCTCAGACCACAGCGATCATGTCGTCGCTCTGGACGCTGACCTCCTAGGGGACCTGTGTAAAAAGTTGAAGACAAAGGTGGAGGAGCAGGAGGATACCTCGAGAAGGCAGACTCTGCGAATAGTGGGGCTGTCTGAAGGAGTGGAAGGTGTGAGTGCCACGAGGTACATCTTGAAGATGCTGGCGGAGGAAAGGGTGTTAGATAAGGCCCCTGAAGTGGACCGAGCACATAGGTCCCTGAGCCAGAAGCTTGCGGAGAAAGAATATTTGGCGTTGGGCCAGGGAGAAGCATGCGAGTGGGAAGGGAACAAGGTACGAATTTATATGAACATTGGAGCAGTGTTGGCGAAGCGACAGGCAAGTTTCAGCAAGGCCAAGGCGGTGCTGTACGGGCAACAGATCAGGTGTGGGCTGCTCTATCCGGTGAAAGTATGGGCGACGTTCGGATGCCGGGAGCATTATTACGAGACCCCAGAAACGGCTGAAGACTTCATTAAGGAGCATAAACTGGGGGAGAACTGAGTGGACAATGTTTGAGAACTGGGGTGCTGGCACTCTGTAATGGTTGGGAACATGAAACTGGGGTAGGGTTTGGGGGATTTTCGTCCCCTCCATTTTGGAGGGGGTCATTTTTTGGGTTTATTGTTTGATGTTGGGATTGTAAGGGATGAAAAGTTTATGTGGGGGATGGATGTCCCATCCCCACCTCCTGTTTTATGGGGCTGTTTGTATTTAGCATTTGTTTCTTTGCTTTTGGGGGAGGCGGCCTGGCGTTTAGGCGATATTTTTGTGTGGAGGAGCACAAGGTCAGCATTCTGCCTTCTCCATGAGCTGAGCAGGGGGAGGGGAGGTCATTGTAAGGTGCCTTTGGGCAGGGGCCGTTGTGCTAGCAGGTGAGGCTGGGAACAGAAGTGAGGTGGTGGGGTAGAAGGCAGAGAGGAGTGGCCCCAGGGGGAGGGGGGGCTGAGAGGTGACATGGTCAGGGGTGGAGAAGGGGCCATCTGGGATGGGCTAGGTATAGGGTGGAATTAAGGGGGCAGGAGTTAAATGGGGAAGGTGACGGACGGTAGAGGGGATCAGAGGCGTAAGCCTCCGGTAAGGCTGGTAACTTGGAAAGTCCGGGGATTGAATGGGCTAGTTAAAGAGTCATAGGTATTCGCACAACTCAGGAGCTTGAAAGCGGGGGTGGTCTTTCTGCAGGAGAAGCACCTCCATGTGAAGGACCAGGTTAGCTTAAGGAAGGGGTGGGTGGGGCAGGTTTTTCACTCGGGGTTTGATTCGAAATGTAGGAGAGTGGCGATTTTAATGAGCAAAAAAAATGGGATTTGGAAGTGCGAAGGAGGTGTGCGATCCGGGTGGGCGATATGTGATTGTGATATTGGAATGGGAGTCGGTGGTGTTGGTAAACGTGTATGCCCCAAATTAGAATGATGTGGGTTTTATGAGGGGGCAGCGATCCCGGATTTGGCCACGCACCTGTTGATCATGGGAGGAGATTTTAACTGTTTCCTAGAGTCGAGGGTGGATAGGTCACTTCCCAGGTCGATAGGTAGGGTACAAATTCGGAGGGAGCTGGGGCTTTACGGAGAGGATTGATATGGTGGATCCATGGCGCTTTCAGAACCCAGGTGGAAAGGAATATTCCTTCTTTTTACACGACTATAAGATATATTCGAGGATTGATTACTTTGTAGCGAGTCGGGGGGTTTTGGTTCGGGTGGAGGCAGCAAAGTATACGGGGATAGATATTTCGGACCATGCACCCCACTGGCTGGAGATTTGGTTTAGATTGGGACGCGAGCAGAGGCCGGGGTGGAGGTTCGATTCGGGTTTGTTGGTGGATCAAGGTTTTGGTGATAAGGTGTGGGAGGCGAGTAAGGAGTATTTGGAGTTGAATCAGAATGGGGAGGTGTCGGCGGCCATTTTTTGGGAAGCACTGAAGGCAGTGGTCCGGGGGGAAATTATTTTGTTTAAGGCACGCCAAGTATTGTTGGGGGGGGGGGGGGGGGGGGGGGGGGGAGAAGAGATGGAGGATTGTGTTCCGGAGGTGGTTGCGTGAAGGGCAGACAGCTCGCAAGTAATATAAGACGACTGTTGAATGTAGTGATGAATCCGTCAGGGGCTCTGATACCAGAGATGGTATTGTCCATAGACATGGAAAAGGCATTTGATCGGGTGGAGTGGTGATACTTGTTTGAGGTTTTGGGAAGGTTTGGGCCGAGATTTGTGGCAGACATGGGTGCGGTTGCTGTATGTGGCACCAAAGGCGAGTGTCAGGCCAAATAATATGAGTTTGCAGAGCTTTGACTTACACAGGGGTACAAGGCAGGGGTGCCCGCTGTCACCGTTACGGTTTGTGCTGGCCTTAAGAGCTGTTGCCGATGGCTTTCAGGGGGTCGGCGGAGTGGCAGGGGATTATGAGGGGATAGAGGGAGCATGGAGTGTCATTCTATGCCGATGGCTTGTTGCTGTATGTTTTGGATCCGCTGGAGAATATGGGAAGGATTATGAGCCTGCTGGGGCAGTTTAGAACATAGAACGATACAGCGCAGTACAGGCCCTTCGGCCCTCGATGTTGCACCGACATGGAAAAAAACTAAAGGCCATCTAACCTACACTATGCCCTTATCATCCATATGCTTATCCAATAAACTTTTAACTGCCCTCAATGTTGGCGAGTTCACTACTGTTGCAGGTAGGGCATTCCACGGCCTCACCACTGTTTGCGTAAAAAACCCACCTCTGACCTCTGTCCTATATCTATTACCACTCAATTTAAGGCTATGTCCCCCTCGTGCTAGCCACCTCCATCCGCGGGAGAAGGCTCTCGCTGTCCACCCTATCTAACCCTCTGATCATTTTGTATGCCTCTATTAAGTCACCTCTTAACCTTCTTCTGTCTAACGAAAACAACCTCAAGTCCATCAGCCTTTCCTCATAAGATTTTCCCTCCATACCAGGCAACATCCTGGTAAATCTCCTCTGCACCCGTTCCAAAGCTTCCACGTCCTTCCTATAATGAGGCGACCAGAACTGTACGCAATACTCCAAATGCGGCCGTACTAGAGTTTTGTACAACTGCAACATGACCTCATGGCTCCGGAACTCAATCCCTCTACCAATAAAGGCCAACACACCATAGGCCTTCTTCACAACCCTATCAACCTGGGTGGCAACTTTCAGGGACCTATGTACATGGACACCGAGATCCCTCTGCTCATCCACACTACCAAGAATTTTACCATTAGCCAAATATTCCGCATTTCTGTTATTCTTTCCAAAGTGAATCACCTCACACTTCTCCACATTAAACTCCATTTGCCACCTCTCAGCCCAGCTCTGCAGCTTATCTATGTCCCTCTGTAACCTGCAACATCCTTCCGCACTGTCTACAACTCCACCGACTTTAGTGTCGTCTGCAAATTTACTCACCCATCCTTCTGCGCCCTCCTCTAGGTCATTTATAAAAATGACAAACAGCAACGGCCCCAGAACAGATCCTTGTGGTACGCCACTCGTAACTGAACTCCATTCTGAACATTTCCCATCAACTACCACTCTCTGTCTTCTTTCAACTAGCCAATTTCTGATCCACATCTCTAAATCACCCTCAATCCCCAGCCTCCGTATTTTCTGCAATAGCCGACCGTGGGGAACCTTATCAAACGCTTTACTGAAATCCATATACACCACATCAACTGCTCTACCCTCGTCTACCTGTTCAGTCACCTTCTCGAAGAACTCGATAAGGTTTGTGAGGCATGACTTACCCTTCACAAAACCATGCTGACTATCCCTAATCATATTATTCCTATCTAGATGATTATAAATCGTATCTTTTATAATCCTCTCCAAGACTTTACCCACCACAGACGTTAGGCTCACCGGCCTATAGTTACCGGGGTTATCTCTACTCCCCTTCTTGAACAAAGGGACCACATTTGCTATCCTCCAGTCCTCTGGTACTATTCCTGCAGCCAACGATGACCTAAAAATCAAAGCCAATGGCTCAGCAATCTCTTCCCTGGCTTCCCAGAGAATCCTAGGATAAATCCCATCAGGCCCCGGGGACTTCCCTATTTTCACCTTGTCCAGTATTGCCAACACTTCTTCCCTACGCACCTCAATGCCATCTATTCTAATAGCCTGGGTCTCAGCATTCTCCTCCACAATATTATCTTTTTCCTAAGTGAATACTGCCGAAAAGTATTCATTTAGTATCTCGCTTATCTCCTCAGCCTCCACACACAACTTCCCACCACTGTCCTTGACTGGCCCTACTCTTACCCTAGTCATTCTTTTATTCCTGACATACCTATAGAAAGCTTTTGGGTTTTCCTTGATCCTACCTGCCAAAGACTTCTCATGTCCCCTCCTTGCTCGTCTTAGCTCTCTCTTTAGATCCTTCCTCGCTTCCTTGTAACTATCAAGCGCCCCAACTGAAACTTCACGCCTCATCATCACACAGGCCTCCTTCTTCCTCTTAACAAGAGATTCCACTTCTTTGGTAAACCACGGTTCCCTCGCTCGACCCCTTCCTCCCTGCCTGACTGGTACATACTTATCAAGAACATGCAATAGCTGTTCCTTGAACAAGCTCCACATATCCAGTGTGCCCAACCCTTGCAGCCTACTTCTCCAACCTACACATCCTAAGTCATGTCTAATGGCATCATAATTGCCCTTCCCCCAGCTATAACTCTTGCCCTGCGGGGTATACTTATCCCTTTCCATCACGAACGTAAAGGTCACCGAATTGTGGTCACTGTTTCCAAAGTGCTCACCTACCTCCAGATCTAACACCTGGCCTGGTTCATTACCCAAAACCAAATCCAATGTGGCCTCGCCTCTTGTTGGCCTGTCAACATATTGTGTCAGGAAACCCTCCTGCACACATTGTACAAAGAACGACCCATCTAATGTACTCGAACTATATCTTTTCCAGTCAATATTTGGAAAGTTAAAGTCTCCCATAACAACTACCCTGTTACTTTCGCTCTTTTCCAGAATCATCTTCGCCATCCTTTCCTCTACATCCCTAGAACTATTAGGTGGCCTATAGAAAACTCCCAACAGGGTGACCTCTCCTTTCCTGTTTCTAACCTCAGCCCATACTACCTCGGAAGAAGAGTCCCCATCTAGCATCCTTTCCGCCACCGTAGTACTGTCCTTGACTAGCAGCGCCACATCTCCCCCTCTTTTGTCCCCTTTTCTGAGCTTACTAAAACACCTAAACCCCGGAACCTGCAACAACCATTCCTGTCCCTGCTCTATCCATGTCTCTGAAATGGCCACAACATCGAAGTCCCAGGTACCAACCCATGCTGCCAGTTCCCCTACCTTATTTCGTATACTCCTGGCATTGAAGTAGACACACTTCAAACCACCTACCTGAACACTGGCACCCTCCTGCGAAGTCAAATCTGTGCTCCTGACCTCTATACTCTCAATCTCCCGTACCCCAAAACTACAATCCAGGTTCCCATGCCCCTGCTGAATTAGTTTAAACCCCCCCAAAGAGCACTAACAAATCTCCCCCCCCAGGATATTGGTGCCCCTCAGGTTCAGATGTAGACCATCCTGTCTATAGAGGTCCCACCTTCCCCAGAAAGAGCCCCAGTTATCCAGAAATCTGAATCCCTCCCGCCTGCACCATCCCTGTAGCCACGTGTTTAATTGCTCTCTCTCCCTATTCCTCATCTCACTATCACGTGGCACGGGCAACAACCCAGAGATAACAACTCTGTTTGTTCTCGCTCTGAGCTTCCATCCTAGCTCCCTAAAGGCCTGCCTGACATCCTTGTCCCCTTTCCTACCCATGTCGTTAGTGCCAATGTGGACTACGACTTGGGGCTGCTCCCCTCCCCCTTAAGGGCGTGGAAAACACAATCCGAGACATCACGTACCCTTGCACCTGGGAGGCAACATACCAAACGTGAGTCTCTCTCGCTCCCACAAAATCTCCTATCTGTGCCCCTGACTATTGAGTCCCCAATTACTAATGTTCTACTCCTTTCCCCCCTTCCCTTCTGAGCAACAGGGACAGACTCCGTGCCAGAGGCCCGTACCCCATGGCTTACCCCTGGTAAGTCGTCCCCCCCACAAGTATCCAAAACGGTATATTTGTTACTCAGGGGAACGACCGCAGGGGGTCCCTGCACTGACTGCTTCTTTCCAGTCCCTCTTACAGTTACCCATCTATCTCCAGTCTTTGGTGTAACTACTTCCCTGAAGCTCCTATCTATGACCCCCTCTGCCTCCCGAATGTTTGCAGGGTATAAACTGAATGTAGGGAAAAGCAAGGTTTTCCCAGTGAATGAGTTGGGACGGCGGGCAAATTTAGGGGGGAGGGCTGCCATTTACGGTAGCGAGGGATAGGTTTAGGTATTTGGGGATTCAGGTAGCGAGAGAATGGATGGGGCTCCATAAGTGGACGGAAGCTGGCGGAGGAAGCCAGGGAGGATCTTAAGAGCATGAATACTCTACAGTTGTCGTTGGCGGGTCGGGTCCAAGTGGTGAAAATGAATATTATGCCGAGGTTCTTGTTTATCTTTCAGGCTCTCCCGATCTTTACACCAAAGGCCCTTTTTCAGAAATTGGTCGCGATCATTTCGGACTCTCTATGGGCGGGGAAGTTGCTGAGGGTCGGGAGGACCCTGCCAGAGGCAGAGGCGTAGTGGAGGGAGGTGGGACTGGCCAAGATTGAAAAAAAAGGATTATATTTATTGGAGTTTAAAAGAGTGAGCGGGGATCTCATAGAAACTTACAACATTCTAACAGGATTAGTCAGGGTAGATTCAGAAAGAATTTTCCTGATGGTGGGACAGTCCAGAACTAGGGGTCATTGTTTGAGGATAAGGGATAAATCATTTAGGACTGAGGCAAGGAGAAATTTCTTCACCCAGAGAATGGTGAATCTGTGGAATTCGCTACCACAGAAAGTAGTTGAAGCCAAAATTTTGTTAAATTTCAAGAAGGAATTAGATTTGGTCTTGGGGCTAAAGGGATCAAGGGACATTGGGGGGGGGCGGGGGGGGGAAAGAGAGGTAGGATCAGGGTTATTCATTCTCCCAGTCTCTGCGTGGATTTCCTCCGGGTATTCCTGCTTCCTCCCACAGTCCAAATATATGCAGGTTAGGTGGAGTTACGGGGATAGGCAGGAGTATGCCTAGGTAGTGTGCTCTTTCAGAGGGTGGGTGCAGTCTCAATGGGCCAAATGCCCCCTTCTGCCATGTAGCAATTCTATGCTTCTATTCATACAGCACATGCCTCACAAAAGTCAAAAGCATTTAATTACGATTGTAATACACGAAATACAGGAGCCTATTTGAGCACAACAGGTCCTAATCATACAATTTACAGTAGGAGGCCATTCGAGCCATCAAGTCTGCACCGGTCCTTGAAAAGAGCACCCTACTTACGCCTACACATCCACCATATCCCCGTAACTCCACCTAACCTTTTGGACACCAAGGGCAATTTAGCATGGCCAATCCACCTAACCTGCACTTCTTTGGACTGTGGGAGGAAACCACAGCACCCAGTGGAAACCCACACAGACACAGGGAGAAAGTGCAAACTCCTCCCATACAGTAACCCCAGACCGGAATTGAACCTGGGACCCTGGAGCTGTGAGGCAGCAGTGCTAACCACCGTGCCACCCAAAGAGACCATTCAGATCATCGAGTCTGCACCAGCCCTCAGAAAGTGCACCCTACTTAAGCCCACACGTCTACCCTATCCCCATAACCCAGTAACCCCATCAAATGTTAATAGCAATGTGTTAATAGCCTCATAAACTGTGATGCTGGTTGAAAGATAACTACTGGTCTGGACACCTGGGGGAGCTCAGCTCGCCTGAAAAATGCAGTGGGCGCTATTACTTTTTTAAAATGTTATTCCTTTCTCAGAGTAACAAAACCAATGTGTAGAGTAGACAGGGCAAGCCCTTAATCCATCTCCTAGCTGGCTCCAAAAAACAATTCAATAATAATCTTTATTATTGTCACAAGTATGCTTACATTAACACTGCAATGAGTTACTGTGAAAATCCCCTAGGTGCCACACTCCAGTTCCTGTTCGGGTACACAGAGGGAGAATTCAGAATGTCCAATTCACCTAACAGCACGTCTTTTGGGACTTGTCGAAGGAAACGCAAGCAGACAACGTGCAGACTCCGCACCCACAATGTCCCAAGCAGGAATCAAACCTGGGTCCCTGGAGCTCTGAAACAACTGTGCTAACCACTGTACTGCAGGCAGGGCTCATTGCATCTAAAAGACAGGAACTCCTGACAATGTAGCCCTGCCTCAGTGCTGCACGAATGGCCCTGGAGCAGGACCTGAACCTAGGGCCTCCTGAACGTAGAAGCAAGAACAGTGTTCACCCTCTGAACCACAGCTGACTGACAATGTTGACAAGAGTTTGAAAACCCGACATGCGACCTAAACTATTTATATTAAGCATCATTCTGCAGACCAGACACATCACTCTGCATTGCTCACTTTTCCTTTTTTAACAAGCCTTCTCTGGATTAGCAACACAGCTGGGATGGAGGCCTGAACCAGAGCCAGGCCCCTGCCCGAGCTCCCAACCCCGGGCTCCAGGTCCAGCTCCCGGGCCGCCGCCATTTTCAATCCTCCCCCCAACCCAGAGCATCGCAAACCCGCCGATTCAAACGTCAAGCTCTGCACTCGCCCTCGTCCGGATCATACATCCCGACAGCCAAGGGTGCGTTAACGAGGATGGAGTAAGAGAGCGGCCGGTGCCAACCCGATAAACGGACGGATGGAGTCCGATTGAATCCGCGGCTCCGTCACCGAACAGCCGCTCCGGTGCGCACTACGCATGCGCCGCCTCTTCCTCTCTGGGATATAAACACACTCAGAGTGGGGGGAGGGGCCTGTCTCTGGGATATAAACACACTCAGAGTGGGGGGCTGTCTCTGGGATATAAACACACTCAGAGTGGGGGGGGGGGGGCTGTCTCTGGGATATAAACACACTCAGAGTGGGTGGGGCTGTCTCTGGGATATAAACACACTCAGAGTGGGGGGGGGGGCTGTCTCTGGGATATAAACACACTCAGTTGGGGGGGGGGAACTGTCTGTGAGATATAAACACACTCAGTGGGGGAGGGGCTCCCTGTCTCTGGGATATAAACACACTCAGTGGGGGGGGGGGGGGCTCCCTGTCTCTGGGATATAAACACACTCAGTGGGGGGGGGCTCCCTGTCTCTGGGATATAAACACACTCAGTGGCGGGGGGGCTCCCTGTCTCTGGGATATAAACACACTCAGTGGGGGGGGGGGGGCTCCTTGTCTCTGGGATATAAACACACTCAGTGGGGGGGGGGGCTCCTTGTCTCTGGGATATAAACACACTCAGTTGCGGGGGGGGGGGGTGGCTCCCTGTCTCTGGGATATAAACACACTCAGTGGGGGGGGGCTCCTTGTCTCTGGGATATAAACACACTCAGTGGGGGGGGGGGGCTCCTTGTCTCTGGGATATAAACACACTCAGTTGCGGGGGGGGGGGGTGGCTCCCTGTCTCTGGGATATAAACACACTCAGTGGGGGGGGGGCTCCTTGTCTCTGGGATATAAACACACTCAGTGGGGGGGGGGGGCTCCCTGTCTCTGGGATATAAACACACTCAGTGGGGGGGGGGGGGTCTCCCTGTCTCTGGGATATAAACACACTCAGTGGGGGAGGGGGCTCCTTGTCTCTGGGATATAAACACACTCAGTGGGGGGGGGCTCCTTGTCTCTGGGATATAAACACACTCAGTGGGGGGGGGGGCTCTCTGTCTCTGGGATATAAACACACTCAGTGGAGGGGGGGGGGGGCTCCCTGTCTCTGGGATATAAACACACTCAGTGGGGGGGGGGCTCCCTGTCTCTGGGATATAAACACACTCTTGCCAGTCATGTGTGCCTCTAGCCGGATGTCTATTTCTTGAGCCCCCGTTCAACCGTCTGCACAGCCCTCTCTGCCAAACCATTCGATGCAGGATGGTATGGGGCGATGTGGGCATGTCGAATCCCATTGCCCTTCACAAAAGCAGCAAACTCTTCACTCGTGAAAGAGGTCTCGTTATCGGCCCCGTGTACCTCCGGAATTCCCTGGGTGGAAAAAGAACCACGGGATCTCTCGATGGCTGCCTGGGAGGTGATTGTCACCATCCTGTGGACCTCCAGTCACTTTGGGTGGGTGTCCAGCAGGACAACAAACATCAAACCCAAGAATGGGCTAAAGAGATTGTCTTGCACCTGGGCCCAAGGGTGCCCCGGCCATTCCCAAGGGTGTAGAGATGCCACAGGGGGAGTTTGCAAGTCTGGGGCAGGACCAAAACACATGTGTGTGATCTGTGGAGGCAGGCGAACAATAGTCACATCTGTTCTCAACATTTTGAAAATGCACACTCATCCTTGCCTTGGTCAAATGTGCCCTATGTAACACCTTGAACTGAATTAGGCTCAACCGGGCACATGAAAAGGTGGAGTTGACCCTGTAAAGGGCCTCTCTCCAAGCCTGAGTACGGGGTCCAGTTCACTCTTCCATTTCGCCCTCACCCTGTTAGTGGGGAGGAAACAGATGTGAGAATGTGGCCAAATAAGACAGAGAGAGACCCCTTGCCCAGCTGACCTGAGTACAGAATCCTCTCCATCAAGGAGGAAGGTGGAGCCAGAGGAAAGGAAGAGAAAGCAGTACGAGAGAAATCGCAAACATGAAAGTAACGAAAACGACTAGAGTCGGGTAGCGGAAATTTGTTCGCTACTCTCTGAAGCTGGCAAACCTTCCCTCCATGAACAGGTTACCAAAGAGCTCGGGTCCCTTCGATTTCCATGAATTAAAGATTGAGTCCAACCCAGAAGGCAAAAAAAGGTGGTTGTTATAGGGGCCAGTGAAAACAAGGACAGGAGTTTAAAATGTTGTCGGGGTGGCACTGTTGCCTCACGGCGCCGAGGACCCGGGTTCGACCCCAGACCCGGGTCACTGTCCATGTGGAATTTTCACATTCTCCCCGTGTCTGCGTGGATCTCACCCCCACAACCCAAAGAAGTGCAGGATAGGTGTATTGGCCACGCTAAATTGCCCTTTAATTGTAAAAAATTAATAAATAAACACATTTTTAAAAATGTTGTCAAAACTGTTTCCAGGGGCGGGATTCTCCAATCCCGCGGTAGTGTCCACGCCGTCGTAAACGCCGTCGCGTGAACGGGCCGCTCCCAGGACTAATTCTGGCCCCCACGGGCAGTGGTGCCGGCGCAAACACACGCATGCGCAGTGGCTTCCTTCAACGCGCCAGCCCTGACGCAACATGGCGCAGGTCTACAGGGGCCGGTGCGTAGGAAAGGAGGCCCCCAACCAGAGAGGCTGGCTCGCCGATCAGTGGGCCCCGATCGCAGGCCAGGGCACATTTTTCTTCCGCCCTCAGTTCTCCAGATCATCCAAGAATTCTGACATACCATGGAGATGATTTTCCAAGGATTGCAAGTCGGCCTCAACTGAGGAAGTTACATTTTTAACAGTCAAGATTCTCTCCTCAGTTCCATCGAGTCTCTTACTAATGTTCTGCAGTTCAAACTTCTTATGAGCCCCAGCTCGGCGGACCGCTGCCCACAAGCGGGGAAGCTCATAATCCACAAGTCCTACGGGGAGATGAATCAGGGTATCCTCATGGCCACGTCGGGTCATTACACCACTCTTTCTGCTACATTTGGGAGTACGAGACTCAGTCTGATATGCAACTGACATCCCATTAGCAGTCCTGCCAGGGTCATACCTATTGTTGAGAATGGGGTGATTCCATATGTTAATTGTAATAACTCCACCAAGACCAGTCTTCATGCAAACTCTATTTTATTTGGAAAATGAAAATAGCTGCAGCCGCGGTTTACAATGCTTGCATCTCAGGTCGGCGATCATCAGGAACGCCGGTTCAGGTCTGGGCTTCAGGTTTTAAACTCCCACTGAACAATTCCTATTGGGTGAGCCTCCACCCACTGAACAGGTGAACTCATATTCCACGAATCCCTTGGGGAGATCAATCAACGATTCACCATGGCCTTCACGGTCATGATAACATCCCTCCCTCCTCAAGCCTGTTTCACCTTCAATGCCTCCATGGCGAGGATGTCTCCTCCGCTTTCGGCATTGACTCTGGGGCATGCGGAGTCTGATCGGGAGGTGGGAAGCATATCAGCAAACTTTGCTTCCTCAGTGAGTGCCTAAGGGTCACCAATGTTGTTCCTCTGCCAAGTCCTCACTTGGGAGAGATGGGCATAGGGTCCTCTACGGGTGGTAGCCCTCTACCAGCGATGGTCACCACTGTGGTCAGAGATGAGGCCTCAATGGGGACAGGCTCCCCACTTCTGAGGTGGTCTAGGTGTTCCCTCAGGAATTTTCCCTTGGACTTTGACCATATCGGATACAGGCACCATTTTTTCTAATATGACTCCTGGAACCCAACTGGAGGCATTTCTGAAATTCCGTACATAGACTGTGTCACCCTCTTGAGCAGTCTCAGACCTCATGGCATCGCAATTTCTTTTTTGCATTCCGGTTGGGGCTCGACCATCTGCACCAAATGTGGAAATTACGAGCTTAACTTGGTGCAAAGCTGTTGTCCCATCAATAGTTCTGCCAATGGTTCCATCCATTTTGAGTGTGAATCCATTAATAAAAGGAACATTGAGCCCATGAAAGGACCTGCAAAGTCAATGTGTACTCTCACTCAAGCGTTAACAAGCCATTCCCATGGGTGCAGAGGGGCAGCAGCGGGTAAGCTACTTTGTTCCTGATATTGGTCATATTGTTCGACTAGTTCCGTTATATTGGCATCAATGCCGGGCCACCATAAGTAGCTTCTTACCAACATTTTCATTTTAGATATGCCCGGGTGGGCGTTATGCAATTCCTCCAATAATAATAGTTTTCCCTGATTGGGAACAACTACTCATGACCCCCAAAGGAGCACATCGTCTTCACAACTTAGTTCATCTTTACAGGTCAATTACGGCTTCATTGCCTCTGAAGCTTGACCATTGTAACCCCCGCTTAACACCATATTCTTGATATTTGACAGGACAGGGTCCCTTTGTGTCCAAGTTCTGATGTGTTTTGCGGATACAGGCAGTGTTTATAAAATGTTTAAAGTCTTCTTTCTGATACCGGTGGGGGTGTTGAACCTACGGGTAATGGAAGAAAACTCAAAGCATTGGCATTAGCTATCTGTGTCCCAGGTCATTGCTCCAATGTGTACTCTTATGCTGAGAGCATTAATGCCCAATGTTGTGTCTGAGCAGAGGCAATGGAAAGGATTGCCTGATCTTCTTTGAATAACCCTAGTAATGGTTTATGGTCTATTATTATTGTGAAATGCCTTCCATATATGTATTGGTAGAATTTTTTAGTGCTGAACATGACCATAACCCTCTTTTCTGATTTGATAGATTCCCTACTCTGCCTCAGAGAGGGTTCTGGGCACCTAAGTAATTGGCCTCTCCATTCCATCATTTAATCTGTGATTAAGTACGGCTCCGATTCCATATGGAGATGCATCGCAGGTAAGGGCAAGCTCCCTTATCGTGTCAAAATGGACCAGTAGAGCAATGGACAGAAGTTGTTGCTTTACCTGATTGAAAGCCTCATCTTGAGGAGCCCTCCAAAACCACTTTTGGTGTTTCTTCAGTAAGGTATGAAAGGTGCTAATGAGGTAGACAAATTTGGGATGAATCTACCATAATAGTTTATCACTCCCAAGAATAACTTCACCTCGGTAGTATTTTTTGGGGAAAGTGCTTCCCATATGATTCTTACTTTTTCATCAAGGGGCACAGCCCTTTTCCTACTTTGTAATCCAAATAGGCCACCTCGCTGTCCTGAAACATACATTTCACTTTTCTTAAGCACATACCAGTGTTTGTCAACATATTTAATACCTCCTGTTGGCTAAGTCATCCTCTCCTGTAGAACCAATAATTAGTACATCATCTAAATAAATTGCAACACTGGGTATTCCCCGTAATAAATTTTCTATTATGCGCTGAAAACTCCAATAGGAAACGGATATATTCATACAAGCCCTTGAGCGTGTTGATGGTCATCTACTCTCGAGAGGACTCATCTAATTCCAGTTGCAATTCAGCTTGATTTACTAGTTTAGTAAATGTCAAACCACCAGTAAGCTTAGCATAAAGATCCTCAGTCTTGGTCTAATTATGATGTGGAGATGCCGGTGTTGGACTGGGGTGAGCACAGAAAGAAGACTTACAACAGCAGGTTAAAGTCCAACAGGTTTGTTTCAAATCACTAGCTTTTGGAGCACTGCTCCTTCCTCAGTATTCACCTGTTGGTCTAATTAGGCTAAAAGCAAATTACTGTGGATACTGGAATGGGAAACGAAAGAGAAAATGCTGGAAAATCTCAGCAGGTCTGGCAGCATCTGTGGAGAGAGAAAAGAGCTAACGTTTCGAGTCTGATAACTCTTTGTCATCGGACTCGAAATGTTAGCTCTTTTCTCTCCTTATAGATGCTGCCAGACCTGCTGAGATTTTCCAGTATTTTCTCTTTTGGTCTAATTAGGCTGCTCACTTCACAGCCAGTTTGTAATCCCCACAAATGCAGCCGCCTTGTCTGGTTCGATGACAGGAACGCTATCTAGTACAGATGAGTTATTTGGATGTCTGCCCGCTCTCTCTAGCTCCTCAACTTCACCTCTGCGTGTTTCCAACAAAGTCTCCCAATCTGTTTGGTGCCTTCCCAAATGAATCTTTTCCATTCTGGTCAGTCGCCATTGTATACTTTATATCTCTGAGCTTTGAGTGATGAAACTAATTTCCCTGTGTGTAACCGGTTTTAGTCACAGTGCTTTAGAATGTCTGCTCCTTGCTTATAGCTTCAGCTTCCAGCCATTCCTGCAGTTTCTTTACAACCGTCCAAGTCCACGCCCATGCTTAACTAACCAAGCACAGTATCAGTAATAAACACCCACATAAATGAAACACAGACCAAAGGACCACCACAATGACAAGCCAGGAGCTGTCAGGAGAGAGGATGTCCAGGACAGTAGACAAGTTTCGCCTCCACCTTGTGCACTAATTACATTGCCTCCCAGCCCAGTGTGGGTCCAACCAATCAGAACCATGATTGCACCAACCAATCAGAGCCTGCATTGATCCAGCCAACCAGAACCGAGCTACCTCCAGCCAATCAGAACCGAGCTCCCTCCAGTCAATCAGGATGTGGAGATGCCGGCGTTGGACTGGGGTGAGCACAGTAAGAAGTCTTACAACACCAGGTTAAAGTCCAACAGGTTTGTTTCAAACACGTGCTTTCGGAGCGCAGCTCCTTCTTCAGGTGACTGGCGAGGTATGATCCAGAAACATTTATATAGACAAAGTCAGCGATACCGGACAATGCTTGGAATGCGAGAATTTGCAGGTAATCAAATCATTACAGATTCAGAGAGAGGGATAATCACAGGTTAAAGAGGTGTGAATTGTCTCAAGCCAGAACAGTTGGTGAAATCTTGCAAGTCCAGGCCAGATGGTGGGGAGTGGATGTAATGCGACATGAATCCAAGATCCTGGTTGAGGCCTCACTCATGCGTGCGGAACTTAGCTATAAGTTTTTGCTCGGCAATTCTGCGTTGTTGCGTGTCCTGAAGGCTGCCTTGAAGAACGCTTACCCGGAGATCAGAGGCTGAATGCCCTTGACTGCTGAAGTGTTCCCCGACTAACATTCCAGTCGGGAAACACTTCAGCAGTCAAGGGCATTCAGCCTCTGATCTCCGGGTAAGCGTTCTTCAAGGCAGCCTTCAGGACACGCGACAACGCAGAATTGCCGAGCAAAAACTTATAGCTAAGTTCCGCACGCATGAGTGCGGCCTCAACCGGGAACTTGGGTTCATGTCGCATTACATCCACTCCCCACCATCTGGCCTGGACTTGCAAAATTCCACCAACTGTTCTGGCTTGAGACAATTCAAACCTCTTTAACCTGTGATTATCCCTCTCTCTGGATCTGTAATGATTTGATTATCTGCACATTCTCGCATTCCAAGCATTGTCCGGCATCGCTGACTTTGTCTATATAAATGTTTCTGGATCATACCTCTCCAGTCACCTGAAGAAGGAGCTGCGCTCCGAAAGCTCGTGTTTGAAACAAACCTGTTGGATTTTAACCTGGTGTTGTAAGACTTCTTACTGTGCTCACTCCAGTCAATCAGAACTAAGCAGCCTCTAGCCAATCAGAACCGAGCCCCTCCAGCCAATCAAAAACGGGCTCCCCCCCAGCCAATCAGAACCGAGCTCTCTCCAACCAATCAGGGCCGGGTTTGTTCTCAGGTGGGTGAATTGGGCAGTGGGGCCGTTCTGGTGTCATGGTGTTGTCCTGTTCGGCCTATGGCTGCAAGAATCGGTACGATAAGGACCGGGGAGTTTCCTTCCACAGGTAGGCTGCGCCCGGCGGCTTTCTCTTTGTGTGGTCTCGGCGCCACCTCAGAGTGACCACGTTCGGCGGCCCAGTCTTTACATACCGCCTGATGGTCTGGGGGGGCTGGGGAGGCTGAGGAGGGGACTGGGGGGCTGTGGAGGGGGCTGTGGAGGGGGTTGGGGGGCTGTGGAGGGGGTTGGGGGGCTGTGGAGGGGGTTGGGGGGCTGAGGAGGGAGTTGGGGGGGCTGGGAGACTGAGGAGGGGATTGGGAGATGGTTCAGGAGAGGGAGTTGAGGTAGGGTTTGCAAAAAGGATTCAGGAGGGAATTGAAGAGGATGGGGTTTTGGGGGAGGGAATGGAAGGGGGCTTCATAGGAAAGGTGGTTTGGGGGGAGGGTATGGAAGAGGGAGTGGGAATAGTGGGGGAGGTTTAAGGGGAGGAGATTTTTTTTTGGTGGGAAAGCTGTGAACAAGTGGAAAGGTTTGTGTTATTGTATGAATACAAACTTATGTATAATCGTTTAGGGCAGCACGCTGGTGCAGTGATTAGCACTGCTGCCTCATGATGCCGAGGTCCCAGGTTTGATCCAGGCTCTGGGTCACTGTCTGTGTGTAGTTTGTGTGGATTTTGTCCCCACAACCCAAAGATGTGCAGGGTAGGTGGATTGGTCATGCTAAATTGCCCCTTAATTGGAAATAATGAATTGGGTACTCTACATTTATTCAATAAAACAAAAACAAACAAAAAATGTATAATAATTGTTTGCGATCTGCCTTCTGTTCTGATAGAACATACAATGCAGAAGGAGGCCATTTGGTCCATCAAGTCAGCACCGACCCACTTAATCCCTCACTTCCACCCTATCCCCGTAACCCAATTACCCCTCCTATCCTTTTTGGCCGCTAAGGGCAATTTATCATGGGCAATTTATCATGGCCAATCCACCTAACCTGCACGTCTTTGGACTGTGGGAGGAAACCAGAGCACCTGGAGGAAACCCACACAGACACTGAGAGAACATGTAGACTCCGCACCGACAGTGACCCAGCAGGGAATTGAACCTGGGACCCTGGCGCTGTGAAGCCACAGTGCTATCTACTTGTGCTACTGTGCTGCCCTAAATTTGGTTATGTACATAGAATGAATTGAACTATTTTTCTGTTTTGTATGTTTGTCACAGTTCAGTGGTGACATTCTTTTCTTTGAGTCAGACTCCAGAGACTGAAGCACATTACTCCAATCTGACTGGTACTTCACGGCAGTACTGAGGGGAGTGTGTATTATTCACCAGACTATCTGTTGGGTGAGATGTTGAACTCAAGCCATGACTTCTCTTTTGGTGGATGTATGCGATTTTGAAAAAATTTGTTCATGGGACATGCGCATTGCAGGCTGTGCCAGCATTTATTGCCCATCCCTAATTACCCTTGGGGGTCGGGGGAGAGCAGTTAAGAGTCAACCACATTGCTGTGGATCTGGAGTCACATGTAGGCCAGACCAGGTAAAGGTGGCCGATTCCCTTCCCAAAAGGACATTAGTGAACCAGGTGGGTATTTATGACAATTGACAATGGTTTCATGGGGTGACAGTGGTTAGCACTGCTGCCTCAGTGCTGAGGACCCACGTTCGATCCCAGCCCAGGGTCACTGTTCGTGTGGAGTTTGCACATTCTTCCTGTGTCAGAGTGGGTCTCACCCCCACAACCGAAAGATGTGCAGGGTAGGTGGATTGCCCCATAATTAGAAAAAAAACTAATTGGGTTCACTAAATTTATTTTTTAAAAAGACAATGGTTTCATGGTCATTAGACTTTCAATTCCAGATTTTTATTGAATTCAGATTTCACTGTCTGCAGTGGCGGGATTTGAACTTGTGTCCCCAGAGCATTACTCTGGTTAACTCGTCCAGTGACGCCACCACCTCCCCAACAGCATTATCAGATCCCACAGCATTACCTGAACTTTAGAGTGGCTGAGTTCTTCTGGTGTCCTGAACAATGTTATCCTTCAACCAAGACCTAAAAATCTTTTTTCTAATAAATTTAGAGTGCCCAATTCATTTTTTTCCAATTAAGCGGCAAATTAGTGTGGCCAATCCACCTAATCTGCACACCTTTAGGTTGTGAGGGCGAAACCCACGCAGATTAACCCACAGATATTGTGCAATGTCCGAGTTACCGATTACTGTATCTTGTCATATCTAGATTCAAATGTAAGACATTGGCTAAATGTTTTAGTATTTTTATTTATTCTTCATGCTGTTCGTGGTTATTTTAGGAGAATGTGCAAACTCTGCACGGACAGTGACCCACGGCCGGGATTGAACCTGGGACCTCATGCTAAACGCTGCGCCACCATGCTGCCCTCGACCTAAAAATCTGATTGTCTGATCATTTGTTTCATTGCTGTTTGGTGACCTTCCTATGTGCAGTTACAATAGTTAAAAAAAATATATTTTTATTTTCCTTTTTCACGTTTTCTCCCAAATTTGCACCCACCAACAATAAACAATAAGCAGTGACGAATATGTCAATCCCCATATCAACAACAACAATCCCATCCTCCTACCAACCCCCAAACAACTGCCTGCATGCTAACATAAACAAATTACAAGGAATCAGGAATCACCCACAGTCACCATAACCACATACCCCTCCCCCCAACCCCGCCCTCCCCCACTAATGTTCGATGTTATCCAATTCCTGAAAGTGCATAATGAATAACGCCCATGAATTGTAGAATCCCTCCATCCTTCCCCTCAGTTCAAACTTAACCTTATTAAGAGTCAAGAATTGCAACAGGTCCACACGCCAGGGCACAGGGTGGAGAGGTTGTTCTCTATCCTAACAGGATCTGCCTACAGGCGATCAACGAGGCGGAGGCTACAACATCTGCCTCTGCACCCATTTCAAAGTCCGGCTGGTCCGACATCCCAAATATGGCCTCCCAAGGGCCCGGGTCCAGTTTCAGGTGCACCACTTTAGAAATTATCCTAAAAACCTCCTTCCAGTAATCCCCTTCAAAGAGCCGGCTCACCCTTGCCCTTGTGAGGCGTGCTCTGTATGCCACCTTCAACTATATCAGCCCCAATCTCGCACACGAGATGGAGGGGTTCATTCTCCGGAGCACCTCACACCAGAACCCCTCTTCCATACCCTCTCCCAACTCTTCCTCCCACTTTGCTTTGATCCCTTCCAGTGGTGCCTTCTCCTCTTCCAAATTAACCGCCGACACTACCCCCTTCTCCAGTCCCCCTGTCATCAGCACCTCCTCCAGCAATGTGGAGGCTGGCTCCACCGGGAAGCTCTGTATCTTCTTCCTGGCAAAATCTCGAACCTCCATGTATCTAAACATTTCCCCTGTTCCAGTCCATACTTTGCCCCCAGCTCCTCCAATCCTGCAAACCGACCCCCAAGAAACAAATCTTTTCGTGTCTTAAACCCTTTCTCCTCCTGTTTCTGAAAATTTCCGTCCTTTCTTGGCTTAAATCTGTGGTTTTCCCCGAATCAGCATTTCCCTTGACCCTGCCCCCAACCCAAAGTGTTGGCGAAACTGCCGTGTAATCACAATAGTGACTGCACTTACAAAGTGCTTAATTGGCCCTTGTGTGTTTTAGAGTTATGAAAGGAGCTACCTAAATACAAGCTTTACCTTTCCCACTAAATAGAGATCATTGCACTCTCGCTTCTTTGTCTCTTTTTTTAAGAGGTAAAGAACTAATAGGTTGGTTTCACACACCAGTTTTTTTGTTTAACGTGTACAAAGCAGTTCTGTCTTTCAAATATAAAACAGAAAATGCTGGAAATGCTCAGACAGTTCTAATGAAAGTTTGTTATCTGAATCATCTACTCTTCGCACAGGTGCTGACTGACCTGTTGAGCACTTCTAGCATTTTTTATGTATATTCCAGACTTTCAGCATATACGCTGTTAAGTTATTTCATAAGATTCATTTTGAGCACATGAAAATGTAGAGAAGTATTAAATCGGAGTTTGCTGGGTGCTCGTTTAGAGAGCATTACCTACTACGTTAGAAAGACTCCATCTTTTATTGCATAGACAGCATGAGATAGTGATGGTGCCAGGAGGAACTGGCAGACAAGTCCGTGAGAGCATATGCAGAACCTCTTTTTCATGGAGCTTCTCAGTAACAATAGGATAACTTCACCAAACCAACCAAAATAAGTCAGTAATGCAGCCAGCAAGTTTCAGTTCTTGATTTTTTTAAAAAGTATTTGGGGAGCATTATGTCAGTTTAGTGTACAGACAAAGGAGGGAAATTAGAGATGCCATTGGAAGTCATACATTCTGGAATTTGATCCAATCTATGACACACAAACTGGAGGCAGGCACAGCAGCCTTCAAGCTCTGTGAGACAATGCAGAGATGCCAGTATATAATAATGTACTGTTGGGGTCACCTCTTAAAATTCAAAGAAAGCATGGTGCTACCACTCGTCGTGGCTCAGCCAATGCAGAGTGTTGACGCAAACCACAGCTCAGCAAGGAATGCGTTCCCCAGTTGCTACATTGGAGGTGGTTCAGTGCAGCTCCTGCAACAAAGAAACCAACACTCTGCCAATATGCGGATGGACACTAAGAGCCCACATCCAGTCAGCTGATGGAATTGAGCAGCGTAATTTATTTCTCCTTTCGGAAACCGACTGAGGTTTTGCTGAAATGTTCGCTGTGCCCCAGTTATGCATGATCAGTGTGGGCACCTTTCTGTACTGAGAGAATATCTAAGACAGATCTGAAATTTCAGCAAGTTTACAGATCATTGTACCATCTGGTGCATTATTCAATTATGCTTTCCATGGCAGACATACATGGTCCAACGCATTGCAGCATGACCTTGATTCTAAAGCTTCAGACGATCGTTCTTTGGAATTGCAGGCAACACACATTGCTCCTTATCTTCCTCATTCCAAAAACTGAGATTACAAGATAACAATGGATCATAGAGGTCATTAAGCCCTCCTCGAATCATGTGTTGATCTCTCTTTTTATGTGAATGATTTCTCAGTCTTAAATTTGCACATAAATGCTTCCCCTTCTCACTGGGCACCTGCCTTGTGACTCTTCTGTGCAGCTGGTCCAGCACATGTGTAGTTCACTTGTGCTTTAGTGTTAAGCAGAGCACAAAGGTGTGATCTGAGCAGCTTTCTGAACTGCTTATTTGCAATTATCTGACATATAGGCCTGGACCTTCCATATGAGAACTTCCCATTCCTGGGTGGGTAGTGTGGTGGTCCAGGAGATGGAATGCGGCAGATTCCCTCAGATTAGTCCTATTTGATTGCTACTGTGATTTCCCTCCTGTAGCTTCTGTAGCTTTGATCTTCCTGCTAGCAGCATGTCCATCGACATCAAATGTAGCAGGTGAATGTGCAGAAGAATTACATAATCAAATTGAATGCAAGTGTTCACAGAGTTTTGCTGATCATCCTGTTAAAATATTTAATTAAGGTCTTTCCTCCAACAATCTTTCTAAAACC
Source organism: Scyliorhinus canicula (assembly GCF_902713615.1). Taxonomy (NCBI): domain Eukaryota; kingdom Metazoa; phylum Chordata; class Chondrichthyes; order Carcharhiniformes; family Scyliorhinidae; genus Scyliorhinus; species Scyliorhinus canicula. Next base: position 254,636,083 of record NC_052148.1, on the reverse strand, counting down.
TGTTTAAAGGTTTCCCCTGAAACGCCCGGAGCTCTGTAAGAAGTGGCTGGCTGCAGTAAGGAGACGTAATTTTACACCCACCAAAAACAGTAATCTTTGCTCAGAACATTTCACGTTGGATTGTTTTAGAAAGAACTGTAACAACAAAATACTGGAAGAAAATGCTGTACCATCCATTTTCTGCTTTACCCGACCAAATCAGCAGTCAAAGGTAACTTTTTTTGTTGTTCGAATTTTATAACATAGCTTTTATAGATTCATTTTGATTGCATTGTTATTTGTGTGTAGAATATAATGCATAATGATCCTATCATATTAAAGATCCAACATCAGACATTTAATACAAATAGCCATGAAATGAATTATCAGTTAAGCTGATCTTGATAGTGTTATTTGAAAAAAATGTTAGCTAGGACACTGAAATAATTCTCTCTTTGGATAGTATCATGGATTCTTTAACATTTACCTACATAATTAGAACAGGGAAATTAGGTCTTGCTTTGGTGGACTGGGATCTGAGAGTTGGGCATCTTGATTCCTGGCCAGTCAGTTGAACTTTTTCCTCAGCCCTTTAGTTCAAAACCTTTTTACCCAACTGCAAACAATTAATGGTGCATTTGCGATCGCAATGAACAACAGTGTATCTTCTTAACCAATGAGATTTAAGGATTGAGAAATAAACAGAAAGGAAAGTGAATTAGTGGAGTGTGAATTAGAGAGTGAATTTTCAAATCGGGATCAGAAAGGGAAATAGAAAGGGAATGAAGGGCTAGATTAAGAATGGGGGGGGGGAAGAGGGGTAGCACGGTGGTGCAGTGGTTAGCACTGCTGCCTCACGGCACCGAGGTCCTAGGTTCAATCCTGGCTCTGGGTCACTGTCCGTGTGGAGTTTGTACATTCTCCCCGTGTTTGCGTGGGTTTCACCCCCACAACCCAACGATGTGCAGCGTAAATGGATTGACCACGCTAAATTGCTGTTTAATTGGGAAAAATGAATTGGCTACTCTAAATTTATTTTTAAAAGAGTTGGGGGGGGGGGGGGGGCAGGGAGGTAAGAAGTGAGCCTTTTTTAAAAAATTGCCATTTCTAAAATCTCCAACAATTCACTTTATGAAGAAATTAGGCTCCCCACTTTTAATCGTTAATTTTCTGTGTCTGAGGTTGATTGGCAGTCAGTTACAATTATTGCATCATTAACAGACCAGTTACACAATTTATGACTTGACCGAACTGTCTGTGGCAAGTTTAAAGGGCAAATATAACAAGGTCATGAAGCTCGGGGGAGATTAAAAGTGAGATGTTGAGTTCACAAAGTAAAGGCATCCAGGAATTCAGTTGTGCTTCATCATAACTTGTTGGCCAATTTGTGCATTAATAATGGGAAGCACAGTCCCTTGTTGATGTAGAATGCTCTCGGTACAGCCCACCAGTGTCTGTCCAAACACTGTACTAAATACTTTATAGGTGGGAAGCAAAGGCATCACCTTTCTCCAAAAGCAAGTGCATCCAAGCTACACTGACATAAAAATGGAACATCTAGTACACATTGTGTCTTGTATTTTAATTGTGTTTGTTAAAGTAGGTATGGTTCAATGGCAGCAGTAAATCATATTTAATATTGCAAAGGAGAGAAGATGGAAAGAAAATGTTAAATTTGAATTTTCCATTCACTCAAAAGTTATCTCTCAATTTCTGACAGGATTAGGAGGGAGAACTTTGAATTGAAGCTTTCACACCCCCCCCCCCCCCCCCCCCCCCCCCCCCCCCCCCCCCCCCCCCCCCCCCCCCCCCCCCCCCCTATTTAATGGGCGTTGAGATCACATATAAAACGCTTCCCACTCCGGTTGGTATGCTTGTCAGATCAAATGTGTATTTATTTGTCAGCCAGACATACTTCAGTTGATTTGATTCCACTTCTCCTTTATCTCAAGTGGGCAATCATTTTGCAACTGGCAATTCATTTGTATCTCTTCGATGAATGTGTTAATCTTTAAACTCTGTCATGTAAATGAATCTTCACTTTTATTTTTTTTAAACTTATTCTTCCAATATATTTACTTTATCTAATGTTAATTAATGGTTGTGGTTGAGTTATGAGTTAAATGATAGACTAGGATACGGAATCATGGTAAATCTCACAGCAAAATATATTATCTTGTCAAAAGACCCTGCTCCCATGCCCACATGTCTGTTCTTGGCCTGCTGCAATGTTCCAGTGAAGCGCAACGCAACGCAAACTGGAGGAACAACATCTCATCTTCCGGTTAGGCACACTACAGCCTTCTGGTCCGAAAATCGAATTCAACAACTTCAGATGATCAGCCCCACCTCGACCCATTTGTTTTCATTTCATTTTAACTGTCTTTTACCATTTCTTTCTTTCTTAAAATACATTTAATTGTCCCCCCCCCCAATCTTATCCACCTTTCCTGCACCTTTCTCCTCTTTGCTTCCCCCTTTCCCTCCCCCCACACCTACAGTTCATCCTCTGATGTTAGTTTCCCTGCTGTTTGACCTTTCACATCTTTTGTCCTCTCTGGGGACTGGCATTAACACTCTTGGATGCACCCTTGGTATCTGTGGCCATTAGCACCCAGTTTCCCTGGGTTTCTGTGGCTATGACTCATCTTTCATTCTCACTCCACAGATTAAATATTTCCCAATCTCTGTCTGTTAGCTTTGACAAAGAGTCATCGGACTCGAAACGTTAGCTCTTTTCTCTCCCTACAGATGCTGCCAGAATTGCTGAGATTTTCCAGCATTTTCCCTTTCGCATATTATCTTGTCAACTGAATCAGAGAAGATTGCCTGCACTTGACTGTTGTGTACAGGCAAAAACTGCTAAATTGTAGCTGATTTATTTATACCTAAAATGCCTAGAAGCATAAAAAATAATAATCTTTATTGTCACAAGTAGGTTTGCATTAGCACTGCAATGAAGTCACAGTGAAATCACAATGCTAACAGAATAATCCAATTTCTGATATGTAAAAATTGGGTGGAACGCCTAAAAGCTTGCTATTTTCCATTTTCTGTGTACTTTGATATGCATGTAATTTGTTTGGCAGATACTTGGGGAGCTCTGTTCTCCTATCCCCACGTAGTGAACTGAAGATCAACAGAAAATCTCTAGTATTATGAAGAAAACCTTTTGAAGTACAAACAATTTCTTTCAAGTAATGTAAAGGTTTAGTTTTTTGGGACAATTTAGCGTGGCCAATACACCTACCCTACACACCTTTGGGTTGTGGGGGTAAAACCCATGCAGACATGGGGAGAATGTGCAAACTCCACACTGACAGTAACCCAGGGCTACGATTGAACCCATCCTCAGCGATGAAGCAGTGCTAACCACTGCGCCACCATAAAGGTTTAGTTATTAACACCTCGCATATAGCCTACCCCAATTGGCATCCTGGTGCAGAATAGGCTGCTTGTTTTGACACTCTACTTTTCATCTGACAACATGCTGAATTCATTAATATTTTAAACATGCTGTCCCAACATCAAAGGAAATTCCTAATGTTAGATGAGAAAAACCTCAGCTCATTGGATCTTTTTTACACTCGGAAAGTATAGACTCTGGGGTGATTGACACGTGAGCCTGTAGCTATGTCTATCTGTTTGGTCATCCTTTTTGAATATGATTATCACATTAACCTTCTGGTACCTTCCCAGTGTTCAATTATCCCTGATGTTTCACAAATCTTTCCTCATCTCTAAATACACATTTTTTTGTTGTCTAACTCCGCATTTGATCAAATCGAACATGTAGAAATTAAACCTTTTCACCCTCCGATCCCAAAATCTAAATTGATTTTTAATTTCAGATGAAAAAGCATAATCTTGAATTTTAAAATGTTTAACTCCAGAAAACTTGTTGGGCTAGATTTTTTGATGAAACACGTGCTATGAAATGTGCTTTAATTTAATTTTATATGTAACTGATTATAAACCATCTTATACTTTAACATTAAAGTATCGTATTAAAACCATTAGGATTAGATAAAATGTTGTACTTTGAGGAAATAACTGCAGATCACTTTTACAAAAGTGATTCTAAACTTTAAACCTACTACAGTATTACTGAATATTGAAAGTATATGTTCAGAACTGTTAATCTATTAATCATTGTGTCAATAGAAGTTAGAAATGGCAAAGGCAAGCGACCATCCTCGTGCAGCAGAAGAAATAATAGAGGGTGCTGAATTGAACCATGCAAATGGTCTGCTAACTGTTTACGATCACAGCTACAGCGTGGGTGACGCGTGTTTGCAAAAGAGAAAAATTCAGCAGCTGGAAGAACAGAATGAGAAGCTAAAAAAGAAACTGAAATTCTTGCAGCAGAAATCTCGTCGTCAAGAGCAACGATTGCAGAGAATGAAGAAATTGTTGCAGGAACTTAATACACAAGAGATACTACCACATCAGAGTTGTGTGCTGTTACATGATACTTTGTATGAAGTGATTAAAATTTAAATGTGAAAATGTTTACCAGTACAACACTTAAATGGCACGTACTGTGCAAACATAACCAATTATCTTTACTACCCAGAATCAAGGGTAAGAAATATCTAGCAAAATGCCTCAGGGGGTCACTGCTAGGACAATTATTGTTTACATTGTACATAAATAATTTTAAATAGGAACAACTGTTTAAATTTGCTGATATATATGGTAGGGGACTGCAAATAACACGAGCAGAACAACTGTAGAAGAATATGTGGCATTGCACTTACAAGTTTAGAATAGCCAAAAAAGCAAAGTGATGAGATTGGAGAAATGGGTTAACCAATGAGCATGTACAGTGAACATGATACATCTAGGGATACTGATAGAAAGCTCACTTAAACAATCACCATGTGAGACAGAAATTAAAACAAACTGGGTCTTGGCATATATAGCCAAAGGGTTGGAATACAAGTCAATACTAGTGACGGTTTTAGAGAGCACTTATTCAGCTCTGCTTGAAGTGTGTATATAGTTCTGGTCACTGCCATAGCGGAGGAGATCCTAGCTTTGCATACTAGAAGCAGCTAAACCAATATCGGTGATTGGGAATCTTAGCTGACAGAGGCAAATGAAGAAACTGGGAATGCACATGCTGTGGAAAAAATACTTGGGGATAACTAAGTTTTCAAGCTTCTAAAGACTACAGGTAACCTGAAACATAATAAAATGGCAAAACAAACTTCAGCAAGGTGGTATGAAGTCAATATCGGAAAAGGGGAAATTAACAGACAGTTTAAACTTACAACCCTGTGTGGAACAGGGCATTCAGCCAAAAATTGCACTGTTTTTGTCCATGACTACCTAATCTAATTCCTTTCTCCTGCTTTCTCCCTGTACGATTTATTGTGCCTCTTTTTCAAGCAACTGTCTGATTCTCTTTTAGAAGTATTTACAGATTGGGTCAACTGTTCTGTGTCAGAGAATTTCACATTCTAACAATTTTTAGATTTTTTTTCTAACTTCCATTAATTATTTTGATGAATCTTAAACTTGTGCTCCTTTTGTCATGCAGTAGTTACAGCCTATCATTACCTATACACTCATTGAATTCCTTTGTCACATCACCCCTTAACCTCTCAGTTCTGCTAAAAGAAAATGAAAAATCCCAATTTTTCAAGTCTTTGTAATTGTAACCCCTCATCTGTTGCAGCGAATTATTCCATTGTTATAACCTTTCTATATAATGGGATGTCAAAATTGTTGACACTATCCCAATTTAAGGTTTTGTACAAGTTCAATATTACCTCCTTGGATTTGTACTGTCTCTGGATACAAAACTAAAGACTGCATTTGCATGCCGTTGGTGGTTCTACCTACTTCCACTTCCTACCTTTAATGATCTATACTACATTTTGAATCTTGTCCTTCACAGTATGGAGTACTCTTTCAGAGGGTCGATGCAGACTCAGTGGGCCGAATGGCCTCCTGCAGTCGGGATTCTATTCTGGGTGTTTTGAGGAAAACTAGAGGAGGATATACTTCGTATTTGAACTTGGAATTTTCAAAAAACTGCAAGTTGTATATAAAATAATCTTTGCACAATTAGCCAGGTTGCTTGATTATTTCAATAATATCGTGTCTAAAAATGTAATGCAATATAGTATCCGAGAAACCAAGTCTCTGGACAGAATTGCAGGTTGTGAAAATATTGTTAACATTTTTAAATAACTATGGAATAAAAACACAGTTTTACATTCTGTCACTCATAACTTGATTATCTCTTGTGTGTGATTTTGTACCATGAGGAAGAGTGGTAAGTGTAGGGGGACGGCCTGAGGTCTGAGTATGGATGAGAATGTGGAGTGGCATGGTAGCGCAGTGGTTAGCACTGCTGCCTACGGCGCTGAGGACCCGGGTTTGATCCCGGCCCCGGGTCACTGTCTGTGGAGTTTGCACATTCTCCCCATGTCTGCATGGGTTTCACCCCCACAACCCAAAGATGTGCAGGTTGGGTGGACTGGCCACACTAATTTGCCCCTTAATTGGGGGAAAAAAATAATAGGATGCCCTAAATTTATTTTTAAAAATGGATGATAATGTGATGTGAACTTGGGTTATGTTAGATATTTTCTTGAGTGCACACTAACCACTCATGTAAACCAACTTCTTATCTAGTTTGTCTTTCTGTAGTGTCTACATAAGCAATGAGAAGATCCACAAGTTGTAATGATGAACTGTTAATCTGTTCACCAGCCACTGGAATGTCATGTGTCACCAAGTAATACTCCTGGCTGTATAAACAAATACGTCTGCCAAATCGAGAAGTAGGCTTTGAAATACAAAGTGGTTTTATTTACATATGGTAGATGAATAGTCTTATTAATAATTTTGAAGAGTTTAACGCAATGGAAACATATATTTATGGTCCTCAAATACATATGTGCTCCTCATTCTTTCTAAAGATGGATTTTTAAACACTAGTATATTTACTACAAACTCAGTCTAGCCTGTCTCCCTAGAGGGCCTGTAACAATTACAACATTCAGCATTACAACTGGTGGCAGTAATCACGCTTACTTAAAAATTGCTGGAACTGAGGGGGGATTTATTTGAGATAAGTTATGAGGGGCTGAGATATGAAGGATAGGGAGGACGTATTCACAATGGGAGACATAGCTTTAAAATAGTTGCAGAGATTACAGTTTGGAAGTGGTGGTGGGGATGTGGAACTCTTGGTAGGATGGTGGCGATAGAAAGCCTCACTGCCTTAAAAAAACACAATGTTGTAACCTGCAGCACAAGAGCCAGAGGTGGAATTTGGCTGGATAACTATTGGCTGGTACTGGCACAATTAGCTGAATGACCAGCTACCGAAGGGTGGCATGGTAGCATTGTTGTTTCACAGCTCCAGGGTCCCAGGTTAGATTCCCGGCTTGGTTCACTGTCTGCGGAGTCTGCACGTTCTCATGTCTGTGGATTTCCTCCGGGTGCTCCGGTTTCCTCCCACACGTTGTGAATATTAGGGGAATTGGACATTCTGAATTCTCCCTCTGTGTACCCGAAAAAGTGCCGGAGTGTGGCGACTAGGGCCTTTTCACAGTAACTCAATTGCACTGTTAATGTAGGCCGACTTGTGACACTAATAAAGATTATGCCTATTCGAATTGTAGAAAGTGTGGCACAAAAGGAGGGCCACTTGGCCCATCGGATCTGTGCTGGTGCGGTAATGGGGATAGGGTGGGAGGGCTTGAGTGGTGCATACTCGATGGGCTGAATGGCCTCCTTCTACACTCTATGTTCTATGTATCGCTATGAGCCACCCAGCCTAATCCCACCTTTCTGGCGTTTGGTCTGTGGCCCTGCAAGGTTAGAGCACTGGAGGTGACACGCAGACAGACACCTTTTAGATGAGTCGGGCATCAGGGTGAAAAACATGCCCCATCTGCCGTCGAGTCCCGCCATCAACCGATTTTAAATCTATGGCCACCCCCGCCGTAGAATATCTCTTCCCTCAGCCTCCAAATGACGGCGGTCCCAAGCAGGCAAGGCGAGAGGCCCCTACCACCGGGCATCCCCTAGTGAGGGCGGGGGCGGAGCCAGGTCGGCGGCGGCCCACGCCGTGACGCACTTGAGCGCGCGATGACGTCAATGCTATTAATAGAACGTGCGTCATGCGCGCGCGCGGCTATGTGCGTCACCGGCCGGGCTGGCGCCACGTTCTGGTTGGCTTGGTGAGCGGTCGCTGCTAGGGTCCAGCCGCCTGCCCCCCCCCCCCCCCCCCCGGGAGCGAGCCGGATGGGAACGCCTTTCTACCAGGATCAGGCAGTGAGTGTCGGTGGCCACCTCCACACGGCTTCGACCACCACCGCGACAGCGACCATGATGATGATGATGATGGAGAAGAAGAGCGCGGCCGAGCGGCAGCAGGCGGCGGCGGACAGCCCGCGAGGCGGCTCCCAGCACGCGCTGCAGCAGGGCTCCCCCGAGCTGGACAAGCTGGTGGGCCCGGCGGACGGGCCCGGCGCCAGGCGGGAGCTGGAGGCCCACGGGCATCCCTTTGTGAAAGGTGAGGCTGCCTCCGAGCCCGGGTAGGCCTGGAGGATCGGGCTGGGAGGCCTGGGAGCCAGGTGTCTGGGCCTGCGGCGGGGGAGCACGGGGTTTGGGGCAGCCCCCAGAGCAGGGGGACCCTCTCCTCTCTTTCTCTCTCCCCCCCCCCCCCCCCCCCCCCCCCCCCCCCCCCATCTACTCCGGTCTGCGCTAACTTCCCTCTCTTTATTAATACCCCCGCTCTAACATGAATGTTGGCAGACTGGCGCCTTGTCTGTGTTTTAAGGAAATGGCCTGTAAATTATCAGACTGTCTTTTATCAGACTTCTTCCAGCCAGCCGCACATGGAAATTGCACGTCTGCCACACTCTCGGGCTTCGTGATAGTGGGCCGAGGTTACAGGGCATTTGAGGCAGACACTTTCACTCCAGCACTTAAAGCCTGTCTGAATATCTTTCCGACGCTTCCTTAAAACGCAAGCCCTTTAATTCTGCTTTGACTCACCACCTCTCAACAGTTGGCTTGTTGCCCATTCCACATCATCTGTCCCAGTCCTTCGTCGAGCACTTGGGAGTATTTCACTAGATTTAAGTTGGCCTGAACAAAAGTTGACAGTCTTGAGTTTTACAATCGTAGACTATTTTTGTAACTGACTCTTCCATTGGATTTCTAGTGTGTGTTTGCAGCATTGTTAACCTGGAAATTTAAATAACTGAAAGACATCATCTTGGATTCTTAAAAACAAATCTTTGCATTACAATTTGCAGGTCGAGGATTCTTGTTGGCGAGTAGAGACCAGATTGAAAACACTCACCCCTACTGTAAGTGTTTATAGAAAGATCGCAGTTGGGTGCACGTTATGCCGTGCCTTTTTATCGGGGAATTTTGTGGGTAATGTGGCCGAAAGTAGATGGGAAACAGTTGAAAATTAACATGATGGCGTTAAGCTGGTGGGTGGAGTTCAGTGAGGGGAAATTTGAGGCCACCAAATTTTGGACAAGAAAGATGGATCAGATTTCTAAATGGCTAAGAACTATTAACTCTGGTGGTACATTCTAAATGGCTGAGAACTATTACCTCTTGTGGTATAGAGGGACATGTACAAAAATTGCTGAAAAAAGTAGTGGACAGGTATAAGAAAGAAAACAAAAAGAAACACTGGAATGTTGGTCTTTATCACACTGTCTGGAATACATACAGTGCAAAAGGAGGCCATTCGGCCCATCGAGTCTGCACCAGCTCCTGGAAAGAGCACCCCAGCCAAGGTTAACACCTCCACCCTATCCCCATAACCCAGTAACTCCACCCAACACTAAGGGCAATTTTGGACACTAAGGGCAATTTATCATGGCCAATCCACCTAACCTGCACATCTTTAGACTGTGGGAGGAAACCGGAGCACCTGGAGGAAGCCCCCGCGCACACGGGGAGGATGTGCAGACTCCGCACAGACAGTGACCCAAGCCGGAATCGAACCTGGGACCCTGGAGCTGTGAAGAGCATACAAAGTGATGGAAGTTATGCTGCAGTTGTCTAAAATATAATGTTGTACAGTTATCTAATTGAACAACCTAACATGAATGAAGATTGGAATGGCATATATTCTTCACCAGCATTTAAAAAAATAAATTTAGAGTACCCAATTCGTTTTTTTTTTACAATTTAAGGGCAATTTAGCATGGCCAATCCACCTATCCTGTACATCTTTTAGGTTGTGGGGGTGAAACCCACGCAAACACTGGGAGAATGTGCAAACTCCACACGGACAGCGACCCAGAGCCGGGATCGAACCTGAGACCTCGGCGCCGTGAGGCCACAGTGCTAACCCACTGAGCCACCGTGCTGCCCTTCACCAGCATTTAAAAAAAATAAAATTGACTTGCTTTTAGTTGGTTGTACGTTTGGTTATTGCAAATCCATAATTGCCAGACAATCAAATAATCAATGCAGCAATGTTGGAAGTGTTATTTTAAAGTGTTTGCAATATTGTGTTGTACTAAAGCATGGGAGTTGTCGAGAAAACATACTTGTTGCATTTGGCTTTAACGGTGCACCTTTTAAGGTTATATAATCAGAATCACAGAATAATAGTGTCGAAAAGGCCCTTCGACCCATCAGGTCTGCACCAGTGCATGAAAGACACCTGACCTGCCTACCTAATTCCATTTGCCAGCACTTGGCCCATAGCCTTGAATGTTATGATGTGCCAAGTGCTCATCCAGGTACCTTTTAAAGGTTGTGAGGCAACCTGCTTCTACCACTCTCCCAGACAGTGCATTCCAGACAGGCACCACCCTTTGGATAAAAAGGTTTTTCCTCCAATCCCCCCATAAACTCCTGTCCCTCACCTTGAACTTCTGCCCCTCGTAACTGACCCTTCATCCCCTATCCACCCTGTCCATGCCCCTCATAATCTTGTTCACCTAATCACACCTCCAACTGGGTGTCCCTGGAGGTAGTCCAGAACCAGTCATAGGTTTGAAAAGCATCATCGTATAGACAAGTGAAAGATATGCGATACATATGATCTTCCACTATATATAATTTCTCTCTCAATATCTGCAGAGAACACCTCAGGCGGTACATTGCCAGACTGATGGACTTCTGCCTGCCCTGGTCATCTTTATAACTTCTAGGCTTTTAAGATGTAAGCATGGTATCACCTGGCCGCTGCTTTGTGACTTAGCTCATAGCCCCTCGAATGTATGATGCTTTCCAAATATTTACAGTATCCTGTATTATTAGTTTTGGCCTCCATTTAACCTTTAAACTGTTTATTGATTATAGAACATAGAACAGTACAGCACAGAACAGGCCCTTCGGCCCTCAATGTTGTGCCGAGCCATGATCACCCCACTCAAACCTACGTATCCACACTATACCCATAACCCAACAACCCCCCCCCCCCCTTAACCTTACTTTTTATTAGGACACTACGGGCAATTTAGCATGGCCAATCCACCTAACCCGCACATCTTCCCAATGTGGATTAGATCCACATTGGGAAGGCTACTGAGTTTAAGACATTAATCTAGCATAATTGTTTTAATTCCTATATTGTTTTGGCTTTCTCACGTTGTTTAGTTCCTTACAAATTGCCAGTGTCACAATGTGCTAAAGAAAATGTGGGTGGGGAGACGGAGATGGTTTTGAAAGTTTCATGTATTTGGAAAAAGCTATGGAACATAAAGATAAAGCATAATTGATCGGAGGCAAAAAAATCAACCACTCAGTTGATTTGATGAAAGAAAATGTGAAAATACTGTGGTTGTTGCTACAATATGGGCAATGCATCTGAAAATTCACAGTGCGGGAAAAGTGCAGATATTTGGGGCATAGGTAGCATTGTGAGGGGGGTGTCTCATAGATGACAAAGTTCTAACTAACGGTCAGCATCTCTGCTTTGGTGACTGGAGGTTTAACCAAATGTTATGTGGTAGATGTTCCCATTCAAGAACAAATTCCGTAAGATCAACCATGAGGCAGAGTAGGTGTAAGGTGCTGAAAGGCTAGTCCGTTTGTCTTGTGTAAACCACGCCTTTTACGGTATAATTGACAGTTCCCCAGAGAATTGATGGGAATTTCCCCCGAGATTTGATGGGAATTTCCCCAGATAATTAAGACAATGGCATATTAAATACTGAGTAATGCTTGTTTCCAATGAAAGCATAAATGTCCAATTATAAGAGTGAAGGAGAGATAAAGGGAGGTGGAAATCAGCAATTGAAGTAACAGCTTTTTAGGCAGAGGAATATCCAACCCTACATTTGTGCAAAATGATTATGATAGCCAAAGAAAATGTAACCGATTAGATGATGTTCAACTTAGTTTGAAAGGACTCTGCAATACATAAACTGTATACTTGAAATGAAATATTATCAGGATCTAGGCTTGAATGACCACTTTGGTGATATCTAGATTTGCCCTGTGATAGTATCACATTACAGGGCAGCGCGGTAGCACTGTGGCTTCACGGCGCCAGGGTCCCAGGTTCGATTCCCAGCTTGGGTCACTGTGCGGAGTCTCCACGTTCTCCTTGTGTCTGCTTGGGTTTCCTCCGAGTGCTCCAGATTCCTCCCAAAAAATCCCGAAAGGCGTGCATGTTAGGAAATTCGGACATTTTGAATTCTCCCTCTGTGTACCCGAACAGGCGCCGTAATGTGGCGACTAGGGCTTTTCGTAGTAACTTAATTGCAATGTTAATGTAAGCCTATATGTGGCAATAGAGATTATTATTGTTATCTTTCAAAATGGTGGTTGGAGTTGGGGGAGAAACAAAGCAAAGTACAAATTGACATAGCCATTTTCAATTCTGTACTTGAAACAGTGACCGTTCAAGAACTTGAAGGCAATAGGTTCTAACTTGGGTATGGAAGAAAGTCTAAAGACTTGGTGAAAATCCCACGTGCGTGCTTTGTTATAAATTTTAAGTTGAAGGGGGTTTTCCGGTTTGTAAATATATGCCTTAATTGTGAGATAATGTGAAGTTTAATCTGGAATGCTGGATAACACACTCTGGAAATAAAAATAGAGGAAACAAAGATATAAAATAGAAGGGAATTTGATGTATACTTGAAAAGGAAAACATTTTGGGTAGATCTTTCACAAGCTGACATTTTTCATAAGCATTGTGGTCTGAGTGGCCTCTTTCTGTGCATTGTTACACAATATAGACATCTCAGTGACTTTGATTTTCTCTTTTTAAAGCAATGCAGGATTTACACAAGCAGAACCAGCATCTAGTCCTACCGGCAACTCCGTGCTCAGCCCATGCCTCCACTTCCATCTATCACGGCAATCTACATTTGACCCAGACTAAAGGAGATGTCCCTGTGTATACCAACCTCAGCAACTACAATCCGAGCTTGACCAACACCAGCTCTGAAAATTACTCCACTGGGCATGTTCCCTATGTGGGCACAGCTCCTGCACAGCATCATTTCTCAACCTTGGCTCAACTTGTGTGTCCAAAATATCAAGAGGAGCCTCAGACGGTACCTGAAGTAGGTCCGCTGAGTGAATCTCCACCACTTTCCCCAATAGGCCAAGGAGGACCACTGATCAAAGCTGAAAGGAAGAGACTGAGAAATCGCATTGCAGCATCCAATTGTCGGAGGAGGAAGCTGGAACGGATTGCAAGACTGGAAGACAAAGTAAAGACTCTAAAGTCAGAAAACTTTGAATTGACCTCAACAGCCAGTGTCCTGCGTGAGCAAGTGGTGCACCTCAAACACAAAGTAATGAATCATGTCAACAATGGATGTCAAGTGGTGATTGGTTCCTCCAGCCTTCTAAAACCAGAGGAAAATGGCAGCTTTTAATAACCTTCAATATGGCTTGGTTGAAATTGAATTCTGTTGAAAAGTGCTAGTTTGGATGCTTATCTTGGCTCACTTTTTTTTAATCCTCTAAGCTGCTAAACATGATCAGGAAACATGAAAGACTGGGTGGAGCAAATTCATCTTGAAGAATAAATGGACTACTTGCAGAGTCCAGAGTACATCCTGTTCATGTCTGATCTAGTTTCAGCTGTCTTGTAAATATTTGATAATATTTTACCTGTCCTTGGAAACTATCTTATTTAAATACACTTTAAAATTTTCTTTGCAGCAAAATAAATGAGGGAAATCTCCTTGGCAAAACAGACTTCACTGACCTTGAGGGAAAGGTGCCTGCTGTTTATTATTCAGAGTGGAACTGAAAATTTGTGCAAAAAGAATGATTTATGATTTCTCTGTTGACAGTAATGGATTTTTTCCCACTCAAAGATAGCCTCAAGTGTAGGTGAACGTAGAAAGTGTAAGATTAAGGTTTTTTAATTTAGATTTTTAGAATAACTTTGTACTGCATTTTTTTGTGGAAGATTGCAACGGTCCTACTAAATTCAGATCCTATTAAATACACTGGAACAAATGTTTGTGTGTAAAGTAATTAATGGTACAATCTTTGAGACTGAAATTGCATACAGAATGATTGTCAACTCATAATTATCACATTTGAACACTGCCATGGTCTGGAGTTAATTGTGAATATTATGTGCAGTTGTTTTGGATAATATATTATTTTTGGTTTTGTGCATTTACAATTACTAAGTGCATCAGGCATGTAGTTCACACCAGTGTTAAAACATCCAAGTGGAAGTGCTGCCTGGATGGGATAAAGTTTGCCTGTAAATTTAAATAATTCCAACTATGTCCTTGTGTAATACATATGCTTCTTTAGGTGTTCAGTTTGCCTTAGAAATTCCCTCTTTGAGTTAAAATTTCAAGCTCCCCTTCGCAGGCTTCAGCACAAGATGTGGGTTGCCTGAGGAAGTACTAATGGGAGTGATGTACTTAAACCAGGACCCCAATATCAAGTTCAACTGTTTGAAGAAGGGTGGAGGTATCTCATGTCTCAACTAACGCCTAAAACAAATGATCTGGTCATTTATTTCATTGGTGTTTTGTTTTGGGATCTTGATGTGCTCAAATTGGCTATTGCAACTCCAACATTACCACAGATCCTACAATTCTAAAGCACTTGATTGGCTTTAATGTGCTTGACCCATCTTGAAATCAAAGAATGTGCTATAGAAATGCAGGTTGTGTGTGTGCGCTTTTTCTCACACCTGTATCCTTGTGTTCTTAGACCTGCACAGCTTCTTATCTTTCAAATGAATTAAGTTGCTGGTGCTTTTTGTTCAGCGACAAATTATATTTGTTCAGTGGTATTGTTTGCTACCTTAAAAAAAACAGACTGCTTTCTGACCAATTCACGAGACAGCAGCCATGGAGTTCCTGTTGCAAGTTGACTTGCTCTTGTATTAAGAGTGAAATTGTTATAAACCTTCACCATTTAAAGTAATGTTTGCTATTTCAGGAAGATGGTTCTCCTGTATTTAAATTATCTAAGTTTCATACAGAAGAACAAATGAAGCAAGATTTGAAGATATGCTTTGACAGGCCACATGATCTAACTGGATCAGCCTCCCAGGAATTGCGTTTGGGGGAAGGGGTGGGGGGCAAGAAAAGTAGGAAATCCAATATTGCTAAAGGCTACAGCACATTGCAATGTGTATTAATGATTAAGTGATGGAAAAACGTGTGCACCATTTATGGGTTTCGTATGTTTAAAGAAACAACTAGCAGTTCCTTCTGTTCTGTGGTAAGGAAACTAATCTTATTAAAGAAACTGGCACACTTTTACAAGTATTATCTTTTTTTATACTAACTAGTTAATGAAATTGTCATTGATATATTTATCCTGTTCTTTGCTCTGAAATGGGGGAGTGATTGCCAGTTTAGTCTTCAATGTAGCTATTTTAAAGGATTTCAATAATTAACATGCATTGGATAAATATTTAATCATGAAGTTCAATATTTCCCCCAATCCCATGGATGGAAGAGCATTCAGCCAACTGTCCTAGATACCGTGATACCCATCGTTTTAAGCCCATTAAAATGTCTCTTGTGGATGTCTGCAGCATTTGGGGCATTGCACTCAATAGATCTAAAAAAAGGTTCTCGGTGATTCTGTTAGCTGCTTGAAAACTGAAATATTTGTAAAATGGTGTTCCAGTGGATGCTCTTTCAATTACTTTTGCTGCAATTGTTCAAAATTCACTTTTATAAACTGATTTAGCCAGGAAGTATCCAATTAAGAGTTCAATGGTTACCATCCCTGTTATGATTGTATTTTTAACGCCCTTTGAATTTGTAACAGTGCTAAGAAATATTGCAGAGATACAAGATTAAACCAGATATTTATTTTGGGCCTGTGTAAAATAGTATTTGAGTGTCATTCAATTTTGGGTTGGTTAGTTTACCGTAGGTAGGAAATTGGGAACGGGAGTTGGTCGCATGGTAGCACAGTTGCTTTACAGTTCCAGGGTCCCAGGTTCGATTCCCAGCTTGGGTCACTATCTGTGCGGAGTCTACATGTTCTCCCTATGTGGGTTTCCTCCCACAGTCCAAAGATGTGCAGGTTAGGTGGATTGGCCTTAGTGTCCAAAAGGTGGGCTGGGGTTACTGGAATTGGGTGGAGGTGTGGGCTTGGGTACGGTGCTCTTTCCAAGGGCCGGTGCAGACTTGATGGGCCAAATGGCTCCTTCACTATAAATTCTATGAAATTCTAAGGTCCTTGATCACGCACAGCCTTGCCCCTTGATGTCACAATCTGTGCCTTGACAATACCTGATGACTGAGCTTCCACAGACCTCTCGGGTAGAGAATGCCAAAGATTTGCTGCCCTGGTGAAGAAATTCCAGTTCAACCCAGGTCTAAATGGTTTGTCTCTTACTTGGGAGACTGTCCCCTGGCCAGAGAATACATACTTCATGTTTCTACACTCTCCGCCATTAAGAATTTTGTAAGTTTCAATTCTTAACTCTAGAGAATACAGATCCAGTCTCCTCGATCTCTCCTTATAAAGACAGTCTTGTCATCTCACACGTTAGCCTGGTAACAACATGTTTCCCACCCAAGTAGCTAAGAGGTAGCATGTGCTGGAAGACAACATGTTCAACTCACTATGGTTAAAAATGGAATTCTCCAGCAGTCGTGTGTTTGTTTCACTGGTGGCCTGACTTTGGTCTTCCCCAAACATGGAAACACTGTTGACTCTATTAAGATTTGCTGTAATTTTAAAGACCGCTAATAGGTCAATTCTTAGCCTTTTAAAGAGAAATGACATCATCTGCTTCCTGCTTTTTAATGATGATTCATTTTCTCTGCAGTTTTACTTCTGTTTCTGACTTTTTGGTTTTGTTTTTAGCTTTGCTTCCCTGTTCATTACTATTTTGCAGAACCTTCCTGCATTAATGTTTGACTCCACAATTCTTCAAAGCACAATAAGTTAGGATCTGGCAAGACAATGCTGTGTCAGGCTGGAAAGCTAACATGAGGCATTCAAATTAGTGTTCAAAAACTTTAGATGGGAAGCTTGGGGATATGGTAGTAGCCTGCAAGGACAGAGAGCTTGATGGTGAGACTCTTGAGGTGTTGATGACAGTGCTTTGAAAGAGGGTGTGAGCATAGCACCTGAGAGAGAATCATTTGATATCAGCTAGCATCTGGCCCAAGAGAGAAAGTTCAGCGGTCAACTGTTTAGAGGAATGGAGTTACAGGAGCAGGAGAAAGGTCTCGTGGATGAGTTCAGAAGCTGACTATATGCTCTCAATCTCACTGATAAATTTCAGGCACTTGCTGTTGGCTGTGAAGGTTGATCTGTCAAGAAGTTCTAAGTAGACAGGTGGTAGTGGAGAAACTGCACTTATAAGTGACTTGTGAAGAACTTTTCCAGAGCAGAGACATAAGGAAGCAGTTAGAAGGATGTGGTTCTTGAGAATACAAATTGTCAGAGATGGCCTTGTCTACAATCAGCTCCATGGCAGTAGAGGTCATGGAAGATGGCAGGGTATCCTGTGAAAACTAGATTTTGAGGGGTCATTAGACTCTATTTTAAAGATGATGTGGAGATGACGGTGTTGGACTAGGGTGGGCACTGTAAGAAGTCTTACACCAGGTTAAAGTCCAAAAGGTTTGTTTTGAATCACTAGCTTTTGGAGCGCTCCGAAAGCTAGTGATTCAAAACAAACCTGTTGGACTTTAACCTGGTGTTGTGAGACGTCTCAGTATTTTAAAGGCGATGGGTGAGAATAGGCTTGGTACCCAAAGGGAGAAAAAACAGCAGAGAAGCCATAAGGTCCACATTGCCAAGATTGTTTAGGCAGGGAATGTGACAGCCTAGCTGAATGGGCAAGATGTCACCATTTGTGAGCCAAATTTCAACTAAAGCCTGAAGATGAGTAAAATCATCAATAATACGGTTGGCATTGTTGACAAATGAACTTACATTCTGAAGGAATGTGGATAGGGCAGAGTCCAAAGCAACAGTGGTGGCTGGGAAGGGAAATCAATGGCCAGCATTGTCAACAGGAACGTTGTTGAGAGGGAATTGAAAAGTTTGGCTTTTGCTCGCAAGGAGGAAGGGCTTGGAAAAGTCCGAAAGCAAAGACAATAGGCTGCAAATGGGTTTAGGTCTGGAACAGCAGTCAAATGCTCTTCTGCCCTAGAATGTCACCAATTGTTTTACTTCGGTGCCTTCCAATTTACACAGTGATCTCCCACATTTCCTGCTCTCCTGCCACGTTAGCCAAATGATGGCATTAATGCTCTTTGCCCCTGATTTCTAAACGCTTCTGCTAAAATTACAATGGAACACAGGAATAATTGTCAGGGTAGCTTCCTCCTTTAATTTCTCTTAATCTTTGAAAGCAGTATAATTCTATGGAGGAATTACCGTTCTTAGTGAAAATTACTATTAAAGTTATCAGCACTTAAATTCACTCAAGTGTACCATGAACTGAATTTGGAGCAAACTATAGTACAGATAAAATCATGTGATCTTTCATTTTTGGCTCTTCGAACTTGATGCAATAGGAATGGAGGAGACCTGTCTACTTCCACCTGCATTATTCTGCCTAATTTTGAATGTATAGTTTTCATTAACTGCACCTGAATCTTCTCAAAAATCATTATTTCAACTAAGATCTTTTGCACAAGCATGACATCAGAGCTACACCATCAGCCATTTTTATACTTTTTTATTCCAACATCTTAGTGTTTAATGCTTTGCCGTTGGGAGTAGTTGAGCAAATGACAATTACAATTTTAAGCATTAAGTAGATGGGCAGTTCAAGCAGGATGATAAAAATAATTTTTTGACTAATCCAGCGGCAAGTTAGCATTAAATGGAAGGCTGTTTTATCATAGAACAGCGCAGTACAGGCCCTTCGGCCCTTGATGTTGCGCCGACCTGTGAAACTCCTCTAAAGCCCATCTACACTATTCCCTTATCGTCCATATGTCTATCCAATGACCATTTAAATGCCCTTAATGTTGGCGAGTCCACTACTGCTGCAGGCAGGGCATTCCACACCCTTCCTACTCTGAGTAAAGAACCTACCTCTGACATGTCCTATATCTATCTCCCCTCAATTTAAAGCTATGTCCCCTTGTGCTAGACATCACCATCTGAGGAAAAAGGCTCTCACTGTCCACCCTATCTAATCCTCTGATCATTTTGCATCATGGAATGCATAAGAGAGCTGAATCCTCCACTCGTCTGGATACCCAGATAACAAGCCCTTTCAAACGGTCATTGCTGGCAATGAGTGTGAACACTCTTTTCTCCCCCACCCCCCCACCTTACTTGGAATTTGTAGACCATTGCATTGGATCTTCCTTACAGCACAGTGAATACAAAACATCCAACAAGTTCGATGGTATTCAATGATGCTGACTGAAACAGACCATGAGGATTACATAATCTCCATGATCCAGCAGGGCTTTGTGGATTTCCTTAGTCACTGTTCACCATATCCAAGTTTAGATGGGGAATAGCACGGAGGTTGGAGCCTATCCAGTTTCATCATCAATTCATCCGTACTATTTTAACTGCAGGACTAAGTTCATCAGCAAATCTTTGTGATGTCTATAGAAAGAAGAGTGAAGTATCATTAATTCATTTATTAAACTTATTCATTCACAGGCCAATAGTTATGGTCTGTTGAACTATTGCAGTCTCTGGTGTAGATACTAGATTTCTAGTTTGGCCCAACTACAGCAGCGATGGAAGTGTGATAGATACGTTGCCAAGTCAGAATGTGATACAACTTGGAGGCAGTGGGTTCCCATGCACGTGTAATTGGTAGAGGATGACAAAATCTTGGCAACATGCTGCAATGTATCTTCTAGCCATGTTAAGGTAGTGAATTGGATGCCGATCAAGTGGCATTACAAACAAGGCATTCAGAACATTTTAATAAAAAGTAACAATTTGTTCACATTTTGTTACAAGCTGAGAATTCAAAATCTTTCCAATATCAAAGAGTTCTTAGCATAGAAAATATGCAGGTAGAAAAACCATTGCATTCTATTTACAATAAGATCTGTCCCTTTAATATTCAACTTCCTAACTACACATACATTCGACATTTCCTCTATAGTTGTATACAAAGTGCAAATTAATAGGGAAACCTACCTCAAAAGCACATAATCAAGCCTCATGATTTATACCATTGATTACAAACAAAACGTACATTTTAAAAATCCTGTATCTGACTGTCCCCAAATAGAATATCTCAAATGACCCCATTTAGTAATTCAAGTCAATGAACATATCCAGTCTGCAATAATACAAATTTCAACTCTAAATTGATGAAGTTCTCCAGCTTAGTATTTCCTCACTTGTTTTACTGACTTGCAAGATTGGCAAACAAATGCTGTAATAGCAAATTTAAAAATTGCATATTTTTTATTAAGTTATTTAATTTGAATGCGAGAGCTCATGGTTTGCAAAAGCTTGTAATCTGCTCAACCAGAGAACAATATACCTTCCAGGAAAACATACACATTTATCTTAAATGCATCAGGTTTCTTGTTTCAAACATTTTAATTCATCTGTTCAGTCTTTGTGTGACCGCCTCTCGGTACATGATGGAAATATAGATGAGGAGTAGAAAAATAACAAATAGGTCGTCCAGAAAACCCAGAATTCCAAAGAAAGCTTCAGGAATAAAGTCCAGCGGTGACGCCAAATAGAATAAGGCACCAGCCAGACAGAGGAAAATTCGTATTCGAAACATCCAGAAAAGGCCACCGATCGAAAAGAGTTCTGTGAAGGCATGACGCAGTAGTGTGGGTAGATCCAACATACGATCTATAAACTGTAGCAGAAAAGTGATATCTTAAAAAATGCCTACCTATACCATGTGGGGCTGATGGTTCCACAAGACAAATAACAAAAGTGAAATTAAGCTACCATAACAAATGTGTGATAAATGAAGAGCTCACTTAAAAGACTATATATCAGTATGCAATTTTTCTTATGAGTTCGAGAGGATGGAAATTAACTGACTGACCTGTTTAAACAAACCAATTAGCCTGTGTAATATAACACTATTGTTTTGACTATTTGGCTTAGAATACTTTTTACTTAATTTATATATTTCTGATTTACAGTTAGACTCAGATTACCAAAGATTAAGTTTTTAGAGCTGAAGCATACTTTTCTGACTTGGCAGCCTTGGCGTTGCTGAAATTAAAGTACTTAGGAATTTTGATGAACTATCTTAAAAGTGAAATGTGTTAGCCATTAAAACAGTCATCTGATCGGCAAAAATAGGTTGTGGATACAGATCCTCCTTTAAAAATTATACCCAATCAGAGAGGAGACAATGGAGAAGGGCCCTTAAAACATTCCAAGGAATTATTGTGATGTTGTATCTTTCCCAGTCAGAGGCACTCACAGGAGTATTAACTAATCAGGTAATGCAGTCGCTAGGGCTTACCCACTGGGGCAGAGTTCAAAGTGGCAACACTGATTGGCAAGCCTGTCTTCTATAGTGAGCTGAGATGATGGTCAGAAGTTAAACATAACTTCACCCTCAAATCCAGGTTTTACCCTCAGAGACTGAGGATAATTTCTAATGTTAGTACCAATCAGTTCAGAGGTGCTGCCTTGTAAAATGAGATAGACCTCCATTAAAAGGGCACATTTTGCAGATTGGAAATTGTGAAAACTACTCTGTTCATTCATATCTTAAATGTGCATTAAATTAACTTATGAGTGCTTTTTAAGCTTGCTTTTAAAAAATAGGATCGGGCAATGGGGGAGGAAATAAATACAGTAACTATCACTAGAGAAAAAGTATGAGGACACGAATAGGGATAAAGGCTGATAGGTCCAATAAGCCCTCTGGGCCTTACGGATTGCAGCCTAGGACATTAAAAGAAGTAGCTACAGAGATAATGGATGCACTAGTCGTAATTTTCCAAATATCCTTAATTCTGGAAAAGTCCCAGAGGATTGGAAAACTGCCAACGTAATATCCTTATTCAAAAAAAGAGACAAAAAACAGGTAACGTTAGGCCAGTTTGCTTAACAGTTGTCATTGACAAAATGTTAAGAGTCCATTATAAAGGAAGTACTGACCGAGTAGGGAGTAAGTAATGATGTACAAGTGGAATCTGACAACGTTGACGGAGGAGGAGGTTAGGAGATTTTAGGATATGGGATATGCTGTGCCTGATATTGGCAGGGAGGGACAAGGTGGTTAACATGAATGTGCTGCCAAAGGTCCTGTTTGTATTCCAGAACCTCCCGATCTTGACCACCCCCCCCCCCCCCCCCCCCAAAAGGCTTTTTTCCAGAAACTGGATACTGTGATCTTGGAGTTTGTATGGGCAGGGCAAGTACCAAGGGTAAAGAGGGCCCTGTTCCAGAGGCAGAAAGGGGGGGGCTGGCCCTCCCGAACCTGCTGCATTACTACTGGACAGCGAACATGGAGAAGGTGAGATGGTGGTGCAAAGGGGACGGGTGAGAGCGGCCTAGGATGGAGGAGGAGTCCTGTAGAGCAGTGCTTCTCAAAGTGTGGTACGCGTACCGAAAAAAACTGCCGGTCCGCCACATCAGATAGTTTGAGAAGCACTCCTGTAGAGGATCCAGCTTGATGGCCATGGTGACTGTGTCACTTCTACTGGCACTGGGGAGGCATAGGGTGATTCCGGTGGTAGTCTGATCAGGGTATGGAACCAGCTGAGGACACTTTAGGATGGAGGGGGTGTTGGTGCTAACACTGAAGTGTGGAAATTACAGGGGGAACTGGATGGCATACATAGGATGTGGAGGGAGTTGGGCTGGTGAGGGCGAGGGATATTTGTACCTGGAAGAGCTGCGGGAGAGGTTGGAGTTGCCGAAGGGAAGTGAATTCTGGTATATGCAAGTGAGGGATTTTGTGCAGAAGGAATGGAGAGGGATTCCAAAGCTGCCGGGGTATACCCTATTGGAGCGGCTGCTGCCCCCGGATGTGGAGGGGGGAGGACAGGATTGGCGCTTTATATGGTTGGCTGGGAGAGCAAGGGGAGCGCAGGTGGTGAGGATCAAGAATAAATGGGAGGAGAAGTTGGGGGGGGGGGGGGGGGGATGGAAAAGAGATTCGATAGGAAGTGTGGACTGAGGTGATGCGTAGGGTAAATACGACCTCGTGTGAGGATGAGCTTGATTCAATTCAAGGTGGTGCTCCGGGTGCATATGACCCTGGTGAGGATGAGTGAGTTCTTCCAGGGGGTGGCAGATGAGTTTAAGAAGTGTGGGCGAGGGCCAGCGAATCATGCGCACGTGTTCTTGGGCTGTGAAAAGTTGGAGAGATACTGGAAGGTGGTATTCGGGACGCTATTGAAGATTGTGGGGGCAGAGATCAGGCTGAACCCAATGGTGGCGATCTTTGGGGTGGCGGAAATGCCGGAGCTGATGGAGGACCAATGTCGTGGCCTTGGCCTAATTGCCCGGCGTAGGATATAATGCTGGATTGGCAATGCTGCCGGGGTGCCCGCCTGGTTGAGGGACCTATATGACTTCCTTCGGTTGGAAAAGATCAAGTTTGAGTTGAGGGGATCAGTGGAGGGCTTTGAGACACGGTGAGGACTGTTCATGACGATATTTGAGGAATTGTTTGTCCAGGAGAGAGAGAGAGAGAGAGAGAGAGAGAGGGGGGGGGGGGGGGGGGGGGGGTGCGTGGAGAGAGGGGAGGGGATGAAATGGGGGAAATTTGTAGACTGAATTGTGGGGGTGTTGAGAATGCTAATGATTTTGGAATAAAATACAATTAAAAACAAAAGTATTGACAGGGCATTTAGAAATACTTAAGATATCAAGCAGAGTCAGCATGGTTTCACAAAGGGGAAATCATGCCGGCAAATTTATTAGAATTCTTTGAGGTAGTAACGAGCAGGATAGATAAAGGGGGACCAGTGGATGTAATACACTTGGATTTCCAAAATGTGATGAGGTATTGCACAAAAGGCTACTTAGTAAAATAAGAACCTGTGGCGTTGGGGTATTAGTGTGGCTAGAGGATTGGCTAACTGATAAAAGGGAGTTGAGATAAGAGGGGAACTTACAGAATGGCAACCTGTAACCAATGGAGTGCCACACGATCAATGCTGGGGCTACAATTATTTGCAATATATATTAATGACTTGGACGATGGAAGTGAATGTACTTTTGTCTAGCTTGTGGACGACAAAACTAGGTGGAAAAGCAAGTGGCGAGGATGACATTAAGGGTCTACAGATGGATATAGACAGGTTAGCCGAGTGGGCAAAAACTTGGCAGATGGAATATAATGTAGGAAAATGTGAAGTTATGCATTTTGGTAGGAAGACTAAAGGAGCTGAATATTACTTAAATGGAGAAAACTGCTGAAAGCTGCAACACAAAGATTTGGGGATCCTTGAGCAAAAAGCTATCACGGAATTTCAGCAGGTAATAAAACAGGGAAGGCAAATGGAATGTGGGCCTTTATTTCAAAGGGAATAGAGTATAAAAATAGGGAAGGCTTGCTAAAGCTATACAAGGCACTAGTTAGACCACAACTGGAATCCTGTAAACAGTTTTGTTCTCCTTTTCTAAGGAAAGATATGCTGGCATTGGAGGCAGTCTGGAGAAGGTTCACTAGATTGATCCCGGGTGTGGAGGAATTTTCTTGTGAGGAGAGGTTGAGTTTTTAAAAATATATGTTTATTAAAGTTTTTTCATAAGAACACAAACCAGAGCAAAAGAATTAAAAAAAATCCCAAACAAATACGAAAGGTAAAAAAAAAAATCCCAACACATAATTAACTAAAACTAACCTAAACCTCCTAACAGCTGAAGGTGACTAGATCCTTAAAAATAAATAAATGGTTGCCATCTTGGATAGATCCTCTCTGCCAACCCCCAGATGGTGAATTTGACTTTCTCCAAGTGTAGGAATGATATTAAATCACCCAACCAAGCAGAAGTACTGGGCGGAGTAGGAGACATCCAACCAAACAATATTGGCCTCCAGACTATCAATGAGGCAAAGGTGACAACATCCACCTCTACCCCAATCTGAATTACCAGCAAATCCAAAACCCCAAATATTACCACCAGAGAACATGGATCTAAATCCACATGGAGTATTTCTGACATGGTTTTAAAGAAGGAAGCCCAGAAACCCACAGGTTTGAGGCAGGACCAGATATGTATGTAGCTAGCAGGGCCAAGGGAACGCCTATTCTCAACATTTGGGAAAAACCCACTCCTCAACACCTTAAACTGAATTAAGCTCAACCAAGCACAAGAGGACGTGGAGTTTATCCTGTGAAGGGCCTCACACCTGACCTCATTGGTAAGAATAGGGGAAAATTCACTTTACCATTTTGCTCTCACTACCGTTTTGCGAAGCAGAATCCGACGAAAGATTTAAAAAAAAAATTAACATTAAAAAAAGAGTACCCAATTCATTTATTCCAATTAAGGGCCAATTTAGTGTGGCCAATCCTCCTACCCTGCACATCTTTGAGTGGTGGGGGCGAAACTCACGCAAACTCCACACCGACAGTGACCCAGAGCTGGGATCGAATCTGGGACCTCGGCGCCGTGAAGCAGCAGTGTTAACCACTGCACCACCATGCTGCCCTAGGAATCAAACGAACGATATGGCGAAGTAGGTCCGAAATAGACCCCTTGCCCGGCTGAGCGGAGATAGAACCCTCTTCATCAAGGAAGAATGTGGGGCCAAAGGAAAGGAAGGAAAAGCCTTAGGCAAGAAGTTATTAACTTGAAAATACCGAAAAAGGCTGGAGTTTTAAAATTTAAATAATCATTATTGTCACAAGTAGGCTTACATTAACACTGCAATGAAGTTACTGTGAAAAGCCCCGAGTCGCCACATTCCGGCACTTGTTCGGGTACACAGAGGGAGAATTCAGAATGTCCAATTCACCTAATAGCACGTCTTTTGGGACTTGTGGGAGGAAACCGGAGCACCCGGAGGAAACTCACGCAGACACAGGGAAAACGTGCAGACTCCGCAGAGACAGTGACCCAAGCCAGGAATCAAATCTGGGACCCTGGCTCTGTGAAGCAACAGTGCTAACCACTGTGCTCCCATGCCTTCCAAAACAGTTGCGTAACTAAAATTTATTAGCTAACTCCCTGAACCTGGCAAACCTTCCCTCCATGAACAGATCCCCCAAACCCTCCAGACCCTTCACTTCCCAAGAGGAGAGGTTGAGTTGGATGGCCTGTACTCATGAAGAATGAGAGGCAACCTTATTGAGACATATCGGATTCTCAGGGGACTTGACAGGTTAGATGCTGAGAGGCTGTTTTCCCTTGTAGGACAGTCTGGGACCAGAGGGCATAATCTCAGAGTCGCCTATTTAAGACAGAAATGAGGGAGAATTTCTTCTTTCTGAGGGTAGTCAATCTTTGGAATTCTTTACTGCAGAGGGTTGTAGAAACTGGGTCACTAAGGTGTTGAAGGCTGAGATAGACAGATTTTTTAATCAGTAAGGGAATCAAGGTTAATTAGGATAAGGTGGGAAAGCGGAGTTGAGGATCATCATCAGATCAGCCAAAATCTCATTGAATGGCAGAGCAGGCTCCTATGTCTTATCGTCTCTCAAAAAGGAGAGAGCAGCCTATGGTCCTTGGGCTATAGGGATTTTCATGACAGAGTATAAAGCAATTGTTTGGATAGACCTTGCAGAAAGTCACAGAGTTGTAGTAAATATCTAAGTGGGAAGCAACAGAATGTGATTGTCACAAGAAAGAATTTGGTCTGAGAATGAGTTAGCAAGTTCAATGGGAGTTGGGCAGGAGGTTAATTATCATTTGGTGCATAATTAGTAGAGCAGAATAGGCAACACTTGTAAACATACTTGAGGGAAATTCTGGAAGCTCAGAATGTATGGGATACACAGAAATGAAAGAACCTTTTTTGGGCCTGGGATATGCACAATAATTGTAGCCATTAATGTCAGGTATGGGGAGGAAGGATTTCTTGAAAGTAAATGCCAGAAGATGTTTACCCCTTGAAATCAGGATCAAACTTAGATTTGGCAAGATACATAACAATTTAGCTTTAATTATTCCATGTAGAAAGTGGAGAACGTGGTTACAGAGCTACTGAAATGTAAAATATTTTAATCAAAAAGTATTTTTTTAATAATCACGTTAACTTTTAAAATTAACTTATGATTTAGTCATAAATTCTTGTATACTTACAGATCTGGGCTGACCAGAAAATCTTCTGTTATAATCATTTATATTTTGAATAACCTGCATAGACTCTTGCTGCTCGTCATTCACTGAGAACAGTGGGAATAACAATGTAACCTACCAAAGACAATTAAAATCATGATATTATTGTACATTGTCAAATCATACACAGCAATTAATCTACTAAATCACTTATTATTAAAATTATTTTAATTGACTGGCTCAACTAAATCTCAGCTTCTGCTTTATGTAATTTTGTAAAATCAATTTTATGTTCCAGAGCTATGCTTCAGTTTGAATAAATATTGGGCAGTAATTGTATACTCCCAGTTGTAGAAGGTTTCAGGAAAGTTTAGTGGAGGGACAGGTTATACTGAGCCTAAGACAATGTCTAGTGCAGATCAAGAAATTGCTTTCGTGAATTGAACAAATGAAATTAATTAATTGAAAAGAAGCAGCTCAATGTCAATACACTTCTCTCTGTAACACAATGATTCTTCCTTTTAAAAAGAAACCTTTGTCTTTTGGCGGCATGGTGTCACTGTGGTTGCACTGCTGCCTTACAGAGCCAGGTTAGCACAGTGGGCTAAATAGCTGGCTTATAAAGCAGACCAAGGCCAGCAGTGCAGGTTCAATTCCAGTACCAGCCTCCCTGAACAGGTGCCAGAATATGGTGACTAGGGGCTTTTCACAGTAACTTCATTTGAAGCCTACTTGTGACAATAAACGATTTTCATCTAATTTCAAGGACCCGGGTTCGATTCCAGCCTTGGATAACTGTGTGGAGTTTGCACATTCTCCCTGGGTTTCCTCCAGGTGCTCCAGTTCCCTCTCACAGTCCAAGGATATGCAGGTTAGGTGGATTGGCCATGATAAATTTGCAGGGTTAGGAGGATAGGGCGGGAGAGTGGACCTAGTTAGTGTGTTCTTTCAGAGGGTTGATGTAGACCCAATGGGCTTAATTGGCCTCCTTCTGCACTATAGAGATTCTATGGTTGTTAGAGTTATTTGTTCCATTTCAGTCCAGCAGCATGTACTGCAACTAGATCTGACTTGTCTCCCAATTCTGCTCTGTCCAGTCTCAACCAAGTATCATGGTTTCAGCAATAGTTACAGCTCAAATCTTGGAGGCCCGGAGACAGAGGAAGGAGGCAAATGGACTGTACATGATCACTGGCTTCAATTACGATTATTAGTGAATAAGGAAAAAACAATTGTGTTTTTGGATTTTGTCCTGTTTAGATAAAATCGAGCACTCAGTGAATTACATGAACAATTTTGATTTCTAGGGAGCAAGAAACAGCCAGATATAACCCATTGGTTGAGATTCACTGGCCTCCCAAGCGTGTGTTTCTTGGCGGTATGCCGTTCACTGTCGGCAGGATTTTCTGCTTCCACCGCTGTCAATGGGAATTCCCATTGAAGCCGCCCCATGCTGTCGCAAAACCCACAGGAGGGAGGAAGCTGCTAGAGGGATCAGAGAATCCAGGCATGAATGGCCAGAGAATTCCAGTCAATATGTCAAAACCTGGATAAGACAAGCTGACCACTGGGGTCTGCAATTATGTGAGAGGTCAATTTTCAAGATCAATACTTTAAATTCAATCAAATGTAACAGTGGATTACATATAATGAACAATAAAGAAGCAAAAAAGAGGTAGGAATGGGGATATTGAAGTAACAATGGAAGCATTGAATGAGAAATTGTCACATAGATTTGAATAGAAATGATATACTCCATTGGAGCTGGTGATTAAACAGACTGAAATTTACAAGAAAAGATACTATAACCATTCCCACAAAAGAAGCCAAGGATAAAGATTTTTACCCCCTTCAGTACAAATTATTCAATCCTAAAGGGTATCTGTGGTACATTGAAAAACTAAAGTCACTATAGTAAATAAGAGATGACACAGAGCAAATTGAAATAAAATGAAAGTCACCATGGTCCCAGAGGACCCATCTGCTGCTCTCTGCTTTTGAGAAAGAGCTGACTGGTGGGGACATTCTGGAGTAGGCTTCCAATGCATGGGAGTACTATTGCTGCTGACAATCCTGTTTGGAATGAAACAAACCTTATTGCTGCTCTATTCCTGTTTGCTTAGGTACAACTTTGTATGGACTGGACCCACTGATTTCCTGCACTTTACTGGTTCAGGTAAAAGGCATCAGCCCAAAGATTGTGTAATCACCCACTTCCCAGATGCTATGTGGCACAAGTCCCCAAAATGGCAGATAACAAGCACATGCACAATTCATAGACGAAGACAGAACACACTGGTCTCAGAGTCATAGTTGGGAGACATCCCAGGAACAAAGGAAATAGGAGCAGGAGTGGGCCATTCGGCTCCTCGAGTTGCTCAGCCATTCAGTGAGATGATGGCTAATAGAACATAGACCATACACTGCAGAAGGAGGCCATTCGGCCCATCGTGTCCGCACCAACCCACTTAAGCCCTCACTTCCACCCTATCCCCATAACCCCATCCAACCTTTTTTGGACACTGAGGGCAAGGGGCTGGTTTAGCACAGGGCTAAATCGCTGGCTTTGAAAGCAGACCAACAGCACGGTTCGATTCCCGTACCAGCATTCCCGAACAGGTGCCGGAATGTGGCGACTAGGGGCTTTTCACAGTAACTTCATTTGAAGCCTACTTGTGACAATTAGCGATTTTAATTTCATTTTTCATTTCAATTTAGCATGGCCAATCCACCAAACCTGCAGGACTTTGGACTGTGGGAGGAAACCGGAGCACCCGGAGGAAACCCATGCAGACACGGGGAGAACATGCAGACTCCGGACAGACAGTGACCTAGCGGGGAATCGAACCTGGTACCCTGGGGCTGTGAAGCCACAGTGCTAGCCATTTGTGCTACCGTGCTGCCCAATCTACCTCAATATCATCTTCTCACACAATCCCCATATCCCATTTTATCTTTATTAATTTAATCATTAACCCCATGAAGATACAGCATTCAAGAGCCCCATTCAGGACTTTACGATAACCGTGCTTAGGTTAGTGTGAACAGTCAAGTTACTTAGAGCAGTCAGTGCGTGCATTGCTCGCAAGTCTCTTCAGTACCAGTCTCAGAAGCACTGCATAGATTGTATCAGTGCTTTGAGAATGAAAACTGATAGGTTAGTGTTTCCTGGTTTTCAAACGTGTACTAAGTGGAAGTCTAAATGATTACCGTATAAAACTTAACAGATGGCACGGCCAAACTTAGTTTGAATGACACAAACAGTGAAGAACACAAATATTGAGCAATGGTAGACTTGAATAGAGCAGTGCAGAGATAAACTGTGTGAATATCAGATAGAAATTCTGTAAACAGAATTCATACAACTGTTTGAATCACTCAGATTACAACTTGTGACAATCAGAGATATACACTGTTTAAATGATTCAGAAACCATACGAAACTAAATGAACTGCAAGCCATGAAAATCTGAAATAAAACTGAAAATGTTAGAAACAAAGAGATGGCCACTCACTAATCTGAAAAGAGGAAGGATACTGGTTGTGACATTTCAGGCTTTTTTTCTCCTTAAAGTGTGTGACAATGATAATGAATCAGAGTTTACGGGCAGCCTGGTATCACAGTGGGTAGCACTGCTGATACACAGTGCCAGGGACTCAAGTTCGATTCCAACCTCGGGAAACTGTCTGTGGAGTTTGTACTTTCTCCCCGTGTCTGCGTGGGTTTCCTCCGGGTGCTCCGGTTTCCTCCCAGTCTAAAGATGTGCCGATTAAGTGGATTGGTCATGCTAAATTACCCCTTAGGGTGGGTTGCAGGAATAGGATGAGGGAATTGGGCCTAGGTACCGTGGTCGTTCAAAGTGTTGGTGCAGACTTGATGGGCCGAATGGCCCTCCTTCTGGACTGTAGGGATTCTATGCTTGTACTCTAATGCTGAGTGCTATCTTTGAGCCAAAAAGAGATAATAAATAAGAGTTCAATATCTCTGGGTTAACATGTAAAATGCAGGCTTCACTGACCTAGGGATGGCACTTCCAAAAAGAGTTTTCCACTTGTATTTCCTCTAAAATAAAATTGTACATACACACAGTGCTTCTATAGCTGGGTGGTCTGTCGCTCTGATATCTTTGCAGGAATGCTCGCACAGCTGCTTGATTCACATCCCACAGCTGCAAGGATTTCAAGTGCTTCAGCCATCATTTGGATTGAAAACTAAGCATGCGTGCAACAGTTACGGGGTGCCATCTTTCAGGTTCTGCAGGAACTGAAAGATACCACAATGTCTACCCAATCATTGGGCATTCAAATCCAGGACCTAGCACAAGTGGCACGAATTATCTACCTTCACGATAACAACTTATGTGACCGTTTTTATTCCCATCTTCTCAGACGCCTGCTCAAATTGGCAGCAAAGTACAGAAACAGGCTGCTGACACAACTTCATTGATAACTCAGTCCAAAGAGTTCTTCTGGGACTCAGAAGCCGTGACACAATGCCACTTCAATTCCAACAAACTTGTAATGCTGCAGTGCAGCCAAGCCCAAAGGCAGCTCTGGCCCTCAGGAAGTACTTCAGTGCAAAACCAGGATAAATTTAAGAGCAGTACAGGGAGAGACTGAGGGAAAGGAAACACCTATTGTTTGTGCACAGTAATACCACTAGGTGATGCACAGCCCAGTGTGCTGAGATATGCCCATTTATTAGTCTAAGTATTTGTGAGGATGTGCTGAAGGGGAGATGCAGTTCCACCAAATGTCCTTAATGACCTGTTCCAACTCAAGGAACCACGGAAATTTTATTTAAGGTATATCTTGCATGCCTGTTATTTTCTTTTTCTCCTGCTCCTATTCTGCTGTCATCATAAGGACGCGGGAATACCCATACTGAACCCCATATTCATGGCTGGGTTGTGTTTCAGGATTTTGGGGGTTTTTTTTGCTCAGGAAAACGATGTGACAATGTTTCAAAACAAACTGAAGCCATACAAGTTTTTAAAAAAATCAGAGGTTGCAGGTACCAAAATCATAAATTAAAGCTGAACATGTTTGTTTGTGGAAAACCATAGTTCACAGGCTACTTCAAAGTTCTCTCATCTCAGGCCCTTTAAATCAGGCTTGCCCCAATTTAGTTTTAAAATTACAGGGTATATATTCTGTTAAGTGTAGCGAACAACAACTTGCATTTACATTGTGCCTTTCGCACTGCTGCAACAAAGAAAATATCCAAGACCCAAAGCAGGCAGATTTCCTTTCCTGAAGGACAGTCCAGTTTTTAATGGCAATCTGACAGTTTCTCGGTCACTTTTTACTGATACTGTGCCAGCTTTTATGTTTCAATTTCTAAAAGTGGGTTTTGAATTAATGTGCCCAGGATTAGTACTCCAGCAACATAACCGCTATGCTTCAGTTTATCGTGCATACTGCAGCCACAAGGTGCTTATGGTGGAAGGGGTGGATATTAAATTCAGTGATAAAGGTGTCTTTTTTTCTTAAATGCCATTGTACACAGTCAGATGAAAGGTGGTTATTCCATTCGACTTCTGATCTGAAGAAAGAACGAGCATCGAGTGTCATCCAATGTGCTTCACTGCTAGGGTGGTGACTTTACAAGATCTCATAAAACAAGATTATTGGCCTGATAATCAGTTACTCAATATTGTTGAGGGATAAAATTTAGCCAAGGCAGCAAAACTCTCTGAACTTACCAAAAAAAAACTCCCTGAACTTCTTTAGAATAGTGCCAGATGATCTTTTGCAAAAAGCCAAGGGAAATTGGGAACCTGATTTTTTCAGTTGATTCTGAAAAGGGATGTAGGTGTTGCTCCCAGGTAGCATTTATTGTCCATCTCCAAGTGTCCTCGTGAAGGTGGTGGTGAACCACATTCTTGAACCGCTGCAGTCCATGTAGTGTAGGTACACCTACAGTGTTGTTAGGGAGTTCCAGGATTATGATTCAGCGACAGTGAAGGAACAGCAATATATTTCCAAGTTTTTGATTTGATTTGATTTATTGTCACATGTACCGAAGTACACTAAAAAGTATTTTTCTGCGGCCGAGGAACGTACACAGTAGACATAAGAATAATCAACAGGGAACATTGACAAATGGTACATCGACAGGATGGTGCATGGCTTGGGGAGGAAACTTGCTGGTGCTGTTCCCATGCATCTGTTGCTCTTGTCCTTTGAGGTGATGAGAGATTACAAATTTGGAACATGATGTTAAAGGGGCCCTGGTGAGTTGCTACAGTGCATCTCGTAGATGCTGCCTTTCCGTGTCAGTGGTGGAGGGAGTGGATGTTGAAGGTGACAGACGGGGTGCCAATCAATTGGGCTGTTTTGTCCTGAATAGTGTTGAGCTTCTCTAGTGTTGTTGGAGCTGCATTCATCAAGGCGAGTGAAGAGTATTCAATCACACTCCTGACTTATGCCTTGTAGATTGTGAACGAGCTTTGGGGACTCATTGTCCTCTGTGACAATAATCCACAGCACATGCACCTGACTGAATAGACTTAAATTTCTCTGGTTCAGTTGTTTGATGGCTTTTGCTGGGCAGCTCCTGTTATCTGTGCTTGATGCTGCATTTGGCTGCTGTCCATGCTGCTGATGAATAATTCCAATGTCAATTTGTTGGGTGGAGAATGAAAGCCCACCATGGCCTCTTGAGCCTACCCTATGCAGCTTTGGCTCACAGCAAAAAACTAAAAATTGGACTTGGTTTGGACAGGGTTTTGGTTGCCTTTTCAGGATTACAAAATGTATTTAATAATGAACATGAATGTGATTTTGTGTAGGAATTATTTAACATTTTCTTTGTTACATAATGGTACTCTAATTTTATAATTTCTGTCTCTGATTTCTTTGGAAAAGAAAGACCACTTTAAGTTTGAGGTATCCCACCCATCTACATTGAAATACGTAATTGCTGCTTCTTCAGTTACCTCCTTTGATTTAGTGTGGGAAACACTTAGCAAAATTGGAGCGCCAATCAGGAGGTCTTTTGACAGGAGTTATTTCCATCATTTAATAATCATCTTCATTGCTTTTGATCTCTGAATACTTTGGCTTACATTCACCACAATAAAAATAATTAAAGGTCCAGGACAAATCTAGGCTGACACCAATATAGTACTGAGAAAGTGCTGTGTGACGGAGGTACACTTTTTTGGATGAGACACTAAACTCAGATCTCATCTGGCCTCTTAAATTGATGTAAAAGATCCCAATGGCACTATTTCTAATAGGAGTGGAGAAGTTATCCCTGGTGTCCAGGCCAAAATTTACACCTCTGTCATCAGCACAAGAGGAGATTATCTGGGCATCATCATATTGCTGTTTGTGGGAACTTCCTCTGCACAGGTTGTCTGTTGGGTTTCCTGCAGTATTATAAGAGAGACTACAAATCAAAACACTTCATTGGCTGCAAAGTGCTTAGGAACAGCCTGAGATCATGAAAGGCGCTATATAAAAGTAAGTCTTATATTAAAAAACAAATTGTTGAATTAACAAATTGTACCAACTCACTCACTTTGATTGACAGTATTCAGTTTCTCTTCCGGGAAGAATATTTCCAGCTACCTAGTTTAACAGTGGAAAACTTCTTTTACATTGCAGCTGATGGAGCAAGGATGAACTTTGACACTTTAGAATTAAACTGGCAGTGATGAGAAAACTGACTGTGTAGATTATGCCATCAGGCTTTGCAACAAATCAAGGGCAGCACGGTGGCGCAGTGGGTTAGCCCTGCAGCCTCACGGCACCGAGGTCCCAGGTTCGATCCCGGCTCTGGGTCACTGTCCGTATGGAGTTTGCACATTCTCCCCATGTCTGCGTGGGTTTCACCCCCACAACCCAAAGATGTGCAGGGTAGGTGGATTGGCCATGCTAAATTGCCCCTTAATTGGAAAAAATGAATTGGGTACTCTAAATTTATTTTAAAAAAGGATTTGCAACAAATCAATTTCCCCTTCTAATAAGTTAAATGTTCTTTATTGATAATTTTTAGTAAATATAGAGCAAGGTTTTCCTCTAGGTTTCCCCCCTTTAATATGACAGTGTTCTCATTTTAATCTTTGTAGCCCCATGGATAATGTTATGCGAGGGAGATATTCGGAACTTGGGTCCAGAAATGAGATTCAAGATGTAACAGGCAATTTAGGAGTTAAACAGACTGAGGGGAAAAAAATCTGCCAGCACGGAGTCAGAGGGATACGTCCACACCTGGCTGAGTTATCCTGTCCCAGTAAGACTTAAACTTGTTCGTGGGAATACAAGGATGGCCCAGATCCATTGTCCTTCGGACACTTCAGTCTGACCAACCATTTACCCATTACTGAGTCCGAATGCTTCTTTGTCTGTCAATGAAAGGTTAGTTGCATGTCAATAGCATGGCTCTGTTCTTTTGTAAAAAGGGGAGTGGGCATTAAACAGCCAAGATAACGATGATAGGTTCAAGCCTGGAAACCTTCATTTGAGGGGTTGGGCGGAGCTTAGAGAGAGAAAAAGAATCTTGTATTGAACAGGTAGAGAAAAGGCTTTGGAAATCGATTGAGGTCATGAAAGTTGCCACTGAGGCAGGCTTTGGAAAAGGGTTCTGAACAAATGTCTCCTAACGGAAAAAAAATTGCTTCAAAAATGCAAGCATTGCCTTTGCTTTCCTGTGTTGTGGCATGAGAGCTGCATGTTCTGTTGGAGTGTTGGTTAATGGGAACTAGTGTGTTAAGTTTAAGAAACTACATGTAATCTGTTAGTGTAAGAGTTGAAGTTTAAAAGTTTAAGTATTGTTTCCTTTTCTTTAGTTTTGATAAAGTATGTTTATAAAATAACCAAGTACTATTTCTTATATTATCACCCCTGGAACGAATAGATTTTTCTGCACCGTCTTAAAACATAAAGAAGTTATGGTTCTGGTCCAGTCTCTTAGCCATTGTTGAGAGCTGACTAGGCGTTTGAAACAATAAATGTATACATATGGGTGGCACTAAAAGAGAGGGGCACACTGGAAAATTAGGTTGGAGAAGTAATAATAGGAAACAAAGAAATGGCAGAGGAACGGAATAGTTACTTTGCATCAGTCTTCACGGTGGAAGACACCAGTGGATGCATCGGTGGTCATCTTCTGGGATTCTATAGACTCTGGAACTGTCCCTGCAGATTGGAAGGTAGCTCATATCACTCTGATATTCAAAAAGGGAGGTAGAAAAAAAGCAGGGAATTATAGACCAGTAAGCCTAACATCGTTAGTGGGGAAAATGCTTTAATCCATTATCAAGGACTTTCTAGCGGAACATTTAGAAAGCAGTGGCAGGATCAGTCAGAGTCAGCATGGATTTATGAAGGGAAAATCATGCTTGACAAATCTGTTGGAATTATTTGAAGATGTAACCAGTACAGTTGACAAGGGGGAGCCAATCAATGTGCTATATTTGGACTTTCAGAAGGCGTTTGACAAAGTCCCACATAAGAGATTATTGTGCAAAATTAAAGTGCATGGGATTGGAGTAACAAAAACAAGGAGTAGGGATTAATGGGTCCTTTTCAAATTGGCAGGCATTAACTAGTGGGGTACCACAGAGATCGATTCTGGGACCCCAGCTATTCACAATATATATTAATGATTTGGATGAGGGAACAAAATGTAACATTTCAAAGTTTGCAGATGATACTAAGTTAGTGGGAGGGTGAATTGTGACGAGGATGCAGGGATCCTACAGCATGATCTGGACAGGTTGGGTGAGTGGGCAAATCAATGGCAGATGCAGTACAATTTGGATAAGTGTGAGGTTATGCACTTTGGAAGCAAAAAGAGGAAGGCAGATTACTACTTGAATGATTGTAAATTGGCAAAGGTGATTGAGGATTATGTGGAGTTTAATAGGAATGGGGAGGTTTATAGGGCGGCAAGTGGCGCAGTGGTTAGCACTGGGTCTGCAGCGCTGAGGACCTGGGTTCGAATCCCGGCCCTGGGTTACTGTCCGTGTGGAGTTTGCACATTCTCCCTGTCTGCGTGGGTTTCATCCCCACAACCCAAAGATGTGCAGGTTAGGTGGATTGGCCACGTTAAATTGCCCCTCAATTGAAAAAAAAATAATTGGGTACTCTAAAATTCAAAAAGAAAGGAATGGGGCGGTTTCGCTGTCAGTGGTGTGGGAAACATTGAAAGTGGTACTAGGGGGTAAGATCATCTCATTTAAGGCTCAAGTGCACAGGGAGGCCAGGGAGAAGAGGCAGTGGCTGGTTTAGGAAATTTTGGAGGTGGATGGAAAGTATGCGGAGGGTCCTACTCTGGATCTTCTGGTGAGGAGAAAGGAATTACAGGCAAGGTTTGACCTTCTGTCTACAGAATAGGTGGTTCAGCAATTCAGGAAGGCGAAGTGGGCTGTGTATGACTATGGGGAGAAGTCAACTACTTTCTGTTCGGAATAGGTCAGGGGAGTTGGTGATGGCATTGGAACAGGTGAACAAGGCAATCAAGAGGAGTTTTATAAAAAGTTGTATAGGTCAGAGCGTCCGGAGGGTGAGTCAGAAATGAGGGAGATTTTGGCGCTGTTGGAGTGTCCTAAAGTAGGCAAGGAGGAAAGGGCAGGGTTGTAACAGCCAGTGGGGATGAAAGAGGTGCGAGTGGCGATGGGGAGAATGCAGACTGGTAAGGCACCGGGATCGGATGGTTTCCGGGTTGAGTTTTATAAAGGTTTTTGGATAAGCTAGCGCTGCTGTTGGGAGAAATGTTTGGGGATACGGTGGCTAAGGGGCGCTGCCAGAGATGATGGAACAGGCATCCATGTCATTGCTGCTGATAAAGGATAAGGACCCGGTGGAGTGTGGGTCTTATAGGCCAATATTTCTGCTGAATGTGGATGTCAAGATTTTGGCTAAGATGCTGGCACTTAGGTTGGAGGAGTTCCTCTCAAAGGCTCCGGTGGAAGGGAGGGAGCCGGAGGTGGTGATGGCACTGGATGCGGAACAGGCATTTAATCATATGGAGCGGAGCTATTTACTTGCGGTATTGGAGTGATTTGGGCTTGGGCCCAAGTTTGTGGGGTGGGTTAAATCACTGTATAAAGAACCGAAGGTTAGGGTGCGCATGAATGAGATAAATTTGAGGTACTTACCGTTACATCGGGGAATGAGGCAGGGATGTCCCATATCCCCCCCCCCCTCCTATTTACACTGGCGATAAGAGCCCTTGGCCAGAGCACTGAAGTGCTCGAATAAATGGAAGGGGATAGTGAGGGGCAGGGTGGAGCATAGGGTGTCTCTGTGTGCTGATGGCCTGTGTTATACATCTCCAACCCATGCTCCTCGGTGGGGATATACTGGGAATGCTTAGGAGATTTGGCATTTTTTCAGGCTATAAGTTAAATTTGGAAAAGAGTGAGTGTTTTGTGGTGTCTTCTCCAGGGCGGAGGTAGGTTTTGGGGGGGGGGGGGGGGGGGGGTGTCATTTCGGGTGGCAACTACCCACTTTAGGTACTTGGGAGTGTAAGTGACTCGGGATTTGGCCCGGCTCCGAAGTTGAATTTTACGAGCCTGGTGAGTAGGGTCAAGGTGGATTTATTGAGATGGGTCAGCCTTCGACTATTGTTGACAGGTCAGGTGCAGGTGGTTAAGATGAACATTTTGCCACGGTTTTTATTTTTATTTCAGTACTGATTGGTCTTTTTGCCAAAAAAGTTATTTAAGGGGATCTGGCCCTTCCAACCCTGATGTATTATTATTGGGCGGCGAAAGCGAAGAAGGTGCAGGGCTGGAACTGGTTTTATGGGTGAGGATCAAGGCAGGCTTTTGTAAAGGGTCGGGGTTGCAGACGCAGGCAGATTTGGGGGAGAGGTTTGGGATCCCGTGGGGGGAGGTTTTCCAGGATATGCAGGTGCAGAATTTCGCGAAAAAAGGTTTTTATGATTTGTCCGGTAACATCACCCCCTTCTCGTGTTGGAGGGGGTGTTGCCAGCAATCTATGGAGGATTTTGGAGGAGGATATGGTGTGTCTGGAGCAGGTTAAGGCCAAGTTGGAGCAGGAGCTGGGGATGGCGCTAGAGGAGGGGTTATGGTGTGAGGTTCTGCGGAGGATGAATGCCTCAACCTTATGAGCGACACTGGGGTTGATACAGTTAAAGGTAGTACAGAAAGCGCACCTGACGAAGTTCAGGATGAGCTGGTTATTTGAAGATGCCTGGCATTGTTTGCACCCGAATGACAGGGATTTCTTTTTTTTTCTCATGTTCACCATGTGTATTGCTGCATTGATTTTTTTTCATTTTAGATTGGGCTCTCCCCCCTTGGTATTGGTGGCTGAGTGCCCAGCAATTGAGATTTCTGACCACGCCCCACACTTTGCTGATTTGTTGCTGGAGTCCAGCCCCACCCAACATCTACCCTGGAGATTGGATACTACTTTACTGGCTAATAAAAATAATTGTGAGCGCTTATCCACTTTGATTGATAACTATATCAAAGTAAATAGGTCCGACTCAATCTTCCCTTCCACGTTGTGGGAGACTCTTAAGGCAGAGGCGAAGGGGGGTGGGGGGGAGATTATTTCTTACAGTGCACATGTGCTAAAGATAAAGTCCTTGGAGCAGCAGAGGCTGGTGGTCTCCATTTTAGAGGTAGATCACCAATACTCACTTGATACTACTCCAGAGCTATATGCAAGCAGGAAAAAGTTGCAGACTCAGTTCGAACTCCTGACCACTAATAAGGCTGTACGTCAAATACAGCGCTCGAGGGGTACTTTTTACGAATACGGGGAGAAGGCCAGTTGTCTTCTGGCTCATTAACTTAAACGCCAAGAGGCGTCCCATGAGATCACCCAGATACCTCACCCGGACAGGACCACATTTCTGCCCCTATTCAGGTCAATGCAGCTTTTAAATCCTATTACTGTGACCTGTATAAATCAGAGCCTATTGCAGACGAGTCGAACATGTCTGATATTCTGGACAGCCTGTCCATCCCAACTGTCGAAGCAGACAAGAGTTGCAAGTTGGACTCCTCGTTATGCCCTAATGAGATTTTAAAATGCATTGGTCTGATGGAGGCTGGTAGGCCTCTGGCCTGGATGGTTTTCCAATCAAATATTAGAAGAGATTCTCAGAACAGCTTGCACCCTTGCTATTAGATATGTTTAATGACTCTCTATCCCATGGTTCATTGCCTCTCACCCTTACTCAAGCCTCTATTTCCTTGGTCCTTAAGAAGGACAAGGACCTAACCGAGTACGATTCATACCAACCCATCTTCCTTTTAAACGTGGATGTTAAGCTGCTCACTAGGGTTCTGGCGTTCCGGTTGGAGCCTTGCCTTCCAAATATAATTTTGGAGGATCAAACAGACTTTGTAAAGGGCCAAACATGTCGCCTTTTAAATGTTATTCTTTTCCCCTCCCCTGCACCCAAGCCAGAGGTGATAGTATCTCTCGATGTTGAGAAAGCATTTAACAGGGTGAAATTGGACTATTTATTTGAGATTCTCGGGAGATTTGGTTTCGGCCATAAATTTGCCTATTTGATCCACTTGTTATACAATGCGCCTACAGCCAGCGTTCACACAAGCACTTTATATTCAGACTACTTCCCCTTGAAAAGAAGGCACTAGGGAGGGTTGCCCATTTTCTCCACTTTTATTCGCCCTGGCAACTCTATAGATTTGAGGGCTTCTAATCAATGGAGAGGTAGTAATCGAGATGGGATGCAACATTGGGTATCTCTTTATGCAGATGACCTTCTATATATTACTGACCCAATTCTCTCCATTAAGGGTATAACAAAGACAATTTTTATCGGCTCCTTCTCTGGTTATAAATTAAATCCAGGCAAGACTAATTATTTTTCCGTCAACCTCCCTGGAAGGCGAGCCCATTTAGGCACATTACCCTTTCCCGTCTCCAGTACAAGTTTTCACTATTTGGGGGTCAGGGTGGCTCACAAATGGCCCTAACTTCACAGATTGAATTATTCAAGCCTGATCAATAATGTCAAAATGGATCTACAGAGGTGCAACAACTGAGGAGGGGGGGGGGGGGGGGGGGGGGGGGGGGGGAAGAGGAGAGAGGATAGCACAGCGGTTAGCACAGTTGCTTCACAGCTCCAGGGTCCCGGCTTGGGTCACTGTCTGTGTGGAGTCTGCACGTTCTCCCCGTGTCTGCGTGGGTTTCCTCCGGGTGCTCCGGTTTCCTCCCACAGTCCAAAGATGTGCCGGTTAGGTGGATTTGCCATGCTAAATTGCCCTTAGGTTAGGTGGAGTTACAGGGATGTGTGGGCTTAAGTGGGGTGGTTGTTCCAAGAGCCGGTGCAGACTTGCTGGGCCAAATGGCCTCCTTCTGCACTGTAATTTCTGTGAAAAACAACCTTCCTCTATCTTTGGTGGGCAGGATTCAAACAATTAAATTGTACATACTCCTTAGGTTTTTATTTCTCTTTCAATATCTCCACATTTTCCTGCCCAAATAAGTTTTTATTAAGATTAATAAATTGACATCTGCTTTTATTTGGGCAGGTTAAAAATCCCAGAATCCCCATTGGTCTACTCAAGGGCTAGACGGTCAGGAGGCTTGGTCCTCTCAAACTTATTGTTTTATTACTGGCCGCTAATATCCCAAAAATGTTATTGTGGATCAGTGATCCCAATTCAATTTGGGGTGTACTGGAGGCTCGCTCTTGCACTACATCCACACTCCTTGCTATAGTTACTGTCCCATTGCCCTTTTCTCCTGTTAGATTCTCCTCGAACCCAATGGTGGTCTCCACTTTTAGAATCTGGAACTAGTTTTGACAACATTTTAAACTCCTCTCCCTGTCTTTACTGGCCCCTATTTGTAACAACCACCGTTTCTAACCTTCTGGGCTGGACTCAACATTTAATTGTGGAAATTGAAGGCACTCGAGCACTTTGGCAACCTGTTCTTGGAGGGGACCGTTTCCAGTTTTAGAGAGTTAGCGTGCAAATTTCAGCTGCCCACGCTGTTTTGTTATTTTCAAGTTTGCAATTTCTCTCGTTCTGCTTTCTCTTCCTTTCCTCTGGCTCCACCTTTCACTTGCTAAAGAGGATTCTATCCTCGCCTGGTAAAGGGTGTATCTCAGACCTATATGGCCACATTCTCTCGTCTGATCTCTCCCCTCTAAACTGGGTGAGGGAGAAATGGGAGAGTGAACCGGGCCCGATAATCACTAACAAGGCTTTAAGAAAGGCTCTTTACAGGGTCAACTCCACGCCCTCATGAGCCCAGCTTTTCCTATTTCAGTTCAAGGTGCTGCATAGGCCACACATGACAAGGCAAGATTGAGTGGGTATTTTCCAAATGTTGAGAACAGATGCGATTGTTGTTCGCTTGTCCCAGCTGATTATATGCATGCTTTGTTCTGCCCCAGACTTGCCAGATTCTGGGTTTCTATTTTCAGCACCATGTCGGAGATATTCCTTTTGGAATTACCCCCATGTGCTAGTTTCTATATTTGGAGTTTCAGATTAATCGGCAGTTCATTCTGGGGTAGAGGCGGATGTTATCACCTTTGTCTCACTGATAGCCCGGAGGTGGATAATGCTTGCTTGGAGATCACCCGTTCCGCCTAGTACCTCTGGCTGGTTAGGGAACTTAATGTCCTTTTTGTACATGGAGAAAATTAAATTCACCATCAGGGGTTCAGTGGAGAGATTCTACCCGAGATGGCAACTGTCCATTTCCTTTTTCAAATATCTAGACACTGCCAGCTGTTAGAGGATTTAGGTATAGTGTTTAAAGTTAGTTACCTTTTCTTTGTTTGTAATATTTGCATTCTTGTGTTTCTGTTAATGGTTTGTTTGTTTCTTAATGTCTAAATCTTTAATAAACATACTTTAAAAAAGGAATTGGATAAACAGAGTTAAAGATGGAAAGGAAACAAGACACGAGGACTGAGCTTCAGCAGGGTTGGACTGGCATAAGGTTCAACTACTCAGCAACTGGAAGCAACACAGGTGAGGAAGAAGCATTTTTGTGGCTGAGGTTGGAAAGAGCAAGAGGATCAGTTCTACATAAAAACAGTATACTTGGACTGTTACTCTTTATTGTAAACTGTTGTAAACAAAAAACCCTTTGTAATTAAGGATTATAAATCTTCAAATACAATTACATGTTTGTTCCTGTTGAAAGTCCCTCAGGTGGGTAATTGGATTTTAGGTTTGGCACAGTGGTTAGCACTGCTGCCTCACAGCACCAGGGACCTGGGTTTAATCGCCGCCTTGGGTTACTGGCTGTGTGGAGTTTGCACATTCTCCCAGTGGGTGGGTTTCCTCTGTACGCTCCGGTTTCCTCCCACAGTCCAAAGTGCAGGTTAGATGGATTGGTCATGCTAAATTGCCCCTCAGTGTCCCAAGATGTGTAGGTTAAGGTTAAGTGATTATTGGGATAGAGCAGGGGTGAAGTGCTCTTTCAGAGGGTTGGTGCAGATTCAATGGGCTGAATGGCCTCCTTCTACACTGTAGGGATTTTATGATCTAAAGAGTTATAGAATACAACAGCCAAGAGATACTGCTGAGCCTATATAAAACTGAATAGCGCCTCAGTGAGAAGACCATGTTCAGTGTTGGTCATGACACCTTGGCTGCTGTTCATGTGTTTCTTTGACTGTTCTCAACATCATTATTCTCAACATTTCAGTCACAGTCCCCTATTCTGTTGCACAGCTTAAATTATGACCGTAACCTCTTAAATCCAAGGACTGCATACTCATATGTACCTGCCATGGAACTGGTCTCTTAATTTATCACCAGATCTAGGTCAACTATATTAAACTCGAGCAACACTTTTGGTCTCCTCAGCCAAAACCTGCCATTACTTCAGGATTATTTTGGAAGATGAGTGTGATCCACAATCTCCTTTTTCTTATCCTTTAAGGCCATGTACAAAGACATCATGGATTTATTTGTCGCTAAATTTGTCCATGCAGCTGCTTTAGATCTTTCTGTCACTCTGCAGTTTCTCTCCCACCTTAGCTTCAAGAAGACCCACTTTTGCTCATTAGATCGCCTCCCCACATGCTGTTAAATCAATTAACTTCCCTGACTGATATGTTTAATACTGATATTGGTTCCCATCATCAGGTCTGGTGCAACAGAATTGGCATCTGTTCCAACAAGCAAAAAATGCCTATCTTGGGTAAAGCACTCTACCAATCCTTTATTAAATATATTGATTACATGACTTGATACCGTCTCACAATAGTCGCTGATTTAATGAAATTATTTAATCAAACTAAAACCTTTTCTTGCTGGAATTTTGTAAAGAAAAAGCAGAAAATATTTTGGTAACATTTCTATTTCTAGTGTATCAAACCATTTGTAATC
This sequence comes from Scyliorhinus canicula, assembly GCF_902713615.1. Classification (NCBI taxonomy): domain Eukaryota; kingdom Metazoa; phylum Chordata; class Chondrichthyes; order Carcharhiniformes; family Scyliorhinidae; genus Scyliorhinus; species Scyliorhinus canicula. The sequence goes on along the minus strand of NC_052148.1, from coordinate 254,591,208 downwards.
AATTTTGTATCCTCAATTATAATTGAATGGCTTTATTTGTCTTACCATTTGTCTGCAAATGGGACAATTAACTGCTCCCAACCAAGTGCCATATGTCCAATATGCAACAATACAGGAACCTAAGGAGAACAAAAAAAAAGAGGTATTTCATAAGACTATTTCTACTGTCTTCTTTACTTAATTTGCACATGAACCTAATTTAGCAGAAAAATAAAATCAGTTTTCCTTGCGCGCCGACCCCCCCCCCCCCCCCCCCCGTGGTATTGTGTGAAGCAAATAATGGCATGATGGGAAAAGTAGTCAAGCTTTCTTGGTACAAGTGAATTTAAACTGATTTTCATATAACCTAAGGCACAGAATACACAGAGACATCCGAGGTCAGCATGTCCTGAGAACTGGGTGACTCTGAGAGTCTAGATAAGGCTTGTTCGTCATGAACCTAGAAGCAGTCTCAATACATAACAAGCTGAACAACTGTCTCTTCCTGTTCATAAACAAATTTGTCCCTTTCTTAAAGCAAAGACAAGATAATGATATGAAACTCCAGTCCCCTAAAGGTCAGCAAGGTGACGCCATTGTAACGATTATTACTTATGTTTTACTTTCAATCAAATTCCTGACCAAGTTGTATTCATGTTATCTTGATCCTATAATGTATAAGAATCACCTTATTCTTCTGTACTATCGCAGACTTGGGACGGACTCAGCAGTTTGTAATTGACTGCCTTCCGAATTCAAGTCTCAGCCATTTACTGCTAGCAGTCAGTTCTAATTCGGAAATAAAGTTCAGTTTTGCTTACCTAATGAATCATGTTTGTATTTCTTTATCACAGTCAAGAAGCGGGGAAAATATTGAATACGACACCCCCCCCCGCCGAATCCATAGCTAATTTTGGTCACTTTGATTCTGGCCTTAAAGAGGACATCACAAATAAAAAATAGAACGTGCATCGCTAGGCTTTTCACATCCTCAGACCATCCCAAAGCATTTTACAACCAACAAATCACTATCAAATTTTTGTCTCTTTTGTTATGAATGCAAGTGGCTTATCTGCATCCTTCACCTGATTTACTCCTGAGAAAATCAAGAATACGACTGTAGAGTACTTGTGCTCTTCACATTTCAAAATTAACATTTAGTTTTACTTTCAACTGAAAGCAATCCAATCAGTTTGGAAATCAAAATGTAGATTTATTTATTACTAAAAATACAATTGTTCTTTAAAATAATTATGTTGAAATGCTTTTTAATGTAATTCTATCAGATTGCTATTGTACAAAAAATAGACACCAATATGTTGCTCACAAGAATGCAACAATTGAGCTGCTGGTGCTTCTAGTGTCATTTCTATGCACAGGGATCAGAGTGAATTACAACAGATGTTTCAAGCTGATAAGAGGTCGATGGAAATGTGATTTCAAATGTTTAAAGGGCAGAGTTTCATACAGAGAAGACACAATTAAAATTGTCTGAAACATTGAGTATTTTGGTTTCTCCATTGTTTCACCCTCTATTTGGTCCAGTGAACCTATTCCTGTGCCGATTGGTAATGCTTTTCTATAACTGGATACAAAATCTTCACTATTTTTAAACAGAAGATTCATCAAGGACGTTTTTATTACATTGTCAATTTCGATGGATATCAATTTGGACACTTCCTGAAAATTCTGAATCAAGCAGGAGATTGGGATAACTAAAAACATTAACCTCAATGCTGATTTTCTACATTTTAGCAATAAAGATAGAATTAAACAGGTTATACACAATCTACAAGGAAGGGGTTAGCTGGGTACCTTTAACACAGATATCAAATCCTCTCTTCCCAAAGTAGGTCCCATCATAAACTAACTGAAGGCAACTAAAACAGTCGAATCCCACCGCCCTAATTAAGGGAACAGATATTCAAGAACACGACAAAGTTATACTCAGAAGAACTTGCATCCGCATCACCCTAAAAATAAAAGCTCACTCTCACTAAGCAACATGTTTCATTACAATGCTATACATTGTTCGAGGATCTGAGAAGCTATTATGTACTGAAGAATAATCATGCCTGAAACAAGTTCATTAAAAAAAATCACTCTTGTTTATAGCTGGATTTGTTGAGGAAATATTTGTTAATCTTCACATTTTACATTCAACAGGATGAAACAGACTTTCAAAGAACAATAAATGCACCCTATGTATTGCACAGTAAAGTGATGGATACAGTAGTGAACAATTCCAGATTGATCAACACAATGTAACTTAGAAATGTTTCAAATGCCTTTTTGAAAGTACTGCAAAATTGCCTAATTATCCTCGTGTATCAGTACTATTCCTAGGTTTATGAATTGTGTGCAAGTGTTAACAACCATTGTCACAAACCAGAGCTATCTGATCATCTTCAAATATCCTAAGACAACAATGACTCGCTTTTGTAAAGTTCCCTTAACATAGAAAATATTCCAAGACATTTTAATACAAGGGGGAAGAAAGGAAAATGGATATAGGAACATGGATCCATGATAGAGGGCGAGGTAAGCCTGACTGAAAAGGTTGATTTTGAATAGGTACTGGAACAGAAAGGGGCATAAAGCAGAGAGTCCCAATATTGCAGTAAAATTAACTACTGATTTCAGGAGAATGAAAGGGTCACAGACTCTGAAGGATGCAAGAGAAGGTATAAGACCGGAGAGGTGAGATCATGAATATGAGATGATGCGGAGATGCCGGCGTTGGACTGGGGTGAGCACAGTAAGAAGTCTTACAACACCAGGTTAAACCTGTTGGACTTTAACCTGGTGTTGTAAGACTTCTTACTATGAATATGAGAATCCAAGGATTTTAAACTCAATGCATTGGGGAAAATAGATTAGTAGGTTAGTCTGTTTCCAGTGTGTGTATGTGTGTGTGTGTTTGGGGGGGGGGGGGGGGGGGGGGGGGGGGGGGAGACTCCCATTGTTAATCACTTCCTTAATGCATCCTGCGAAAGGAAAAGTATATTGATCTCAGCTTTGCCCCTGTTTGCGTCCCTTCCCAGATAGCTTGATTATGACATTAAAAAGAATTTTCAGCTGCAGACACAAAACACTAATTGCCAGACTTTTCTTTAACCCTTTGAATGCCCTTGTACCATGTTTCTGAATGTTCTGATTTTATCCCAGAGTCCTCTCTCATGCTCTGCAGAATTTGTGCTAACGTTGTTCCTTACATCACAGTTTTCTTTGTTTTTGATCCAGTTACAATTATGCTTGGCCTATGGGATTGGACTATGTTTCCCAGTCTATACCATACAATTATCCTGTATGCTCAGCCAGAGGCTTTAGCATTCACCTTTTACAACTGCGTTTAATCCAGTTTAATCAATCTGTTTAAGCCCCATCATCCCCTTGAGTTGGCAATTTCAAATTATATCCTTGGCTCCTAGTTTTCTGCATTTCTAAATCCCAGATCACGTTGATCTTGATCATTCTGTGGTTACTGTCCCCCTAGAGAGGCAACAACCTCATTTTCTGAACATTTTATGGGTCATTGCCTGCTCAAGATCTGCACTACTTTAACTCACTTGAACATGAAGCAGCCTAACTTACTTTTATTTACTTTTTAAAATTTTGAGTACCCAATTCATTTTTTCCAATTAAGGGACAATTTAGCGTGGCAAATCCACATACCCTGCACATCTTTGGGTTGTGGGGGCGAAACCCACGCAAACATGGGGAGGATGTACAAACTCCATACGGACAATGACCCAGAGCCGGGATCGAACCTGGGACCTCGGCGCCATGAGGCAGCAGTTCTAACCACTGCCACCGTGCCGCCCTCTAACTTACATTTATGAACCCAGATTTCTGTAGTATTCAGGTATTCCCAACTTATATTTGGTTAAAGTCACCAATTAAAATATATTTTTTGTTTCTAAATATCCTTCCCATCACTCCATAAGGAAATTGCCTTCCTTCATATCTGACCGAACAAATTATAGCACACCTATTTTAACTTTCTCCTGTTTAAGATTAAAAATGCCCAATGTGTCATTTTGTCCTTTTTCTACTTGTACCACCCCTCTTTATGTATAAACACAACAAATCGGGCAATACGGTAGCACAGCGGTTAGCGCTGTTGCTTCACAGCTCCAGGGTCCCAGGTTCGATTCCCGGCTTGGGTCACTGTCTGTGTGGAGTCTGTACGTTCTCCATGTATCTGCCTGGGTTTCCTCCGGGTGCTCCGGTTTCCTCCCACAAGTCCCAAAAAGACGTGCTGTTGGGTAATTTGGACATTCTGAATTCTCCCTCTGTGTACCCGAACAGGCGCCGGAATGTGGCAACTCGGGGCTTTTCACAGCAACTTCATTGCTGCAGTGTTAATGTTAGCCGTGTGACAATAAAGATTATTATTTTAAAAATTGCTCGTCCTTTACTTACACCCTCAAATTTTTGGTGAACTCCTACTTTTTAATCTAACACAATGCTAAATTCCTAACAGTAAAAATCAATCCTAAAACTCTACCCGCATTATTACTCCCTTGCACTGCATCATACTTGGCAATGGGACCATTAATGGGCCACAAAAGCCAGGATAAAACCTCATGAATAAACACATGAATTAACTGCTACAAACTAATGGTGTAGCTCAGAAAGCTAGTGAAATGTTTCTGATGGCGATCCATACCACATGCACAAAAGATCAGTGCTTAGTCAGGACAATAGAGAATGCATCTGCAGTTTCACATCCTTGAAATGGAAGAAAAGCCAACAGAAACACACACTTATCTGTTGCAAATAGACAATAACAACAATGTAATCAGAATCTTCAATTTTGTAAAGGTAATTAATTCCCATAACTATGGCATTAATGTCCGAGACTAAGGTTAAGGCACGTCTTGATCTTTGCACCTCAGTTGAGCTCCTACAGAAAGGCAAGGCTGTTGATATCAAATCCACCATCTGCAACAAAGGTAACAACAGAATGAGTTACCTTGCGCAGCTTAAAATTTTAACTGAGTAAATGTCTTTTCAGCATTGCTGGAGCAGATTCACCACTACCCCAATATCGACAGAACCCCCAAATGGAAATTACCACCTCCAAAAAGGTGGAAAAAGCACAAACACGAATCCCTCAAGGTCCACATAAAAGATCAACCAATCCTTATGGTAATTAGCATCACCTGCATAGACCTCATAATACACAGTCCAAGAAGATCAGAAGGGTTTTAATGAAATTCTGAAGTCAGGCATCACCAAGCTCTAGGTATCATATTATACACAAGCCAAAGTCTTTCAGATGAGAGGCCCTATTTGTCCTCTCAGGTGAATGCAAAACATCCCATGGCACTACTTCAAAGTAGGGCAAGGGAGTTCTCCCTGGTGCCCTGGCTAGTATTTATCGCTCAATCATCTCCATTGGATTGTTATGTGCAAATTGGCTGCTGTATTTCCCTCCATTATAATAATGGCTGAGCTTCAAAAGTAGGCTGTGAAATATTTTGCATTGTCCCGAGGCCATGGAGGTGCTATTCAAATCCAAGTTATTCCTTTACTAAGGCAAAACATACCATTGCTGCTCAATTTAATCAGCAAATTTTATTCAATTTTGGTAGTAAATTGTGCTGTGAATCTTTCCGATGTTGCACAAAAATAAATGTACTAACACTAAAGGAGTAAGTGAGGAGTGTGCTGCTCAAAGTTTTCACAGTAATGGGCAGCACGGTGGCGTAGTGGTAGCACTGCAGTCACATGGCGCTGAGGTCTCAGGTTTGATCCTGGCTCTGGGTCACTGTCCATGTGGAGTTTGCACATTCTCCCTGTGTTTGCGTGGGTTTCGGCCCCACAACGCAAAGATGTGCAGGGTAGGTGGATTGAACACTCTAAATTGCCCCTTAATTGGAAAAAAATGAATTGGGTACTCTTAAATTTATATTTAAAAAAAAAGAAAAAACATTTTCACAGTAACTTCATTGCAGTGTTAATGCAAGCCTACTTGTGATACGAAGAAGATTATTATTAAGTACTCTGGCTCCATTTCTTTGGTATTGGTAGGCAGAAGAGTTCCTTACAAGGAGCAATTCAGATATTTACCTAATTTCATTTTATATTAATGACCGGCATATTAGAAGTATTAGAAGAAATATTAGCATATTAGGAGATTACTTCCTGTCCAAAGATTCTTTGATTTTTAAAGTTTAGAAATCCAGTTTTGTATTAAAAAAATGTTTAAGGACTTGAAGCTAACGAGGCATCCATGAAAATAAGGAAATCAAAATTTGAACTAGCTCCAGGTCAACTGAAGCTGCTGACATGCACAATTGATCTATCCAGACCGACAGGGAATGCATACCACATATGCAGATGGGGTTTCACTGAATTTACAATCCAGCAAGCCAACATGACTATCCCAGAGTGAGGCAAGGCAACCAACACAAATGGTCAAGTTAGAAGGATGAGCATGCATAAATTACAAGAATCATTGCGGGTCGAGTATCTCATCCATAAATCTGAAAATTGAACACATCCAAAAATGACACTTTTTTGAACCTCATTGACCTTTAGCATGGGACGTTTGTGAGCCGAGGACGTTTGTGAGCCGAGCCAACACAAATCTTGCCGACTGCACCTAGCCTTCAGCGCGGGAAGTCTCTGACCTTAGCCAACATGACCTGACCCGAGCTGACACGAAACTTGCCAACAGCACCTGACATTTTGCACAGGAAGTCTAATTGTTTGCCTGCATTGTTTACCTTGCAAACCCTTTCCAACAAGCAGAATCGCAGATGGTGTCAGGGGTGGGAACTTATTACAGGTACCATGGTTTAGCTGACTCGGCTAAATCGCTGGCTTTTAAAGCAGACCAAGCAGGCCAGCAGCACGGTTCAATTCCCGTACCAGCCTCCCTGGACAGGCGCCAGAATGTGGTGACTAGGGGGCTTTTCACAGTAACTTCATTGAAGCCTACTCGTGACAATAAGCGATTTTCATTTAATTTCATGTATTTTTTATTCAATATACATTTTACTTTACTTGACATATTTACTTTAGGCACTATACGGTATCTGAAAACTGAAACGCAATTGACCCGAGGGATTTGAATAGAGAAGATGGCAGATGGAGTTTAATGCGGAAAAGTGTGAGGTAGTTCACTTTGGAAGGAGTAACAGGAATGCAGAGTACTGGGCTAATGGCAAGATTCTTGGTAGTGTAGATGAACAGAGAGATCTCGGCATCCAGGTACATAAATCCCTGAAAGTTGCCACCCAGGTTAATAGGGCTGTTAAGAAGGCATATGGTGTGCTAGCCTTTATAAGCAGGGGGATTGAGTTTCGGAACCACAAGGTCATGCTGCAGCTGTACATAACTCTGGTGCGGCCGCACCTGGAGTACTGCGTGCAGTTCTGTTCACCATATTATAGGAAGGATGTGGAAGCTTTGGAAAGGGTTCAGAGGAGATTTACTAGGATGTTGCCTGGTATGGAGGGAAGGTCTTACGAGGAAAGGCTCAGGGAATTGAGGTTGTTTTCGTTAGAGAGGAGAAGGCTGAGAGGTGACTTAATAGAGACATATAAGATAGTCAGAGGGTTAGATAGGGTGGACAGTGAGAGTCTTTTTCCTCGGATGGTGATGACCAACACGAGGGGACATAGCTTTAAATTGAGGGGTGATAGATATAGGACAGATGTCAGAGGCAGTTTCTTTACTCAGAGAGTAGTAGGGGTGTGGAACGCCCTGCCTGCAACAGTAGTAGACTCGCCAACTTTAAGGGCATTTAAGTGGTCACTGGATAGACATATGGATGAAAATGGAATAGTGTAGGTCAGATAGGCTTCAGATGATTTCACAGGTCGGCGCAACATCGAGGGCCGAAGGGCCCGTACTGCGCTGTAGTGTTCTATGTTCTAAGATTCGACCTTTACTAAAAAGTTGAGTTCATCAACAATAAACTGAATTAACCAAACTTTGGACAAAACCAAAATCCTGCAAATTTGAAATGAAAATGGAAAAAGCTGGAAATATTCAGCAAGTCTGGCAAACGAGAGAGAAAGAGTTCTGATGTGAGGTCACAGACATGAAATGGGAACTCTCTGACTTGCTGAGTGTTCCCAGCATTTTCTATTTTTATTCAGACTTTGGACATATCCATCAGTTTGTCTATAAGTGTTTAACTTGTTAGCTGCACACAAGTTATACCAACTTGTGTCAATCTTAATTAACCTAAAGAATACAGATATCACTTTTAGGAAAGCAGTTAGAATTGAATGTGGAACAGATACAAAACAATGCAGAGTGACACAGGAAACTTTACGCAAGTGCTCACTGGCAAGGAAACAAAAACTATTTGCTTGTCACTGTAGATCACTCCATGTGTGCCTCTCTGAATGCATGGAACAAGCAAGTCAGGTTATACAAGTAATAGCAATAGGGACTGCAATATATTCTATCAGCTGTAAGGCACTGAGATAGGGGAATATTTTAAGGAACATTTTACTTTTGTCAGGTGATGGTTATTGGTACTCGTGTTGGGACTAAGGTCTTGTCTAGTGCTACAACTGTCTGGGGAGAGAACTTATCCATGATTAATGATATACTATAATTTGCATGCCATGTAGTGGTTTCTGCCATTAGTTACAATTGCTCTTGCAAATTTAGTTTGTAATTTTTTTGCATGGAAAATTTTTCAGGTGTACAAGTTGGTTACATCATAGTGGGAGAAACCAGGCTTACGGGATCATAGTGAACAAGGCAAGCGACTCTAGTCTCTTTCGCAAATCAAGTTGTTGATAAAAATGAAATCCTGCCTGATTATTACTTGACATATGTGGAGTTGAACAGAACTGTGCTTGACAAAAAAGAACAGATTAACTTCATAAGACCTAATCAACTCACTTCTTAAATTATTAAGGAGTCTTCCTAACTTCTTTAAATCCACTTGTATAAATACACTTGATCATTATTTACAAAAATCTATTTGTTTTTAAAAAAATTTAGAGTTCCAATTAAGGGGTAATTTAGCATAGCCAATCCATCTAACCTGCACATTTTTGGGTTGTGGGGGCGAGACCCACGCAGACACGGGGTGAAAGTGCAAATTCCACACAGTGACCCGGCATTGAACCCGGGTCCTCAGCGCCATAGGCAGCAGTGCTAACCACTTTGCCACCGGGCTGCAGTACATAAATCTGTTTGTATGAATTAATCTCAACTGATTAGAATTCAAATGGAAAAACTGGTCTAAATATTGTAAAATCCTTTTGTTTTTATTTCAATGCAATAAAGACATACCACAGAAGAGGTGACCACAGTTGGTTTCAACAGGAAATGCAGCTTGCTGTAAACAGACTGGACAGGACATATCATTGTAGAATTGGGGCCTTTCCCTTTCAAGTCCATCCTGTAACAATACGAAAATAGTCAAAGTTAAATAATCCAGGTTTCTAAAATCTGTGCGGTTCAAATATACTATGGTAGATTTTTAAAAAAAATTAGAGTACCCAATTTTTTTTCCAATTAAGAGGCAATTTAGCATGTACCTTGCACATCTTTGGGTTGTGGGGGCGAAGCCCACGCAAACATGGGGAGAATGTGGCTTCTGGAGTGGGACCATGGAGTAAGTGGCCACACACAAGGCAGCTCCTGCCCAAGGTTACAGAAAAGAAATCTTTTTTAATGAATACGGGGGGAAATCTGATGAAAAGGCGTAGGTGAATGTTGGAGGAGTACTTTCCCTCAGGAATGATATCTTCCTTGTATGTTTCTTGGTTACCAGACCCGCAGAAACAATGAAAGATTTGGCTGAAGCTGCAGCAAAGACAAAAACCTCCTCCAGCATGCAGGCGGGGAAAGGGCGAGCTTAAAGGCCTCAAGCTGACTTGAGGGCCTTCCCATTCGGGAACGGCATTGTTGGGGATTGACGCCCAGTCCTTGGGGCAGCGAAGGCTGTGAAGGCCAGGAGAAAGCACAGGGAAGGGATATGTTGAGGTCCAGTAAGAAAACAGCTGTAAAAACAACTGAAAGTTCGTTGGGGAGTGGAAAGGTCACCGTGGGGTCACCAAGGAAAATGGAGGCTGGAGCATGGGGAGGCCTCATTGCTTACGGCTGAAGAAATAACTAAGGTAATGGCTGCGGAATTCGAAAGGCAGTTTACAAAATACATGGAGACAATGAGGAAGGAGATGAGGGAGGTTTTGAGTGTGCTGGTGGAGGAGGCGATTTCCCCAGTGACGATGGCGTTGGCAAGCACAGTGGCGGAGGTGCGGGAGCAAGGGGAGGCGCTGAAGGAAGTGGAGGAGCCATTATTGCAGCATGGTGATCAACTTACGTCGATGGGGAAGGAGATGCGGAAGGTGCTGGAGATTAATAAGGATCTGCGAGGAAAAATGGAAGACCTGGAAAACAGATCCAGGCGACAGAATTTGAGGATTGTGGGGCTGACCGAAGGAGTTGAAGGGTCAAGGCCGACTGAGTATTTTGCTGCGATGCTGGCGAAACTATTGGGGGAGGAGGAGGATCCCTCCCGATATGAACTGGATCGGGCTCATTGGTCGTGGAGGCCTGTACCAAAGGCGAGTGAGCCGCCAAGGGTAGCGACTCTGTGCTTCCGTAGGTACAGTGTGAAGGAGAAGGTCCTGTGCTGGGCCAAGCAGAAGCGGGTGGTGCAGTGGGCTGGAGCTGGTATACGTGCATACCAGGACTTAACGGTGGAGCTGGCGAGGAGGCGGGCTGCTTTCAACCGGGTGAAGAGGGCACTGTACATTAGCAAGGTGCAGTGCGGCATTGTATATCCAGTGAAGCTGAGGGTGACTTACAAGCTCAAGGACTTTTATTTTGGAACGACGTAGGCAGCGGAGGAGTTTGCGAAGGCAGAAGGACTGTGGCAGAACTGAGAAATGGCCATGTGCTGATGTAACCTCATGACTGTATTTTCTTTTTTTTTGTTTATTTGTTTCACTGCGTGCGGGTTTATGGGCTAAAGGAGCCGGTGTTGTATATATTTGGACAAAGGAATGATGGGACTTTCACTCGAAGTGAGGGCTCTTTGGGGTGTCGGTGGATATGCGGGGTTTGTGTGCTAAAAGGGGATTTTTGGGCTTTCCTAGGGTCGGGCAAGGAGGAAAGGGACACGGGCAGGGGCCTCCACGCTGGCCGGTCTAAGGAGGTTCCTTGGGGGAAGGAGTTTTACAAGAGGCAGTGGACGGGAGGAGTTGGGGAGGAGTGAGGGGGGGGGGGTTTACAACTCTTGGGTATCATGTATGGCACTCTTTCAGAGGTTGGACAGTATTGAGTGTGTGTGTTGGGGTGGGGGATGGAGGAGTGGACTCTATGGCGACCATGAGCGGTCCCAGACTCCTTTTTTCTTTTTCTCCTTTGTTTTTTGTTTCCACTGTGGGAGCGTTTGTTTTATCGGATGCATATATTGACAGGTGGGCCGTTGTTTGGGGTGGTGGGAGGATGGGATAGTTGTTATTGTTAAGGGGATTGATTTTGTATTTGTTACCATTTACTGTCTGTGGGTGGGGTGTACATTTTGAAGGAAAATGTGAAAATGGAGAATAAAAACATTTATATAAAATTTAAAAAAAAACATGGGGAGAATGTGCAAACTCCACACTGACAGTGACCTAGATCCGGGATCGAACGTGGGACCTTGGCACCTTGAGGCAGCAGTGCCATCCACTGCGCCACTCACTCTTCAAATATTAATGTGGGATCCATTACATCCACCGAAACAGACAGACACAACCTCAGAGTATTGTCTCGTCCGGACAACATCATCGTCAGCTGTGCAGTATTTACTTATCCTTTCTAAGTCATGCTGAGCTGTAGGTTTTGATTTTACTTACTTGGCCACGAGAGATATTTCTGCGCCATACTGATGTCAAGCTATAACAAATGAGTGGTGAACTTCTAAGTGAATTAAAACGTCTCACCTGGTAATTTAAAGCTTCAGTTTGGAGATGTTGCCGGAGTTCCCTCACACGTTCCCGGTTTTCAGGATGGATATTCTGGTGTTCAGTTCTAGAATAACAGAATTTATTGAAAATGAGCTAAACCAAATCACAAAAATAAATTTTACATGTTCCAGAAAGATTCATGTTATTATTATAGATCTTCATAAACGTTTTTGAATTCAGATGGGTTTTGAATCTTGCCTCGAGAAATGTTTTGTTCTGAAGATGGAGCTGATAAAATATTCAAATCTCTGGACACTGGACAGTGCAGCAAGTCCTTTATCTCCTAATTATGTTTTTGGTTTTCTTTTTAAATTATCTTTTTTTAATTCAGCTCTTGTATCATATCAATCTCATGGCTGAGTCCTAACTCCCCATATCTTCAGGAGTGTCTATCCTTACCTAGAGGTCGAGGTAAGCTAGTAACATGACTAGGAGCCAAAAGCAAATCCTGCCTAACAATTACATTCATATAATGGAATCAAGTTATGCCTTCATAAGATAGCATTACACCTTTCATTTTTAAATAAATTTACTGTACAAAAAATGAATAAGCACCTAAGTAAGTCACAAAGCATAAATATTTACAGTGGACAACCTTCCAACGAACACTATGAAAAGACAAAATAATAAAAAGATCATAAATTCAAGAACATGGCCTACCTTTTATAAACCTATCCCTGTCTCATTTAGAAAATCTTACATCCGCATACATACCTATCATTTTGTTAATATAAATTTAGAGTACCCGATTATTTTTTTTCTCCAATTAAGGGGCAATTTTGCGTGGCCAATCCACCTAACCTGCACATCTTTGGGTTGTGGGGGTGGGCAGACATGGGGAGAATGTGCAAATTCCACACGGACAGTGACCCAGGGCCGGGATTCGAACCCGGGTCCTCAGCGCCACAGTCGCAGTGCTAACCACTGCGCCACAAGCCGCCCTATACATACTTGTCATGTATGCGAAAAGCAATTTGTTGAAGTATTCTTCAATTTTTATTTTACCCTTAGTCTACGTCAGAGGCCATCCACTCTTATTTCCCACCGTATACTTTCTGTAACATTTTCCCTGGTAAGCCCTTTTAATCTGCTGTATGTATTTAAAAATAGTTTAAATTCATTTATTTGGTTCCATCAAACCCAATCTTTTGTGCAGCTTTGCAATCTAAATAACCGCAAAGGCTTGAAAAATTGAGGCTTTTTTGTTTGTTTGGACAACACAGATAGACATCATTGATTAAATATTTAATCACAATGAGGACATTTAAGAAACCAATATATGGCCACCTGGAGGAGGGCGCCTAACTCCCCAATTAAGCCTCCCACTTCAACAAATCGAACAGGGATAAACCAGCCAGACCCAGGCACGTGCTACCACTCATTTCCTCCGATCCCAATAGCCCGAAAAACACCAAACACAAAAAAAACGTCAGAAAGAACCCCAGTCCTCTCCAGGATACATGATCTGCACAGGCTATCGAAGGAGACAAGTACAGGTTTTCAAAGCTAAAAGCAACAACAAAAGAAAAATGCAAAATGAAAACCCAATGCAATTCGCTCTAACTATGGGCTATCCTCAATCCAGATGAGGACTAATCTAACCCTACCATCTACCACCACACCAACCATCCACCCATCATCCTGTTGTGGCTCCAATCATCTTCTCTATAAATGGCTGAATAAAATGCACTTCTTTTCATGGATGCAAGGATTACAGGACATAAAAAAAACAATAAGATTGTGCACAAACTACAAAATAGCTTACCTATTCAGTACGAATTTTGCTAAAACAGGCTAACAAATGATCTTTGCCCTTGTCAGGAGAAAAGACAACAACATGAAACAAGGGAATAAAGTCCAGGATGATTGATGACCTTCAGGATAACACCATTTATGTCACTTGGAAAGGCTAAGGCTATGACAGGATCATCGAACAACACTCAGGATCTCTCAGAGTTTCATCGAATGAAGCGCCTTCATCTCCACCCGTGCCGTCACTCCAATTCCCAGGCGTCAGAAACCCAGGCCCAGGTTGCGGGGGTAAATGGAATGACTCGACACGACCAGCCACCTTCAACCGCTCACAATGAACATCACGGACAGGACAGCATAAGACCAATGGTCAAAGCCTCCACCGAACGCCAGGCCTAGAAGGCCACATACAGTATGATCGCCGAACCTTCTCTCGAAGGATGCTTTGTAGTTCATCAAAGTGAGCACCAAAAACGCGCATCATCAAGCCGCGATCATCACCCAGATCATCATTCACGATGGCGGTCATCATCCCCATGTATAGTTCCACAGAAGCGTAGGTCCGCTCACCAGCAAAACCGCCAATCCAATCTGAACCCCACCCCAGCCATCTCCAACTGCCCAAACAAATGAGGATTCTCTAACACCAAAATATAAAATAATTTCCTCCAACTGAAAAAATTAAATGTTCCCACTACAACCCATAAATTCAACTATCTACTTTCCATCTTCATCATGTAAACAGAATAAACTCATCACTTTGCAACAGCTGGCATTTTGCACTCCATTTACATTTCCACCTCAAATTTCAAAACATTCCCCCACATCTTGTATTGATATCAATGGCCCGGTTGTTGCGGTCTGTAGTGAAGCAGTGGTGTTTTCTGCCCGACTGTGTAAAGTAGCACGACCCTACCTTGGTCGTAGGCTGCAGCGATAACTTACTTGCACGGCCGCAGCATGGATCCAACAGTGGAGAGGCCTTGTGGCATTGCCAGTGAATTTGATATCACAGGCTGAGACACGTCCCTTGAATCCAGCTCAATGGCAGGCAAGTGCATTTTATTTGACTCTTTGAACTTTATTTGATGTGGTAATGTAGCTGTGTATAATTTAATTATAGCTTCCCCAGCACCTCAGTTCTGCCAATGTCAGAAACAACATTTGATGGATGGTATTTTATCCTCCATTAAGAGCTGTTTCTGACATTGGCAGGGCTTAGGAGTTGGGGTGGAGGGAAGTAAGGGGTCTGTGTAAATGGTGGAGCCAAGGGTGCTGGGCTGGGGCAGGAGGTGATGTATGAAGGTCACATCATATCAACAATGGACAGTGTGCATGCTTAAGCATTATCTCACAATCACTTGGTGACCTTGCTTCATAAATCGTTGAAAATACTTTCTGAAAAATCTTCCATGTGTCATTTTCTCAGCCCGTCTTATTTATCCCTGTAAATTCCATGGAAAGCTTTGCTCCACAGGCTAGTATTTAAATGCAAATTGTTGTAAAATAAACCTGATCAACTAGTTTCTGTCCTTTGAGAGCAAGATCCTATGTGATGAATGTAAGAAATTGCCATATTTTATAACATTGCATTACGATGCATAGATAGTATGACTACTAGAGCTGTGATTAAGGTGTCATAAAAGTGAGGGAATCATTGATTTGCAGGTGAAGTATTCTGCTGATAGATTTGAGAACCATTTACATGTTTACAACTTGCCAGCTAATGGAATATTGTTTATATTTAAAGAACAACTAGGGGGCAGATAATTTAAGAGGTATTGTGCTTGGTTCCAGACAAACATCTTGTGGGAAGAGTCAGAAGAATGCCTTCTGCTTTGGGTACAGATGATGTAATTAAAGGGAGGAGCCAGAGATGTCTGAAAAGTTAATGCTTCCTAGGATTTAAATCTTGAGAGGTGTTTCAGTTTTGGTCCGGAAGGGCACTCTTGCCAAAGATTCTGCACAGAGAATAGCTAGTGGAAACCTGGTTGTTAACTTTATTCATGAGTAGCATTTGAAATATACTGGTTTGCTTAATTGAAATTTGGTGGCAGGTTTAGAAACTAAAATAAGGTTTTCTCTTTTACTTAAGAATTGTTGTAACTGTAAAACAATGTCTTTGTTGCTAATGTGGTTAATTTTGTGTTTAAATTAAAGTTTGTTTCAGTATAAAATATACAGTGTTATCACTCCTGTGATGCATAGATCATAGAATTTACAGTGCAGAAGGAGGCCATTCGGCCCATTGTGTCTGCACCAGCCCTTGTAAAGAGCACCCTACCTAAGCCCACACTTTCACCCTGTCCCCATAACCCCATCTAACATTTTTTGGACACTAAGGGAAATTTAGTATTGCCAATCCACCTAACCTGCACATCGTTTGACTGTGGGAGGAAACCAGAGCACCTGGAGGAAACCCACGCAGACACGGGGAGAACGTGCAGACTCCGACAGACAGTGATCCAAGCCGGGAATCGAACCCGGGACCCTGAAGCTGTGAAGCAACTGTGCTAACCACTGTGCTGCCCACGGAAATGCAGTAACATTTCCTCTCAGTTTCACAAGTTGCAAATAGTTGGGTTCCCATCTGGGATTCTAACACCCATGACACTAGAATAAGTAATAGTTTCCGGCAGTTTAATATACTGGACTGCAAGTGCGGCTTAATGTTCAGAAAATGTGGTAAAAGTGCAACAGTTTAAAAATTGAATAAAATTACGCCTAACAAACTCTACAATTAAATTGCTTTTGAAGTGTATTATCTCACCTATACAGGAATGTTGCCAAACCACCCAACATTGCAATGGTGATAGCTAATGTCAGAAGTACTTGGTTGCTTACTCCTTCAATTAGTGAAGACTCATCAAATCTTGTTCCGAGTAATTGCTCTGGGTGATGTTCCATTCCAGAAGACAGATACCTAAGAAAGGAAACAAAAGATTAAACAGCTACCAGGATTAAGAGACACTTTAGTGACCACTGCATTTAAATTTAAAGCTGAAGGGACAACCAACTTACTTAGGTGGAAGAGAGAGTTCCATTTTTAAATCCATAAATTTTATTCTGTGATGAATATATGTTTTATCACCAGCAAAGAAATGGCTCAATGTATTCATAAATAGCGTCATAATTTATCACAATAAATAAGAGCCGGATTATGCCATACAGCCCTTGAACCGGTTTCACCAACAATACGTTCATCACTGAGCTTCCACATCAATTTCACTTTCCTGCAGTATTTGTGTATCCCGATTCCCCAATGCTCAAAATCCATCATCAATCTCCTTTTTTCCATAAATTTAAAGCACCCAATTCATTCCTTTTCCAATTAAGGGCAATTTGGCATGGCCAATCCACCTATCCCGCACATCTTTGGGTTGTGGGGGTGAAACACACGCAAACACGGGGAGATTGTACAAACTCCACACGGACAGTGACCCAGAGCCGGGATTGAACCTGGGACCTCAGCGCCCTGAGGCAGCAATGCTAACCACTGCGCCACCGTGCTGCCCCTATCATCAATGTCGAGTATGTTCACTGACTTAGTGTCCACTATCCTCTCTGACCGAGATTTCCAAAGATAAGCGAAATTTATTTTCATCTCTGTTCTAAATAGCTGATCCCTTATCCACAGTCTGTGACTCCTGATGCTACAATATTCAGCCTCTCAGCATCTACCTGTCACACCCTTCTGTAATTTTGTTATTTCAATGAGATTACTTCTTATTCTTCTAATCTCCAGATAATATAGGTCCATTTCACTCAGTTTCTTCTCACAGGGCAGTCCTCTTATCCCAAGCGTTAAACTAGTGAACCATCATTAGTCTCCTGTAAAACAAGTATATTCTTCCTCAGGCACTCGACATCGATTCTCACAAAATTCTATAGATGTGCGATAGAGAGCATCTTATCCGGCTGCATCATAGCCTCGTATGGCAACTGCTCAATCCAAGATCGCAAGAAGCTGCAGAGTGTGGTGAACTCAGCCAACATATCACACAAGCTTGCCACCCCCACATTGATTCTGTATACACCTCCCACTGCCTCAGAAAGGTAGACAGCATTATCCGAGACCCCTCCCACCCAGGCACTGCCTTCTTCCCGATCCTTCCATCAGGCAGAAGGTACAGAAGTCTGAAGACCTGCACATCCAGACATAGAAACAGCTTCTTCCCCACAGCTACAAGACTCCTCAACGACCCCCCTCGGACTGATCTGTTCCCTGTAAGAACACTGCTGCTCTTGCTCATGTATTTGCTTTGTTTGGCCCCTTGTCCTGCACTGTAACCAATCACTGTTTGTCGATGTACCATTTGTCAATGTTCTCTGTTGATTATTCTTTTTGTCTATTATGTACATACTGTGTATGTTCCCTCGGCCGCAATCTACTTCAATACACGTGACAATAAATCAACTCAATCAGAGATCAAAACTGTACACAGTAAAAGTAAAGTCACCATAGTCCCAGATGACCATAGGTTGACTGGTGCTGATTTAATCCGAGGGTCACCACACTGCAGGCGAGGAGACAGGTTGAGAAGATGGGGTCTTCATGAATAACCTCAGCTGGTACGGGAATTAACCTGCGCCGTTCGCCTCATTCCGCATCACTAAACCTGCAGCGCAGCCAATTGAGCCATACCGGCCCCAGTACAGAGTACTCCAGTGTGGTCTCACCAAAGTCCTATACAATTACAAGACTTGTTACTTCCATATTCCAATCTCTTTGCAATAAAGGCTAACATTTGCTTTTCTAACTGCTTGCTGCAATTGTATGTTAACATTCTGAAATTAGGTACAAGGGCCCCTAAATTACTCTGAATAACATTTACTAGTGTCTCAACTTTTAAAAAGTATTCGCCATCTGCAACTATTTCACCCAATTACTTTGCCAGCCTAAATCCCTTTGCAGCTTCTTTATATTCTCCTCACAGTTTACTTCCACAACCAGATTTATATCAACAAATATGGCTGTACTGTCCAAGTCACTGATACAGATTTTAAATTGCTCACCTCCAAGCATTGAACCTCGTGGCATTCCACTAGTTACACCCCTGAACTCGGTTCTGCCTATTACTCAATCGATGCTAATATTTATGCCAAATCAAATGAGCCCTTGTGCAACAATCTATTGTGTGGCACCTTATTGAATGCCTTCTGAAAATCCAAATTCTCTAGGCTCCTGAGTTTTCCCCTTATTCACTCTGCTGGCTAGATGTTCCAAAATGCTTACAGATTTGTCAAAAATAATTTTTCCTTCAAATTGACCCTGCCCAATCAGTGATTTTTTAAGTCAAAAGGTAAGTTAATGTCCAAAGTTGCAAGGTTTTGAGTTACAGAATCTTTATCGTTCAAAAGGAGGCTGTTTGGCCCAATGACGCTGCCCTGGCTCTCTGAAAGAACATTCCACCTAGTCCCCCACCGTATCCCCATAACCTTGCACGTTACTTCTTTTCAGACAGAAATTCAATTCTATTTTGAATACCTCGATTGAACCTACTACCACCACCCCCACAGGAAAATCATGATAGATTGGGCAATGTTACAAATTTGAGTGTAACGCAAGGGCAATTTAGTGATGGGCAATAATGCTGGCCCTGCCAGCAATGCTCACATCCCATGACTAAATTTTCAAAAAAACTCCCAACTATAAAAATATATGCCTGAAGGGTATATTTTATTACTAACAAAAAATCTGAAAATCTCAATTTTTTCCCAAAGCTTCAATTCAGAAAAAAGTTACTATAAAATCAACACCAAATGATTCAAATAATTTTCACACTTTTTTTGTTGTAATTTTTATTAGTATATATCTGTGAAGCTTGTACCTCTAGTAGCAGTAAAATGTGTACCATTTTGATCTCTAGTCAGTTCTGTAATGATGCTTTATTACCATGATGGGTGAACTGCTGTAACAGTTTGGATATGGGCCATGTTGTCTTTTTTTAATAAAAGAGTTGACTCCCAATGACTAATATCGGCCAGTGTGGTGAGCCCGGCTGTGTAATAATGAAACTTCTCCTAATTTAGTTTGGATTTCAGTATCTAAAGAACAGTTCTGTAATTCCTCCAAAATGGACCAAGTTAACATTAGGCTAAATATGTTTTGGTCCACTTCATCAGCAGGCTTTCCCAGCCCCCCCCCAACATTTAGAACATAAAGTATCATGAAAGTTACTTTGCACAATCATTTCAGATTGTGCTCAAGAATAAGAAACACCAACTCAGTAGCCATGGGGATTCTTACTTGGCTAAGAAAGATAGATTTTGCTTAGCGTTTGTCCCATCAAGTGATGAGATTACTTCTTTAGGTTTTCAGCTTCTTTACTCCATTTGCAAGTATCCTATTGCTGCATGGATTTCTAGTGTCTGGATTTTAAAGCCCTTCTCCTCAGATCCAGAAAGCTCAAATAATTTTGTCAACAAAATAATAGCCGTCTTCCCAATTGATTAATTGCCCACAAATTAGCGATTGTCTGGGAGCTGTGCAAACAAGCATCTGTACTGCATTTAAATCACCAGCGTTAATGGTGCCACTGTGGAAGTCCCTCCCATCCCATGAGTCTCTAGTGTCAGCCAAAGTGTTAGAGGCGAGTCAAGACTTATGGGCAACAGTATATTTTATAACAAACAAGAAAGCAAACAAGGTTTATTTATATGCAAGTAGCAGAGCAAATGAAGTCTATTTAAAAAGAATGTTTACAAACTGCAAAGAGAACTCACATGTGCAAAATCAATTACAGTTACAGAAATGACTCTTCAAGTCTTTGTTGGGGGAAAAATGGCCCAAGTGTTCCGAACAATGACAGCACATAGGTATCAGACATCAGATAAAATTCAATGTAAAGAATAGTAAGGGGATACATTTTGAAAGAAGTGCAAGGTGAGTGCATGCAACACTATATGTAGAACCTGAGAGTAAAGAAAGGGAATTTATGGATTCAGATACATAAACTATTAAAAATAGAGGATGACTTGAAAAAGCTGATTTTAAAAAGCACAGAAAACCCTAGGTTTAATAAATAAGAATAGAGTGCAGAAAGCAAGAGATAATGCTGAACCTATCCAAATCATTCACTAGACTGGGGTTAGATTAGTGCATCCGGTTTTAGGAATCTTACAAAGAGGCTTTACTATGTGTGTGAAAGAGATTAATTAATGGCGAGAGGCTTTATTTGGAGGGAAGATAAGAAATGGCATTATAATAAAAGGGAAGATCTGATAAAGGCATTGAAAATTCTGAGCTTTTAATAAGGTGCATGCAACATTGCCCAATCTCAGCTCATTTGCAGCTGAAACTCATTGATGTTATATTACCTCTAGAACTTGTTCGAATGCACTCCCGACTGTTCTTCCACATTGTACCCTTTGTAAACTTTCAATTATCCAAACCTTTGCTGCTTGTCTTTAACTTGCAGAAAATTCCATTCCCCTCATCCCGCTGACCTAAACTGGCACTTGGTCAAGCAACATCTTGATTTTAAAATTCAACTCTCTCCATGGCTTTGCGCATCCCTATGTCTGTAACCTCCTCCAGCCCCACAAGCCTGTGAGTTATACTGCTCGAATTCTAGCATCTTTTGCATTCCCAATTTTAATTGCTCCACCATAGGCGGTTGTGCTTTCATCTGTCTAATAAATAAGGGGATCAGGGGTCATGGAGAGAAGGCAGAACAATGTTAAAGGCTCTCTAAGCTGTTGTACATCAGAACACATGTTGGGTATTCCCCAATTATAGAAAGAAGTCTTACAACACCAGGTTAAAGTCCAGCATGTTTGTTTCAAACACTAACTTTCAGAGCACTGCTCCTTCCTCAGGAAGGAGAGGTGCTTTGAAAGCTAGTGTTTGAAACGAACATGTTGGACTTTAACCTGGTGTTGTAAGACTTCTTACTGTGCTCACCCCAGTCCAACGCTGGCATCTCCACATCCCAATTATAGAGGAATAAGTTTTCAAAAGAATGGGAAATGTTAAATATTGTTTTCAACAGAGGATTGTGTCATGTGAGAGTACCTTTAAGAAATGGGTGTTTATAAATGGGTGTGTATGTATATATATATATATATATATCTGTAGTGAGCGCACCTTTAAGAAATGGGTGTTTACTACTGCAGTGATGTCAGAGAGTGGGTGGTGGGCTGTCTGTCAGCTTTTTACTTTTGTTTTTGAGCAGGCTGCAAGGTGTGTTTTAGTTTTGTTTTCAGTGTTGGAGCTGAAGCCAGACAGAGCTGGATAGCTGCAGTCACAGCCAGAAGGTGTATGAATCTCTCTCTGTAATCTAAAGACTGTAAATTGATCCCAGTGATTTAAAACTAATAACAGTAGTGACTTTAACCTGATGTGCGTCTGGTAAAAGGTGTTTTAAGTCTTATGGATATTAAAAGGCAAGCTTAAAGGATTACTTAGTGTTGTATTCTTTGGAAGTTGTATTTGAATTAATGGTTGCTAAGTTGTTCACTGTATGTTTTAAAAAGGTTAACTTGAGTTCATAGAATAAACATTGTTTTGCTTTTAAAAATACTTTTCCATTTCTGCTGTACCACACCTGTAGAGTGGGCCATGTGCTCCCCATACCACAATCTATTAAAAGTTGTGGGTCAGGTGAACTCCTGAAACACTTTGGGGTTCTTTAAACCCTGGCCCATAACAATTGTTAGGACATGCGAAATCCCATCAGAAACAGCGATTAAAGTTATATTTGTAAGTTTTAGCAAGAATGGTGGAAAAAGGGAAACAAATGCTTTTGGATCAGGCAGCAGAACGAGCCTTACATGGATAGGATTTCAAAGAGCCAGCGCAGAAACCATATGCGTGCCACCATTCTATGACTTTGTCTTTTAGAAAACATTAAATTCTTAGAAATGTAGAAGCTTACAGCACAGAAGATTCACTAAGTCTGCAGTGACTTTTCCCTGGGGCAATCTAAAACCAATTCAATTTCCTGTGCCCCTGGGCTGTTTTCAAATGTTTATCCACTTTTCCCTTCAAAGAAATCTCAATTATTTACTCCCAGTGGCAGACTACTCCTCTCTCAAACTTTGCCCAAAGACATTTCTCCTAATCCCCCTTTCACTTTTGAGGATTTTAAATTGACGACCCATTGTCACTGACTCACCAAAGGGAGGGGATTTGAATGTGCACAATTGCACGCAAGTATTTCACGATTTATTCCATACAGTTTTCTTTATTTCTGTCTACATTTAATTCTTGTAAGTAAATCCAACTTATAGTTTTAGATTGAACAACATCGTGTTTTCCGGGTCCTTAAGGGGGCGGGGGAGCAGCCCCAAGTCGTAGTCCACATTGGCACTAACGACATAGGTAGGAAAGGGGACAAGGATGTCAGGCAGGCCTTTAGGGAGCTAGGATGGAAGCTCAGAGCGAGAACAAACAGAGTTGTTATCTCTGGGTTGTTGCCCGTGCCACATGATAGTGAGATGAGGAATAGGGAGAGAGAGCAATTAAACATGTGGCTACAGGGATGGTGCAGGCGGGAGGGATTCAGATTTCTGGATAACTGGGGCTCTTTCTGGGGAAGGTGGGACCTCTATAGACAGGATGGTCTACATCTGAACCTGAGGGGCACCAATATCCTGGGGGGGGGGAGATTTGTTAGTGCTCTTTGGGGGGGTTTTAAACTAATTCAGCAGGGGCATGGGAACCTGGATTCTAGTTTTGGGGTACGGGAGATTGAGAGTATAGAGGTCAGGAGCACAGATTTGACTTCGCAGGAGGGTGCCAGTGTTCAGATAGGTGGTTTGAAGTGTGTCTACTTCAATGCCAGGAGTATACGAAATAAGGTAGGGGAACTGGCAGCATGGGTTGGTACCTGGGACTTCGATGTTGTGGCCATTTCGGAGACATGGATAGAGCAGGGACAGGAATGGTTGTTGCAGGTTCCGGGGTTTAGGTGTTTTAGTAAGCTCAGAAAAGGGGGCAAAAGAGGGGGAGGTGTGGCGCTGCTAGTCAAGGACAGTATTACGGTGGCGGAAAGGATGCTAGATGGGGACTCTCCTTCCGAGGTAGTATGGGCTGAGGTTAGAAACAGGAAAGGAGGTCACCCTGTTCGGAGTTTTCTATAGGCCACCTAATAATTCTAGGGATGTAGAGGAAAGGATGGCGAAGATGATTCTGGAAAAGAGCGAAAGTAACAGGGTAGTTGTTATGGGAGACTTTAACTTTCCAAATATTGACTGGAAAAGATATAGATCGAGTACATTAGATGGGTCGTTCTTTGTACAATGTGTGCAGGAGGGTTTCCTGACACAATATGTTGACAGGCCAACAAGAGGCGAGGCCACATTGGATTTGGTTTTGGGTAATGAACCAGGCCAGGTGTTAGATCTGGAGGTAGGTGAGCACTTTGGAAACAGTGACCACAATTCGGTGACCTTTACGTTAGTGATGGAAAGGGATAAGTATACCCCGCAGGGCAAGAGTTATAGCTGGGGGAAGGGCAATTATGATGCCATTAGACATGACTTAGGATGTGTAGGTTGGAGAAGTAGGCTGCAAGGGTTGGGCACACTGGATATGTGGAGCTTGTTCAAGGAACAGCTATTGCATGTTCTTGATAAGTACGTACCAGTCAGGCAGGGAGGAAGGGGTCGAGCGAGGGAACCGTGGTTTACCAAAGAAGTGGAATCTCTTGTTAAGAGGAAGGAGGAGGCCTATGTGAAGATGAGGCGTGAAGTTTCAGTTGGGGCGCTTGATAGTTACAAGGAAGCGAAACAGGATCTAAAGAGAGAGCTAAGACGAGCAAGGAGGGGACATGAGAAGTCTTTGGCAGGTAAGATCAAGGAAAACCCAAAAGCTTTCTATAGGTTAGTCAGGAATAAAAGAATGACTAGGGTAAGAGTAGGGCCAGTCAAGGACAGTGGTGGGAAGTTGTGTGTGGAGGCTGAGGAGATAAGCGAGATACTAAATGAATACTTTTTGTCAGTATTCACTCAGGAAAAAGATAATATTGTGGAGGAGAATGCTGAGACCCAGGCTATTAGAATAGATGGCATTGAGGTGAGTAGGGAAGAAGTGTTGGCAATTCTGGACAAGGTGAAAATAGATAAGTCCCCGGGGCCTGATGGGATTTATCCTAGGATTCTCTGGGAAGCCAGGGAAGAGATTGCTGAGCCTTTGGCTTTGATTTTTAGGTCATCATTGGCTACAGGAATAGTGCCAGAGGACTGGAGGGTAGCAAATGTGGTCCCTTTGTTCAAGAAGGGGAGTAGAGATAACCCCGGTAACTATAGGCCGGTGAGCCTAACGTCTGTGGTGGGTAAAGTCTTGGAGAGGATTATAAAAGATATGATTTATAATCATCTAGATAGGAATAATATGATTAGCAATAGTCAGCATGGTTTTGTGAAGGGTAGGTCATGCCTTACAAACCTTATCGAGTTCTTTGAGAAGGTGACTGAACAGGTAGACGAGGGTAGAGCAGTTGATGTGGTGTATATGGATTTCAGTAAAGCGTTTGATAAGGTTCCCCACGGTCGGCTATTGCAGAAAATACGGAGGCTGGGGATTGAGGGTGATTTAGAGATGTGGATCAGAAATTGGCTAGTTGAAAGAAGACAGAGAGTGGTAGTTGATGGGAAATGTTCAGAATGGAGTTCAGTTACGAGTGGCGTACCACAAGGATCTGTTCTGGGGCCGTTGCTGTTTGTCATTTTTATAAATGACCTCGAGGAGGGCGCAGAAGGATGGGTGAGTAAATTTGCAGATGACACTAAAGTCGGTGGAGTTGTAGACAGTGCGGAAGGATGTTGCAGGTCACAGAGGGACATAGATAAGCTGCAGAGCTGGGCTGAGAGGTGGCAAATGGAGTTTAATGTGGAGAAGTGTGAGGTGATTCACTTTGGAAAGAATAACAGGAATGCGGAATATTTGGCTAATGGTAAAATTCTTGGTAGTGTGGATGAGCAGAGGGATCTCGGTGTCCATGTACATAGATCCCTGAAAGTTGCCACCCAGGTTGATAGGGTTGTGAAGAAGGCCTATGGCGTGTTGGCCTTTATTGGTAGAGGGATTGAGTTCCGGAGCCATGAGGTCATGTTGCAGTTGTACAAAACTCTAGTACGGCCGCATTTGGAGTATTGCGTACAGTTCTGGTCGCCTCATTATAGGAAGGACTTGGAAGCTTTGGAATGGGTGCAGTTGGGGGGGTGTTGGGTTACAGGTATAGGGTGGATACGTGGGTTTGAGTAGGGTGATCATTGCTCGGCACAACATCGAGGGCCGAAGGGCCTGTTCTGTGCTGTACTGTTCTAAATTCTAAATTCCAGGCGAAACCTCATTGATAAATATTGAAAATTCAGGAATGCGCTGTGCATAATTTTTCAAGATTTTATTTAAATGGTTAAAAAATTATGTGGGCATGTGCTACAATTCTGATGTGCATTTCCATGAGGCATACCTTCCGGACAGGAGCACAAAATCACAAAGTGAAAACAAGTTTTTTGCTGCACTCTTCTTTAACCGAAGCAATTCTATCCAACTCAAAATGTAACAAGAATGACCAAGTCATGGCAGCACGGTGGTGCAGTGGTTAGCACTGCTGCCTCACGGCGCCAAGGTCCCAGGTTCGATCCTGGCTCTGGATCACTGTCCGTGTGGAGTTTGCATTCTCCCCGTGTTTGCGTGGGTTTCACCCCCACAACCCAAAGGTGTGCAGGGTAGGTGGATTGGCCATGCTAAATTGCCCCTCAATTATAAAAAATTAATTGGGTACTGTCAATTTATTTTTTAAAAATGACTAAATCACACACACATTTTTACATAAACAAAGCACTTTTAATAACACTTGATCTTTGTCTCAAGAAACATCGGAAGCAAAATAAGTTTGCTCACCAGTTCCTTACAGGAAGGTTTATATTATGAAATCTCAATTTCCTCTCTCCACATTATCCCAATATGATTTATCTCACTTCTGCATTTACATCGGATGACAAGTGGACCTCTGCTAATGTAAATTGGGAAATTGAAATAAAGGTGTGAGAAATATCAACAAGAACTTTCCATGATACTGATACTGTCGGAGAAAAGCTGCAACTGTATCTAAGCTGCTGGTGGTGCAGCTAAGTGGGCTGGTTTAGCACACTGGGCTAAATCGCTGGCTTTTAAAGCAGACCAAGGCAGGCCAGCAGCACGGTTCAATTCCCGTACCAGCCCCCCCCCCCCCGAACAGGTACCGGAATGTGGCGACTAGGGGCTTTTCACAGTAACTTCATTGAAGCCTACTTGTGACAATAAGCGATTTTTGTTAGGTGGCGTAGGCCACATTATGATCAGCTGGCTGGTTGAAGAGGCAATGTTTACAGGTTCTCCAATTTAATTGTTTGAGAGAACGCTACAATAGTGTATCACATCACACATTTAGACAGATACAACACCTTTACTGAAATAGAGGATATCTCAACTACAGCCTTTGCTCCAAATGAAATAATCACTTGCATATGAATGTATTCCTGCCTTTTGGATTCAATGGTGTCAGTTACTTCCTTAATTAACCCTGCATCTTAGTTTCATGTGAGTTGACTCGCTGTCCTAAGGCTACTTGTACAATAACATAACCAAGGGATTTAGCAAGTGCAACCGTTTGTGATCTGATGAGATAAATGGGTCTTTTACATATTTTCAATCTCGGGGAGGCACAGAGGCGCCTTATGGTGCCGCCAAGGACCTTGGTTTTATCCACACATGGGGAGTCTCCCCGTTCTGCGTGGGTCTCACCCCCACAACCCAAAGATGTGCAGGGTAGGTGGATTGGCTACGCAAAATTGCCCCTCAGTTGGAACAAAAAAGGAATTGGCTACTTTAAATTTATTTTAAAAATACATATTTTCAATCTCTTTGAAGGTGGACTGAGCATACACTTGCTCAGACAAGACTAAATCACTGCAATTTCAAGATGGCTGGACAAGTATATAAAATACAGGCTTTATAACTAGAGGCACAGTGTATAACAAAACAATGAAGTACCGCTAAACCATTATTAGTCACTGGTTATGCCTCAGCTGAATGAAATGAAAGGAAAATGAAATGAAATGAAAATCGCTTATTGTCAAGACTTGGCTTCAAATGAAGTTACTGTGAAAAGCCCCTAGTTGCCACATTCCGGCATCTGTTTGGGGAGGCTGGTACGGGAATTGAACCTGCGCTGCTGGCCTTGTTCTGCTTCACAAGCCAGCTGTTTAGCCCACTGTGCTAACAGCTGGCACATTATGTTCAGTTCGGGACACACACTTTTGGAAGGGCTTCTAGACCTTGGTAAGAGTACATGGATGATTAACAGGTTGAAAAAGGGACTTAATTTATGTGGAGAGACTATAGAAGCAAGGATTGTTCTCCTTGGAGCAGGGAATATAATTTGGGGATTTAACAGAGGTGATCAGAATTATGAAATGTTTGATACAGGAAATGGGAGGCCAACTGTTTACCCTAACAGGACAGTCAATAAACAGTTGACAAAATTTAAGATTGGCAAAAGAATTTGATGGAAACTGAGGAAATACTTTTTTTCACAGCAGGTTATGTTGATTTGGAATGTAATGTAATGGTGAAAGTAGGTGCAATAGTAACTCTCAAAATAATAATCTTTATTAGGTGTTACAAGTAAGCTCACATTAATACTGCAATGAAGTTACTGTGAAAATCCCTAGTCGCCACACTATGGCGCCAGTTCGGGTTAACAGAGAGAATTCAGAATGTCCAATTCGCCTAATAAGTATGTCTTTCGGGACCTGTGGGAGGAAACCCACACAGACATGGGAAGAACGTGCAGACTCCACGCAGACAGTGACCCAAGCAGAGAATCAAACCCGGGTCCCTGGCACTGTGAAGCAAGTAACCGGCTAAACACTCAAAAAGGAAACATTTAAAGACTATCGTCAAGGAGCAGGACTAATTGAATAATTCTTTCAAAGAGGCAGCCTAGTCATGCTGTGAGGAATAGCCTTCTTGTGTGCTGTCTGATTCTGCCATTGTACATTATGGATAAACTGCTTTATTTCCTATTAACCGAGTACCTAGAACATCTTAAAGTAAGGGTAAATAAAAATGAGCATACTGCAATATCCTCCTACAGTATCCTCCTATAGTATGGCTTTCTTGCTTGCACTTATGCAAACTTCTGAACTCTTCCTCCAATACTTCTGCTGCCCCGGAGTGTTCTGCTGCCTGACTGCCTCTAACTCTCACAATGTTCCCACCAGCCTCTGACAAATTAGCATTTCTCTAATTTGGGCACGGTGTGCCTTCAGCTGTCTAAACCTTAAAATCTGGAATTCCCTCCCCAAATCTTTCTCACTCTTCCAGTGAGTCAGTGGTAAATCTATGCAATACATCCCTGAGAAAGATGGTGGCAGCAAATCGTATTGATTCATTTAAATTAGATTTAGCTCGAGATTATACTTTGGGGCATATTTGAATAATTTGAGACATAGAATCCCTACAGTGTAGGAAGCTGCTATTCGGCCCATCGAGTCTGCTCCGACCTCCAGAAAGAGCATTATTACCCACTCTTCCACCCTATCCATGTAACCTAACTTGCAGATCCCTGCACACTATGGGACAATTTGTATGGCCAATGCACCTAACCTGCACCATCTTTCGACTGTGGGAAGATACCGGAGCACTTTGAGGAAACCGACGCAGACATGGGGAGAATGTACACACAGAAGTACAAACTCCATACAATGATCTAAGGCTGGAACTGAATCCGGTTCCCTAGTTTGGGAAAATTTTCAGTATCCAAAGCTTCCCAACAATTAATGTACAAACTCTATACAGTGATCCACGGTTGGAACTGAATCTGGGTCGCTGGGACTGTAAGGCAGCAATGCCAACCACTGTGCAAGTCTAGCATGTTTGGGAGAATTTTTAGGCTCCAAAGCTTCCCAGCAATATTCTTCTCTCTCTTCTCCCCCCCCCCCCCCCCCCCCCCCCCCCCCCCCCCCCCCGGTCATTTGTTTGATTCTGCTGTAGATCAGTGCTTCTCAAACATTTTGGTTGATGGACCCTTTTCAAATGGATTTATAATTACAAAAGCACTCCCTCACCATATTTAAATTATAGTACAATAAACTTGCGCAAACGATGTGTTGAAGGAACATTGCCAGAACTATCCATTAGTGAATAAAAGCAAATTACTGCAGATGCTGGAATCTGAAACGAAAGAGAAAATGCTGGAAAATCTCAGCAGATCGGGCAGCATCTGTAGGGAGAGAAAAGAGCTAATGATTCGAGTCCGATGACTCTTTGTCAAAGCCATTATAGTGAATATTGATGTGATTAATGATGTGAAAACTTTCATATTTTCTTCAGTGGAAAGGTAACCTTACTGGTTCAGTAACATTGATAGAGTGATTGCCATGACTACTCAACAACTGCATTAAGATTGTAACATGCAATAACTAGGATGGTACAAGGCAAACTATGTGATATCATAGAATTAACAGTGCAGAAGGAGGCCATTCGGCCCATCGAGTCTGCACCGGCTCTTGGAAAGAGCACCCTACCCAAGGTCAACACCTCCACCCTATCCCCATAACCCAGTAACCCCACCCAACACCAAGCGCAATTTTGGACACTAAGGGCAATTTATCATGGCCAATCCACCTAACCTGCACATCTTTGGACTGTGGGAGGAAACCGGAGCACCCAGAGGAAACCCACGCACACACGGGGAGGATGTGCAGACTCCGCACAGACATAGATCCTTGGTCTTTGTGCTTAGTAACTCCTATGGTCATTTGGGATCCAAACATAGTTGATATTATCTCTGCTGGCTAACAAGAAGGAATACTATTGTTTGCACCGAAAGCTTATTAAGTCCAGCTATTTCCAATATAATTGTGACAATTTTGTGCACAAATCTCAAATTTTTCAAAAACTCCATTATTCACTTGTGTGGGACAGAGTTCATTGTTGCCCTGTTTTGGCTTCTGTCTGATTGGTAAGTCAAGAGTTTGGTTAAACTGACCTCACTCAAGAGGCATCAGATAGGGTGTAAATGAGAAAAAAAAATTACACTGGTCCAGGAGGTATCCTCTTTTAACACGGAGGGTTAGTTATGATACAGTGGTGGAAATGTAATAAAGCAAGAAATTATACCAACGTAAAACATTGTAAGTATTCTCTTGCTAACAATCAACATAGTTCATCCCAAACACTCCAATCCAGTTTTACACACTCTGATGGGAAAGTTTGTAGTTTTGCTTGCTTTGGTGTTGAAAATCAACGCAACTCGACATATCTAAATTGTCAGTTATTGCAGCTGAAGGTAACTAATCAAACCTTGAAGTGTTGACAGGACTGTACGAGGGGCAGTTAAACATAAACGCTCGGGAGCTGTGTGTGTGCGTGTGTGTATGTACCCCAAATAATTATTTGGAGGAAATGGCTGCTCTGGTTAAAAAAAACTGGGTCGAGATGAGCCTGTCAAAATCTACGTTACTCCTTTGCAAAGAGAGGATGACGAAGGGAGCACCTGAAGATGTCGAATGCGATTTTACTTCGAAAAGGTTACCAGCCCTTTCAGAGTTTAAAACGTGTGACCATGGGAATCCGAAATGAAAGCAGAAAAATAAAGTCAGCCCCGCTTCCATCTGACTGGCCTGTTGAACAAGTCCAGTGTTTCTTTTTAAAACTCTCTTTGATAGACTGCCTCTTGGCGCGCCTTGTTAAAAGATGACCACAAACCAGGGGCACGGTTACTATAGGAAAGGGTTAAGGTTGTTGGCAGCAGCAGGCCGCCCGCCCCTTGTTACCTGTCCCTTCTCGGAGAAACAAATCCGTCCAAACTCTCAACAATGCTCAGACTGTTACCGTCCGTGCTGATCCCGGCTGCGAACGCCCCTTTCTTTCCTTCCTTCTTTTCATTTATTCATGCCATGCCTTAAAAAATTCGGCCCAACTGCCGACCTGTCCTTTTTTTTCTCTCTCTGACTCCAATAAACATCCGAGGCAGCCAGCTCAGAGGGCGTCAGCGAAGGCTGGTTGGCGCAGGCGCAGGCGCAACGGCAGCGGATCCCGCCTAGAGAGGTCGCGCAGGCGCACCGTGCAATCGGGTCCAGCGGAGGGGGGCAGGTCCCGCTGGGTCCAGCAGGCGCGGTGGGCAGGTCCCGCTGGAAGGGCGCAGGCGCCGGATGGGTCCAGCTGGAGCGGCGTTGGCGCAGGCGCGGTGGCGGCGGGTGGGTCCAGTTGGGAGCTGGAATGTGGTGACGTTGTGGAACCTCTGGCGGTTGGAGGCTCGAGCGGCGGCGGCTTCTTCTTTGTTGTCGGAGGCGGTGGCGGCGAGAGACAAGAGGGGAGAAAGAAGGGAGAGATGAATGTGGACCGGATTGAGCTGTGTGAGAGCCTGTTAACCTGGGTAAGCGAGGGGGAGAGGCTCAGAGCCAAGGCGGTGAACCATTGTCGCCGTGTCCGGTGGCGGGCCGGCTCGGTGTGCTGTCACCGCCGCCGAACGGCACGAAGCCTTCGCCCGGAGGTGGGCACAACCCCAGCTGGGGGTGGAGGAGGAGGGGGCCCTGCCGCCGCTTTTGTCGCCAGACGCTGCGGTTAATGACACGGCCGCCATTTGTCTGGCTTGGCTGTATGTGTCTGTGAAGCTGGCTCCCCATCTTCAGCCTCTGCGGAACCTGCGCGCAGTTGACAGCGACCGTTCTGGGCACCGGCATCAGCAGCATCTGTGTTGGCATGTGCCAGTTGACAGCGCAACCTCTGCTTAACGCAGTTATTTCAACACTCTTTATGTCTCTGGCTCTTTCACTGCTGTATTACCGTTTAATCTCTGCCATCATTAGTGTATCTCTTAGTTCTATGTCTTTCAATTCGATTTGTTATACATGTTATACAGTGCGGAAACAGGCCATTCGACCTTTGGTGTTTATACTGTACAGAAACCTACCCCCCCCCCCCCCCCCCCCCCCCCCTCCCCATTGCATCCACCTCTTCTCAACCCATCAGCATATCTTTCTGTTCTTGCATATCTGGTTTCCCTTTGAAAGCACCCAAGCAAGCCACTTTGTGGGGTAGTGATTTCCACATTGTAACCACTCCTTGAGTAAAAGATATGTCTCCTTATTTCCCTGTTGGACTTGCTGGCAACTATCTTGTGTTTTCAGCTTCTATCTTTGGAGTCTCCCGCAAGTAAAATAATTCCTGGTCTCTGTCCATCCAACCCAGTAATAAATATAAAAACAAAATGCTAGCAATACTCAGCAAGTCTACCAGTGTCGGTGACGAGAGAAACAAGAGTTGACATTTCAGGTCTGTGACCTTTCACCAGAACTCATAAATATTAAGGACTCTAACTTGACATCCCCTTGGAAAGCAAAATATTCCAGATGCAGGAATTTTAAATAGGTTTACAAAGTGCTGGAAATACTTTGTTGCTCCAGTAATATTTATGGAGAGAGAAACACAGCTAATGTTTCAGGTCCATGACATTTCATCATGTTTCTCCTTCACAGGTGTTGCCTGACCTAAGTATTTCCAGCATTTTCTGTCATGTCTATTCTTTTCTGTAAACTCTTAGCTGTTCTTATCCTTTCAAATTATGTTCTGAGCTTCATCTAGTAGGAACTTAGGAACAGGAGTAAGCCTGCTCTGAAATTCAACATGATCATGACTGATTGGACACTTCAATGCCTTTTACACTCACTATCCTCATAACATTTTCTGTTATTGTTAATCAGAAATCTATCAATTGCTTAAACATACTCAATGACTGACCTTCCGTAGACTTTGGGGCAGAGAATTCCAAAGATTCACAACCCTTTGTCTAAAGGCATTTCTCCTCATTTTGGTATGAAGTGGCATTCCCTTTATTCTGAAATTGTCTCCTGGTTCCAGACTCCCCAACCGAGGGAAACAACATCTTACCTTCATTCAACCTGTCTATTCCTTTAAGTATTTTATAAGTTTCGATGAGATCAAATAATTTTTCATTCTTTGAAACTCTAGAGAATACAGACCCACTTTGCCTAATCTCTTCCCCCTAAGACAGTCCTGCCATCCGCGGGATAAGTCCAGCGAATCTTCATTGCAATCCCTTTATGACAATAATATCCTTTGAGGTAAGGGGACCAAATCTACACACAGTACTCCAGTGCAGTCTAAGCAAGCTTCTATACAACTGAAGTAAGACCTCACTAGGGCTGAACTCAAATCCTTTTGTGAAAAAGGTGTCTATGCCCCCTTTGTAACTACAACTTCTATTTGTATGGCTCTTTCAATACAGTAAAATGGCCAAAGGTACTTGACAGCAGAGTTATCAAACATAATTTGTCACTGGCCAAAGAATCTCTTAAAAGGACTTGGAGGGAAGGGAGGTTTAGGCTGGGAATTGCAGAGTTTAAGAGCCTTGGCAGCTGAAGGCACAGCTGACACATGAAGTGATTTAAAGTTAGGGAATCTCAAAGGGTCCGAATTGGAGCAGTGCAGGTGTCTTGGAGGGGTGTTTAGTTGGAGGAGACGGGGAAAGATTTGAAAATGAGGTTCAGGAAATGTGTAGTTTAACCACAGTTCAGTGAGCACAGCGGTGATGGGTGAATGGGAGTTAGGATCCTGGCAGAATTCAACAGCACGTGAGTGGTGGCAGGGTGGAATCAGGTGATTTTATGGAGTTGCCAATATGAGGGTGGTCAGAGTGATGGTGCAGTTATGTAGTTGTAAGCTCACCTCTACGGCAACTATGACACTAATGGTGTAAACTGTCTTGTGCAGTTTCAGGCAGTTGCTGGGGTGAATCCATGTAAACAAGAATGAATCTTGCGAGACACTAAGCCAATGTAGATCAATGGGCACAGGTGTGATGTGTGAACTTGAGTGTAAGTTAAGATACGGGCAACAGAGTTCTGGATGACCTCAAGTTTACGGAGGCTAGAATGTGGGAATTTACCCAGGTAAGCATTGGAATAACTAAGCCTAGAGGTAGGCAGGACATGAATGAGGGTTTCAGCAGCAGATGAACTTCAGCTGTGCTAAGGATGGGTGAGGTTACGGAGTTGGAGTTAGGTGATATGGTGGTGGAGAGAATCTACATTTGGAAGATCAAATTGGTCATCTATGATGCAGATATTGTGAACAGTCTGTTTCAGCCTGAGATAACAATGATATTGATGGCGCAGAAGTTGAGTTTTGGTGGGGACTGAAGGCATTGACAGTCTTCCGAACATTTAATTGGTGGGAATTTTGGCTCCTTCCAGACTGGATGCTGGCCAAGCAGTTTGACAACAGGTCAAGAGCCACGCTGCACAGATATTGAAAATTGCTGGATGGCAGATTTAAAATGACATTACAAGGCAGTTTCAAATGAATATTTGTAACCAAATATTTATTTCCTATTGGATATGAAGAGAGACTTGTTACGTTACAGTGCTGATCATTGCATGTACTTGCTGTCATTTGAATATTGCTGAAAAGTTAAAGGTACTCATCAGGGTAAATGCAAGAATGCCAGAGTTCAACCGATCACGAATGGGTGCTGATTGGTTGGCAAGTCGAATCTGGCCAAGGAGTTGCCATGGCAAAATATACCTCAATTTGAACAGATTAAGCAATTACCCTGCTATGATGCAGTGGCTATAGAGTGGTATTTTCCGCTAACGGGTTACTGGCATTAGTCCAAATAGAATGTTCTGCTCGGCAAACAGCTCAGCAAACAATTGAGGAACATCGTATATGAATTTCAGTGCCGGTGCGATGCCAGGTACATAGGCGATATTCCCCAAAGATTGGCTGATCGGATCAAATAACAAGTTCCTTCAGTTGTTTGTAATAGACAGAGCATAGACCGTACTCAACCAACCTGCACTTGCAAAACCCAAAATAAAACATCTATCAGATGTAATTCCATGATTGGGCAGCACTTGTTGAATAAACCTGCGTGCACTAATAGCTATACGAATGGCCAATTTAAAATAATCAGTCAAGCTGACATCATGACTCATTTAAGCTTGCTAGAAGCGACATACATTCTTAGGTAGGGACCTATTCTTCACAAACAAAAGGAATATATTCAAGTTTTGCACCATTTTAAAATTATCCAGAAGCTTGGGGAGCCTATAGTTCCCTGTTGCTTTCTCCATGGCAACACCTCAGCTAATCAGTCAGTTTGCTGCCCAGTCAGCACCCTTTTCTCCTGTAGTATAATTTGTTGTGATCATGTGATATTTTGTATTTTTGTGTTTGTCCTGATGAGTGAAAGACTAAAAGCTTTGGGAACATGTCTCTTTTCAGCAATATTCAAGTTCTGTATGACCAAATGACTGGTCCTGTCAGTTCAAGTGAAAGCATGGTATTTTTGTCACTTGTTGTATTGCATCTCAATTAAAAAAACTGGGATCCATTCAATTGTAGAAGGTGAATATGTCAATTAGGCTCTTATATCTGTGTCATATTCAGGTACTGCAGTATTATCAGTATTGCTGTCTTGAAGTAGAACACTTGACCTGGTACTAAGGAAGGTGCCCCAAATGCTTACCATCCTTGGACACGACCAGAACATGTGGGTGTGATTAACGGGCCCATGAGAACACCACTCACACCTGTCCTCCACTTCAGCAAAAAAAGGCACTCATCTTAGTTTTAGTCAGATGAGCCCTGTGTACCACCTTAAGCTGAATCAGGC
This sequence comes from Scyliorhinus canicula, assembly GCF_902713615.1. NCBI lineage: Eukaryota > Metazoa > Chordata > Chondrichthyes > Carcharhiniformes > Scyliorhinidae > Scyliorhinus > Scyliorhinus canicula. The sequence goes on along the minus strand of NC_052148.1, from coordinate 254,554,898 downwards.
TGAGCCATGTGCAGGAGGAGGCGGAGTTCACCCTACAAAGGGCGTCATTCCAACATTATCAACCGGATTGGGTCACTGCAGCTTCTCCCATTTCGCCCTCATCCCATCCAGCGGCGCAGATTGCACTCAAATGATCCACACACAAATATTTGAGATGCTCCCCCCTCCAGACCTCACCAACATGATTTCCCCCCAGCAGGGAGGGTTGACGTGCCAAGGGAAAAGTAGGACAAGCTACAAGGGAACAAGTGTTTCCTTGATAATTGAAATTTCCCAAAAACTCCTCCCAACTGTCGAACCGCTCCTCCAGAAACGGGTCTCTAAGCACCCCAGACCCTTTCTTACCCATATCTTAAAAGTCGCATCCAAACCTGACAGAGCAAACAAATGGTTGTCGCATACAGGGGCCAGCAATGACAGGGCGCTCAGCTTATAGTGTTACCAGAACTGCTTCCATATCTCCAAAGTAGAAACCACCAGTGGGGTTGAGGTGTGCTTAAGCCTGTAAACACGACCCCCTACACGAACTCGCCTCCATCCTTCTCCGTATGGTATCTGGCTCCCAGAACCATCCCAGCACCTTCCCAACATTGGCTGCCCAATTATAAAGGAAAACATTGGGTAACGCCAAGCCCACTACAAATTCTTGGTGACTTACCTGCCCAAAGAAAATAATTCACTAGCTTGTTCATCCTAACGAAGAACGATTTAGCAAGGAAAATGGGGAGGCATTGAAACAGAATACGAACCTTTGTGGAATATTGGTTAATCGTCTGGATTCGAATCGTCAGGGATAGCGGAAGTCTATCCCACCGCTGCAAATCGAACCTCGCCCTACTCACCAACCTGTATAGTTTAACTTATGAAGCCAAGGCCAAAAGAGAGTTTCAAACTCATGACCCCCTGAAAGAAAACGTTTCTCCTCACACCCGTCGGAAGTGGAAAACCCATTATTTTTAAATTGTGTCCTCTAGCTCGAGTCTCTCTGAAAAGGGGAAACATCCTTTTAGTATCCACCCTCAATCTTTTATTATCGCCTCTCATTCTTCAAAACTCCAATGGATACAGGCCCAACCTGTTCAATCTTTTCTCATAGGATAATCCCTCATCCCAGGAATCAATTGAGTGAACCTTCTCTGACCTACTTATAATGCAATTATGTCCTTTGTTAAATAAGGAGAACGGAAACTGTACACAGCACTCTTGATCTATACTTGTCAATACCCTATACAACTGTAGTAAAACATCCCTACTTTTATGTTCCATTCCCTTTGCATAAAAGGACAAAATTATACTTGTCTTCCGAATCACTTGCTTTATCTACACACGAGCTTTGTGGTTAATGGACCAGGGCACCTAGATCATTCTGTACCTCGAGTTTTACAGACTTTCCCCATTTAAATAATATACTTTTCTATTCTTCCTGCCAAAGTGGACAAGTTTGAAGGAAAAGTTTTTCCATGTAGTGTCCTAGGTCCAATCACCTTTAGCTGCTTCATAAAGTCAGAACTGGGGATGTTTGCTGATGATTTTACCTTGAGTTATCTCCTCTTCAGTGTAAACAATTGAAGCTTTCCAAATCTGGTAAGCATCGCACAGATGTTTTAAAGCTAATTTACTCTTCTTTGCTCTGCTTCTTGTGCCAATATCAGAATTGTGTAAATTACTTTAGGTATTGCCATACTAGTGCCTTGTATAAACGTAATGTCTCCTCGAATTTTGTATGGTTTTTTTGTACATCTTTAGATCAGCCTGACCTACTTTCAGCTTAGCTGCCATACATTGCACAGTTGGCTTTAGTATTTACTGATACCGTATTTTGGGGTTGCCCTGTAGCCAAAAGCAGCTTAATATACCTTCACGCTGTTCACTTTCTTTTCCCAAACCTGTTTTCTTGCATTTGTGCACTTTAAATGCTATTTCTACTAAAGAGCCCAATCTCTGACCAGCTTTTTTGCGTTTAAACTCAAAGGGCTAAGACCTTTACAACACACAGATGCGTGCAAATTATACAGTAAGAGGATGTTAACTTTTGGCCAACTTAAGATTCGTCAACAAAAGGCAAAAATAGAGTTAACTGTTTGAGTCCTTCACTGGTGATCATGGTTGAGGAAGATTTTTCTCATGGTAGTCTTGAAATTCCAGTGAGTTTGAGTTCAATGTAAACTGTAATTTCTGGAGACTGTCTTTTTTAAACCGTAATCAATATTTTCCAAAAACTGGTGCTATTGTACCGGAGGTTCCTTTCGATTGAACTTTGCTATCTCTGTGGTGGATTCCACAGTGTAACAGAGATAGGGCTTTGAACTTGAGAACAGGGGAGAGAGATAATGTTACTGCTCCCTTAGATTACAATTTCTAGGCTGCCAAAAAGCAACCTGGGTGGTATAATAAAAGATTTTCAAGGCAGCACGGTGGCGCAAGTGGTTAGCACGGTTGCCTCACGGTGCTGAGGTACCAGGTTCGATCCTGGCTCTGGGTCACTGTCCGTGTGGAGTTTGCACATTCTCCCCGTGTTTGCGTGGGTTTTGCCCCCACAACGCAAAGATGTGCAGGGTAGGTGAATTGGCCATGCTAAATTGCCCCTTAATTGGAAAAAGCAAATTGAGATAGCCAATTACAAGTTTCAGTTCATCTTGTAGTTCTTGACATCAGATGTAAAATTCCATATGACCTTTGGTCATTGTACGAAGATGTGGCTCGGTCTCAAGTTTTGTTAACTTAAAAAAAATTTTAGAGTACCTAATTCTTTTCTTTTCCAATTAAGGGGCAATTTAGCATGCCCAATTTGCCTACCCTGCGACGAAAGGGAAAATGCTGGAAAATCTCAGCAAGTCTGGCAGCATCTGTAGGGAGAGAAAAGAGCTAACGTTTCGAGTCCGATGACTCTGCTTTGACAAAGAGTCATCGGACTCGAAACGTTAGCTCTTTTCTCTGAGCTTTGACAAAGAGTCATCGGACTCGAAACATTAGCTCTTTTCTCCCAGCTTTGACAAAGAGTCATTGGACTCAAAACGTTAGCTCTTTTCTCACAGACTTGCTGAGATTTTCCAGCATTTTCCCTTTTGTTTCAGATTCCAGCATCCACAGTAATTTGCTTTTATTTTTTGCCTACCCTGCACATCTTTGGGCTGTGGGGGTGAGACCCACGCAAACATGAGAGAAAGTCCAAACTCCATGTGGACAGTGACCCGGGGACAGAATCGAACCCGGGACCTCTGCACCGTGAGGCACATCTTCGTACAAAGACCAAAGTTTTGGTCGAAGAGGTAGGCAAAAAGGAGCATCTTAAAGAAGGAAAGCAAGGTAAAGGCGCAAAGTGGTTTACAGAAGGAATTCCAAGCTTAGCGCCTCGGAAGCTTGGAGCATGCCCACCAGTGGTAGTGCTCAGGAGGCATTGAAGTAGCACAGATACCTGAAGATTGTAGGACTGGAGGACGTTTAGAGGTGGGGAGGAATGAGGCTCTGGAGGGATTAGAAAACAAGGCCCAGAATTTAAAAATTATGGTATTGCTTACCGGGAAATTTATTGGTCAGCAAACAAGCACAGGGGCGATAGGCAAAAAGGACCGTACAAGTTAGGACATCTGCAGCAGACTTTTAACGTTCCTGCAGCATTGGAATGTTTTACTATATTTTGATTTTGTTGTGAAAATAGAATGCTAACCGCTGGTCAAACGCAATGCCTTTGAACAGCAAGGAATGTGAATAAAGAAGAATAAGCATCCCTAATAAATGTCTAAAGTAGCTAAAGATAATGAAGTACAACTGTAATCAATTGTGTATGCAGTGTGTGGAGAACAATGAACAAATGAGCAATGTGCACTGTGTAGATGGGGGGCTGGGGTGGTGAGTGGGTGTAGTCTACATGACTACTGACGTTCTAACTATTATTCATTTAGTAGAAAGTATTAAAAACTTTGCATCAACAAATTATGCATCAGTTACATTCCATGGAAATTGTTGTTTTTGCAAATCTTTCTGTCTGGCAGCCGTTCAATGATGAATGCACTCCTTCATAACCCCGTAAATACTGGCATATCACAAGTGACTTTTTTCCCCAACATCTAAAAGAGAATGTAAACAACTCAAAGGAAAATCGTAAATAACAAAATACACATGGAGATCTGATTTTTTTCAGATAATAATAACTGGGGTGTACATAAACTCATGTATATTCTTTGCCTTTTAGGTCCAGACATTTGGCGTGCAGGTGCCATGCAAGAAAATAGACGATTTGACAAGTGGAGTTGTGATGGCGCAGGTCCTACAGAAAATGTAAATTTGAAAATGTATTATTCCATCTTTGTTGTTTCTGAATGTAATATTTAATAATCTTTATTGTCACACATAGGCTTACAGTAACAGTGAAAAGCCCCTAGTCACCACATTCCGGCGCCTGTTCGGGTACACAGAGGGAGAATTCAGAATGTTCAAATCACCAAACAGCACGCCTTTCGAAACTTTTGCGAGGAAACCAGAGTACCCGGAGGAAACCCACGCAGACACAGGGAGAATGTGTAGACTCCACACAGACAGTGACCCAAGCCAGGAATTGAACCTGGGACCCTGGTGCTGTGAAGCAACAGTGCTAACCGCTGTTCTTCTGTGCCGCCCATTTATCCCACTTCTATACACTCACACGTGTGCACGCATTATGAAATAAAATATGGGGCAGCACGGTGGCCTCGTGGTTAGCACAACCGCCTCACGGCGCTGAGGTCCCAGGTTCGATCCCGGCTCTGGGTCACTGTCCGTGTGGAGTTTGCACATTCTCCCCGTGTCTGCGTGGGTTTCACCCCCACAACCCAAAAATGTGCAGAGTAGGTGGATTGGCCACACTAAATTGCCCCTTAATTGGAAAAAATAATTGGCTAATCTAAATTTTAAAAAAAATGAAATAAAATATGGAACTAAGTTGTAGAAAGCAATTGTAACAATTGTTTTTATCATTTTAATTTTTTTTAAACTTCTGTGTTTGGTGCACAATCTGTCCACAAAACTCACTTCCTGCTAACACAGTTTTCAACTATGCTAATTGGCAAGATTGAACTTTGAAATTCCTTCCTCTTCCTCCACCTTTTTTCTCTCTCTATTTTCTCCTCAACCCCTCTTCACGCTCATCCCCCACTCCCACCTTTCCTCTCTTGCCACCACCCGCTTCTCTATTTTCAGTTAAAAAGTAACAATCTTGTGTACATCAAACTGCTTCAGCTAATTCTTCCTCAATTACCAATTCCTGTGGAAATTGTTTTGTTTTCAATAGAAAATTTTATGATTAATGTTACAAATGGCCTATTTAGAAAAATGGAACTTGGTATCTCAGATATGTTAATTACAAGACCATGCTGAAATGTTATAGTTTGATCAGGAATGGTAAGTTTAGACTCGGTGTGATGCAACCCCACAAATATTTAGAACCTCTTTGCTAGTTTTCCTTACATTTTCCTTGTTCTCTTTTCATAGAAATTACATGCCATCTAACATACCATTGAGCTGCAACAATGTTTTTCAGTGCTTACTCATGTCACTGATATTTATTACAAAGTTAATATAAGGTTTTTTATCTGTTTGTGCCTTCTAATTTTCTTCAATACTAGAGCTTGCTGGGTTTCATTTAAGGTTGTATTAGTCCTTCATTGACTTAAAATGGATTCAAAAGACAAAGAAGGTTCTAACTTGACATGGCTTTACCTATCGAATGTCAGGCCAGGCTTCCATCATTGATATTAAGATGATGGATTGAAACCATAATTGGTTCAATTATCTCTGAAAATCTTGTTGACAAGACTTAAAGGGGGAAAAAACCTCAACATGGATTAATAAAATATTCAAAGAACCGCATGCCTCTCTGCATTCTCAGCGTTTCGAAATTCTTCTTGTCAAGGTGAAAACAGGGAAATTAGTAAGGATCTATTTAGCTGTCAAATTTTTGACTTTCCCTTCTCTTAAAAGACGTATGTTTGACATCTTACAAAATAGGCAACTTAATGTATTTCATTACTGTACTTAATTCACTTAGCCATGTATTCTGAGTGAGTTGGTTGAACTTTCAGGTTTGGGAGATGCTTGAATTTTCATGTGGGTTTTTTATTTCAGTTGATCAAAATTTGAAAACCTACAGCTGTACCAATTTTATGGTACAAGCACTATTTTTAAAAAATACATGTCTTCCATTTTCAGAGATCAGTCATGGTTTGACGATACATGGATGAGTCGTATCAAGACTGAAGTGGGGGATAACTGGCGACTCAGGGTATTTATCTTTATAATCATCTATTTATCATTGTTCATTGAAAAATCTCCCAACAGAGGAAAATCAAAAGAAAATGGGGTGAATGACAAATATTTAACAGTTAATTTGGTTGTCAGATTTTTGCTGCAACTAAGAATTGTATGTAAGGCTGTTTTGTTGTTTTAAATTAAATTTTGAGCACCCAATTCAGTTTTACTAATTAAGGGGTAATTTAGTGTGGTCAATCCGCCTACCCTGCACATCTTTGGATTGTGGGGGTGAAACCCATACGAATATTGGGAGAATGTGCAAACCACACGGACAGTGACCCAGGGCCGGGATCAAACCTAGGACCTTGGTGCTGTGAGGCAGCAGTGCTAACTACTGAGCCATCTTGCTGCTCGCAAGGCTGTTTTGATGAAGAAAAATTGTTCAAGTAACGTAAGATTAATTTTATTAGCCAGACAAAGGACTTCGCATAGCCTCCTCCAAGATCACCCAAAAATCAGGCAAGCCTATAAATTTGCCCAGTAGTTGTAAAGATGAGCTAATTTCTGTCCTTAGTGAGGTAGCCCTACAGTGTAATTTGAAAGCAGAGAGCTGATGATAACCTTTTATAAAGTGTGTCAATAAAGCTGAGGTCTTAGTTTGAGAGGCTTTTTGAAGATTGTCAAAAAATGTCTTTGATACAAATAAAGGCACAGGTTAAAGAAACAGGAAAGTTGCAATAAACTTTTATAAGTCACTCGTTTGACCTCTAATAGACTCTTGTCCAATTCTGTGCCCCACAGTTCGGGAAGGATATTAAGAGCTTGGAGAAGGTGCAGAAGCAATTTGCCAGAATAGCACCAGGCATGAGTGACTTTGTGTGGAAAGACGAGAGAAACTGTTGATTTTTCTTCTTGGAGCAGAAAGTTTAAGAAGAGATTTAATAGATGAATTCAACATTGTGAGGGGTTTTGATAGAGTAGAGATGGAGCAGCTGTTTCCACTGGTCTAGGGTCAATAACTAGAGGAGGTAATTGGCAAAAGAAAATCCAGAGGGGAAATTATCATTTTAAAAATTACTCTAGTAATGATTTGGAATGTAGTAACAATTTGGAATGTATCATTTGAAAGGTTGGCAGAAGCAGATTTCATGTTAACTTTCTAAAGGGAGTTCAATACATACAAAGGAGAAAATTACAGGGTTGTGGGGAAACAGCAGGGAAGTGGGGCTCATAGTACTACTCTTTCAAAGAACTGGTACAGGAATTATGGGATGAGTGGCCTCCTGTGTTGAATAATTCTATGATTGAGTCCTTTCTGCTAAATCAGGTATTGAAAGCTTGAACCACCAGTATACCAAAAGTGTGTTGACTCCTTTTGAAGGTAGAGGAAAAATGGCAGGATTGAGAGGCTTGAGGAAATTCAGTTCTTAATTGCAAGGTAAAGATTTGAAGACTCTATCACTGATGGTAAGCCAGCATTGGGGAATGCACAGACATAGGGAGTTGCAGTTTGAGCTAAGATGGTGTAACCATATGCATTCAGTGTTGGACAGTGTGCTTGGAAGTGAAGCGCTCTGCACTGCACCACTGTGCTGTCGTAAGTCTTTATTAAGAAGGCTCCGCTCCTCTGCTATTTTTCCCGAATAAAACGCGTGGTTCTTTTTTAAAAAAATATTTTTATTCGCCATATTTTCATAATGTTTGTCATATGAAGGAGAAACACAGCAACCCCAACAATAGAAAAAGAAAACTGCCCCCCCCGCCAAACTCGCCGTCTCAGCAGTCGACGTCAACCAACTCCTGAAAGTGCATTATAAAAAAAAAACAAGAATTGTAGAACTCCCCCCTCCTTTGCCCCCCTCTACTCAAACTTCACCTTCTCCAGGGTCAAAAACACCAGCAGGCTCCCCACCATGCCGAGGTACAGGGCGGAGAGGCTGACCTCCACCCCAACAGGACCCGGCTATGAGCGATCAGTGAGGTGAAGGCTAAAGCATCCACCCCCGCTCCTGCCCGCAACTCGGGCCAGTTCAACACCCCGAAAATGGCTTCTAGGGGACCTGTGCAAAACCCCCGAGATTGTGCTAAATATCACCCGTCAAAACCTTTCCAGTTTACCCTCTGCAGCACTTCACACCGCAATCTCTCTTCCATCCCCCCCCCCCCCCCCCCACCCCCTCCCCCAGCTCCTCCTCTCACTTAGTCTTAATCCAGCAACGAGAAGGCCAGCTCTATCGAGCAGGTTGAGAAAACCTTCCTTGTGAAATCCTGAACCTGTAGGTCCGTAAAACCTTCCCTCAGTGCCAAATCATACTTTTCTCCCAACTCCTCCAGACTTGCGAATTGTCCCCCAAGGAACAAGTCCTTAATTTCCCTAATTCCCCCTCTTGTCCATCTCCGAAACCTCGCACCCCGGCTCGAACCCGTAATTCCTCCTAATTGGCATCCCCCCTGACTCGGTTGGCCCCCAGCTTAAAATATTGCCTAAACTACCTTCAGATTTTCAAATTGGCCACCACCACCAGACTCACTGAATACTTTCCTGGAGCCATTGGGAACAGCACCGTTGCTAGAGCCCGCAACACTGACCCCAATAATACCATCAAATAACCCCACTCTACCCGATCAAACACCTTCTCTGTCCAGTGCCACCACCACGTCGGTCTCCTTTCCCTCCGCCGGAGACAGGAATGCATTAAGCAATCTCTTCATGTTTGTGAACCGCTGCCTTTCCTTCACAAACCCCGGCTGGTCCTCCCTAATCACTTTCGGAGACTTCCCTCCACTGTACCAAGTTAGCTAGGAAGGACATAAGGAGAGAGCTAAGAAGAGCCAGGAGGGGACATGAGAAGTCTTTGGCAGGTATGATCAAGGATAACCCTAAAGCTTTTGATCGGTATGTCAGGAATAAAAGAATGACGAGGGTAAGAGTAGGGCCAGTCAAGGACTGTAATGGGAAGTTGTGCGTGGAGTCTGAGGAGATAGGAGAAGTGCTGAATCAATATTTTTCGTCAGTATTCACGCAGAAAAAAGACAATGTTGTCGAGGAGAATACTGAGTTACAGGCTACTAGACTAGTAGGGCTTGAGGTTCATAAGGAGGTGTTAGCAATTCTGTAAAGTGTGAAAATAGATAAGTCCCCTGGGCCGGATGGGATTTATCCTAGGATTCTCTGGGAAGCTAGTGAGGAGATTGCTGAGCGTTTGGCTTTGATCTTTATGTCGTCATTGTCTACAGGAATAGTGCCAGAAGACTGGAGGATAGCAAATGTTGTCCCCTTGTTCAAGAAGGGGAGTCGAGTAGAGACGGTAACTATAGACCAGTAAGCCTTACTTCTGTTGTGGGGAAAGGCTTGGAAAGGTTTATAAGAGATAGGATTTCTAATCATCTGGAAAGGAATAATTTGATTAGGGATAGTCAACAGGGTTTTGTGAAGGGTAGGTTGTGCCTCACAAACCTTATTGAATTCTTTGAGAAGGTGACCAAACAGGTGGACGAGAGTGAAGCAGTTGATGTGGTGTATATGGATTTCAGTAAAGCGTTTTGATAAAGTTCTCCACGGTAGGCTATTGGAGAAAATACAGAGGCATGGGATTCAGGGTGATTTAGCAGTTGGATCAGAAATTGGCTCGCTGTAAGAAGACAGAGGGTGGTGGTTGATGGGAAATGTTCAGCTTGGAGTTCAGTTACTAGTGGTGTACCACAAGGATCTGTTTTGAGGCCACTGCTGTTTTGTCATTTTTATAAATGACCTGGAGGAGGGCATAGAAGGATGGGTGAGTAAATTTGCAGATGACACTAGAGTCGATGGAGTTGTGGACAGTGCGGAAGGATGTTGCAGCTTACAGAGGGACATAGATAAGCTGCAGAGCTGGGCTGAGAGGTGGCAAATGGAGTTTAATGCAGAAAAGTGAGAGGTGATTCATTTTGGAAGGAGTAACAGGAAGACAGAATGGGCTAATGGTAAGATTCTTGGTGGTGTGGATGAACAGAGAGATTTCGGTGTCCATGTACATAGATCCCTGAAAGTTACTACCCAGGTTGATAGGGTTGTTAAGAAGGCGTACGGTGTGTTAGCTTTTATTGGTAGCGGGATTGAGTTTCGGAGCAATGAGGTCATGTTGCAGCTGTACAAAACTCTGGTGCGACTGCATTTGGAGTATTGCGTGCAGTTCTGGTCGCCGCATTATAGGAAGGATGTGGAAGCATTGAAAAGGGTGCAGAGGAGATTTATCAGGATGTTGCCTGGTATGGAGGGAAGATATAATGAGGAATGGTTGAGGGACTTAAGGCTGTTTTCGTTAGAGAGAAGAAGGTTAAGAGGTGACTTAATTGAGGCATACAAAATGATCAGAGGATTAGATAGTGTGGACAGTGAGAGCCTTTTTCCACAGATGGTGATGTCTAGCACGAGGGGGCATAGCTTTAAATTGAGTGGAGATAGATATAGGACAGATGTCAGAGGTAGGTTCTTTACTCAGAGTAGGAAGGGCGTGGAATGCCCTCCCTGCAACAGTAGTGGACTCGCCAACATTAAGTGCATTTAAATGGTCATTGGATAAACATATGGATGATAAGGGAATAGTGTAGACGGACTTTAGAGTGGTATCACAGGTCGGCGCAACATCGAGGACCGAAGGGCCTGTACTGCACTGAAATGTTCTATGTTCTACCGTCAAAACCTTAGCCAATATCATGTCATCTTCATTCAGTAGAGATATGGGTCTATATGACGCATACTCCACTGGGTCCTTATCTTTCTCTTGCAGCAGCGAAATCGGAGTCTGCCCCAAGGTTTGTGGCAAACCACCCCTGCCTATCGTATCCTCCATCTCAAAGTAGACGTCTCTTGAGTTGTAGATCACCCTCACCTTTGCCGGGTAGACCACGCCAAACCTCACCCATTGCTGGAGAGTGCTGCCTTCACCCGTCTGAAGGCCAGCTGCCTTCTTGCCAACTCCACCACGAAATCCTGATATATTTGAATAACAACTCCTTCCCACTTCACCTCATGCCTTTGCTTCGCCCAACTCAAGAACTTCTCCGTGATGTGAAACTTGTGAAAGCAAATTATCACCACCCTTGGTGGCTCGTTTGCCTTTGGCTTGGGCCTGAGTGACCAATGAGCCCTGTCCAGCTAATATTCGGAGGGTTCTTTCCCCTCCCCCAATGTCTCCACCAACATCTTTGCGATGTACTCAGTCAGCCTCGGGCCCTCCACACACACACACACACCCAGCCCCCAGCCATCCCACAATTAATAGATTCTGCCCTCTCAAACTGTTCTACCGGCCCTCCCCCTTGCCTCTGTGTTCTTTGTTGGCCACCACCACCCTCACTCATCGAGGTGAAGGTGAACAGGTCACTGTGCTGCGACAGAGTTTCCTCCACCCCCTTCAATTTCTCTGCTTGTTACCGTACCTTGGCCGATGTCTTCGACCGCCTTCACTGGGGCAATTGCCTCCTCCACCCACTTCTTCACCGCAGCCAGCATCTCCTTTTGCAGCACCTCCATGTGTTTGGCGAACTGTCTCTTGAATTCTCTGGCCATCACCTCAGTCAGAGTTTCCACTGAGGGATGCAGCGCCACCCAGCTATCCAGCCTCCGCCATCTTTCCTACTGCTGGGCTGACCCGTTCACTCGACGGCGAACTTTCACTTGTCCCCTTCTTCCCTGGGGCTTATTTCTGGATCTTAGATATTTCCCACCTTCCTTATGCCTTCCTTTTTTTTTTTAATTTTTAGATTAGCCAATTATTTTTTCCAATTAAGGGGCAATTTAGCGTGGCCAATCCACCTACTCTGCACATTTTTGGGTTGTGGGGGCGAAACCCACGCAGACACGGGGAGAACGTGCAAACTCCACACGGACAGTGACCCAGAGCCGGGATCGAACCTGGGACCTCAGCGCCGTGAGGCGGTTGTGCTAACCACTAGGCCACCATGCTGCCCTCCTTATGCCTTCCTGTACCAACTTGTTCAAAAACAGTCCCTAAAACCGGGCATTAAACTCCAAAAACTAGAGCCTCAAGCAGGAGCTACCCAAATTTCGACTTCTACCTACATGCACGCCATGTCTCAAAATACATGGTTCTTCTAATACCCATGGCAGAATGGGCTGTTTGTTTTCTTTCTCAGGTCTATTACTGGCATAAAAAAACATTTGCATTTGTTTTCAGTTCTGACATTGAAGAATTTGTTTCCTTGGGCCTTGTTTCTTACCTCTTTGCAGTTAATAAACTCAAAAACAGCTTCTTCCCGCTGTTACCAGACTCCTAAACGACCCTCTTATGGACTGACCTGATTAACACTACACCCCTGTATGCTTCACCTGATGCCGGTGTTTATGCAGTTATATTGTGTTGCCCTATTATGTATTTTCTTTTCTTTTCATGTACTTAATCTGTTGAGCTGCTCGCAGAAAAATATCTTTCACTGTACCTCGGTACATGTGACATGCATTCTAATTCTGACGAAGCTGGTCGTTTGTGTTCTTTCCTTTGTTCATTCCTTTAACCAGGTTCTGCTCTGTTACCATGTCCGTTCTTTTCTTCCTTATGCACCCAAATTCCTTCAGCAAGTTTGAAAAATATAGTGTTATTAATCTTGTTTGAAAAATGAATCTGTTATTAATAAGTCAGCGTGCTCATCTGGAGGCCATTGCATAGAATTTTCCAAACCAGGCTCAATTTGTGAATTATGCTTGTAGGTTGGAAGATTGCAAATTTGTCTCATTATTTAAGGAGAGAGGGAGCAGCCAGTTAATTACAGTTTTGGCAGTATCATCAATGTAGCGAAGCTACTGGAATGAATCATTAGGGACAGAAGACTGAGCACTTGGACAAGTATGAGCTGATCAAAGCGGGTCAGAGGGCAATAGTCAAGACGTGATCATGTCTGAGTAATCTATTTTTTTAAAGTAATGACTGGGTGGATAGAGAAGTGTCTACCCACGTTGCCTACTTAGGCTTGCAGAACATTTTTTGTTAATGTTCTGCACAATAAACTATGGGAAGCAGAGTTAAATTGTGAGGACCGGTTGCATATACCTGCCTTCTATTCCTTTAGAAGACTGAGGGATAATCAAGGTGTTTAAAATTATAAAAGGATTTGATGCGGCACATATAAATGATTTTTTTTCTGCTGGGGAATCCAGAATAAGAAGGCATAAAACATTAGAACCAAACCAATTAAGAGTGAAGTCGGGATACGTTTTGTTCACAGAAAAGTTAATAGATTTTGTGAACCCAATTCTTTTTTCCAAATAAGGAGCAATTTAGCATGGCCAATTCACCTACCCTACACACCTTTTTGGGTTGTGGGGGTGACACCCACGCAGAAACAGGAAGACTGTGCAAACTCCACATGGACAGTTACTTGGGGCTGTGATCGAACCCGGGTCCTCAGAGCTGTGAGGCAGAAGTGCTAACCACTGCGCCACGGTGCTGCCCCACAGAAAAGTTGGTGGAAACATGAAATACTTATCCCTCAAAAGGCCATGAATATTATGTCTATTTTCAAAGTAAATGTGTTTAGAGTTTTGTTCGGTCACGGTATCAAGGGACAGGATTAAAGGCGGCTAAATGAAGTTGAAGTACAGATTAATCAGTGATATCATTGAATGACAGGTCAGATTCAAGGTGCTGAATGATCTACTTCTATTTCTATGCCCATGCTGATCTTGTGTAATCATTAAACCTTCGGAAAAGAAAGTGGAGCACGTCACTTGCAGACGTTCCAGGATTGATGCATTACCCAAAAGGAGATGCGAGGAGATCATTCTGTAAAATCAAAGATGTTTCTCCACACCACATACAGCACCATAACGTTTCTAGGGAATTTACACCGATCCCACTGCCGTTGTCTGGATCCCTTAGATCATTTTTGGTGAGCATGCTGCGACTTCCACTTGCCAGTAGGTTGTCATCAATGATCAGTGTCATACTCCAGGCCTTGTTTCTACCTGGACTCAAAAGGCCACTCAATTGCTTGGTAACTAGAATTTGCAAAATAATGGCTTTTGACCATGATATGCATTTCCCCCAAGACCAAAGGGTCAAATCCATCCTTGGGAAAGGAAAAGAACAATTTCCTGCTGCATAGAACATAGAACATTGCGGCCCTCGATGTTGCGCCGACCTGTAAAACCACTCTAAAGCCCATCTACACTATTCCCTTATCGTCCATATGCCTATCCAATGACCATTTGAATGTGTTTAGTGTTGGCGAGTCCACTACTGTTGCAGGCAGGGCATTCCACGCCCTTCCTACTCTGAGTAAAGAACCTACCTCTGACATCTGTCCTATATCTATCTCCCCTCAATTTAAAGCTATGTCCCCTTGTGCTGAACATCACCATCCGAGGAAAAAGGCTCTCACTGTTCACCCTATCTAATTCTCTGATCATCTTGTATGCCTCAATTAAGTCACCTTCTTCTCTCTAACGAAAACAGCCTCAAGTCCCTCAGCCTTTCCTCATAAGATCTTCCCTCCATATCAGGGAACATCCTGGTAAATCTCCTCTGCGCTCTTTCCAATGCTTCAACATCCTTCCTATAATGCGGCAACCAGAACTGCACGCAATACTCCAAATGCAGCCGCACAAGAGTTTTGTATAACTGCAACATGAACTCGTGGCTCCGAAACTCAATTCCTCTACCAATAAAAGCTAACACACCGTACGCCTTCTTAACAACCCCCTCAACCTGGGTATCAACTTTCAGGGATCTATGGACATGGACACCGAGATCTCTCTGCTCGTCCACACTACCAAGAGTCTTACCATTCGCCCAGTACTCTGTCTTCCTGTTATTCCATCCAAAATTCCTCTCACTTTTCTCCATTTGCCACCTGTCAGCCCAGTTCTGCAGCTTATCTATGTCCCTCTTTAACTTGTAACATCCTTCTGCACTGTCCACAACTCCACCGACTTTAGTGTCATCTGCAAGTTTACTCACCCATCCTCCTGCGCCCTCCTCCAGGTCATTTATAAAAAATGACAAACAGCAGCAGCCCCAAAACAGATCCTTGTGGTACACCACTAGTAACTGGACACCAGTCTGAACATTTCCCATCAACCACAACCCTTTGTCTTCTATCAGCTAGCCAATTTCTGATCCAAACTGCTAAATCACCCTGAATCCCATGCCTCTGTATTTTCTGCATTTGCCTAGGGCAGCACGGTAGCATGGTGGTTAGCATAAATGCTTCACAGCTCCAGGGTCCCAGGTTCGATTCCCGGCTGGGTCACTGTCTGTGTGGAGTCTGCACGTCCTCCCCGTGTGTGCGTGGGTTTCCTCCGGGTGCTCCGGTTTCCTCCCACAGTCCAAAGATGTGCGGGTTAGGTGGATTGGCCATGCTAAATTGCCCGTAGTGTCCTGAAAAGTAAGGTTACCGGGGGGGGGGGGGGGGGGGGGGGGGGGGGGGGGGTTGCTGGGTTACGGGTATAGGGTGGATACGTGGGTTTGAGTAGGGTGATCATTGCTCGTCACAACATCGAGGGCCGAAGGGCCTGTTCTGTGCTGTACTGTTCTATGTTCTACCGTGGGGATCCTTATCAAACGCTTTACTGAAATCCATATACAACACATCAACTGCTTTACCCTCATCCACCTGCTTGGTCACCTTCTCGACGAACTCAATAAGGTTTGTGAGGCACGACCGACCCTTCACAAAACCATGTTGACTATCTCTAATCAAATTATTCCTTTCAAGATGATTATACATCCTATCTCTTATAAACCTTTCCAAGACTTTTCCCACAACAGAAGTAAGGCTCACTGGTCTATAATTACCAGGGTTATCTCTTCTTGAACAAGGGGACAACATTTGCTATCCTCCAGTCTTCTGGCACTATTCCTGTAGACAATGACGACATAAAGATCAAAGCCAAACGCTCAGCAATCTCCTCACTAGCTTCCCAGAGAATCCTAGGATAAATCTCATCCGGCCCAGGGGACTTATCTATTTTCACACTTTCCAGAATCGCTAACACCTCCTCCTTATGAACCTCAAGCCCTTCTAGTCTAGTAGCCTGTATCTCAGTATTCTCCTCGACAAAATTATCTTTTTCCTGTGTGAATACAGACGAAAAATACTCATTTAGCGCCTCTCCTATCTCCTCTGACTCCACGCACAACTTCCCACTACTGTCCTTGACTGGCCCTACTCTTACCCTAGTCATTCTTTTGTTCCTGACATATCTATAGATGCTACTGCCAAAGACTTCTCATGTCCTCTCCTGGCTCTTAGCTCTCTCTTTAGAGCCTTCCTAGCTAACTTGTAACTCTCAAGTTCCCTAACTGAACCATCACGTCTCATTTCTACATAAGCCTCCTTCTTCCTCTTGACAAATGTTTCAACTGCTTTAGTAAACCATGGTTCCCTCGCTCGACCACTTCCTCCCTGCCTAACAGGTACATACTTATCAAGGACACGCAGTAGCTGCTCCTTGAACATGCTCCACATTTCCATTGTGCCCATCCCCTGCAGTTTTCTTCTCCAGCCGATGCATCCTAAGTCTTGCCTCATCGCATCATAATTGCATTTCCCCCAGATATTACTCTTGCCTTGCGGTATATACCTATCCCTTTCCATCTCTAAAGTAAACGTAATCGAATAGTGGTCACTATCACCAAAGTGCTCACCTACCTCCAAATCTGACACCTGTCCTGGTTCATTACCCAGTACCAAATCCAATACGGCCTCGCCTCTCGTTGGCCTATCTACATACTGCGTCAGGAAACCCTCCTGCACACATTGGACAAAAACGGACCCATCTAAAGTACTTGAACTGTAGTGTTTCCAGTCAATATTTGGAAAGTTAAAGTCCCCCATAACAACTACCCTGTTACTTTCGCTCCTATCCAGAATCATCTTTGCAATCCTTTCCTCTACATCTCTGGAACGTTTCGGAGGCCTATAGAAAACCCCTAACAGGGTGACCTCTCCTTTCCTGTTTCTTAACTCAGCCCATACTACCTCAGTATTCGAGTCCTCATCAAATGTCCTCTCGGCCACGGTAATACTGCCCTTGACTAAAAATGCCACCCCTCCCCCTCTCTTACCACCTTCCCTGAGCTTACTGAAATATCTGGGGCAGAATTCTCCGCTCCCCACGCGGCCTGGGAGAATCGCGGGGGGGCCTCCCGCCATTTTTCACGTCCCCCTGCCACCTCCCGCGATTCTCGCCGAATCGCCGCTCGCCATTTTTTACGGCGAACGGCGATTCTCCGAGCCCGATGGGCCGAGTGGCTGACGGTTTCCAACCGTTTCACGACGGCGGCAACCACACCTGGTCGCTGCCATCATGAAACGGCCGCCAGAAGCCCGTTTGGGGCTTCTAGGCGCCCGATTGGGGAATGAGCACCACGGCCGTGCTTGGGAGGGGACAGGCCCGCGATCGGTGCCCACCGATCGTCGGGCCAGCGTCCAAAATGGACGTACTAAGCCGCCACGTCTTGCGGGGTGGCTGAGGGAACAGACGGCACTGCGCATGCGCGGATACGTGCTGTCTGCGTCATGACATCATGCGCTGGTTGGAGCATGCGTCGTACAGGCGCCAGCCGCGCGTCATTCTTTGCGCGCGGCTTTGACGACAGCGTCAAAGGCCGCGCCGCCAAGATCTCCGTGCCCCGCTCCTAGCCCCTCTTTGACGGCGGCTTTCCCGGAGAATTCCGGCCCTGGCATTCTTTGTGAGAAAGAAAGGTCAACCTTTAGAGGGGACTTTTTGTTTCCTTGAATGAAATGATCCATAAAGCAAAGAGAAATTCCCACCAATGTTCATGAGCTATGGCATCAAGTGCATTAAGCATGTTAATCTGCATCCCATCTCCAACCCATTTTGTGCTGCTGTGCAGTAATATTGGATGAATGACTGAGCTCATGTTGTAAGTCCTTTTGAGAGCATCAATGATCTGAACCCTTCTTGAGGCTTACTTCTAACAGTATAATTACTCTGGTGGATGCGGACATACTGCTTTGAGCTGAGAGCAGATCTAATTAATATGCAAGTATGTTTGTGTATGTTGCACTTGGTTCTCTTGATCATTAGAATATTACCAATAGTGGACTAGTGAGAAATGCCTTAATCTGCCAAATTGATAATAAATAAAGACACCTTTGCTGCAAAAAGAAAGACCAGGCTTTGCGATGTTGCTCTTACTTTAAATTTAAGATCCATCAACCAGAGTGCCTCGACTGGAAAACCATTTTGGTAGGATGTATTGAACTGACTTTAAGATGTTCTTCTGCAGCACCAATTTATTTTTAGTAAACAAATAGTTGTAGATTACTTACTAAGGTGATATATGGTTTTCATTGTTCTGTGGAATAACGTTTGCCATCCACATGCAAAGCTCCTTCCGGTACTGGCTGTAGTTTCTCATTCAGATCCATAGTTTGGAATAAAAGCATAAAATGGTGGAAATATTCACGTCAGGCAGCATCTGTGGAGAGATTAATCATTCTTGTAATTCTGTTTAATAATAATCTTCATATGTCACAAGTAGGCTTACATTAACACTGCAATAATATAATAACAATCGCTTATTGTCACAAGTAGGTTTCCATGAAGTTACTGTGAAAAGCCCCTAGTCGCCACATTCCGGCGCCTGTTCGGGGAGGCCGGTACGGGAATTGAACCCGCGCTGCTGGTCTTGTTCTGCGTAACAAGCCAGCTGTTTAGCCCACTGTGCTAAACCAGCCCCTTAGTGAAGTTACTGTGAAAAGCCCCGTGTTGCCACATTCCAGCGCTTGTTTGGGTACACAGAGGGAGAATTCAGAATGTCCAATTCACCTAACAGCCCGTCTTTCGGGACTTGTAGGAGGAAACCGGAGCACTCGGAGGAAACCCACGCAGACACAAGGAGAATATGCAGACTCTGCACAGACAGTGACCCAAGCCGGGAATCGAGCCTGGGGCCCTAGCGCTGTGAAGTGACAGTGCTAACCACTGTGCTATTGTGTCACCCATATTCTCCCTGTAGATACCAATACTGATAATAGGATATGTATATTAAGGGGAAGAGGATAACTAGCGAAAGAGTAGGGCCCATTAGGGACCAAGGGGCAATCTCTGCGTGGAGCCAGAGGACATTGGTAGAGTGTTAAGCAGGTATTTCATATATGTCCATAAGACCATAAGCTATAGGAGCAGAATTAGGCCACTCGGCCCATCGGGTCTTCTCTGCCATTCAATCATGCCTGATATTTTTCTCATCCCCATTCTCCTGCCTTCTCCCCATAACCCCTGATCCCCTTAGTGATCAAAAACCTATCTATCTCTGTTTTAAAGACACTCAGTGATTTGGCCTCCACAGCCTTCTGTGGCAAAGAGTTCCACAAATTCACCACCCGAATTTCCTCCTCATCTCTGAAGAAATTCCTCCTCATCTCTGTTTTAGTCTGAGATTGTGTCCTCTGCTTCCAGTTTTTCCTACTTGGAAACATTCTCTCCATGTCCAGGATCCTGTAAGTTTCAATAAGATCCCCCCCCCATCCTTCTATACTTCTAAACGAGTACAGACCCAGAGTCCTCAACCGTTCCTTTTACGACAAGCTCTTCATTTGAGGGATCATTCTTGTGAACCCCCTCCGGAGCTGTCACTCGGGGGGAGGAGGAGGAAAAACATACAGAATTCGATGAGAGGAACTGAGGTTCTTTAACAGTTTGACATTGGGAGTGAGGAGGTATTGGAGGTTTTGGCAGACTTAAAAGTGGACAAATGCACAGGTCCGGATGAGTTGTATCCCAAGCTGGTGTGCGAGGCAAGGGAGGAAATTGCAGCGGCTCTGACCCAAATTTTTAATTGGTCTGTGGCAACAGGGGAAGTGCTAGAGGATTGGCAGACACTAAAGTGATTCCAATTTTCAAGAAGGGTGGTACAGGTAAATCATTCTTGTAATTTTCTGTTTAATAATAATCTTCATATGTCACAAGTAGGCTTACATTAACACTGCAATAATAATATAATCAGTGGTAGGGAAACTGTTGGAGAAAATTCTGAAGGAAAAATCTCCACTTGGAGAGGCAAGATTTGATCAGGGATAGTCAGCATGGCTTTGCCAGAGGGAGGTCATGCCTAATGAACTTGATTAAATTTTTTGAGGAGATGATTCGGTGTGTAGATGAGAGTAGTGCAGTTGATGTAGTTATATGGTTTTCAGCAAAAGCCTTTGACATGGGAGGCTGATGATGAAGATAGAAAGCACGAGGCCCAGGGTAACTTGGCAAGTTGGATCCAAAGTTGGCTTAGTAGTAGGAGTCGAGGGGGCCTGATTGGAGGATGGGTTGTTCAGATAACCTGATCAGTGGCAGATGGAATTTAACCCTGAAAAGTGCAAACTGATGAACTTTGGAAGGAGTAACAAGACAAGAGAGTACTCAATGAATGGCAGGACACTGAGAAAATCAGAGGAAGACGGCACATTGGCAAAGTGGTGAGCACTGCTGCCTCACGGCGCCGAGGACCCGAGTTCAATCCCAGCCCCGGGTCACTGTCCACGTGGAGTTTGCATATTCTCCCCGTGTCCATGTGGGTCTGATCCCCACATCCCAAAGATGCGTAGGTGAATTGTCAACACTAAATTGCCCCTTAATTGGAAAAATGAATTGGGCACTTAAAATTAAAAAAAACCTCAGAGGGATCTTGAGTGCTTGTCCACGAATCCCTGAATGCAGCAGGACAGGTTAATAAGGTGGTTATGAAGGTATATGGGACTCTTTATCAGATGTGCCATAGATTATGTGAGCAGGCAGATTATGTTGGGGCTGTACAAAACTTTTGGTTAGGTCACAACTAGAGTACAATGTGCAGTTCTGGTCACCCCAGCTTTGGAAGGATGTGATTGCACTGGAGGTGGTGCAGAGGAGATTCAGCAGGATGCTGCCTGGGATGGAGCATCTGATCTATGAAGAGAGGCTGGATAGGATGGGGTTGTTTTCTTTGGAACAGAGAAGGTCGAGGGGGTCCTGATTGAAGTGTATAAGATTGAGTGGTATGGACAGGGTGGATAGGAAGCAGCTGTTCCCCTTAGTTAAAGGGTAAATAACTTGGATCATAATTTTAAGGTGAGGGGCAGGAGGTTTAGAGCGACTTGAGGAAAATAATTTACACCCAGAGGGTGGTGGGACTCTGAAATGCACTGCCTGGGAGGTTAGCAGAGGCAGGAAACCTCACAACCTTTAATGAATACATGGATGAGCACTTGAACAGTCAAAACACTCCAGGCTATGGACCAAGTGCTGGAAAGTGAGATGAGTGTAAATTTAGTGTAGTTTAGACAGTGCAGACTCAATAAGCCAAAGGGCCTCTTCTGTACTGTATGACTATGCTACCTGACCTCAATATTTCCAGCCTTTTCTTTCTGATTGCTTTCATTTCAGATTTTCAACATTTGCAGTATTTTACTTTTGCTATAGTTTGGAACTTTGTTTACTTTTTTAGTTTATTTTAATGTGTTTCTGTACATGGGGTTTTAGTGCTACCTCATCCAGCCAAAAAACTAAGCACACTTCCCAGAAAAAAGCTAATAAGTGGTGATGGAAGGTCATTTGACTTTTCTGCATGAAAATCTTTTGCTGTATTGTTGTGGCAAACGTTAAATTTCTTTCAAAGAGTGAGTGATATGGTACCTCAACATATGCAATATAATGCTGTGGAATATGAGATTCATAGGAATTAATCTGCATTTTAATTTCCAAAAAGTATAATCTGCTATCACAAACTTTCTATAGTGGTTTCCTTGCACTTCTATAATAGTGACACCAGGAGCCACTTTTACAGATGCTCAGGTTGTACATGACTGATTGGATTAACTTTAATACAGTACTTGAAATCAGTTAAGTAAATTATATCGCAGCAAATTTTGTTGGTTATGCACAACCTCCAGTAAGTTGGCTGAATTTCAGTCATTTGAACTTGTCTTGTGAAGCTGCACCACTAATTGTACAATGTAGTGTGGTACTGGTGCAGCAATTTTAAAACAAATGAAGAAATATTAGAAATAGTCAGTCTTTCATTTTTCCCCCTCTATTTGGAGAATTATTTGTTGCTTGAAGTGTTGAATTCTCTGTCTCCTTTGTTGTACCGTGTTTACACACTTTTTTGTTACAGGTTAGCAATTTGAAGAAAATTTTAAAAGGAATTCTGGATTACTATCATGAGGTGAGATGATTTTGCTTAAAACTTTTTGGAAGTAATTGCCATATGTACAGTTTAGGGTTCATTCTTACCGTAGAATATGGCTACCCCTGACATAAAAGATGGCTGTTTATCAAACGTTTTTCCAGGTTCTCTGGTGTTTGGATTAATCGGTCACCGTTACAATGTGGGAGTCTCAGTTCTTGCACTATATTCACAGTGTGGTTGTCTGGTTAGAGTTGCTCAGCTGCTGCATCCACTGTTTTGCTATTTTCTAATTTTCTGCTCAATTGACACTGGTGCTGTACTCCCAACAACTATTAAGGTTGCTTTTTATAGTTTAAATGCACTGATTCTTTACCCCACCATAGAAACACTTTACATTTTTCAGGTCCGTTGTCAGATGATAGAGTTTCATAAATGTTGGAAGTAAATGGATGCTGAAAGACCCCGTCTGGCATTGTTGAATATGAAAAAAGACCACCAAATAACCTTGCATGATTTATGCTGTTTCAGATTCCATACATTTCAAACACACCCCATATGCACCCACTATCAAATGTATTGTTATGCACGTTTCATTTGTTGATACAATTGTATCATCCAAAGTTTTTGGTTTTTGTTAACATTTTTGGGATATGGGTGCCAATAAATAGATTATTAGTTATTTCCTGTACCTAGTTTCCCATAGAAGGTCATGATGGCCCTTTCTCTTGAACTGCTACAGCCTGGTGAAAGCTTCATTATTCTATTGTTCTTTCCTCTCCATATAGCTAAATTCCCTCTGACACCATATACCTTAATATTGTATTCAGCTTTCCAATGAACATCTGAATGAATTCCTGCATATACCTCTGACATTGCTGTGTAATAAAGCGGTTTGCAAACAGTTTCTGGAAAACTGATTGCAATAAAATAGAACCACATATGAAATAAACAGGCAAAAAGCTAACAGACAATAATAGTGCAATCAGTATTCAATAGTGCAGCACGGTAGCACAGAGGTTAGCACAGTTGCTTCACAGCTCCAGGGTCCCGGGTTCGACTCTTGGCTTGGGTCACTGTCTGTGTGGAGTCTGCACGTTCTCCCTGTGTGTGCGTGGGTTTCCTCCGGGTGCTCCGGTTTCCTCCCACAGTCCAAAGATCTGCTGGTTAGGTGGATTGGCCATGCTGAATTGCCCTTGGTGTCCAAAAAGGTTATGTGGGATTACTGAGTTACGGGGAATAGGGTGGCGGTGTGGGGCTTGAGTAGGGTGCTCTTTCCAGGGGCCGGTGCAGAATCGATGGGACAAATGGCCTCCTTCTGCACTGTAAATTCTATGATTCTACGTTATTGTCATCTCGAGGACCTAATCTCATTTAAAGATATTGAGACTTGTATGTTCAACTTCAGTCCCTAAGTAAAGTACAGAAAGAATTTAAACTAAACATATCATTTGTTTACCATGTTTCCTTTTTGTATGAATGTTGAATTCACATTTTTGGTCATATACATGTTTCTTGCTGTTAAAAATAACTTAACCCAAAGTTTGTATATTTTAATGACAATGTTCCACATAAAGATTAATAAATCAGATCTCTGCTCTTGCCTGATAAAACGGAGGTGAAATCTTCATTCTGTCTGTTACAAGGCTTTACGGACAGAACTTGAAAACAACATGATACTGCAATAGTTTGGCACATAAATGTTGAGAATATAGAGAATTAATAAAATAAATTTAGAGTATCCAATTTGATTTTTCCAATTAAGGGGCAATTTAGTTTGGCCAGTCCACCTACCCTGAACATCTTTAGGTTGTGGGAGTGAGACCCACGCAAACACTGGGAGAATGTGAAAACTCCACACAGACAGTGATCCAGGGCCAAGATCGAACCTGGGTCCTCAGCGCCTTGAGACAGCAGTGCTAACCACTGTGCCACCCTGCCAACCTGAGAATAGAGAGAAATTAAACAAAAATATTTGCCATGTTGTACCTGAAACTTGATTTAAAGGCTAGAATTATAATAATTTACACCCAGAATTGGTGTAAAATCTAAAATCATCTAAAATCTTTAATTTTGAGGATGTTACTTTTGTTATTCTTTCCATGGATAAATTAATGAAATACCTCCACTAATTGATCCTGAACATTATAATTGCAATCACATATGGATTCCTTTGCACCAAAAGTATTTCACCAGTGTCACAAACAACTTCAGAAAGACTTAAATGGAAGAAAGAAGTAACTTGTGCATAGTCTGCAATTTACGTTCCAGTAGATGTTTTCTTCTTGAGTTGGCTGTGTCCAAGACAAAAAACTATACACACAAAACTGGAGCTGTATTAACATGGATCACATTCTAAGCAAAATATTTGATGTTGGTGCTCAATGCTGGTAGAATTCTGCTTTGATACAGTTGATGTAAGTGGTATTGCTAAATTTTATTTCAATCTGACTACAGGTTCTGGGACAACAGATTACTGACTTCCCTCTGCCAGATGTTAATTTAATAGGAGAACATTCGGATGCAGCAGAACTTGGGCGAATGCTGCAGCTCATTCTTGGCTGTGCTGTCAACTGTGAGCAGAAACAAGGTAAAGCTAGACAGATTACTTTGTGGTAACCTGTTTGTGGGACCTTTCCTATGTATAAATAGATTTTTGTTTACAGTGACTGCACATCAAAAAGTATTTTGAGATGACCTGAGGACATGCTCATGTGCTATATAAATGCACATCCTTCTTTGGACAACTTTGGGTATCCAGGTTTTGTGAGTGAAAACATTGAGGGCTAATAATGGAAAAGAAAATCAAACCATAGTGTTTATTTGTGTAAATATCGAATGCAAGGGTAAGCGAAAAAGATAACTTGGTATGAAGACAAATGCAATGGAAAATAATTGAAGATTTGATAAATATGACAAGAATAGATAAAGGAACATAAGATCATATGAAGTAGAAGCAGGAGAATGCCATTTGGCTCTTTGTGTCTTCTTGCCATTTAATAAGGTCATAGCTGATTTACCTCCCCTCTGCCATCCTGCATGATTCCCTTCCCCCCTTCATTGAGTCTATGAACTACTATTGACCTTGTCTTGAATTTACTCAAAGATGGAGCATCCACGATCCTCAGTGGTAGAGAATTTTAAAGATTTGGAACCCTTTGAATGAAAAAATTCTCAATCTAAATGGTTGACCCCTTATTCTGAGACCTCATGTTTTAGATCCTTTTTTTGGGTTTATAAATTTAGAGTACTCAATTCTTTTTTCCAATTAAGGGGCAATTTAGCATGGCCAATTCACCTACCCTGCACATCTTTGGATTGTGGGGGGGTGAGACCCACGCAGACACGGGGAGAATGTGCAAACTCCACACTGACAGTGACCCGGGGCTAGGATTGGACCCAGGACCTCGGTGCTGTGCCACCCCCGATGTTTTAGATTCCCAACTGGTGAAAATATTTTCTCAGCATCTACTCTATCAAGCCTTAAATAGTTTATATGCTTCAATTAAACCGGATCTCCTTCTTTACAACTCCAGAGAATATAGGCCTAGACTAATCGATCTTTTCTCTTACCACAATGTACTCGCCCCAGGAACCAGTCTTATGAACCTTTGTTGCATTTCTCCTCGGGCAAATATGTCCTTTGTTAGGTAGGGAGAGAAAAACTGCATATAGTTTGTAAAGCATGCAAGAAACAATACTTTACACTGTCTACTAATACATGCGACAATAAAAAATCAAATGAAATCAAAATCAAAAAGCACTTTGCCTTTTTCAGAAATGTGTCGATGTTTGCAGGAGCTGCTTTATGTAGAAAAGGGTAAAAACTAGTGCCCTTGATGATGTTCTGTTGGGATTTCCAGTCATAAAAGTATTATTTATGATTGGAAGATGTGAAAAAAAAATTGTCTTTGATTTTAAAAAAATCCTAAATAAAGACTTTTCCTTTTACTCAGCTGGTTGCTTGTTTCTTTGGTAATCCCCCAACAACCTAGAGTAGCAGATGAAATCACTTCTCTGCACAATATGTTATTTTCCAATTTCTTGGACTCATGTATGTTGGAAAAAGCTTCCATATTTAATATATCATACGAGTTGGTGGTGGGGGCAGAGACCCTAAACCCTTTTTTAAAAAGTACCTGGATCTGCATCTTAAGTGCTGTAAGCTACAGGGCTATTAATTGGGAGCAAGAAGGCAGGATTAGGAAGGGCACCTGGGAATCCTTGAGCTGGCATGGTCGAGATGGGCCGAATGGGATCCTTCAGTGTTGTAACTTTTCTATGGTTCTACGTGATAATTAAATTACACATTACATATGTGGTCTTCAGATTGGGCAGCACGGTAGCACAAGTGGATAACACTGTGCCTTCACAGCGACAGGGTCCCAGGTTCAATTCCCCGCTGGGTCACTGTCTGTGCGACGTTTGTATGTTCTCCCCTTGTCTGTGTGGGTTTCCTCCGGGTGCTCCAGTTTCCTCCCGCAGTCCAAAGATGTGCAGGTTAGGTGGATTGGCCATGATAAATTAGTGACTATAAAGGTTAGATGGGGTTATGGGTTACGGGGATAGGGTGGAAGTGGGGGCTTAAGTGGGTCGGTGCAGAATCGATGTGCCGAATGGCCTCCTTCTGCACTATGTGTTCTATGTTCTATAAGTAGCCCAAATATCACCTTAATTTATTTTTCAGAGCAAATTCAAACTATAATGATGATGGAAGAGTCTGTTCAGCATGTTGTCATGGCTGCCATTCAGGAGGTAGGTTGTATATGCCATTCAGGAGATAGGTTGTATATCCACTTCTAAGTTATCACTGTACCTCATATTGCCTTGCTCCTTAATTTTTCTACCCATAGAGAAACTGTCTGTTTTATTACTCATCATCAGGCAGTGTTCTTCTACAACATGAATTTAAAATGTTGGCAGCTTCACCCTCATGTATGGCAAGTTATGGGGCAGCATGGTTGCGCAATGGGTTAGCCCTGTTGCCTCATGACGCTGAGATCCCAGGTTTGATCCCGGCTCTGGGTCACTATCCGTGTGGAGTTTGCACATTCTCCCCGTGTTTGCGTGGGTTTCGCCCCCTAAATCCAAAGATGTGCAGGGTAGGTGGATTGGCCATGGGGGAGAAACACACCATTTTTCAGTCAGAACATGACAAGTGAGGGCAGCACGGTGACGCGGTGGGTTAGCCCTGTTGCCTCACGGCGCTAAGGTCCCACGTTCAATCCTGGCTCTGGGTCACTGTCCGTGTGGAGTTTGCACATTCTCCCCGTGTTTGCGTGCGTTTCACCCCTACAACCCAAAGATGTGCAGGCTAGGTAGATTGGCCATGCTAAATTGCCCCTTAATTGGAAAAATGAATTGGTTACTCAAAATTTATTTTTAAAAACATGACACGTGGCCATTTTTGGGGAAAATTCCACCTGTTGTCTTTTGGATCAAATGTTAAGCACAGAATCTAACTGCCATCTTCGTGAATAAAATGCACTTGAGTTGCAGTTGGAAGAAATGCAGGAGCATTCTCCTATTCTGGAGAATGGTCCCGCAAACAACATCACTTTAAAAAAAGGCATTTATCTTGTAATTTGTCATGCTGGTCTGGGAACTTTGCTTGGGCAAATTTGCTGACATGATTCCTTACAGCAGCGATAACATTTTAAAAAGTACTTCATAAGCAGTGAAGTGATTTTGCATGTTCAAATACAAAGCAAGAGCCATGGCTGTGTGTAATTAGTACACTGTCAATTTTATTCTCACACAACCGGTTTATTTATAAAAGCACAATATATTTTTTAAAGATTGAGTATCCAATTCATTTTTCCAATTAAGGGGCAATTTAGCATGGCCAATCCACCTAGCCTGCACATCTTTGGGTTGTGGAGGCCAAACACACACAAACATGGGGAGAATGTGCAAACTCCACACGGACGGTGACCCAGAGCCGGGATCGGACCTGGGACCTCGGCGCCGTGAGGCAGCAGGGCTAACCCACTCCGCCACCGTGCTGCCCTATAAAAGCAATATTGATAGTTTTACTTGAATTATGCTTTTAACATTTATCTACTCAAAATTATATCCAGAAATCTTGGAGCAAGGGAGTTTTGGAACTTTTGATTTCTAACTTTAATTTCTCGCGTTTTGAGGCTTGTGAATTTTGTGTTTGTGATTTATTTTGTATTATGTCCATTGTCCAACTTCATAGCTTGTGTATTTTTGCCATTTTATTGTAAAGGAATATTGTTGGGAACTGTTTGGGGTTATTTTTACTTGCACTTGATTGATCAACCTTTTCGCACAGATTAATTCATTTTCTGTTTTGGCAGCTGATGAGTAAAGAAACTCCAGCATCTGTTGGGAATGATGCCTATTTGGACCTTGATCGCCAGGTAGGAGCATAGTGAAATGAGTAGTCATCAACTTCTTTGAGGTTCCTTTGTCATTCAACTTCATTTACGAGCATTTGTTCTGTATCTTTGATATTAAGTTTGGCCTTGTTAAGAATCCCGCTGATGTTACCTGCGAGAGTATCTTAAAATCCCGAAGGATAACTTGAAACACTTGTTCTTTGTGGTGTATTTGTGTTTGGAAGAATGTGAGGAACCATGTACAATCTAGTGAGGAACCAGTCCAGTCATTGTGTAAATAATTAATGAAGAACAGTTATTAAAGTAAAGTTAAAGAAAAACCACACAAACAAAAGACTAATATACATTATGAGACTTCAGTATATGTATAACTAAACACACCGTTTTATCTGCAGTTACCTCTTTTTCGCAAAGTATACCCATATTCCCTGAACTCACTGAGAAACCCTTTTCCCAAGCAACATCCAGTGTTAGTAACTGTAGGTCAAATCTAGCTCATAGTTTTTAAAAATAAATTTAGAGTATCCAATTTTATTTTTTCCAACTAAGTGGCAATTTAGGGTGGCCAATCCACCTAACCAGCACATCTTTGGTTTTTGGGAGTGAAACCCACGCAGACACGGGGAGAATGTGCAAACTCCACACGGACAGTGACCCAGGGCCGGGATTCGAACCCGGGTCCTCAACGCTGCAGACCCAGTGCTAACCACTGCACCACCGTGCTGCTCCTAGCTAATAGTGACCACACTATACCGCTTAGGTGAATAAGTCTGTGAAAGTGTCCCTTCCTGGTTCAGCGAAGGCACAAAACTGCATCTTTTAGTTGAGAATATCTGCAATCTGCTTGGGTCTAAATGTTCGATGGAACAGACCTCTGTGGTTCAGATCATAGATAGAACTGCCTATCTGCCTGTCAGATGGAGATCTAGCCTCGCTCCCAATGAGGGTGCTAGCGGTAATATTGTCCAATCCCTTTGATATTCCACTCTGTGGCTTCTTCTGTCTACCTTGCTCAAATTCCTTGCCTTTTGAAGTTATCATTTGTATAACCCCACTGATCTCTGATAAGTAATGTTGCTGATATGGCCATTTGCAACTCGATATCTCTAGACTCCTGCTAATCTTGTTTTTGGGCAAATCGCATCCAATTAGTCCTCTGAACACCTGTGAATGTTGTTACTTTTCTGTTATTTTATTTTAATCTCAAATTCACTGTTAATCTCATTAATTTTCCACATTCCTGAACGTTTCAAACACATTTAACCCAGCAGCCAAAGTCGTTTGAGGAGTATATTTCAACTGATTCCTGATTTCACTGCAAAATGAAATTTTGGATGCTAACTATTCTGTATCTCCCTTATTGAATTTTATTTTTAAATTAAGGGGCAATTTAGCATGGTCAATCCACCTGCCTTGCACATCTTTGGGTTGTGGGGATGAGACCCACTCATACACGGGGAGAATGTGCAATCGCAACATGGGCAGCGACCTGGGTCCGGGATCGAACCCGGGTCCTCGGCATCGTGAGGAAGCAGTGCTAACCACTGTGCCACCGTGTCGCCCTTCCGTTATTGAATTCTTTAGTTATTTTAAATACCTTGCTAATAGATCATCCCTCAGTGTTCTAAACTCAAATATAGATAAACCAAATATATGCAAACCACCTCATAATGTAACCTTTGAAAACTTGATAATCTGGTCAATTTGTTATTTTTCTGGAGATTCGATGCCCAAAGCTAATGGAGTCTGATCAAAGAACTACATGAACAGCATTTCCGCAGTTTTAATTATTTGAAATAACGGATGATGTTCCATTAGCATTTTGAATTACTTTTAAAATTAATGTGCTAACTTTGTTATTTTTCTACGTGAATAATTAAATCCCTTCTCATCTCAAAGACAGTAAAAATCCTCATTTATGTTTCACAAGAAAGCAAAACACTTTTCAGGAAAAACTAAACTGGGCATGACTTCAAAGAATTTGGAATGGACTGATCAAAGGAGTTGGATAGGGTGCAAACTGTTTAATGCAAGCACATTATAAGAAAGAAAGATGTACATTTTTATTGTGCTTTTATGGATGCCTTAAAGCACTTTACAGCCAATGAAGTAATTTTTGAAGTGTAACATTGTTGTAATGTTGCAAACTCGGCAGCCAATATGCATTCAACAAACTCACATTAAAAGCAACGTGATAATGACGAGATCATCTGTTTTTTGTGAAATTTAAAAAATAAATTTAGAATACCCAATTTTTTTTCCCAATTAAGGGGCAGTTTAGCATGGCCAATCCACCTAACCTGCACAGTAGGGGCAGCACGGTAGCATGGTGGTTAGCATAAATGCTTCACAGCTCCAGGGTCCCAGGTTCAGTTCCCGGCTGGGTCACTGTCTGTGCGGAGTCTGCACGTCCTCCCCGTGTGTGCGTGGGTTTCCTCTGGGTGCTCCGGTTTCCTCCCACAGTCCAAAGATGTGCGGGTTAGGTGGATTGGCCATGCTAAATTGCCCGTAGTGTCCTAAAAAGTAAGGTTAAGGGGGGGTTGTTGGGTTACGGGTATAGGGTGGATACGTGGGTTTGAGTAGGGTGATCATTGCTCGGCACAACATCGAGGGCCGAAGGGCCTGTTCTGTGCTGTACTGTTCTATGTACTGTTCTTTGTTCTATCTTTGGGTTGTGGGGTGAAATCCACGCAGACTTGGGAAGAATGTGCAAACTCCACATGGACAGTGACCCAGGGCTGGGATTCAAACCAGGGTCCACAGCGCCGCAGTCCGTGTGCTAACCACTGTGTCACATGCCGCCCTGTTTTTTGTGAAGTTGATTGAAAGATGAGGACACTTGGAATAACTCCCTTGCTCCTCTTCAAAATGGTGCCATGGAATCTTTTGCGTCCACCCCAGCAGGCAGGCTTGGCCTCTGGTTTAATGTCTCATCTGAAAGCTAGCCCCTTTGAGAGTGCAGTTCTCTCTCAACACTACATTGATGTGTCAGTCTTGATTTTTGTGCTCAATCTCTGGAGTAGGACTTGAACCTGAAATGTTGTGATTTGGAAGCGAACGTACTGTCAACTGAACCATAGTTGACAGATGTTAAGTGCTGAGGCCACGATAGGATTTGTGTGAAAACCTATCTATAAAGTGGGCCAGGAGAGGAGGAAAACCCATGCCGAAAGGCAGTCACCTTCCGTCTTATGAATTCAGCTCGGAGTGTGTGCCATCAGGCAAATGTAAGGGTAGTGTTAGTTAAACCCAATTTGTTAGCTTGGCCCCAGTCCCTACCTCTTCTCTGGCGACCAGGTCTGCCTCTGTAGCTCTGCTTCTTGAGTAAAGAAGCAGAAGAGGTATTATTGGCATTGGCATTTTTTAATAGTCATTTTATTAATTATTTTTTTTAAATTAGCAATTTATTGCTTTGACTTTGATTTTTTAAAATCATGTTTAATGTTGGCCTGTACCTTTATTTTCCAAAATTTGCTCATCGGCCTCTTGAGTGAGAAGAAAATTACACAAAAAGAGTGGACACCCCTGACATAGAACTGTAGCTAGAGTACTGTGCACAGTTCTGATTCCTTTTATACAGGAATGATGTCATTATACTAGAGGCGATATAGAAGAGATTACAGGTTGCTGCCAGGAATTTGTGGTGGTTTCCTTGGGAACAGAGGAGGCTGAGGGGAATTTAATTGATGCATAAAAAAGGACTCAGTAAGATGAACCAATTTCCATTAGCAGACATATCAATAACCTGAAGGCAAATAATTGGTAGAAGCAGGGGGATTTGAGTATTTTTCATCCAGATGTTGATGGGAATCTGGAACCGTCTGCCTGAAATGTGTTAGAGGCAGAAAAATTCACTGAATGTAAAAAAAAAAAAAATCATGTGGCTATGCACTTGAGGTGCTTAAACCTCCCAAGGAGATAGTGGAGGGGATTGTGAAGGAATTGGTGGTGATCTTTCAGGAATCACTAGAGTCAGAGAGGGTCCCAGAGAACTGGAAAATGGTTAATGAAACACCCCTGGTTAAGAAGGGAGGCAAAAGACCTGAAATTATAGGTCAGTTAGCCTTACTCTAAGATTTTAGAGCCCATTATTCAGGATGAGATTGAGGAGTACTTGGAAGTGCATGGTAAAATAGAGTTGAGTCAACATGGCTTCGTAGGACAGGTCATGCTTGACAAATGTGTTACGGAAGTTAGGCAAGGGAGAGCCATTGGACATGCTCTATTTGTATTTCCAGAAGGCTTTGACAGGGTGGCCTCCAGGAGGCTGAGGAATAAGATGGTGTTAGGGGCAAGGTACTGGCATGGATAGAGGATTGGCTGACTGACAGAAGGCAAAGAGTGGGGATCAATGGGTTCTTTTTTAGGATGGCAGCTGGTAACTGATGGTGTTCCGCAGGGGTCAGTGTTGGGACCACAACTATTCACGATATACATTAACGATCTGGAAGAAGGCATTGAGGGCATTGATGCTAAGTTTGCAGATGATCCAAAGGTATGTAGAGGGGCGGGTAGTGTTGAGGAAGAGGGGAGGCTACAGATGGACTTGGACAGGCTAGGAGAGTGGGCAGATAGAACATAATGCAGAAAAGTTTGAGATTATGCAATTGGAAGGAAGAATAGAGGCTTAGATTATATTCTGAATGGGAAAAGGCATTGGAAATCTGAAGTACAAAAAAAGGGACTTGGGAGTCCTAGTTCAGGATTCTCTTAAGGTTAACATGCAGGTTCAGTTGGAAGTTAGAACAGCAAATGTAATGTTAATATTCATTTCGAGAGGGCTTGACTACAAGAGCAGGGATGCAATGTTGAGGCTGTACAAGTCAGACCCTATTTGAATATTGTGAGCAGTTTTGGTTCCCATATGTAAGGAAGTGCTGGCCTTGGAGGGGCTTCAGAGGAGGTTCACAAGAATGATCTTGGAAATGAAGGGGTTGTTATTTGAGGAGAGGTTGAGGATTTGGGGTCTGTATTCAGTAGTGTTTAGAATGATGGGGGGGGGGATCTCATTGAATTTACAGAATACTGAGACGCCGCATTAGAGTGGACACACAGACGATGTTTCCACTAGTAAGAGAGACTAGAACCAAAGGGCACAGATGAGATGAGGAGGAATTTATTCAGCCAGCGGGTGGTGAATCTGTGGGACTCATTGCTGCAGAATACTGTGGAGGCCAAGCCACTTTCTTTAAGACAGAGATGGATAAGTTCTTGATTAATAATTGGATCGGGGTTACGAGGAGAAGGCAGGAGAATGGGGATGAGAAACACATCAGCCATGACGAATGGCGGAGCAGATTTGATGGGCTTAATGGCCTAATTTTGCTCCTATATTTTATGGTCTATGATCTTGAGCTGGGTTGGAATTAAGTTGGATAACTATTTCAACCAATATGGACACAATGGGCTGAATGACCTTCTTCCATGTGCTAATATTTTCTGTGTTTCAATGATGAGCCTGAGTTATAGAACATAGAACATAGAACATAGAACAGTACAGCACAGAACAGGCCCTTCGGCCCTCGATGTTGTGCCGAGCCATGATCACCCTACTCAAACCCACGTATCCACTCTATACCCGTAACCCAACAACCCCCCCTTAACCTTACTTTTTAGGACACTACGGGCAATTTAGCATGGCCAATCCACCTAACCCGCACATCTTTGGACTGTGGGAGGAAACCGGAGCACCCGGAGGAAACCCACGCACACACGGGGAGGACGTGCAGACTCCACACAGACAGTGACCCAGTCGGGAATCGAACCTGGGACCCTGGAGCTGTGAAGCATTTATGCTAACCACCATGCTACCGTGCTCCCCTAAGGTTATGCAACCTTTATGCAAAGGTTGTTAGACTGATTTCTAATATTTTTCAGACTTGTGTAGAATCTTGTATGCATCATCTTTGTACGAGTGCTATAAATCCCTATATCGTGGTATTTAAACAATACTTTTTTCCATTTGTTTTCTTTCCTAGTTGAAGAAAATCACTGAAGAGCTAAATGAAGCTTTAGCTGCCAAGGAGGAAATTTCACAAAGGTGCCATGAACTAGATATGCAGGTATATTTGCATCATTCAATTATACTTCTAATTTGACTTTGCTCCTCAGTTAGTTTGTTAAATGGTCTGGTTTTCTGAGACCTGTTTTAACATTGTATCTCAGTGCCCTTGGTTCTCGAGACTGCAGCAATTCAAGAAGTTGTCCAACCTCGTCTTTCTCAGGACAACTTGTGATGGGCTTTGCTAGTGCCACTCAAAACCTGAGGATAAATTAAAAAATAGAAACCATCTTCATTTAATGACCTAGGGTCTTGTTAATAATTTAAAAAAAAAACTACTATCTGGACTTGACGCATACAGGCAATGGAGGATGTTCTAAGTTTGCTTGTCGGTACAGCCCATCAGTCAACTATTGACAAGTTGGATACTGTATCGGTTTCTTTGCTTTCAAAGTTTACTGAGAGAAGATGAGGAGTTTGTTGGTTTTAGCAGGATTTCTGTGCTGAGATAGCAAGGGTCGGTGCAGACTCGATGGGCTGATTGGCCTCCTGCACTGAGAAATTCTTAAACCCTTAAGATTATAAGACTTTTAAAAAGAAAAATTTTTTTTTAGAGCACCCAATTATTTTTTTTCCAATTAAGGGACAATTTAGCATGGCCAATCCACCAAACCTGCACATCTTTTGGGTCGTGGGGGTGAAACCCACGCAGACATTTGGAACTTTTCTTCACATTAGATTATTATAGAGGAGTTGTTTTACTACATGTAGAAAGTGCAATGCAGATTGCGAACAATTTAAAAGAGAATTGAGTGTAATTTCAAAAAGTAAGAATGTAAATGGAAACATGGAGAGATCCGAAAATTGGGGATGAAAATATACAGCTCTACGTGAATAGCTAGTACTGGCGCAAACTTAATGGGCCAAATTAATTTCTGATATGCTGTATTAAGAGATTTAGGTTGTATATCTCCTTGGCATGGTTGTTCTACTTTAATTGTATCTCATTTGTGCGTACAAAGCTGGGTTCAAATGTAAAATAGTATCAAATGCATTGCAGCAGTGGGCTGTTCCAGAATGGGGTGCACATGCAGCATTGTTTGAGGGAGGATCAGTGCCAAAGCAGGTTAAGGAGAGAGGTTTGAAACAGAAATATGAAGTGCACAGAGGCGATTGTTAATTTCCTTATCCA
The DNA here is from genome assembly GCF_902713615.1 of Scyliorhinus canicula. Lineage (NCBI taxonomy): Eukaryota > Metazoa > Chordata > Chondrichthyes > Carcharhiniformes > Scyliorhinidae > Scyliorhinus > Scyliorhinus canicula. Next base: position 254,518,988 of record NC_052148.1, on the reverse strand, counting down.
TTTTACAATTGAATGAATTCCTGGATTCGGGTGTTGTTGCCTGATGCACTAGAAGCATCAGATGTCATCTTCTGTCAGATTGTGGACTGTGCTATGTAGTAAATATCAATTGAGCATGGTCAAAGTCATTGCATATAGGATTCTGGCAGTCAGCTATAGTTAGGCTGGACCCACAATAGGGTCTTAAAAGTATAAGAAAAATGTACGATTCTAATGTGCCATTTGACCTTTGACATAAAAGGGACAGAAAGAAAAAAGAATGGAAAGTTAGCTTTGGTTTGTGAATGCTGATCTTCGCGATCTTTTGTGACGAAACTTCAAACAAAAGGGGCACGATACGCCACTCCCCAAGCCGGGTGGGAGAATCGCGGGAGGGCTGGGCACTCACGACACGCCGCCCTGCCCCCCCCCCCCCACGCTCGCCATTTTTCACCGCGACCGGCAATTCCGAGCAGCCTGCCGCTCCCGACCGGTTCACGACGGTGGCAACCACACCTGGTCGCTGCCGTCGTGAACATGGGCGCCAGATGCCCGTTTGTGGCTTGTGGGGGGCGGAGAGGGGAGTGACACCACGGCCGTGCTCGGGAGGGGACTGGCCTGCAATCGGTGCCCACCGATCGTCGGGCCGGCGTCTCAAAGGGACGCACTCTTTCCCCACCGCCGCCCCGCAAGATCAAGCCGCCACGTCTTGCGGGGCAGCGGACTGGAAGATGGCAACTGCGCATGTGCGGGTTGGAGCTGTCGGTCGTCGTGATGTCAGCCGCGCATGCGCGGGTTGGAGCCGGCCAACCTGCACATGCGCGGCTGACGTCACTTAGGCGCCGCCATCGTGTCATTCTCGGCGCGCCGCAAGCGTCAAGGCCCGGCAGCCGAGAATAACGAGCACCGCTCCTAGCCCCCCCGGGTGGGGGTGAATAAGGTGCGAGGAGCGGCCTCCGAGGCCGTTGTGAAACTCGGTCGAGTTCACGACCGCCTTCCCGATTCATCACGGGAGCGGAGAATTCCGCCCAAGGTCTGTGATGAATGGTACCTATGGGTTCTATCTGGTTCCTACTGTCCTTGCTGTATGTTTTGTCTTTTTCCCCCCTTCTCTCCATGCCACAGCTGCATTGGAGGATTGTTGTATGATGTTACAAATTGCCGCTCTTTGGCTCCAGCCCACTGCCAAGAAGTTTGTTTTTAGATGGATGTCAGGAATGTACATTTTGCATATTTTCTGAACTAACCTGACCCATAACATTTCACAATCCTATTTGTTTACCAGTGAGATTTTTTCTTTACCTGAAGGATAGTGGAGTAGGTAAATACTGAATTAATTAAAAGCGAGATGAAAGATATTAAAGATGTTCGGTAAGCTAAGGACGACAAGGTGGCAGGACTTCATGTGGTATATCCAAACCTGAGGGAAATAAGAGCAGGAAATTGTGGAGTTCCTACCTGCTATATTTCATGATGTAATTGAGAGTGATTAAATGCTGGATGACTGTAAATTGGTTCATGTTCTACATATTTTCAAAAAGGAAGCCACATCTGACCTGAATAATTACAATTCAATTACTTTAATGTGGTAGGGAAAATTTTGAAAATGTTAAACATCTAGATGACAAGAAAATAATTTGAAGTAGGTTTTAGGTAGGAAGCCAGTGTGTGGGGTGTCTGAGAAGCTGACAGATAAGGGGGAATGCTGTTCATATGGTGCACGCAAAGTTTCAGAAATCCTTGAGAAAGTATTACAGAATTAGAGGGAGGCTAGAAAATTGGATTTAAAAACTAGCTAGGAAATGAGAGGATTCTACAAGGGGTTTTGCTATGGGACCGCTTGTGTTGACGTGTACATCAGTAAGAACTAGGCGCAGGAGTCAGCAATTCAGCCTCTCAAGCCTGCTCCGCCACTCAGCCTCTCAAGCCTGCTCCGCCATTCAATACGACCATGGCTCATCAATGATTTGAATATTGGGATATAGGGAATGGCGCCCAGATGCTTTTGAAAATATTAAATGGTGAAGCATAGTAAATGGTTTTGCAGACCAAAGAAGTTGCAAAGCGATATTGCCAAGGTGGTGAAGTGGGTGAAAAATCCCAGATTGAACTCAATCAATAAACATGAGTTGCTGCAGATTTTTAAAAAAGTAATACTTTATGACGGTATAGTATGTAAAACATTAGATGGAATGGTGTCTCTCACCTTATTTGGAATACTGTGTTTTGTTTTGTGCTCCATACTATTAGAAAGATAGGGAAGCAATAGAGAAGATACAGCCTGGATACACTCAGATGCTGCTTAATTTGCGAAAGTAAAATGCAAGTTTGAACTTGGAAAAATAGATAGGAAGAGTCTGTTTCCGGTGATGGAAGGGTCTAGAGACACAAATAAATAACTGATTCAAGACAGAACATAAAAACCTTTAATTACATGGGGAGCGGTTAGGTTGTGGAATGTGCTACCAGAGTTAGTGATTGAAGCACAGACCATATTAACATTTTAAGACTACATTAGATGTTGTAGTTTACCAAAAAGGGAATAAGGATACGGGAACAGCGCAAGCATATAAATTAAATTTAGTACTCTTTTGGGTGATCATAACACACATTATCTAACAGCCCTTTTCCGTCCTGTAACTTCTATGTAATTCTACATGATGGTTTGAAAATCATTGAAAAGTAAAGGTTAAGTCATTTATTGCAAAGGATTATCTTAGGTCTGACTGTGATAGTCTGTGGTATGTCGACAATTGTTTGACAAATGTGTTTCCAAATCCAGTAATTCTAACACATTCAATTTTTATTGTATAATGCAGGTTTCTGCTTCAGAAAAATTCTCGTGTTACTATAGTCAGTGAAGTAATGCATCGTGTCCTAACATAATCTTGCTATCAAAAGTAATTTCACCTTTGCCTTTCTCGGTGCATCTGTTAATTAAATGTCACTTTATAAAGAGGTGTGGATCTTTAATATAGAGAATCGTAAATAGGTGACATTTATAAACTAAGCTTCCTTTTTGTATTTCTCCTTTCAACAGCAGATACAATGATGCTTTCTTGTTAAAGTGCATAATGACAAAGGGAACTTTTAAATAACTGTAATTTTCCTTGATTTCAGCAAGGTTTGGATGTTTTGTCCCTAAATCTCTATCATGTATAGTTTTACTTGCTTGCTCATTTTTTCTCTTTTCTATGACATGTTTGAGATTAAATGTTAACAAACTTTGCCTTGCTTTGAAGGCATACCTTTCTCGGGATTTGATTGCTAGACTGAGATTAGAGTGCAATGAACTAGAAGAAAGGGTAATTCTCTTCTTTATCTTTTTAATTTGTAGCATGCAGCTGGAGCAATGTATTAATACTACCCTTATCGGATCGCAAACTAATACTGCTTTGGTTGTTTGTGTGTTTGCATTTTGTCTTCCCCAGCAACTATTGGGCGTGACTTTTAACAATTGGCAGCAGTTTAAAATAATTGCTGCGTAGAATTATAGGCCCCAGTATTTACAAGGAGAGAGCAGTGCAAGGGAGTGAGGAGAAAACCAATAAGGCCAGGGATGCATAGGTTTGCTGAATATAATGGTAGGAACTCATAATTTCTTTTTTGGCTATTTTTCACCCAGGAGCCAACCACAGTGGCAGGTTGGAAAGCTGATGGCACAAGGGCAAAGAAAGAGACCGTTAAGGATGGTGTGTGGCAGTTAGATGGGGGGGGGGAGAAGTAAAGATCAGGGCTTGGGAGGTGAACGGTTTCAGGAGAGAGGGAGGTAGAGATTGAGGCTTCAAAGGTCGTCATCACAAGTACTTGGGAGCGAGGTATGGGGAGAATGGAGGGAGGTCACCAATCGCGAGAGAGAAGAGAGCGGCTGCAAGTGGCAGAAGGCTTGAAGGGCTGGGGAAAGCATACCTGCTCCAAGTTCTGCTACTTTCACGACACTGTTAAAATTGCAATGGGTGAGTATGTGATGGGTTGAAGATTGTTCCCCATTTAAAAATGTTGTAAACTCCCTTCCCTGACACTCTACTGTCTGTTGGGGGAAGGTTAACATGGAGGCCATAGAGTTTTTAAAGGAGGCGTTTTGGGCCCACTACATTTCTGTCCCCTGAAGGGACTCAAAACAATCCCATTTCCAAACCGGTTTCCCGTACAGACATTAAAATACAATTTAAACATTATGTAAGTGCGGCAAAACAATGGCACATGAAATTTTATATATTTAAGAATAAAGTACTGAGCACAGCCAGCTGAGATTATTCATGAAAGCCCCACTTTCTCACCCCCTCGCCGGGGGTGACCTTTGGGTTAAGTCACCACGGGTCAGTTAGCTCTCAAAAGGGGAGAGCAGCCTATGGTCATCTGGGACTGTGGCGACATTTACACTGACATTTTTTACTGAGCACAGGAAGGAAAAATGACTTTGGAAAGCAGCTATTAATAGATTGTTGAGCTATATAGAGTAGTGAAATATGAGAATCTGAACAACAACTATCCGTAACTAGTAAAATGTTCCAGGGCATTTACAGGAGCATTATCAGCCAAAAAACTAACATTGAACCACATTGAGATATTAGACAAATGATCAAAACCTTGGTCAAAAAGGTAGGTTTTAAGGAACGACTTGAAGAAGAACAGAGGAGGAACCCAGGGATTTGGGATGGAAATTCCAGTGTGTGGTGGCTAGGCAGTGAATAGCTGCCAATGGTGTGTGTGTGTGTGTGTGTGTGAGGGGGGGGGGGGGGGGGGGGGGTGCGTGTGCGTGTGTAAATCGGGGATTTTACATTGGAGGCATACAAATATCTCTGAGGGTTTGAGGGCTAAATGAGTTTACAAATAAGAGGGGCAAGGAGGCATTTGAAGTCTCGGTTATGAACTTTAAATTCAAGGCATTTCTAGACCCAAAGCCAGTGTTGGTTAGTGAGCTGGATGAGTGGGACTTGGTAATGGACTTGGGACTAGAGTGCTGGATGAGTGGGACTTGGTAATGAATTAAGATATGGGCAGCTGAGTTTTGGATGAGCTTAAGTGTATAGATGATGGGATGCTGGTCAGGAGAGGTTTAAAATAGTTGAGCTTGGAGCCAACAAAATCATGGATGAGTGTTTCAGCAGCAGATGGGATGAAATAAGCAAAGACCCTGATGTGGAAATATGTTCACAGAGTATAATCTGGTTACATCTTTGATGGCGGATAGGAAGGAAGATGAAATATATGGTGAAGGAATACGGTTCAATTTTCAGTTTGTTGGCAATGACTAAGATGAACGATTTGGCATGACACAATTATCATCAATCATAAACAACTTCACAGTGGACTAAGGGGCAATGTTTGCTGTTCCTAAACAGTGTCAGGAAAAGTCCACAAGCCCAGTAAGTGTCCTCCCCATCACTCAAAGGTCCAAGAGTAATATATCCAGGTTTGCTACTGATAGGTGGGATAGATGGAACTGTAAGCTATGAGGAGGATGCACAGAGGCTGCAAAGAGATATAGGCAGATTAAGTAAATTAGCAACAAGGGTGGCAGATGGAAGTGTGATATTTACTTTGATAATAAGAATGGAAAAGTAGATTCTTTTTTAAAGTGTGAAATTTTTAAACATTGATATTCACAGGGACTTAGGCATACTCATTCAAGGAATGCAGAAAATTAGCATGCAGGTACAGCAAGTAATTAGGAAGGCAAATGGCAGATTTACCTTTATTGCAAGTAGACTAGTACAAGAACTAGGAAGACTTATGACAAGTATATCAGGCTTTGCTGAGATCATGGGCGGGATTCTCTCAGCCCGGGGCCAGGCCGGAGAATCCCTGCGACCAGCGCAAATCGCGCCCCGGCGCCGGCACACGATTCTCCGCAGAGCGGAGAATTGGCGTGGCGCCGGCCAGGGGCCGCTCTATGCGGCCAGCCCGCCGATTCTCGGCACGCCGGGGGGGGGGGGGTCCGACCCCGGGGGAGGCCTCTGATGTAGTCTGGCCCGCCGATGGCGGGCCGGCCTCTCTGGCTAGGGGCCTCGTTTCTTCCACGCCGGCTCCTGTAGTACTGCGCCATGTTGCGTCGGGGCAGGCGCAGTGAAGGAAGGCACTGCGCATGCGTGTGTTGGCGCCAGCGCCAATGCATATGTGCGCATTGGCGCCGGTTCCACTGCACGGGCGCGGATCCCGTGGTGCCCACTTTGCGCTGGGATCAGCAGCTGGGGCGCTCCAGTGCCATGCTGGCCCCTTTTGCGGGCCAGAATTAGTTGTCGGGTCGGCCCGTTCACGCTGTTGTAAAATGTTTACGACGGCGTTTTCGGTGGCGTGGACACTCTGGAGAATCCCGCCTCATGTCTATATACATTGCACAGACGTGGTCTCCATTTCTAAGGATGAATATGCTTGCCTTGGATGCAGTGTAGCAAAAGTTCATTAGGTTGATTCCTGGATGAAGTGGTTGTCCTGTAATGACTGAGTAAATTGGACTTCTGCTCGGGAGTTTAGAAGAATGGGAGGTGATCTCAGTGAAACAGAAGGACTTGATAGGGTGGACACTGGGTGATTGTTTTCCCTGTCTTGGGAATCTAGAGCACTGCACAATTTCCAAATAAGGGGCCCATCATTTAGAACTGAGATGAGAAGAAATTGCTTCACTCAAGAGTTTTGAATCTTTGGAATTCTCTGCTACAGAGAATACACCAAAATGCTCCCTCATATTTGAGGCTAAGATAGATTTTTTACCTTTAGGGGAATGAAGAGATATGGGGAGCATGTGGGAAAATATAGTTCAGGTGGAAGACCGGTCATGATTGTATTGATCGAAGGGTCAGGCTCGAGGAGCCATTTGGTCTGTTCATCCTAAATCGCTTCTCAACAGAAACATATCTAATATTTTGTGGCTAAATATATATAACCGTCATTGCAGTAAATTGACTTGGACTTGATCATTCTTTAATTTAGAGGCTCTCCAGCCATTTTGCTTCTGAGGTTCCTCGCATGTTCTAAAAATTTTACGGACCCCTGTAGCACAAGTATATTCTCTGGATAAAAATGAGTTCCACAATTCAACATATGTATTTATTATTTTTGTTTTAATAAGTGTGAAACCTGTGCTGGTGCTGAACAATATTTTTTTATGATGTGGAGATATCTTGGATAAGTACACGTCACATAGCTTAGCACCTTATTTTCTTTGATTTAATTCATTGCTGAAAATCCAACTTTGTCCAAGTAAGCTACTCTTGGGGTGGGTGTGTAGCAAGACTTAATTATTAGTCTGATGTCTGCGGCATGGGAAATGTTGCGACTGTGGATCACATGGGGTGGAGGGTTGGATGTGATGAGAGTCAAAAAGGTGTTCCTAACGGGCTGTGTGGATGAGACCCCAAAAGAGAAGACACCATGGTGCCGAGTCTGTGAAGTAGGAGGGGCAGCCTGAGTAAGCAGGGATATTTCCTTTGCATATCCCTGAAGCAAAAGGCAGTTGTGCACTCCAACTTTCTTGAGACTAGGACGTTGTGAATCTTTTGTGACCAGAATATGAAGGTTGTAGAGATCTTACTCATCAGGGGCTGGGGAGACCTTGAGTACCTGCCCAGTCAATGGAGGAGGGTAATGATAACTCACAGTGAGGAATAGTCTGTGATGCTCCTCAGCTATTGTTTATGTCTGACTCCTGCCTGTCTGTTGCCAGCACGTAGCCACCCCGGCTCTTGTCAGAGTGAGGTTTAGCCCTACATTGCTTTGTCTGTTAGCTCTAGAAGAGGATTGGGGCGAGGGTCAAGGGTTCACTGAATCATGCTCGAGTCCCATCACTGCAAATGAAACATTCACAGTGAGTAGACCTAACCGTCTGTCTGACATTGAAGACCAGTGAGAAGAACTGTCCAGATGGAGAGAAGCGCTAGCCACAGGGAGGAGGGCTAAATAATGTGAGGCTTTAAGGTGGTGAAGAACAATAATATTTAAATCAGTGACATGTGCAGATGTTACAAATGATGATGCCCCCAACAGCCTGTGAGTAGCTTCACCGTGTTCATTCTGTGTGCCTACAATTCCTTATACTTGCGGAACCCCCCCCCCCCCCCCCATAAAGTCTGGCTGTGTTCCCAGGGTGCATATCCGAGTTGGAGACGGCTTTCTACACCCTGTTACCTGAGATTCCTTGGACCTGGAGGACCTCGGCCGACTTTGTGGTGACACTCGTGTTACCACATCACTCTGTTCTACCTGCTCTAACTGATGCGCTGGTCTCAGGAAAGGGGGATTCAGATGGAAGATGATAGGCCCTTGGGTGGAAGTCCCGGGGATGTGCTCCAGTGTATCCTCCTTCTGATGATTGTGGTCCCCTAGGTTTCTCCATGGGATAGAGGGGCATCTGGACTGAGCTCCTGAAGCCTCAATGTCATCTGCTGCTGCCAGTCCTTAAAACCTGTATTGTCTGCACCATGCAATTCAAGCCCTCAGCCATGGTCATCAGGAACTGACCCATGCTTCGGAGTTCTCCCACCATGGATCTGACCTCTTGCCACAGGTTTTCCACAGTGGATGGTGTCTTGTTATGCTCTTGGCGTAGCATAAGCTGCTTCCTTGATGTTCGCTCTGATAAAGGAAGGTTCAGACGTGGGCATAACTTCACGTTTATTAAACTATTTACAATTCTCCTACTCGGATTCGCCACTGCTGTTAATCCTTCGATAGCTACTCAGACTGACAAACCAGTCCATTACAATCCACGTAGTGGGAGTGATATTGAATCAACTCACTGAGTGTCTCCACTGGAAAGAGGAAGATCATGTGTGCTGTGTCCTTTATTTATGGGTTGGTGTAATGCCCCCCTGCGGTAGTGTCACCTCTGTGTGTATCATGAATGCCCATTGGTCGTGTCCTATCTTACTGACCTATTGGTCAGTGTGTGTCTGTGTGTCATGTCTCTGGTGCTCCCTCTAGTGTCTAGCTAGTCTACGTGTACTTACATTAACCCCTTGTGTATCTACAGTGATGCATATCACCACAGATGGCACCCTTGTAGTGTAATAATCTAATATTTATTAGTGTCACAGGTAGGCTTACATTAACTCTGTGAAAAGCCCCTAGTTGCCACATTCTGGCACCAGCTTGAGTACACAGAGAGAGAATTCAGAATGTCCAATTCACCTAACAAGCACATCTTTTGGGACTTGTGGGAAGAAACTGGAGCACCCGGAGGAAACCCACGCAGACACTGGGAGAACGTGCAGACTCTGCACAGACACTGACCCAAGCCGGGCATCAAGCCTGGGGCCCTGGCATTGTGTGAAGCAACGGTGCTAACCACTGCTACCATGCTGTTGGCCTGAGTCCCATACATTGCCAGAAGCACCATGTATGTGTTCACTTTTAAGGCGTGTATTCAAGGAGAAGAGAGAGGCAGAGGTTTTGGAAAGGAACTGCATTAAAAGGGCTACATTTCCTACCGGAGTGACACATTGCTGGTTTGGATGCATTAAAGCTCGCAGGAGAAGTGAAAACCTCCAGTTGGGCATTACATTTATTACTGGATTGCTAAAGATAATTGCATGGAGTGACAGGGTCATTTGTCCAGTACAAGAGGTGCTATTCCATATTTGGTGGGAGATTGTGGTGATTCAAGTAAACTCCTGACATATGGGAATAAAGTCATAGAAAGAAAAACAGAGCATAGTTATCAGGGGAGATAAAATAGCTTGTGAAGATCTTTGGGAACCTTATTTCATGTTACCAAACACTTAATGAAAACTTTATGGCAAAATTAAAAACTTTCGGATCCACAAAAAAATGGAAGCAGAAGAAACTCAATTCACCTCTTAACAAAATGTCTACCACAATGGACTCATGGGAGGTAGGAGTGCTGTGGAACCAGGCAAACTGAAACCCATCATTTTAATGGAAAGATTTTTAGTAGAGAATTGGTGGAACTCTAAACTGCCACTTGCATGTGTCACTGTAATTTTAAATGTGATAGGGCTGTGGTTAAAATTTACATCAAAATACTTTAACATTGTTGACAGGTGATTGGCAGGCATGCCTTCAGCCACCTAGCCTAAGCGCAAGATTTCCCATCTAAAACCTTTTGATTGCTCCACCTTTATAACCCCTTAAATCTCACCTCTTTGACAAAACATAGTCACTAGTCCTAATTGCTTTTTGTCCTTTTTTTTGTCTTATGCTTCTGGGAAAGGTCTCAGGACTTTTTCCAATGTTAAAGGCCCTGTGTAAGTGCAAGTTATTATTGATGTATCAATTTTAATAATTGTGAAGCATTTTTTGAAGGAAATATTTAGTAGACGAAGGATTTTCTGTATAGTCTTTATCAAAGAAAAATTGTGATGGTTTCTTTCTATTTAACGTATACAGGTTGCAGCTCTACAAGAAGAAAAAGGCAGTTTATTAGTAGAAAACCAAGCGCTTATGGAGCGCCTCAATCAATCTGATTCTATTGAAGACCCCAACAGCCCAGCAGGACGTAGACACCTTCAACTACAAACCCAGTTGGAACAACTACAAGAAGAAACCTTTAGGTATTAATAACAAAACGCCATTGCTTTGCAACTATGCAGTGCCAAGCTTCTTTCTCTGATCCTAGGGCCATCCTCACTGCCAATAAGTCAGTATATCTGTTGATGCTCCTTGATATATTTACATTTCTGAAAAACTAAGCCTCAGGAGAGTGATCACCATGCCCATGATCAAACAATTTAGAAAGGCTGCTTCCATCTCCCTGGCCCAACAATACTCCTACCTCCAGCCTGGGTGCATTACCTCATTTAGTGTAGATGAGAGATTAAATGTGAGACCTTGTGATCTTTCAGGCTTAGTACCAGGTCAAATGTATTCACTGAACTTTTGGTAAAAGGCAGTTGCACAGGTTCCATGCTTGGCGTTATAAATTGTGAGCAAAAGTATTCCATTCTTGAAAACTTAACATCCTTGAACTCAACAAGAATAGAAACATAGAATTTCTACAGTGCAGACGGAGGCCATTCGACCCATCAAGTCTGTACCGACCATCTGAAAGAGCACCCTCCCATAGGCCCATAGCCCTGTCCTATCACTGTAACCCCATAACCCCACCTGACCTGCACATCTTTGGACATCAAGGTCAAATTTAACTTGGCCAATTCACCTAACCTGCACATCTTTGGACATCAAGGTCAAATTTAACTTGGCCAATTCACCTAACCTGCACATCTTTGTACTTTCATGTCGACACTAACAAAAAGATTATCTCCATTGTGTTTTCTCTTTATTACCAACAAATATAAGTGTATTGTCACCTGCCCCGGACAAGGTCCCCCAATTTGTTATGATTCCAGACGGGCTGCCTCAATAGGCTATCAGACGAGGAGGGTGAACTGGCTCCCTGTCTTTATTTAACCTCTCAGTTGGTCGCAACAAGATTACTTTGAAAAGGATCCTTCCTTTGTGGATATATGCTCCTAGTACAAATGGATTTATGTTTCAAATGGAGGCAATTTAAATCAGGCTTTCTTAAGTTTGTCATGGGAGTGTCTCTTTAAGAAATGTGTTTTTATCAAATGACTTCAGTGATGTCATTGTGTGGGTGGAACTGGGCTGTGGCTCTGACTTTTACTTTTGTTTTGAGCTGGGAGCTGGCTGTGGCTCTGAGTTTTATTTTTGGTTTACACAGTTGGAAGCTGGATTCAGACAAAGAAGGTTTCTCTTGTCTCTCTCTGTGTGTTAAAAGATGTCCAGATCACTTGATAATTTAACAGTGATACCTGTTTTCTGGAAAGAATTCAAACCTACTGTTTTGGTAATAGTTGTTTTTGGTTTATTGGATGTTGTTATCAAATTGAAACAGTTGAAAGGGAAGTTATTAGGATTATATATCGAGAGAACTGTAGCTGTGTGGGGTATTTATGTTTGTAGTTGATAAAAATGCTGTGTGTTTATTGAAATGTTAACTGAATTCGTAGAATACACTTTGTTTTTGATTTTAAAATACTTAAGGCCTCTGTTGAATAACACCTGAGAGGGAGACCCTTGTACTCCTCCTGACAAAAATCTATAATAGGTGTGGGTCAGGTGAACTCCGTAATATTCTTTGGTATTTTCTAAACCCCTGGCCCATAACAAGTTGAAGAAATAATGAATTCATTAGTTATTAAAATGCAAGAAGAAAATAATAAAAATAACATGCACAGATTAGAAACAAGAAATGAGTCCAAAAATAAAAGTTTAAAAATATATACAAATCAGTCTTTAGTTTGTCCATGAGGCCGTAGATGGTGAAATGTTGTAGTTATTAGCTTGGGTGATTCTGGTAGCGCGGGTTTTGGCAGTTGAACAGTTAGTTTGGAAATTCTTGGTCCTGCAGGTTAGCTGAAAGGACTTGTCCTATTCGACTGTGGCTTTGCTGACTTGACTTCCAGCAATGAAGAGCGATCTTTTATCTGCAAGCAGCTGGGATGCCTAGTCGATGTTCCTCAGCTGTGACTTACACAACAGAATATAGCTACTGTATCAGACTAACACTAAAAGAGACCAGAGTTGGAGTTGTTTTTTTAAACCTTTTCCCTTGTGTATTCCTGAAAGGAGAAAATGACGACTGTGCCTGGGATATAAGTTTCTTTTGTTGCTCGTTGTGCTAAGTGTGCTTTACACTTAATTTGCTCTGTTTTATAACCTTTGCTCTAGAGTCGCCAGGTATCTTTATGATACCACCACGAGGTTCAAGTTCAACTGCTGATCAATAACTCAATACACCAGTTAGTAAGGTTCAAATCAAAACACATTTATTATATACACAGTGAATCGCTACTCATGCATAAAATACTACTCACTAGACTATCTCTAACACTAAAAGGCCAATACTTAGCTTTGGAAACTGGCCCACCAGGTCATGGGAACAAATGGCCTTTTGTTCGATTCTGAGTCTGCAGGCTTCCAGCTGGTATGGACTAATGGTTAGGAGCGCCTATCTCGTAGCATGCGTTGACTGGACACTTATTTGTTTGGTGCAGCTGCTAGGCAAGTCACGGTCAAGAGTTGTTTCGAGCTGCTGAGAGACCCTGCCAAGAAGATCGAACTGAACTTGGAGACTCTATTTTATAGTCCCCAGATGCTTCGCGCCTTTTTGGGCGGACCCCGTACCTGGTTCCAATTGATTGGACCATGTTCCAATCAATTGATTTGATTTCCCCAATTCTGGGGCTGTTCCCTGATCGCTGGGCGGTTCCTAAGTGTCTGTTGGCCTTCCTTTGTCTTGGCTCCCGCTGACGCCGAGGAGTCTGGCTTGGCCTCGATTATCTTAAATGTTTCCAATTGTTCCCGGGGATTGCTCATCAATATGTAGATGGTTGTTAGTTTCAGTGCTGTCTGGGTTTCTGCAAGTTCTAATATACAGGAAATTTTGCACCTGCTTGTTTTCCTGCGTTTGGCCATTTCTCCCTGCATTCTTAGCTGATCTCCATTTTAAAGTCGGGAAATGGCCAACCCAGGTGGCTACACTTTTTTTAATTGTTTTTTTTCAATTAAGGGACAATTTAGCATGGTCAATTCACCTACTCTGCACATCTTTTTGTGTTGTGGGGGTGAGACCCACGCAGACATGGGGAGAATGTGCAAACTCCATATGGACAGGGACCCAGGGCTGGGATCAAACCTGGGTCCTTGGTGCAATGAAGCAGCAGTGCTAACCACTGCACCACCGTGCTGCGTGTCTCGGATATAAGTTTTGGTCTCTGATGAGGTCGTAATCGGCTTCCATTATCTCCACAGGAGATTGTAGTTCAGTTTCTGCACTGTATCTTTTCCATTGTTTCGCTTGGAACGAAGTACAATCCACCTAAGAATTCCAGCAAGCGTCACTTTGCAGTCACAGCCGATTTTTGCTTGTATGTCCTTTTTTAAAAACTCACATATTATTTAAAAGTTTGATGTGTCCATATGTAATTCAGGGCTATAATCTGTTGTCATAAGACATATCAATTAATAATTTGTATCACTAATTTGTTGCAGTATTAAATCTAGATGGGCTCAAGTATTTAAAAGTAATATATTGTTCATTTTGTATGATTATGAATTTCAGATTGGAAGCAGCCAAAGATGATTACCGGATTCGATGTGAGGAACTTGAGAAAGAAGTCTTAGAACTACGACAGCAGAATGAAGAGCTTACTAGCCTGGCAGAAGAAGCCCAGTCTTTAAAGGATGAGATGGATGTCCTTAGGTATTAAAGTTTTGCATCCTCCTTTTCATTTCTTTGATTTGTATCTCTTAGTTTTTCCTCACATATTATTTAGTTCTTCAGTTGCCTTTAATAGGAAACTCAATCTCAATGTTTTAGTTTCCTTGTATTATTTAAATGTTATTCGGAAGTTCTGTGGAATATTATGAATTAAAACTTGTTTATTAACTTTTTGCTTTGGCCTTTTCAAAATCCAATTACACATTCTTCCCTCAATTTTGAACATATTTAATTTTCTTCTGTTAAGTCTCATTCAAAGAAAAGTAAATCCTATATTATAATGATTACTACTCCTCAATTACTCGCCAAAATCCTCTGCTAAACACCATTCCAACAGCATCGTTACTCAAGCTTGACGTGTGACTGTTCGCACTTTCACTCTCCTTTGAAGTTGCCTTGGAGCTTTTGAAACTTCCATGAGCGCAATCTAGTATTCTAGAGCCCTCACCTAAGTAATCAACACCACTAGGACTAGTTCATCCTCTGAGTATTAGTATAATGGAAGTTAATGTTTGTTTCTTGTATGTATATATTTTTTGGTTTAAGTAGTTTGTGTTATGATTATGTTTCACTTTGGAGGTTGATATTATTCTGTTGCCCTTTATCAAGTACCTGATGCCATCACAATTTCTATTTGCTAGCTGTTTCATATTTTAATAAACTATTGTCAGATTAGGCGACAAGTAGTGTTTATGTGACTGTATTTCAACAAAATTAATTGGCTGTGAAGCATTTTGGTACTCCTTGAGGGCATGAAAGATGCTTTATAATCTTTTTTTGTAGGCATTCTTCTGATAAAGTGAGTAAATTGGAGGGCATGGTAGAGTCTTACAAAAAGAAGCTAGAGGATCTGGGTGACTTGCGTCGACAGGTGAAGCTCCTTGAGGAAAAGAATACAATGTACATGCAGAATACAGTCAGTCTAGAGGAGGAGTTACGGAAAGCAAATGCTGCGCGAGCACAACTGGAAACATACAAGAGACAGGTATGAAATGACACAACATGTAATGAATGTATATTGAGTTTTTAATTATACATTAGAGAAGCAGATATATCTGAAGAAGTATGTAACATTCAAGAGGTAACATCCTGGGCAAGATCCAGATAATAGTACATAGAAAACATAGAAACAAAGAAAATACAGCACAGAACAAGCCCTTCGGCCCACGATGTTGTGCCGAACTTTTGTCCCAGATTAAGAACAAATTAATCTACACCCCTGTATTCTACCGTAATCCATGTACCTAACCAGTAGCCGCTTGAAAAGTAATAAAGAAAGAAATTGTGATATAATGCTGGAGACAAAAATTGATAAGTCTAGAGCAAACTGCAGGTTGGTTAGTAGTAATGGAGGGAATAATCATACATTTTGGTCTTGTTCCCTTCTACAGCATTGAAAAATAGAAGATAAACTGGTACTTTAGTAATGTCAGAAATGAGGTGGGGGAGAGGGGGGAGATAGTCAACCAAATGCACAAACTATTGATTGTGTTTATTTTAAATTATTCTTGGCTGTTGGCAATGCTGACACCTCGTACTCATCCCTCATTACATTAAGATGATCATGGGTGGTGCTTTCTGCTGATAGTCCCTAACAGTTTATTGATTCCTCAACTATGATGCAAAACCAATATGCATTCAGATTAACAGTGAGGATCCAATTGCACCCCTTTGATAAGCAAACAATTTTCTGAGCCCTCTCCATCAACCCAAAACACTAAAACATTTTCTCTCCCTTTGGATACTTATATCACCAGCAATCCCTGCAGTAAACGCAATGGAGGATATGGTAAAATTACTCATCACTATTGTTGGCCCGTCTGACTTCACAGAAAGCTTTAATCAATTAAACAAACTGTTTTATTCAGCTAACATCGGATCGCAATACGAGAACTGGCCAGGTTCTTCGAGGTCCTCTAGAATGGTGTCTCGCAGTGTCAGTCTCAGTTCTGCTGCCGGGGGCTGTTCATGCTGACCCTTTTATAGGCTCTTTACTCAAACCTGTATTCTGTTCTTTCGGTCAGTATATGACTCAGTTATCCTCTTGACTCCATCAACAGTCTGTGATTGACACAATTATCCTTTCAATTCCATCAGCGGTTCATCGTCATACAGCAGCCTGTGACCAGCAAACCAGTTTGAATCAGTCTCTATGGTATTTGACTCATGCTCTGGGTCACGCAGGATCTTAACCCATTGTACTCCAGTCTCAGTCAACAGTCTCTCTTGATGCTTAATTTCTCAAATTAATGCACCACTTCTTCAATGCCTTCAGCCAGCTTCTCATCACAGTTGAACCCCTCTCCAATAGCCCGTGCAATTTAACAAATTACATAAATTGCAATCCACATAATTCCACTAAATCATACAGGCATAGCAAGTAAATTGAGTAACACAGTATAACATTTACACTTCAGTGATTAGGGTATCATTCCTTTGCACATCTTTAAACTCAGTGCAATTCACATCCAATGTTCCCTCTTATGCAGGGTTAACTCCAAATGCAACTGGTGAGTTACCTCCTGCTTCCAACAATTGAATATTATCATAGTGCCAATCACATACAGCAAAGTACAGACTATCAATATAACCTCAGCATGCAAAGCTGTACAAATCCGTCGTTCTTTAGGCTTTTCCTCAACATCATCCTCATCTTTCCCTGTTTCTTGCTCAAACAAGGCTTTTTTTAAGACGATCGTATAAACCTCTGGTCTGATTTGGGCACCAATTAGTAGTATCCAATAGTAGTATCCAATCTCAGAATTTTCCCTTTTTAGGGACAAAATTCCCAAATCTTTAAACTTTGTGTCACGTTTCTGATCCAAGACCAAACCAATTTAGTATTAGCCATAATAGTTTGCAATATGCCAAATTCCAATCTACCTAACCACTATCCAGATACCTTGTTCTCACATGTATACATTTGTATTCAGATTAAAATTCCCACCCCCCCCCCCTCCAAAATACCATGGAATCATGATTCTGACCAGTAACCATGACTGCATATTCATACCTTGAAGATTTTACATCATTAATTACAACTTTTAGATCACCATTTCCCGAGTGCAATTTACTTTTTAAAGAAAAATATTTATTTATTCTCCTCCTTTCTCACATTTTCTCCCAAATTTACACCCACCAACATAAACAATAATTAGTAACAAATATGTCAATCCCCATATCAATAACAACAATCCCATCTTCCCACCAAACCCCAAACATTAGCCTGCATGTTCTCACAAACAAATGACAAAAAGGAATCCGGAATCACCCATAGCTACCATTAACACACACCGCCCACCCACCCACCTCAACTAATGTTCGATGTTATCCCGTTCTTGAAAGTGAATAATGCCCATGAATTGTAGAACCCCTCTATCCTTCCCCTCAGTTCAAACTTAACCTACTCAAGAGTCAAGAAGTCCAACAGGTCCCCCTGCCACGCCAGGGTACAGGGTGGAGAGGTTGCTCTCCAACCTATCAGGATCCGCCTTCGGGCGATCAACGAAGCGAAGGCTACGATACCTGCCTTCCACACCCATTTCCAACCCTGGCTGATCCGGCACCGCAGATATGGCCTGGGGCCCGGGTCCAGTTTCACGTGCACCACTTTAGAAATGACCCGAAAAACCTCCTTCCAGTAATCCTCTATCTTTGGACAGGACCAAGCTCATCCTCACCCTCGTGAGGTGTGCTCTGTATACCACCTTCAGCTGTATCAGCCCCAACCTCGCGCACAAGGTGGAGACATTCACTCTCCGGAGCACCTCACACCAGAACCTCCATATCCTTTCCCAACTCTTCCTCCCCCTTTACTTTGATCCCTTCCAGTGGTGCCTTCTCCTCTTCCAAAATAGCTCCGTAAACTGCTGACACTACCCTCTTCTCCAGTCCCCGTCAAGAGCACCTCCTCCAGCAATGTGGAGGCCGGCTCCACCAGGAAGCTCTGTATCTCCTTTCTGGCAAAATCTCGAACCTGCATGTATCTAAAATTTCCCCCTGCTCCAGCCCATACTTCGCTTCCAGCTCCTTAAATCCTGCAAACCGACCTCTAAGAAACAAACCTTTCAGTGTCTTAATCCCCTTCTCCTCCCATTTCAGAAAATTTCCATCCCACCTTCCTGGCTCAAATCTGTGGTTCCCCGAATCGGCATTTCCCTTGATCCTGCCCCCAACCCAAAGTGTTGGCGAAACTGCCTCCAAATTCTCAATGAAGCTATTATTACCGGACTCCCCGAGTACTTCCCCGGGGCTATCGGGAGCGGCGCTATTGCTAGTGCTTTCAATCCCGACACCCTGCACAAACTGTCCTCCATTCTGACCCAGCTCTGCACCTTCTCCACATTCGCTGCCCAGTAATAGTGCCCAGGTTTGGAAGAACCAAGCCCCCTGCCTGCCTTCCCTCTGTAGCAGCACCTTTTTAACTCTGGCCACCTTCCCTCCCCATATGAACGACGTAATCCTTCTCTGAAAAAAGCCTTTGGCAGGAAAATCGGCAGGCATTAAAAAATAAACAGAAAAAACTCCAACACATTCATTTTAACCGCCTGTACCCGACCCGCCAGTGACAGAGGTAGACCATCCCACCTTGCCAGATCAGCTTTCACTCTCCCCACCAAACTAGAAATGTTGTACCTGTGGAGCCCCCCCCCCCCCCCCACTCCTGGGGAACTTGCACCCCCAGATACCTAAAGTGAGTCCCTGCCCTATGGAATGGCAGCCCCCCCACCCCCGGCCAAGACACCACAAAATACTCACTCTTATCTAGATTTAGTTTGAAGTGAAATTTATGTTTAATTCAAAAAGTTACTACAATTAAAACCATGATTTTAAGGGAAATTTATAACATACTCATCCACACAAATATTTTTATGACACATATTCACTTATTTTCGAAGCTTCCATCTATCTCTACAACATCCCTTTCAACTCAAATCAATAAACAGAGCGCATGTTTTACAAAGAAATAATAAAAAGTCCCGGGTTCTCAAGGACATCTTTCTTCAAGGTACCTCTTGAAACAATGTAAGCAGAAACTAAAAACAAAAGTGAATTTTCACAGTACAATTTGCTACCTTCAGAAAAAATTTAAACCTAACAGCAGCCTCACAGCATGGGAGAGGACTTCCCATATCTCTTACTCCCTCAGAACAAAAGCACAATCGTTTTTTTTTTCCCTGTCCAATGTCCATGTTGTCATAAAATATTTCTCTCACCAATTAATAGAAGAATACAGCAAAGCAGGCAGCCACCAGAGAAATTGCACAAATCAGGGATACCAGAGGCACGTTAGAAACAGAACCAGAAAAGATTAACAAAAAAGGCCTTCTGCCAAGGGCTGTACACCTCAGCTCCCAATGAGGGAGTCCGGGATGAAACAGTTCCTTGATGGACTGGACATACCAGTCGTGGGGGAGGGCAGACAACAGGGCATAAAAGCACCACCAGCACTGGGAGAGATCAAGGACAGCACTAACTCCATGCAGGCGGGAAAGGCACAGGACAAGACGGGTTTCCGGCGAACTTCGGCAAAAGATTTGCGGCAGCACTGGCCCCGCACCTGCTGGAGATGGTCACAGACTCGCTAGCTATGGGCACACTGCCAGCCACGCTAGCATAGGCCTCAATCTCGCTGATGCCGAAGGAATATAAAGACCCAACGGAATGTGGGTCATACAGACCATTCTCACTGCTGAACGCAGATGCCAAAATACTGGCCAAAAGGCTAGAAGACTGTGTACCAGAGGTGGTTGCAGAGGACCAGATGGTCTTTGTCAAAGGTAGACAGCGTATCTTGAACATCAGGCACCTGCTGAATGTGATGATGACCCTCTCTGGGGAGAGAATACCAGAGGTGATCGAGTCCCTAGATGCAGAAAAGGCCTTCGACAGGGTCGAATGGAAATGCATCATAGAGGTACTGGAGCAGTTTGGGCTAGGAACAGGGTTCACCTGGGTAAAACTCCTATACAACGCTCCCATGGCGAGCGTACGGACCAACAGCACCAACTCCTGATACTTCCAGCTGCACAGGGGCACCAGACAAGGATGCCCACTGACCCCGCTGCTGTTCACTCTGGCGTCGAGCCATTAGCAATTGCGCTCAGAGCAGCAAAAAATGGAGGGGGATCCGAAGGGTCAGCAGAGAGCAGAGTCTCACTCTCTGCAGATGACCTGCTCCTCTACATTTCGGACCCACAAAGCAGCATGGACGGAAGCATCGCACTCCTGAAAGAGTTTGGCACCTTATCGGGCTACCGACTCAACATGAGCAAAAGCAAGATCTTCCCGGTACATTCACAAGTAGAGGGGGGGGGGGGGGGGGGGGGGCAGCGCAGCGCTAACAGGACAGCCGTTTAAACAAGACCGACACCAAATTCCGCTACCTGGGATTGAAATAGCCCATGACTGGAAAGGGATCGACAAATGGAACCTCATCTGCAAAGATGGAACACACTTCCACTCTCCCTCACGGGGAGAGTCCAGACAATCAAAATGAACGTACTTCCCAGGTACCTCTTCCTACTTAGATCCATCCCGATCTACGGGGGGGGGGGGGGGGGGGGGGGGGGGGAATGCTAGGATCCCAAAGAATGTCCTACAAAAAGCAAAATCCAGGGGAGGGCTAGCCCTCCCAAACCTACAATCCTACCACTGGGAGGCGATGGCCAAGCGAATGAGGGGATGGATCAAGGAGCCAGAAGCCGAGGGGTGTGCGCGGAAGAGGCCTCCTGCATGGGGATCTCCCTCCGGGCCCTCGCCACAGCGGCATTCCAATCCCACCCAAAAACACTCCAGCATCCCAGTGATGATAGCCACCCTTCAGTCCTGCAATTTGGCCTGACCGAAATGCCGGACGAAGCTCCCATCTGCAACAATCATAGGTTCACACCAGTGCTGACTGACGCCACCTTCAAAAATTGGGGACAGGACGGAGGCACACTGACAGTCAGGAATCTATACACGGACGGCAGGATCGCAACACTGGACGAATGACAGAGAAATTCCAGCTTGCCAGGGGGGAATGAGCTAAGGTACCTGCAACTCAAAAACTTCCTACAAAAGGAGTGAAGGACGTACACACAACCGCCACGACAGACAGTACTGGAAGAGTTACTGGACGCAAGCATACTAGATAAAGGGAACTGTCGCGACATGTATGACCGACTGGTAGAAAGGGCCGACACTGTACTGGATGCAACAAGAAAGGAAAATGGAGGAAGACCTGGGGATTGAAATAGGGTGGGGACTCTGGAGCGAAGAACTGCATAGGGTCAACTCTACCTCCACGTGCGCAAGGCTCAGCCTGACGCAACAAAGGTGGTACATAGAGCCCACTTAACAAGAACCCGTATGAGTAGGTTCTTCCCGGAGGTGGAGGATAGATGTGAACGGTGCCAAAGAGGCCGGCCAACCACACACACATGTTCTGTCTTGCCCCAGACTTGCGGGGTACTGGACAGCCTTCTTCGAGGCAATGTCCAAAGTGGTGTGGATGAAGGGTGGAGCCATGCTCAAAAGTGGCCCGTCTTCGGGTTTCAGACCAGCCAGATCTATTCCTGGGAGGAGGGGCGGAACACCCTTGTCTTTACCTCCCTGATCGCCCGCAAGTTAGAATCAGGTTTGGCTGGCGGTCAGAGCAACCACCCCAAATAGCTTGCAGACTGGCTGTCCGACCTCTCAATCTCTCCAAATGGAGATAATCAAATTCGCCATCCGAGGAATCAAATACGGCTTCCACAGAACGTGGGAGCCATTCACCCAATTTTTACGGGACCTGTCTGTGGCCAACAAACAAGCAGAAGAATAGCCAGGTAGCCAAGAATCAGGGGAAAGTAGCCAAGAGAGATAGACCGGGGCAGGGTGGAGGGGGGGGGGCGGGGGGGGCGGGGGGAGGGGAAGGAAAACCGCTAACTAAGAGAAAGAAAGGTGAACCACAGGAGGGGGGAAGGGGGCAGAGTGGTGAAAGAGACAGGAAACAATAGAGGAACACCAGCGGAAGGAAGGAACGGGAAACGATTACAAACTTGCCATCTACAGCAGCAAGACAGCAAGGAAAATCCAAGCGAAAGATGGGCCCGAACGGCTGAAGCGGAGGTGAACGCGAGACGACAACGGCAGCGAGATCCGCCCTTGAGAAGCAAGTGACAGCACCAACACCAGACCCATCGCGTATTGCCCTCTGTAATTGGTTTCTCCGGCACCAAATCTACCTCCCCAACCCCCCCCCCCCCCCCCCACACCCCCCCCCCCCCCCCCCCCCCCCCCCCCGCCCCCCCCCCCCCCCCCCCCCCCCCCCCCCTCCCAACATACAAACAGATGCCGACTTGTGTGTTCTAAATAATATTGCCAATTGTACAGAGTTGCTGCTGTTGAGCTGGTGCATAATTCCTTACCAGTTATTTTATTTTATTTTTTATTTATTTTTATTATTATTTTTTTCTTGTATGTTTGAATGTGCCCGTCTCTTCTATCTCTTAACTGTTTCAAAACCATTTACAAAACAGACCACAAGGGGTTAAGAAACATTTAAGTGGCACAGACTCTGGATTGCAAAAACACTGATGTCAAAGAAACCTAAGACTATCTATTTCTCTCAGCACAAGAGTACTGAACCATTAGATTTAGCACTTCCAACATCCACTCGGTGACAGACTCTGCAGCACAGATGTACATAATCAAACAGGACACTCTGTTAAAATACAGAAAGAGAAGCTGAACTCACTCAGATACACACGAGTACGATTTTACTTGGCATTTACTTTCGATTTTCATTTGATTTTTATCAGCTGGTTACCATGTTAGATCATAGGTCATAGATCATAGAATTTACAGTGCAGAAGGAGGCCATTTGGCCCATCAAGTCTGCACCGGCTCTTGGAAAAAGCACCCTACCCAAGCTCACACCTCTACCCTATCCCCATAACCCAGTAATCCCACCCAACACTAAGGGCAATTTACCATGGCCAATCCACCTAACCTGCACATATTTGGACTGGGAGAAAACTGGAACACCCGGAGGAAACCAACGCTCACACGGGGAGAGCATGCAGACTCCACACAGACAGTGACCCAAGCTGGGAATCGAACTTGGGACCCTGGAGCTGTGAAGCAGTTGTGCTAACAACTATGCTACCGTGCTGCCCATGGGTAAAATCCTCTGGTCCCCACTTGAGTTTTTCACTAATCGTCACCTCTGGGTAAGACAGCCAGGATATAGTTATGGTCAGCGATATGATTCTTACCTGGATCCTCCTCATCTTCCTCTCTTCATTTCCCCTGCTGTTTTGACACAAAGGGCGGCACAGTGGCGCAACAGTTAGCACTGTTGCTTCACAGCGCTAGGGTCCCAGGTTCGATTCCCGCTTGGGTCACTGTCTGTGCGGAGTCTGCACGTTCTCCCCTTGTCTGCATGGATTGCCTCCCACAAGTCCAGAAAGATGTGCTTCTTAGGTGAATTGGACATTCTGAATTGTCCCTCTCCGTATCTGAACATGCGCCGACTAGGGGCTTTCACAGTAACTTCATTGCAGTGTTAATTATTTTTGGTATCCTTTGCTGTCACTATTTCACATATTTTTAAAAAATCAATTTAGAGTACCCAATTATTTTTTTTTACAATTAAGGTGCAATTTAGCGTGGCCAATCCACCTAACCTGCATATCTTTGGGCCGTGAGGAGAATGTGCAAACTCCACTCCGACAGTGACCCAGGACCGGGATTCGAACCCGGATCCTCAGCGCCGCAGTCCCTGTGCTATCCACTGCATCACATGCTGCCCTTCCTATTTCACATATGTGAGATAAACCAGAATATAATATGTTGCCTGCTAGCTGGGAACGTGGGGGTCCCTGGATCAAAAACCATACAATCTCCACAGTCTACTCACATAGGTGGTCGGGTGTTCTCCCCTTTCCTGCTTATATTCATGTAATCCTTCAACGGGATCTCCCCTATGCCATTCTACAGCCTGTAAGATAGTGTCCTACATCTCCTGTAATGTACCTTCTCCATTATTTTGAGGCTCTGGCAGAGCCAAATGTGGCCTCAAATAAAGAGTGAGGGTCCGATGTTGATTCCAATGTCGGTACTTGTTTAGTTATTTTGGTTAACTGGGAAGCTGTGAAGGGAGTGGTGCAAGTTGTTGGTCCCACTTGGACCTGTTGAGCCAGGGCTGGCTGACCCACAATTGTTCCAGTGGTTGATTCCTAGTAGTAACAATGGGGTGCATGGGGGAGGGGGGGGGGGGCTCAAATGGGGCATGGGTCCCCCAGTCTTCCTCCGATTCTGTTTCCTCAGTATATCTCCTTCCTTCCTCATTTAAACTTCCCTAGTCTATTTCGTCTCTTGTGTCCTGGGGTTTCTCCCTTCATGGCACACATCATTTCCTGCCTTATTGACAATTGTCACCTTAGTTTCTCTAATTCCCTATTACACTGTCTATGGACTTCTTGCCCCATTGAAGGTGCCTTTAGTGCATTTTGTAAAACTCTCAAAGCTGCCTGTAAATCTTCATTTTTTCTGTTGTTCAGATTCCTTTATGATTTTACCCTTTTCCTTTTCTATTTTCTCCTTTTCCTGTTGTGCTTTCTCACATTGTGCCAGAAACTGACTCAAATTAACTCCGTGCTTGGGTATTGGTTCTCATCAACTGTGTTCCTCTCTTCAACTTTCTTTCTCCTATTCCTTTAATCTCAGCTCCTGTCCTTTATTCTCTTTTCTCTCTCCTCTGTCCACAAAAGGATTTGTTGAACTAATATGCGCATAGAACATTACACTCTACCAGCATACTTATCAGATCGTGATACTTCCGTTCAGAGAACTGGCCAGGTTCTTCCAGGATCTCTTGCTTATAGTCTCTTGTAGTATTGGTCTCGAGTCCTGATGCTGGGGACAGTTCATGCTGACCCTTTTATAGGCCCTTTACTTGAATCTGCATTCTGTTCTTTTAGTCAGTATATGACTCCATTATGCTCCTGACTCCAACAGTCTGCGATTGATACACAATTATCATTTAATTCCATCAGTGGTTCATCTTGTCATGCAGCAGTTTATGGCCAACAAACCAGTTTGAATCAGCCTCGTTAGTATTTGACTCATGCCCAGGGTAACGCAGGCTGTTAACCCATTATATTCCAGTCTCCCTTTACAACACCTCAGTCAACACTATTCAGACCCAGAGAAGTACATGGAAGAAGATAAGATATTGTTCTTGAAGTAGAATTTTGTTGGAACAATGTAAATCGCCAAGGACATAAAGGTTAGGGTGAGAATGAGGCAGAGAGCTAAACTGATAGACCACAGTGACATTTTTATTTTAGTTTGTCCCTGCTGAACGCACCCTTTTTTTCATGATGCTTTTCAAATTTTTCCGTTCTGATGAAAGATACAATCCTGAAACTTTATACCTCCTGGCATTGCGCTGATACAGAATTCATCTTCATTTCCCAAAATCAGAGGGCCATAAAATTATGAAGTACAGCCATCAGTAACTACATCTGGCTTAATAATTTCCAGCATTATGCCTTCTCACCCACAATAATCTATAATTCAAAGATCATCTCGAAACACAAGAACTTTAATGTTCCTTTTTCCTTGACCAATTATTTCCTTGCACGCACTCACTTTTACTGAATTATAAGTGCTTACAGAGTTATTTCCTTACTATATTCCAAGATCAGGATGCACAGCCATACAGTTATTAATGTAATATCATAGTAGTTGCAAGTGCTTATAAAGCTATCGTCTATATATTGAACTTGATCTTTACAGTACTTTCGTTTGAAAGAATGCCATAGATTTTTATTTCAAAGCAGGAAATGCCTTTGAATAAGACAGGCGTTTTTCTACTGCAGAAAACTCGATGCATCAGAATATATCAAGAGTTAGTGAGTGATTTGCATCACCAATCACGGACAAGGTTTCTGAATGTTAGGTGTTTTTATATTGGTTCCCTGACTACTCCAAATCACAGTCTTCATTGTTTTCAGTGAAATCATCGCAAATCATTCCCTGTTAGTAAAACCATGCATTAGGCTGTCGGGTATGAAAAGCCAGAACTTTTCCTATAAAATAGAGAAGCACTTGAACACACACCCAGCCTTGTCTTATTGTTGTAGAAATTAGCAATTTAGTGATAACAAGAGTTATTACGATGTGCTTAGCCACTCTTATCTATTTTTGGATTGAAAGTTCAGTTACTTAGATTGGATTTTATAAACTCAATTTGCCAAATGCCTGTGTACAGCAGTCAAGTTGCTGTCTCTGATTTATAGAATTTGTAGAATTTTAATTGTCTGGTAGTAATTGAGCAGAGATATTTTAAATAATATTCTAAATTCTATTCAATTTTTTATCATTGTAGGTTGTTGAACTTCAAAATAGGTTGTCTGAGGAGTCAAAAAAGGCAGACAAAATGGAGTTTGAGTATAAAAGACTGAAGGAAAAAGTGGATACTCTTCAAAAAGAAAAAGATGCAAGTTCCATTTAATTTTAGATTTTGGTAACAAATTCTGACTTCTGAATTTTATTTGAAACAAAGGTCTATCACGGAAGGTTATTATAAATTTAATGTGACACTTGTTTCCAGTAATCTTTTTTACCTTTGTTTTTACAACCAACCTATAGAAATTGAATTGCAACATCAGTTTTCTGAAAATTAATATTCACAGTACTAGTCCTAATGCTCAAAAGTGAGACATATTTATAGATGGGGGAAATTGAACTTGCAAGTAAACAAAGTTTTGTAATGTTCTAGTCTGTATTCTACCTAAAATTCAAATATTTCTACAGAGGTTAAGAACAGAGAGAGATTCTTTAAAGGAGACAATTGAAGAACTACGTTGTGTTCAAGTGCATGAAGGCCAACTTACAGCCGGTCTGTAGTAAAAGCTTTTATTTTCATTTGCTTTAGATTATTGTCTGAATTATTTAGTATTTGATGCAACCAATTTAATCCTGACATCATAACATTAAGAAATCTTTGTATTTCGGATAGGACTTATTCCAATGAACAGTCAAGAGGCATCAGACAGTTTAGCAGCAGAGATAATAACACCTGAAATCAAGTAAGTAAAAGAGTGCAACATTTTTAAAATGGTCACAATATATATTTTCAATAGTGAATTATGTGATTTTAATATAGGCTTGAAAGGAGTTTATATGAATCTGTTATGTTCAATGCTATTTCATTAGTCCGACCTTTGACTGGATCTATACCTTAAAATTCCTTTATTACTATTAGATTAAAGGGCAGTATGGGGGCCCAGTGGTTAGCACTGCTGCCTAAGGCGCTGAGGATCCAGGTTCAATCCCGGCCCCGGGTCACTGTGTGGAGTTTGCACTTTCTCCTTGTGTGCGTAGGTTTCACCCCCACAACCCAAAGACGTGCAGAGCAGGTGGATTGGCTACACAAAATTGCCTCTTAATTGGAAAAAAAAAAATTGGGTGCTCTAAATTTAAAAAAAAAGAAAAAAATTATTATTAGATTAAAAGAGGCGTACAATGCTCCAAAAAACTGTTGAAAGTCTGAGAATTGAGGGTGTTTTAGAAACCAGCAAAAGGCCATCAAAAAGTTGGCAAAAAGAGAGAAAAAAAGAATGAGAGTAAACTAGCCAAAAAATATAAAATAAGGATTGTAAGAGCTTTAATAAGTTTAGAAAAAGGAAGATATAAGCTAAAATTAACATTAGTCTCTTAAGAGTTAGAGACAGGAGAGATTACCATGGGGAATGAGGAAATGGCAGAGGCAATGAATAAATATTTTGTCTGTCTTCACAGTAGAAGACGCAAGTTTCTTACCAGAAATAAACGGTAGCCTGGGGACTAAGAGAGAGAAAATGAAAGAAATTCATATCAACAGAGAAAAAGTATTGGAGAAACTTACAGGACTAATATCCAGCAATTCCCAAGCATGTAATGGTGTATACTCCAGGGTTCTAATAGAGTTGCTGCAGAAATATGATTTTCCAATATTGCTTAGATTCTGGAATTATCCCATCAGATTGGAAATTGGCAAATGTTACATCCACTTTTCAAGAAAGGAAGGAGAGAGAAGACAGAAAACTACAGGACAGTTAGCCTAACATCAATTTTCTGGAAAATGCTGGAATCTGTTATTAAGGAAGTATTAGCAATGCACTTAGAAAAGCATAGTATGAATAGAATATATCAACATAGTTTTAATAAGAGAAATCCTGTCTGACAAATTTATTAGAGGTTTTTGAGGATGTGACTAGTCGGGTCGATAAGCAGCAATGCAGATGTAGTGAAACAATGTTAGTGTGGAGAGATGATCAGTTAACATATAGAAAGCAGAATGTTATGATTCCAGCTGATACTATTGGACACATCAAATCCCAGGGTGGACAGCACGGTAGCACAGTGGTTATCACGGTTGCTCTACAGCAGTGTTCTTCAAACTTTTTTTCCGGGCACCCATTTTTACCAACCGGCCATCCTTCGATCCCAACCGGGCCAACCTTCGCGACCCACGCCGGCCGACCTGCGCAACCCATCATTTTCTCTCACCTTGGTTGCTGCTGACAATAATGGAGGAAATGGTTTTGGGTCCCTTTGGCCCTCGTACACGCTCCTCCAATGGAATCTGTTGGATGAAGGTGAAGCCTTTCAGTGTCGGAAAGTATAGAGTCTCCATCTGTCCAAAGTTTTGCATTTCTTTCCTGTAAAAGTTTATCAAATAAAACCCCCCTGAAATTGTAAAAAAACTCAAAATGAATAAAATAAAATAAAAAAATAAAAATTTAATGAATAAAATAAATGAATAAAACCCTCCCGAACTTGTAAAACTAAAATCTGCGATCGTTTAAAAAAAAAAGCGGCTGCACTGCGCATGCGTGCCCGATCATCGGCGTGCACGCGCATAGTTTTACACATGCGCGCAAGCTGTGACTTTTTTTTTTAAAAAGCAGGCGCACTGCGCATGCACGTCAATGATCTGGAATGCATGCGCAGTGCGGCCGCATTTATTTTACATGTTCGTGGCCATTTCGAAGGCCGCTTGCAGCCGGCGTTGTTAAAAGCCAGCTGCTGCGGCTGTTGCGAGCAGATTTGCATGATATGGAGCGCCATGACGGACAGCTCCGCGACCCTCCCGACACCCACTCGCGACCCACGCGTTTGCCAATGCCTGCTCTACAGTTCCAGGGTCCCAGGTTCGATTCCCGGCTTGGGTCACGGTCTGTGCATAGTCTGCACATTTTCCTCGTGTCTGCGTGGGTTTCCGGGTGCTCCGGTTTCCTCCCACAGTCCAAAGATGTGCAGGTTCGGTGGATTGGCCTTGCCATGCTAAATTGCCCTTTGTGTCCAATAAGGTTAAGAGGGGTTACTAGGGTTACGGGGATAGGGTGAAGATGTGGGGCTTAAGTGGGGTGCTCTTTCCAAGGGCTGGTGCAGACTCTGGGCCAAATGGCCTCCTTCTGCATTGTAAATTCTATGTTCTAACCTGGCCTGATAGATTCTAACTTCTATATTTTGTTTAGAAACGTGGAACACCGAGGACCCAGGTTCGATCCAGGCCCCGGGTATCTGTCCGTGTGGAGTTTGCACATTTTCCCTGTGTCTGCATGGGTCTCAACCTTCACACCTTCGCATGTTGGGTGGATTGGCCACGCTAAATTGTCCCTTAATTGGAGGGGGATGAATTAGGGGTACTCAATTTAAAAAGAAAAGGGGCTGATTGGTTGACAAGTTGACTTTGATCGTGGCGTCACCAGGCACCAAGGAACTGTTATCTCCCAGGCCTATGCCTGAGCACGTATCTTTTACCTGAAGAGAACAATGCGTATGAATATTTATTGTTTCTAAAACGCGTTAAGTCATTCATATTGTGAGCCTCGCTGATTATCTTTTTAAAAATAAATTTAGAGTACCCAATTAATTTTTTCCAATTAAGGGTCAATTTAGCGTGTTCAATCCTCCTACTTTGCACATCTTTGGGTTGTGGGGATGAAACCCACGCAAACACGGGAGAATGTGCAAACTCCACATGGACAGTGACCCAGAGCTGGGATTGAACCTGGGACCTTGGCGCCGTGAGACTACAGTACTACCACTGTGCCACCATGCTGCCCCTCGCTGATGATCATTAGAACATAGAACATACAGTGCAGAAGGAGGCCATTTGGCCCATCGAGTATGCACCGATCCACTTAAGCCCTCACTTCCACCCTATCCCCATAACCCAATAACCCCTCCTAACCTCTTTTGGACATTTAGGCCAATTTATCATGGCCAATCCACCTAACCTGCACGTCTTTTGGACTGTGGGAGGAAACCGGAGCACCCGGAGGAAACCCACGCAGACATGGGGCGAACATGCAGACTCCGCACAGTGATCCAGCGGAGAATCGAACCTGGGACCCTGGCGCTGTGAAGCCACAGTGCTATCTACTTGTGCTGCCCAATCTTAAATTGATTGTTCAACTATTACCACACTTCGGATTGTTCAGCAAATGCTGTCCAATCTCAAAATCACATCTAGTGCTCGGCATTATGTTTTGAGTTTTGCAAACATGGGCTTGTTAAGTGCAGTGTTTTGCCTTTTGTGAACAGCTGCAGGGATGTGCTGTTTGATGTAATATGCTAGTTGGGGTTTATGGCCTATGTTCCTGGCATCGCACTGACACTGATATTTATATACCACATTATTAATTTGTGAATATTTATGATACTCATACTTATCATACTTACGATACTAATTTGTGAGTATTTATTACTCATAATTTATGTACGCTCTTCCTTCCCAAATGCATCACTTCATACTTCATCTGACGTGTGTCTGTCCATTTTAATAATAATTTATTTACTTTGGTTTGGAAAGTGCTATTGAGTGAGCCTTGATGAGTTGCTGCAGTGCATCCTGTAGATGGTACACACTGTTGCCACTGTCCATCAATGGTGGAGGGCGTGAAGATTTTGGGTGGTAGGTGGGCTGCCAATCTAGTGGGTTTTGTTTGCCTGTATGGTATCCAACTCCTTGAATGTTGTTGGAGCTGCAGTTTATCCAGGCAGGTGGAGAGTATTCCACCATACTCCTGACTTGTACCTTGTAGATGGTGGACAGACTTTGGGGAACGGGAAGTGTTACCCTCTGTAGAATTCCCAGCGTCTGATCTGTTCTTGTCACCACAGTATTTATATGGCTAGTCCAGTTCAGTTTCTGGTCAATGGTAACTCCCAGGATGTGAAAAGTGGAGGCTCAGCAATGGTCATGCTATTGAATGTCATGAGGAAATAGTCATTGCCTGGCACTTGTGTGACACGAACATCACAACTCGTATCAGCTCAAGCCTAATTGTCCAGTCATGTGAGCTGCATATGACTGTTTCGGAGGAATCATGAATGGTGCTGAACATTGTGCAAACATCCCCGGATAGGCGCCGGAATGTGGCGACTAGGGGCTTTTCACAGTAACTTCATTGAAGCCTACTCGTGACAATAAGCGATTTCCATTCATTCATTTCATTTGTGACCTTATGATGGAGAAGGTTGTTAATGAAGCAGCTGAAGATTGTTGCACCTAGGATACTGGCCTGAACTGCTGCAGCCATGTAATGGGATTGAGATGATTAACCTCCAACAACCACAATCATGTTCCTTTGTGCTAGGGTTGACTCAAACCAGTGGAGAGTTTTCCCCCAATCCCCGTTGATTCCAGTTTTGCTGGAAACCACATTCATGCAAATGCGGCCTTGATGTCACCCTCACTTCACCTCTGAAGTTCAGCTCCTTTTTCCATGTTTGGATCAAGGCTGAAATTAATCAGGAGCTGAGTGGCCCTGGTGGAACCCAAATGGAGCATCAATGAGCATATTATTACTGAGTAAGTGCCACTTGATAGCATTGTTAACAACCCCTACCGTCACTTTGCAGATAGTTTTTTAAAAAATATTTTTATTGAGATTTTTGCCATTTTAGAGTTAACAAAAGAGATCATCCCGTATTTACATAGGAATAACCTTCCCCTTTTATGGATGGTCGCTCTCCTCCCCCTGCTGTTCAGGGGTTCCCTGGGCGTCATGGATGGTTTTGCATTTTTCCTGGGTTTTGTTTGTGTCGACCCTAGCAGAGCCCTTGGTCGTGAAACTGGTTCTGCTTGTCTGCTGACTAAAATGGACTTTTCCGCCCCGGTGGGGTGGGGGGTGGGGGGCTCCCCTCCCAGGTCTGGGGTGGTGTCCCTCCCCTCCCAGGTCTTGGGTGGTGTCCCTCCTGGGACCAGGGTGATGCCATGGTAGCTTTTCTGTCAGTTCCTCTAACATCATTAATCCGTTTTGCGTTCAGAAGTCCCACAGAGTCAAACCCCCCCCCCCCTCTTAAAGGTGGCGCCCATCATGGCTGGCGCGAACCTGTGATTGCTGCAAATGGGGGCCATAGTCGACATTTCGGTTCGGCCGAAGTGCTGTCTCGTTTGGTTCCCGGTTCGGAGTTGTGCCTACCACCACTAGACTTGTTGAATACTTGGCTGGCAGGGATGGGAACGCAGTTGTGGCAAGGGCTCAGAGAGTATTCTCTGTGCAGGATCTCTCCTCCATCCTCACCCATTCCGTTTTCAGTTCTTTCACCATCCCCTGACCTTTTCTGCTGTGGCTGCCCAGTGGTAGTATTTTAGGTCTGTGAGGCCCCCCCCCCCCATGCTACTTTTATTTCTCTGTGGGACCATTTTGGGGGTCCTTGGTCCCCCCCCCCCCCCCCCCCCCCCCCTCACACACACAACGCACGCGTGCACAATGTCATGATCATTTTGTCGACCGAGTTAAAGAAGGCCTTGGGGATGTAGATTGGTATAGATCTAGACGGGATCTAAACTTTGCCGAGGACCACCTGCATGATGGCCAGCGCTTCCATCACCGCTGCTTTGATTTCAACTTTTATTTCTTCCTTCAGTTCTTTCGTGAGGAACGTCTTCCAACCATCCTTTGGGGGGCCGAGTTTGTCTTTCGGGTCGCTGGTCTCCCTCTCTCGGGTGTGTCCAGGTCTCCCCGCCTCGTGGATCCACCAACCTACTTACTTCTCCTGTCCTTTACTGCCGATTTTTGTTTATCTGCGGCCTCTGGAAGTGCTGCTTCCCGGCATTTCTGCTAGTCTTTGTGTTGAGGGTGAGGGTATGTTTTGGTCATTTTCTGAGGGCTAATTTTGACTGTAAGTGCCTATTTTCTTGTCCTTCGGAGGAGAGCCACCTTGTGTGCGATTGCTCAGCACATTCTCGTCACTGGAAGTCCACTTTGCTGATAATTGAGAGTAGTCTGATGCTGTAATTGGATGGTTTGGATTTGTCTTTTATATGATATTTTATTGTATCTTTTATGAATTAAGTTACTGAAGATGTAATGTGTGAATTAAAATTATTTTCCTGTTTTAGGGAAAAACTTATCCGGCTGCAACATGAAAACAAGATCCTGAAGTTGAATCAGGAAGGATCAGATAATGAAAAGATAGCTTTACTACAAAGTTTACTGGAGGATGCCAACAGAAGGGAGAGTGAACTGGAGACAGAGAATAGGTAGGAAACAGTGCAATGATGACTTGCTGTTGTACATAGAATTTACAGTGCAGAAGGAAGCCATTTGGCCCATCGAGTTTGCTCCGGCCCTTGGAAAGAGCACCCTGCCCAAACCCACACCTCCACCCCATCCCCGTAACCCCATCTAACCTTTTTTTGGACACTAATGGCAATTTAGCATAGCCAATTCACCTAACCTGCACATCTTGGATAGTTTGCACATCTTTGCACATAGTTGTAACCCACTTCTCAAAAATGATTTATATGCACAAACTCAGAGCATGCACAATATGTAACGGCAAGATTGTAACAGTTATCAAAGGGAAAAGCCTGATACTTAACGTTGAATAAAAGACAACAGAAGCTGTGCACTGGAACTGCTTTTCTACTCTTTTTTTTTTTTTCCGATCAGGTGGATTCGTTTTTTGGGGTTTGAAATGCTTTTAATTTCAAAATCAAACAATTTGTTAACAACCACAAAGCCGTACCATTTCAATAGCATTTTCATAAAACTAATTGAGTTGGATTTCAGAGGCAAAGCAATGCTGTTGTCTGGTGTACCTATGGAACAATTGTGTTATTGCTGCATCAGAATTTTGCCACCATAGCCAGTTTCTGGTCTGTATGAGGTAGCCAATAGAGATTAGAAGCTTGGTAACAGGGAGATGGACAAGCATATCTGGTATTTCAGTTTGTCAATGCATTAGCTCTAGAAATGCATTTATTAATTAAGTTTATAATGTACAAGGAAATGATGCAATTGAATTAATTAACAATGATACTAAAAAGCAGTTTTTCCTCTTGATGCAGAACAGAGAGGAAATGCGAAGAGAGATCCATTGCATAAACACAAAATGTTACAAACACTTAGGGTAGACAGCCTCTGGGGAGGGAACAGTAAGTTGACATTTTGGATGTGGAGCATTTATCCATACTGGAAGATGCTACAGATCAACAGCATTTTAAAAAGGAACAGAACAAAGGGGCATAAATAAGAGCAGGCTTTATGGCTGTTTGAGCCTGCTGTGCCATTCAATAGGATTATACCTGATTTTCAAGCTTAACAATTTCCCCACATGATTCTCGTGTCCCTTGATTCTCTTAAAGTTCAAATGTCTATCAGTCAGCATTGAATGTACCCAATGACTGTGTACCTACAGCCGTCTTGGGTAGAGAATTCTAAAGATTCACAACCCTCTGAGAGAAAAATATTTCTCCTAATCTCAGTCAGAAATGACTGGCCCTTATCCTGAAACTGTGCACCCTGGTTCTACACTCTCCTACTTGGGGAAAGGACCCCCCTGCACCTACTCTATCAAGCGTACTTAGAACCATATGTTTCAATCTTGTGTCATAGGACAACTTTCTCATACCAGATATTAACCAGTGAACCATTATTGCACCCTACTCTAAGGCACACTTAAGAATAGGGACCAAATCTGTGCACAGTACTCTAGATTTGGTCTGAGCAAAGCCCTGTACAATTGCTCCAATATCCTTTATTCTTCTATTCCAGTCCCCTTGTAATAAGGTTAACATACCACTCCTAATTCCTTGCTGTACCTACATTTTAACTTTGTGTTTCTTGTACAAAGATGCCCAAATCCCTCAAACACCAACGATTAAAGATTTGCACCATTGACAAAATATATTTTTCTATCCTTCCAACCAAAGTGAATAACCTCACATTTCCCACATATGCTCCATCTGCCACCTGCTTATATGCTGACTTAACCTGCTTGTATTACTTTGTAGACTCTTGTGTTCTTCTCATAGCTTATTTCCCCATCTAGCTCTATTGTCATGTACTCCATTAGCTGTAAAACACTTTGGGGTATCTTGGTCAAGAAATAAATTATAAATCAGTTTATTTATTTCTTTAGTGGAAATTATGTTGCTGTACATTCTGGGCTATGATGGAAAAAATGTTTTTAAAAATCCAATGCTGTTTAAAATATTGCCTTCAGTCTGTTGTGCCAAGTGAATGAGGGAGATCAAATGAGATGGAGTGCCCAAGAGGTGATGGAACAAACGATAAGTAAGTTGAGACATGAGATCAGAAACGACAAAGGAGGATGAATTAGTGGGGGTGTAGGGCAATGATAAAACCCACAGGGAATAGTAGAAAGGAGCTAAGATAAAGAAAAGTGGTAGCAAGACGAGCAACAGCTAACCCAAGAGCAGCAAATGATATGGTACGGGGAGGGAGCCTGGTTCACAATTGTATTTCATAACTTAAATTATTTTTTAATCTTTTGTTAAAAGACTAGCCAATCAGAGGATTTTGGAAATACAATCTCAGGTTGAAGAACTTCAGAAGGCATTACAAGATCAGGGCTCAAGAGCAGAAGATGTGAGTGTTCCTCCAGTGGCAAGCATTTTATTTAATAATGCATCAATGCCGTGCTCAATAAGCAGGAGTTTATTTTTTAAAATGCTTAACTAATGAACAGCAAGTCTTTTAAATGGTTTTAAATACTTGCCTATGCTATTTTATTTGTATCTCCAATTTATTTCCCCCCCCTTTTTTTGACTTCAGTGTCGTGCGGCATGCCAGTTCATAAGACAAGCATCACCTTCTGCATCATTACTAAAGTTGCTGTGTTGCCTATCCCACTAATAGGTTATGAGAATGACATGGAGTAACTATCTAGGTTTCTT
Source organism: Scyliorhinus canicula (assembly GCF_902713615.1). Taxonomy (NCBI): domain Eukaryota; kingdom Metazoa; phylum Chordata; class Chondrichthyes; order Carcharhiniformes; family Scyliorhinidae; genus Scyliorhinus; species Scyliorhinus canicula. The sequence goes on along the minus strand of NC_052148.1, from coordinate 254,482,626 downwards.
TCCCTTTTAATATCTGCTTTAGCTTGGCAATACCTCATAAACTGGCTGGGAACTGAAACTCTAAAGACCACGACTTACCCCATTAGTCTGAATGCTCGCCCAAAAATGTTTTGCTACATATACTTGACTGTAGTAAATGGTGGTAGAATGCTTCCAATTTTGCAGTCAAATTCTGGAAAAAAGGTTCTAAAAACTTGCATATTCTTTTATATTACTGATGAAAATCATTAAGAAAGAAGGATAGTGAGTAAATCTGCAAGTGCCCATTTGTTAAAAGAACTCTTTTACAGAAATTAGTAAAGTACAAGATAATTTTTTCGGTTGTAAAGATCAGCAACCAATGGACACAATTCCCATTATTAATTTATTTCTCAATCTTAGACACTGGCAAGCAAGCACAAAATCCAAGTAGGGGAACACACTTATCCAGGAAGGTACCGTGCACTGGGTAATCCAGTAATTTTAGAGCTTGGGACAAGTTCTTAAAGCTGGGTTATTTATCTTGTATTCATTATTTATATTCTGTTCGTTAAACATCGCAATGAAAACTTCAAAACAGCAACAACAAAAGTTATGCTCCGCAGGACTTGATAACTTGAGGCAAAGAACCTATCCAGATTTTTGGAGGGGGAAAAGAACACTGATTCGTTGCTATGGTCCCAGAACTCATGATAACTTCCGAAGAGAACTAAATATTACAATGAGGAATAGACCAGAAGGCAAACAACTGTTCTTTTTTAAAAATAAATTTAGAGTACCCAATTATTTTTTCCAATTAAGGGGCAATTTAGGGTGGCCAATCCATCTATCCTGCACATCTTTTGGGTTGTGGGGGCGAAACCCACGCAGACATGGGGAGAATGTGCAAACTCCACACGGACAGTGACCCAGGGCCGGGTTTCGAACCCGGGTCCTCAGCGCCGCAGGCAGCAATGCTAACCACTGTGCCACCGTGCTACAACTGTTCTTTTTAACTGTAAAAAGTTCGACTGAAATTTTGAACATAAACGTAAGCTGAAACTGTTTGCAGGCGCTCCTGAATTTTGGAGAAAGTGGAGTTAGGAATCGACCTTGGGATCGTAAGGAATGCTTAAAGCACTACCAATGAGAGAGTAGCCATTGTAGGCATTAGCTAAAAGTGAATTACAACTGATGGCCTCCTCGTTTCCCCTAATAACAAAATTAGGCTCCTGTGGAATACAGCGTCTAATTTGGATATCTCTATTAGAATAATTATTTGAGTTCTTTCTTTCATTGAAAATGTTGAAATACTTTATACCAAAGGCTAGCAGACATCTGCTTTCAACAATTATTCGACGGCTCTCTTATATTCTTAATGAAACTTTATGAAATTAGGAGAAAAACATTGAATTTTCCACAAATAGATTAGAGTTTTTAAAAACATTTGATTCCAAATCTTGTTACATTGAAAAAGTTTAAATTAGGCTGCATATATTTTCCCTTTCTGTCTTCTGTTTGTAGTTTCAGCACTAGTCAGACGCTCAGACGCTGCTGCTCATGTAATGATCAGAAATGACAGCCTGTACTTGTTTCATTTCTGTGAATGTCATTTGTGTTTTAGTGTGGAAACTGGAGCCACTCATAAGCTTGAAAACAATGTGGATATTAAGAGATATGTATGAATAAAGTTCTCCAGATCAGGAGAGATGATGGAGCTGCCACTCATATCAGCTGCGAAGACAGACAAAACATTCATGTGCCACAAATTAAGAGGCTTAAATTTTTCTCGTTCATCTGTTACTGAAGAGTTTCTTCTGCTGGCTGGTGTTTTTGCTTCCTACTAACATGTTATCTCTGTTTCTTGGCATGACCATCTGCTGTAGGCTATTGTGAGTATGCCTTCGTTTAAGTAACATCTTACATTGCCAACAGCTAGCATGTACTAATATCAAACAAATATTAAATCTCTTAACACAATTACATTGTACACCAGGATGCATTTGGAGCTTAATTTTACGATTGTATTTTGTATGTTTGTATCTTTTTGCAGTCAATTCTTCTGAAAAAGAAACTGGAAGAACATTTGTAAGTATATATTTTTTTTAAAAAGCTCTGGTCAAAATGCCCGTTGACCAGGTATTTTATCATTCGCATATAGGGTATTAGCACAGTGGTTTAAATGATTTTGTTAATTTTTAAAAGAAATTATCCGACCCCATAATCCCCCAAAATGTTCATTATTAGGCTGTGGAAATTTCAATTGAAAATGTTTCCAGTGGATAAGTGTTCCGAGTCGATGAATAAAACCTCTTTTATGCGGCATTTCAGTGATTAGAAGGCCAAAATCTTGGACTGTCACTACTGACACTCCAATGAACTTTCAACTTTCCCTATCATTGACAGATGAACTGGGAGGCAAACAAATCAGGTTGCATCTTCTCCATTCTGCTCTGACAGATTGACAAATGCATGAGTGTTTTGTGGTTAATGGCATGCCATTCTCAACTAAGCAAAGTTTTAAACAAAAAGGGAATCTGGATGCATTACCAATAAGAAAATGTTTGAGGGGCCAGTGAAATCTTACCGCAGTCTGCAAATTTCAAAAGTATATGTGATCTGTTTGTGTTAGGAGCATGATATATTGTCTAGGACTGATTGCAAATGTTATTTCTGCCAAACAAAACAGTTAAAGCTCTATTAAGGTGGCTCATTGTTCAATGAGGTCACACAGGGTAACATGCAGTGTAAGATAAATACCTACAAATCTACAATGAGAGTATTCAGGAAATCATAAAAGGACACTTTGGACACAATGGGAACAAATGGCACAATGGGAACAAAGTAGAAGGGGTCGAGAGCTTCATATTTTTAGGTGTACAGATCACCAACAGCCTGTCCTGGTTCCCCCCATGCCGACACTAGTTAAGAAAGCCCACCAATGACTACTTTCTCAGAAGACTAAGGAAATTTGGCATGTTAGCTACGACCCTCACCAACTTCTACAGATGAACCATAGAAAGCATTCTTTCTGGTTGTATCACAGCTTGGTATGGAGCCTGCTCTGCCCAAGACTGCAGGAAATTACAAACGGTCATGAATGTAGCCTAGTCCATCACGCAAACCAGCCTCCCATCCATTGACTCTATCTATAATTCCAGCTGCCTCAGAAAGGCAGCCAGCATAATTAAGGACCCCACGCACCCTGGACATACTCTCTTCCACCTTCTTCTGTCAGGAAAAAGATACCAAAGTTTGAGGTCACGTACCAACCGACTCGAGAACAGCTTCTTCCCTACTGCCATCAGACTTTTGAATGGACCTACCTCGTATTAAGTTGATCTTTTCTCTACACCTTTCTGTAACTACCATTATATTCTGCGGTCTCTCCTTCCCTATGTACGGTATGTATTGTTTGTACAACATGCAAGAAACAATACTTTTCACTGTATACTAATACATGTGACAATAATAAATCAAATCAAATCAAAAAACACTCCAACCCCCTCCCACTACTCCATACAATGCACTTCAGATAGAGTCATAGAATTTACAATGCAGAAGGAGGCCATTTGGCCCAACGGTTCTGCACCAGCTCTTGGAAAGAGCACCCCACTTAAGCCCACAGCTCCACCCCATCCACATAAACCAGTAACCCCACCTAACCTAAAGGCAATTTAGCATGGCCACTCCACCTAATCTGCACATCTTTGGACTGTGGAAGGAAACCGAAGCACCCGGAGGAAACACACGCAGACTCGGGGAGAACGTGCAGACTCCGCACAGACAGTGACCCAAGCTGGGAATCGAACCTGAGGCGCTGGAGCTGTGAAGCAACTGTGTTAACCACTGTGCTACTATGCTGCCCATCTCGATCTTGTAAATTGTAGAATTTTTCTATGGCTTGTAATGCAAACTCGAGCCATGTTCAAACTTACACCAAGTCCCATTCATCTGTCACCTCTGTGCTCGCTGACCTAATTGACTCCCAGTTGAGCAACGTCTTGATTTCAAAATTCTCATTCTTGTTTTCAAATCCCTCCATGGCCTCACACCTCCCCAGCTCTAAGCTCTTACAGCCCCACAACCTTCAAAAATATCTGCTCATCTCAAATTTTGGCATCTTGAACATCCGTAATTTTAATCGTTTTGGCACTGGTGACCATTTTTTAGTTGCATAGGCCCTACGCTCTGGAATTTGCTCCAATCCTCTCATCTGTACCTTGTTTTGCTCCTGGATGATTCTCCTGAAAACCTACTTCTTTGACCATGGTTTGATAATCTAACATAATATCCCTTTGTGTGAATGACATGGAGGTCATATTTTGTTTTATAATTTGTGAAGCACCTTGAGACCTTTTATCATGTTAAAGGTGCAATGTAAATAAGTTGTCAATTCGGGAGAAAGAGATAATGTGGAATGGTTGTTTCTTTTCTGATCACGTACCAGCCTCCCTGAACAAGCGCCGGAATATGGCGACTAGGGACTTTTCACAGTAACTTAATTTGGAGCCTACTTGTGATAATAAGCGATTTTCATTTTCATTTCATTTTTTCAGTTGGGTTTCTTTATTTTAAAAGTAGACTATTAAACCTCAGCACAGTAGATCCTGCAAAGTTTGCAATCTTGCCAATGTGGAGAAGAACAGCGACTTAAAAAAACATCCAGTGAAAATCAAACACCCCCCACCCCGTATACCACTGGATTGTTTCATTACATTCTACCTTTGAAATGTATTATTGTAGAGCCAGAGGAAATAATAAAACTGGAAAAGATGATTCAAATCTATCTATTTGCTCCTGAGGTTCAAAAGTTTCAACAGTATGGCTCGTATTGCAAACATTCAGATGCTGATTTTTGTCTTCTGCACACTTTTGCGTAACACGGTTGCGCAGTGGTTAGCACTGCTACCTCATGGCACCAAGGGTACTGACTGTGGAGTTTGCACATTCTCCCCATGTCTGTGAGGGTCTCAGTCGCACAACCCAAAAGATGTGCAAGGTTGGTGTATTGGCCACGCTAAATTGTCCCTTAATTGGAAAAGTTTTTAAAAATGAAAAAAACACTGTGTTTTAATAACTGTCTTCTGCACCAATTTAGCATAACCCAGGGCTCATGAACATGTGAAGTGGGAGCAGGAATAGACAATTCAGCCTCTCGAGTCTGCTCCACCATTCAATACGATCATGGCTGATCTAATCGCGGCTTCATCTCCACCTTCCTGCCTGATCCCCAAAACCCTTCATCCCGTTACTAATTAAAAACCTATCTATCTCCTCTTCAAATTTGTTTAGTGCTCTGATGTCCACTGCACTCTGGAGTAGAGAATTCCACAGATTCACAACCCTTTGAGTGAAGGAATTTCTCCTCATTTCTATTTAAATCTGCCACCCCTTAGCCTGAAACTATGGCCTCTCCTTCATATCAATGCATAAGATGAAAACTTCCAAGCTCATTCTTCTTAACAGTGAGAAAATTAGAAGACTAATAGAACTAAGTTAGGCAAAACATTATAGAACCTAATAATGTCTTTTTAAATTATTAATAATACTGAAAAATCTTGTTTCTTCACATTTTCTGTCTCCATGATCTTGCTTTCTATTGCACATCCAAACACATTTTTGTCAACTTTGACATACCTATATTCATATTTCTATAATATATTAAAAATCTTAACAGCTCATTCTTCCTGTGTCCAGAATTTTACATACTATTGACATGTTTTTATCACAATGTTAATGTCTGAAATAATTTAGTCAAATAGCATCAGATAACAGATTTCACTTTTGCATAATTCAATGTATCTATGGAATTGTGCTTTCGCCCTTTAACACTGTCATTAAAGGTTTTACTTGAAACACTTAGATACCTGAAAACATGTGGATTTGACATTTTGCCAAAGTTGTTACACAGAACTGATTTTGTTTTGCTGTGGTCTGTGCATGTACAGTGGACCTAATTTCTAGGAATGCATTTGACAATTAAGTAAGCTGTAGTGAAGGAATAACTTCAGCTTCCGCAGTTTCTATTCAGTTAGTTTTCAAAATTATTTGAGGAAAAATAGAGACAAATTGCAAAAGCTTTGTGGGTGAAGTTTATAAGGAGAGGTTATATTTGCAAGACCAACATCCACGATAAACATATTAATAATCTTTAGTATCCCAAGTAGGCATACATTAACACTGCAATGAAGTTACTGTGAAAATCCCGTAGTCGACACTACAGCACCTGTTCGGATACACTGAGGGAGTATTCCGAACGTCCAATTCACCTAACAAGCAAATCTTTTGGGACTTTTGGGGGGAAACTGGAGCATCCGGAGAAAACACACGCAGACACGGGGAGAACGTGCAGACTCCGCACAAATAATGATCCAAGCCGGTATTCCAACCTGGGTCCTGGTGCTGTGAAGTAACAGTGCTAACCACTGTGCTGCCTTGTTACCCATGTGTGAAAGAGAAAAAAATTGACAACTGATTGCAGACTCGTTGAAATGGTTGAGTTCTGTAAATTTCAAAAGGGAATTAAACCCAGGAGACATCATGTTAATAAATTAATTTTCGAAAGAACTGTATTTTCAAAACCAACTAACAGATGGTTAAAAAGACAGACAGCAATCTTTGATTTGAAAACAAAGAGTCTTTGAGAGAAAAAGATAGGAAAGGAAGGTGAGCAGAGAAAGGAAACTGTAGAGTTAAGGGTGTCTTGTGACTTCCATGTACCTTTTGGATTAAGTTCGGGTGACCTGAAGGAGAGTGTAGGAATACAGAGCTTGAGTGGGTAGGTTAAAGAGGACAATGTGTGGGAATGACAGGTGTGAGAATGTAATATAAAATGCATGTAAAGGTTTGATTACATTTCTAGCAGTTGACCTGCTGTGGTGTTCATGGTAAGTCAGTAGATGTTCCGAACTGAGGGCATACTGGTATTACACTTTACAGGTGTGTTCTAAAATTTACATATTTGGTTCATTATTTCTTCAAGATGGTATATATTTCAGAATAACCCCTAAAATTGCTTGATTTTCAAATGTTGAAAATAGTTTTGGGCTTTTCAGCACCTCAGCAGTGTCATTTCTATGTATTCTGCAATTATGTTGGATATTTCAGAGAGAAGCTGCATGAAGCCCACACTGAGCTTCAGAAGAAACGAGCATACATCGATGATTTGGAACCAAAATACAATAACAGCTGTAAGTCTTTTTTAATATAATAATTAATTAATTAATCCACATGTTAATAAATTCAACAGCTATTCTTGCTAACCTTGTCAAAGCAATAAGTTGCTTAAAATGTATACATGCTCAAACACGAGCATTTGTTTTGATATCTATCATATGGCATACTAGTAATCTTATATTTTACCTGTCATTACTGAAAGTGCAGCTGTACAATCTTAATTTATTATTGACATTAATTAGCTTTTTGAAAATCGCTGTAATTTTGCAATAATGTACACTAACATCAATTTAATAAGGCTAATTTAACTACTCCCTTGCCTAATACAGCTCAAAAGATTGAAGAGCTTCAAGAAGCCCTGAGAAAGAAAGATGACGATATGAAACAAATGGAGGACCGTTACAAGAAGTATTTAGAAAAGGCTAAGAGCGTGAGTGTAATTTTTTTGAATTTTCTTGAAGTTGTCTATCATAGGGCTTCCTGAAATAATTTTAAATGACTGTTATTGCAATGTTGGTTGTTGATTGAAAGTTTATTTTGCACACTGTGTTAAAGTCAGTCGTGCTTTAGCTGTGAATCACTATTAAAATTACAATCAGCTATATTAGCTCTTGGGAAATCCATGTTCATCAACAGAATTAGCATGCCGTCGTGACAGAAGGAATGAGTAATTTGAGCCACAACAGTGTTTAATGTGGAGGTAAAGCATGAGCGAGGGAAGGGTTGGCAAGTTAATGGGATCAATGGAAGAGACTGCCAATTACATCATTATGAAAGGATTGTGGTGGACGATTGTCTATCACATATTGCTTTACGAAGTAATCGACACCCCAATCTACCATGACCTGAGGCTCTCTATTTTTAGCACCACCATCTTTGAGTATAGTCTTTTCCCTCAACTATTTCTTAAAGCTTTCAGTGTTCTTACGAGTTACTACACACGCATTTATGTCAATAAATAAAATATGCTCTTCCTTTAGGTTATCAGAACCTTGGACCCTAAACAGAACCAGGGAGCCGCCCCAGAAGTTCAATCTTTGAAAAACCAGCTGCAAGAAAAGGAGCGAATGTTGCATTCCTTATCGGTATGGCACGTAACACTTGTCAAGAATTTTCAGTCAACTGAGCATATAATTACCAGGTTCTGGTCAACACGCTACTCTGAGCAGGTCTGGTCTGTTTTCAGGAAGCTAAATATTGCGTATCCTCATACATTTTCATTTGTTTACACTGCCAACATTGACTGTCATTACAGCAGCTTACATTTATATAGAATTTACAGTGCAGAAGGAGGCTATTTGGCCCATCGAGTCTACACCGACACTTGGAATTAGCACCCCACTTAAGCCCGCACCCGTAACCCAGTAACCTCCCCTGACTTTTTTGGACACTAAGGGCAAGTTAACATAGCCAATCCACCTAACCTCACATTTTTGGACTGTGGGAGGAAACCGGAGTACCCGGAGGAAACCCACGCAGACACGGAGAACGTGCAACCTCTGCATAGCCAGTTACCCAAGCCAGGAGTCGAACCTGAGACCCTGGAGCTGTGAAGCAACTATGCTAACCACTATGCTGCCCTAAGACGTCTATAATGTAGCAAGATGCCAAGGTGCGTAATTTATTGGACCCCCAGCAGGGTCGGAGAATCGCCTGGGGCCGCCTAAAATCCCGCCCCCGCCGTGGCAGAGATTCTCCGCCACCCGGGAAGTGACGGGGGCAGGAATCTCGCCACTCCGATCGGAGAGGCCCCTGCGGTGATTCTCCGGCCCAAATGGGCCGAAGTCCCGCCGCTGGGAGGCCTCTCCCGGCGCTGAGGTTTAAACCACCTCTGGAACGGCGGGATCAGCGGCGCGAGCAGGCCCCCGGGGTCCTGGGGGGGTGGGGGGTGGGGGGCGATCGAACCCCGGGGGGTGCCCCCACTGTGGCCTGGCCCGCGATCGGGGCTCCCCACTCAGACTCCGGGCCAGTGCCCTGGCTGCACTATTTTCCTCTGCGGCCGCCACGGCCTTCGCCATAGCGGAAGCGGAAGAGAACCCCACATCGTGCATACGCCGGTAGTGTCGTCAGCGGCCAGCTGCCGCTGACGTCACTGCCGGCGCATGCGCGGACCGGCGAAAGCCTTTCGGCCAGCCCCGCTGCCGGGGGCGCCGGTTTTTTGCGCCGGTCTTCTGGTGGCAACCGCTCCGGCGCGGGGCTGGCCCCCAAAGGTGGGGAGAATTCCCCACCTTTGGGGAGGCGCGACCCCTGAGTGGTTGGCGCCACTCCCCTACTCCGGGACCCTCCGTCACGCCGGGTAGGGGAGAATGCCGCCCAGTGTATTTAAGTGCACTGTTGCAAAATAGCTAATTGAGTGAGAAGAGCATGGTAGCATTGTGGATAGCGCAATCGCTTCACAGCTCCAGGGTCCCAGGTTCGATTCCGGCTTGGGTCACTGTCTGTGCGGAGTCTGCACATCCTCCCCGTGTGTGCGTGGGCTTCCTCCGGGCGCTCCGGTTTCCTCCCACAGTCCAAAGATGTGCAGGTTAGGTGGATTGGCCATGATAAATTGCCCTTAGTGTCCAGAATTGCTCTTAGTGTTGGGTGGGGTTAGTGGGTTATGGGGATAGTGTGGAGGTGTTGACCTTGGGTAGGGTGCTCTTTCCAAGAGCCGGTGCAGACCTGATGGGCTGAATGGCCTCCTTCTGCACTGTAAATTCTATGATCTATGAAGAGAGATTGCACATGTGACCAAAGTTTGAGAAGTGGATAGTTTGAGGAGCAGATGAGTATAGGAAGTGCAGGTGTGAAGTAAATAAGGAAATCAAAGAGAGGCCATGGAAAAAGATTAGCAAGTAAAGTTAAAGAAAACTCAAAGATGTTTTACCAATTTATTAATGGTAAAGATTAGTTAAGGAAAAAGTGAGACCTATCAGAAATTAAGACGGGAATTTGTGTGTCGACGCAGAGGCTGTGGGAAGAGTTTCAAATGAATATTTTGTCAGTGTTTACAAAGACATTGTATATGGCAGGCATTGTAGTCAAAGAAAACACAGATATTGGATGTTATAATCATAAGAGGAAGTACTGGAAGGGTTGGAATCCTTGAAAGTTGATAAGTCGCCAGGGCCAGATGGATTTTTCCAAGGCTACTGAAGAAGGTCAGGGTGGAGATAGCAGGTGCTCTGAGGATGATTTTCCAATCCTCCCTAGATACAGGGGAGGTACTGGAAAAATGCAAATGTGGTTCCATTATTAAACAATTATTATCTAGTTAGTCTTATTTCAATAGGCAAATTAGTAGAATCAATCCTGAGACATAGGATTAACTGTCACATAGAAAAGCATGACCTAATCAGGGAAAGTCAGTATGGATCTGTTGAAGGAAGGTTTTACCTCACAAATTTGATTGAATTCTTTGAGGAAGTGACAAGAAGGGTTGATGGAGGTAGTCAGTGGATGTTGTTTACATAGATTTTACCAAGGCGTTTGACAAGGTCCCACATGGCAGATTGGTCAAGAAAGTGAAAGCCCATGGGATACAGGGCAGTGTGGCAAACTGGATAAAAAGTTGTCTTAGTAACAGGAAACAAAGGGTAATGGTCAATAGCTGCCCTTGCAGATGGAAAGTTGTTTCAAGTGGTGTTCCACAGGGCTTGGTGTTGGGACCTTTATTGTTTGTCTTGTATATTAACAATTTGGATGTAAATGTGGGGGGGGGTACAATTGGGAAATTTACAGATAACACAAAGATTAGCTGAGTGGTGGAGAGTCTAGAGGATAGCTGTAATCCCCAAAATGATATAGATGGGTTGGTGGAGTGCGCGATAAAGTGGCAGAGAAATTTAACATCGAGAAATGCATTTAGGGAGGTCAAACAGTTATAGGGAGTACACAGTAAATGGGAATATACTAAAAGGGGTAAATGAAGTGAGAAATCTTGGGGAACAAGTACAAAGGTCCCTAAAGGCAGCAGTTCAAGTAGACAAGGTTGTAAAGAAAACATATGGAATACTCCCCTTCATTGGCAGAGGTGTAGAATATAAAAGTAAGAATATAACGTTGGAATTGTATAAATCATGGGTGAGGCCACAACTGGAGTATTGTGTGCAATTCTGGTCACCCACATTATAGGAAGGACGTTATTGCTGTGGAGAGAGTGCAGAAGAGGTTTATAAGAATGTTGCCAGGGCTAGAAAAGTGTGGCTACGAGGAGAGATTGGATAGGCTGGGTTATTTTCCTCTGAACAAATAAGGCTGAGACTTAATTGAGGTGTAAAATCTATAAGGGTAAGAGATAGAGTGGACAGGAAAAATTGTTTCCCTTGATGGAGAATTCTAGAACCACAGGACATAGATTCAAGATAAGTGGCAGAAGGTGTAGAGGGGACATGTGGAAAAATCTTTTTATGCAGAGGGTAGGGGGGAGTCTGGAATTTGCTGCCCGAGTTGCTGGTGGCGACAGAGACCCTAAATTATTTTTAAAAGTACCTGGATCAGGACCTTAAGTGCTGTAAGCTACAGGGCTATAGATCGGGTGCAGGAAAGCGGGATTAGAATGGGCACCTGGCTGTCCTCGGGCTGGCATGGACAATATGAGCTGAATGGCCTCCTGTGCTGTATGTTTTCTGTGATATCTGAATGGTTGATTCTTGATTTGGTTTCACAACCCATTTCAAAATCAAAGTCCAACCATGATGTTGCAAACTTTGTAGCTGATAACTTGTGGGCTAGCCCCAGAGCTAACCATTAAAACCCCAGGGTTGACATATAAATGGCAACCAAAATCACTAATATTTTTTAGGCAATTTGCTATCCTTGCCTAGTCTGGTTTACATGTGAAGGCCACACAATTATCAATGCAAGCTCCCTTTCTAGTGCCACTCACACCCAAGAACAAAAAAAGTAGTGTTGGAAAGAATGTAGGACGTGGTTAGCACTGCTTCCTACGGCTCTGAGGATCCGGGTTCGATCCCAGCACCGGGTCACTGGCTGTGTGGAATTTGCACCTTCACTCTGTGTCTGCATTGGTTTCACCCCCTCAACCCAACGATGTGCAGGTTAAGGGGATTGACCACGCTAAATTGTTCCTTAATTGGGAAAAAAATAATTGGGTACTCTAAATTTATTTTAAAACAAGGAAAGAATGTGGGACGATAGCGTGGGAAAGGAAGTTATTGATGAAGTGGAGTTGAGTTGTAATGGAAAGAATTAAGCAAAATTAGAGGTAGCCGCAAGAAATAAATCTTTGTGACGGTCTGGATTTTAGATTTGAAGCTTAACTTGTGACAAAATACTAAGGATATTCAACTTTAAGGCTGAATATGAGTAGGTATCCAGGAAGGAATATGTTACTGGGAAAAGCGTGGAGCTTTTAGCAAGTACAAAACATTATGGTTTTGGTTAACAAGCATCAAAGTTCTGATTTATTCCTGACTTCATCTTGAACAGACAGTAATAGGTGTTGGGGGTAATGCTACAAAATAGAGTCTGCCTTTGCTGGGTTCGTGGTGTTGGTCTCTGGGTTCAGGGCTCTGAGCATTTTCTTTTTCTGAGGAGTTTCATCACACTACTCTTTATCTGCTTATATGATTACATATCGTGGGGCCACAACCAGTTACTAGTTTCTTATTTCCTTGCCTTCAGAACTAATCCTCCCAAAACAACATCCTATAGAGTTTTACAAACTACAGGCAAAATCCAGAAATGGTTACAACACCATGCGCTTGTATCTTTTGGGGTTGCTTCTGATGTAGAGTGGAACAACTGGTTGTTCAAACAAGCCAATCCACAGGTGCAACCTGCTGGGCATTCACACAATCTTTCCTCCTGTACGCTGTGGTCTCAACAGCTAACTTGCTATCATTGAAATTGCTCCTTATACTCTGCGCTGTTTTCTCTTTTGATCTTCCCTTCTCTGAGCTAACCTCCTCAGAAGTCACTCTTAATTACCTTAATTTTGGGAGTCCACCTTTTAGAACATTATTGTGAAGTTCACACTTCTCCTGCTTTGAACCCCTATCACCTTACTCAAAACTTTGATGTTCTAATCTCCATTGTTACCAACATGTCTTAGGCAAACATCTGGGGCGGAATTGTTGTGATCCCGCCCCCCCCCGCGCCAGGTGAGAGAATCGCCGGGGCGCCATGCCGCCCCGGCACCCACACGCGATTCTCTCCCCCCCCCCCCCCCCACCCCCCACCCTCAAACCAGCGCGGCGAGAATCACGGCTGGCCGCTCGGAGAATCGGCGCGTGCCATTTGCAAAAAGCGAGCAACAATTCTCCGGCCCGTTTGGGCCGAATGGCCGCCCCAACACAGCAGGTTCCCGCCAGCGCCGTCCACACCTGGTTGTGGGGGAGCGACCTGTGGGGGGGGGGGGGGGAGGGGTTTCCTGCACCAGGTGGGGGCCTCCGATGGGGTCTGGCCCGCGATCGGTGCCCACCGATCGGCGGGCCGGCCTCTCTAAGGGAGGACCTCCTTTCCTCCGCCGCCCCGCAAGATCCATCTGCCATCTTCTTGCGGGTCGGACTCGGGGAGGCTGTGCCGCGTCATTTACGCGGCGCCACGGCCCAGCGCACGTAAATTACACGACGCCGCTCCTAGCCCCCCAGAGGCGGGAGAATAGGGGGCTGGGAGCGGGCTCCGGCGTCAGCACTTAGACTCCCGTTGGGAGAATTGCACTCCTGTTTATAGGATTGCTAGGCTCATCAACATATCAAAAGCACTAGTTCCATCAACTGAGCCAAACTCTCCCAAACAGTGCCCATTTCTAAATAGTTAAAAAAACATGCAACCAGCCGAACACATTCCCAATTACTGGATTTCCTTGATTTTTCATGTTATGATTTCCTGCTCGAAGGACAAATATTTCAGTTTCTCTAGTTCCCCCCATCATAACTGAAGTCAAACATCTGATACCGTTTTTGTAAATCTCGTTGGTAACTTTGCTAAATCCATGATCTCCTTGCTGAAGTATGGTGTTGAGAATTGGATTTAATGGCCATAACTTTTGAGCTCCACAGCAGCGTATGGGGGGTAGTATCTCAAAGGTGCACCGCGGAATCCGCTTTGGAAGTTCCCAGTAAAGGTTTGCAAGGCAGTTTCCCGGAAGTGCAAACCTCCCCTGGATAATTGCCCTGCACTGGGAACTATCCGTAAATGCAACTTAAATGGCAAACTCGGGATGGTTTCAACTGGGTTGCACCAATAGCTATCCAGAAAAAAAGTTAAAAGGATTAAAACAACTTCAAACCTTTGGGTACTATTATATAGACCCAGACTGACACCTCACTCGTTTCCTCCATCCACGGGACTCTACCCATACCCCCGACCGCCATGGGGTCTCGTCCACCTCCCCCACAAAAGAAAATCCTAGCTACCTTCATCACTTACCTTCTCCCTAACCTGTCAAGGACTGTTAAATTTTAATGGATCTAAACGTACCTGGTTAATGGGGTCATGGCCTCCTTCACTTCAATTGTACTTGACTTCAGTGCTGTGCCCCAGGAATGCACTGCAAAGTTTGGATCTCGTTTGCCGGGAGGTCATGCGGGTTGGATCAAAAAAATTAAGGTAAGAAATTGGGCACGAAATGGCAATCCGACACTGATTGCCACAACAAGGAAGTTCAGTCCCAATACTTCAGCTGAAGTCCATCTAATGATTTTTAAAGATTTAGCATGACTCCATGTTCTTGTACTGCTTGCCTTTATTTATAATAAACCAATGATCCTGTAAGCATTTTAAAAACAGCTTTATAACTTTGCCACTTTTAAAGTTTCATGTATGTGAAGTCCCAGATATCTGTTAACTGCAGCCGTATTAAAATTGTGGCATTTAGTTAATATCGTATCTTCCTCATTCTTTAATGCATCACTGTACACTTCTCTACATTTTGTTTCATCTGCCATGTATCTGCCCATTCACCAGTCTGTATATGTCCTCCTGAATTCTGTCACTATTCCCCCTTTGTTTGCTACATATCTATTTTGGCTGTTCTCTGCAGACTTTCAAGTTATGCTTCCCATTTCCAAGTAATTAGTATGTATCAAAAAGAGCAGTAATGATAGAGCAGCAGTATCAATACCGGAGGAGACACCACTGCATACTTTTCTCCAGTCTGGTAGGGTGCTCTTTCCAAGAGCCGGTGCAGACTCGATGGGCCGAATGGCTCCTTCTGCACTGTAAATTCTGTGATAAGTATGGGACATGATAAAATATCTTTGAAAAGTCCGTATACACATCAACCATGTTATTTCTTCAAATAACTCAATCATGTTTGTCAGATATAACAATATCCATGAAAACATTTGAAATTGGCTAACTTCTCAGGATGCCTGCAGATTTAAGTTTAGTTTAGCATCCAGTTTTCTTTTTAGTTTTCCTTAAAAGTTGGTATAAAATGTCCATATTGAGAAATCCAAAATTCTTCAGCCTGAACTGTGAATTCCACAGCATGTTTCCACAGTCACAGCTAATATGAACATATTTTTACTTAACTAGTGACATTGTTTTTAAGAGTTTGCACACAAATTTGTAGAGGTGAGTAAATTGTGTATTGCAGTGTATGTCCTTGTTGATGAGACCGACCAGGGAAAGCTTAGAGCTCCAGAGTTGGCATCCTCAATTTATTGATTTGTATCAGTGACATGAGAAGGTGCAGTGATGAAGGAGTGCTGCATTTTTTGAGGTACCATAATTTAGACACTAGGGTGCTTTAAAACATTCATTCATGGGATGTGGACGTTGTTGACTAGGCCAGCACTTATTGCCAATCCCTCATTGCCCTTGGAAAGGTGATGGCGAGCTGCCTTCTTGAACCGCTGCAGTCCATGAGGTGTTGGTAAACCCACAGTGCTGTCAGGGAGAGATTTCCAGGATTTTGACCCAACAGTGAAGTAACAGTGATATAGTTCCAAGTCAGGATGATGAGTGGCTTGGACGGCAACTTCCAGGTGGTGGTGTTCCCATCTGTCTGCTACCCTAGTCCTTCTAGATGGTAGAGGTTGTGGGTTTGGAAGATGCTGTCTAAGGAGGCCTGGTGAGATCCTGCAGTGTATCTTGTAGATGATACACACTGCTGCCACTGTGTGTCGGTAGTGGAGGGAATGAATATTTGTGGAAGGGGTGCTAATCAAATGGGCTGCTTTGTTCAGGATAGCATCAAACTTCCTGGGTGTTGTTGGAGCGGTTCTCTTCCAGGCAAGTGGAGAATATTCCATCACACTCCTGTGGAATGGCAGCACGGTAGCATTGTGGTTAGCACAATCGCTTCACAGCTCCAGGGTCCTAGGTTCGATTCCTGTCTTGGGTCACTGTGCGGAGTCTGCACATTCTCCCCATGTGTGCGTGGGTTTCCTCCGGGTGCTCTGGTTTCCTCCCACAGTCCAGAGATGTGCAGGTTAGGTGGATTGGCCATGTTAAATTTCCCTTAGTGTCCAAAATTGCCATTGCCCTTAGTGTTGGGTGGGGTTACTGGGTTATGGGGATAGGGTGGAGGTGTGGACCTTGGGTAGGGTGCTCTTTCCAAGAGCCGGTGCAGACTCGATGGGCTGAATGGCCTCCTTCTGCACTGTATATTTATATTTCTAACTTGTGCCTTGTAGCTGATGGACAGGCTTTGAGGAGTCAGGAGGTGAGTTACTCGCCACAGGATTCCCAGCCTCTCATGGTGGCGCAGTGGTTAGCACTACTGCCTCACAGCGCCAAGGTCCAAGGTTCGATCTGGCCCTGGGTCATTGTCCGTGTGGAGTTTGCACATTCTTACCATGTTTGCGTGAGTTTCGACCCCACAACCCAAAAGATGTGCAGGGTAGGTGGATTGGCCACGCTAAATTACCCTTGATTGGAAAATTGCGTATGCTAAATTTATTTAAAAAAAAAGGATTTCCAGCCTATGACCTGCTCTTGTCACCACAGTATTAATATGGCTAGTCCACTTCAGTTTTTAGCCAATTTCTTACCCCCAGGATGTTGATAGGAAGGGATTCAGCGATGGTAATGCATTGAATGTCATGGGGAGATGGTTAAATTCCCTGGTTTGGAAATGGTTATTGGCCAGCACTTGTGTGGTGCAAATTTTACTTGACATTTTTCAACCCAAGTGTGGGTGTTGTCCAGGTTTTGCTGCATTTAGACATGAACTGCTTCAGTATCTGAGGAGTTGCGAATGGTGCTCAACATTGTGTAATTATCAGCGAACATCCTGACTTCTGCCTCTATGATGGAAGGAAGGTAATATATGAAGCATCTGAAGATGGTTGGGCGTAAGGCAGTACCCTGAGGAACTCCTGTAGTGATATCTTGGAACGGAAATGATTGACCTCCAACAACCAAATCACCTTCGTTTGTGCAAGGTATGACTCCAACCAGCGGAGAGTTTATCCCCTGATTCCCATGGATTCCAGTTTGGTTAGGGCTCCTTGATGCCACTCCGTGAAGCACGGCCTTGCTGTCAAGAGCAGTCACTCACCTCACCTCTGGAGTTCAACTCTTTTTTTTGTCCATGTTTGAACCAAAGCTGTAATAGGGTCAGGAATGGAATGTCCCGGCAGCGCAGTGGGTTAGCCCTGATGCCTCGCAGCGCCAAGGTCCCAGGTTAGATCCCGGCTCTGGGTCACTGTCCATGTGGAGTTTGCATATTCTCCCTGTGTTTACGTGGGTTTCGCTCCCACAACCCAAAGATGTGCAGGTTAGGTGGACTGGTCACACTAAATTGCCCCTTAATTGGAAAAATGAATTGGGTACTCTAAATTTTAAAAAAAGGAGTAGAATGGCCCTGGCAGAACTCAAATTGAGCGTCCGTGAGCAGGTTAGTATGAAACAAATTCCGCTTGATAGCACTGTTGATGGCCCCTTCCATCACATTACTGATGATCGAGAGTAGACTAATGGAGTGGTAATTGGCCAGGTTGGGTTTGTCTTGTTTCTTGTGTACAGGACACATCTGGGCAATTTTTCACATTACCAGGTAGGTGCTGATGTTATAGCTGTACTGCAACAGCTTGGCTATGGGTGTGGCAAGTTCTGGGACACAAGTTTTCAGTGCTATTGCCTAAATATTGTCAGGGCCCATAGCCTTTGCAATATCCAGTCCCTTCAGATTTTTTTTGGTATTACATGGAATTAATCGAATTGGCTGAAAACAAGCATCCAGAGGCTGGTGACCTCGAGAGGAGGCCGAGATAAATGATGGAGGAACCCAGCACATCTGCCTGAAGATTGTTGCACATGCTTCAGCTTTCTCTTTTGCACAGATGTGCTGGGTTCCTCCATCATTGAGAATGGGGATATTTGTGGAGCCTCCTGATGTGAGTTGCTTAATTGTCCACCATCATTAAAAACTGGATGTGGCATGGCTGCAGAGCTTAGATCTGATTTGTTGGTTGTGGAGTTGCTTAGCTCTGTCTATCGCTTGCTTCTTATGCGGTTTGACACGCACCTTGTCCTGTGTTGTAGCTTCAGCAGGTTGAGACCTCACTTTTAGGTATGCTTGCTTTTGCTCCTGGCATGCCGTCCTGCATTCTTCATTGAACCAGGATTGATGCTCTTGCTTGGTAGTAATGGTAGAGTGGGTGGTATGCTGGGCCATGAGGTTATAGATTGTAATTGAGTACAACTCGGCTGCTGATGGCTCACATTGCCTCAAGGTTGCCCAGTCTTGAGTTGCGAGATCTGTTCTAAATGTATTCCATTTAGCAACATGGTAGTACCACATAACACAATGGAAGGTATCCTCAGTGTGAAGATGGGACTTTATCTTCACAAGAACTGTGCAACGGTCACTGCTACAGATACTGTCCTGGACAACTGGATCTGCAGCAGGTTGGTTGGTGAGGATGAGGTCAAGTAGATTTGTTCCTCTTGGTTCCCTCGCTACCTGCTGTAGATCCAATCTAGCAACTGCGTCATTTCGGAACCAGCCAACTTGGCCTGTAGCAGTGCTACCGATCCACTCTTGGTGATGGACATTGCAGTCCCCATCCTCCAGTGTTTCCTCCAAATAGTGCTCAACATGGAGGATGCCATGAGACTTCTTGAGGTCCGGAGTTAATGCTGAGGACTCGCAGTGCAACTCCCTCCTAACTGTATACCACTGTTCTGCCACTTCTGCTGGGCCTGTTCTTCCGGTAGGACAGGACATATCTAGGGATAGTGATGTCTGGGACATTGTCTATAAGGTATGATTCCATGAATATTCCATGACGTGGAGCGGATACTTCCTCTTGTGGGGCATTCTAGAATGAGAGGTCATAGCCTTAGGATAAGAGGTAGCAAATTTAAAAGAGTCGAGGAGAAACTACTTCTCCCAAAGGGTCGTGAATCTGTGGAATTCACTACTCCCGGCTGCGGTGGATGCTGGGACAGTAAGTAAATTTAAGGAGGAGTTAGATTTTTAATTGGTAACGGGTTAAAGGGTTATGGCGAAAGGATAAATAAGCTGGTCTCAAGGACTTTAAACTAGCAAATGGGCTAGGAGGGAAGGGAAGGTTAAAACGACACAAAGTATAATAGTTAATGGGAACCAAAACAACAGGTCAGCAGGTGAGAAGAAGATGGAGGTTAATAGGATGAACAGGCAGGGCCAGTCTAACTACTATGGAGGGGAAAGGAAACCTAAAAATTCAAAATGTAAGGTGACTGTTGAGTGTTATCAGAGATTAATAAAGGAGGTTAGAATGTGTGAAAAGGGTGCTGCACAAGAAAATCCTGTTGGGGAAAGACAAATCAGTGGGATATGTTTAAAAACCTTGTACCTAAATGCACACAGTATTCAGAATAAGGTCAGTGAGCTGACAGCACAAATAGAAACAAAGGGTATGATTTGGTGGGGATCACTAAACATGGTTGCAGGGGGACTGGGACTGGGAGTTGAATGTTCAAGGGTTCTCAGTATTCTGAAAGAATAGACAGGATGGAACAGGAGGTGGAGTTGATTTACTGGTTAAAGATTTATTTACTTTTTTAATTTCAAAATTTTTTTTGCAGTACCCAATTCATTTTTTTCCAATTAAGGGGCAATTTATCCAGAGATAGTGGATGCATTGGTTATGATATTTCAGAATTCCCTGGATTCTGGAAGAGTTCCGGTGGATTGGAAACATGCTAATGTGATGCCCCTATTCAAAAAGGGAGGAAGGCAAAAAAATAGGAAACTATAAACCGGTTAGTTGACGTCTATGGTGGGGAAGTTGCTGGAATAAATCATTAAGGAGGAGAAGACTGAACATTTGGCAAGACAAAGCTCAATCCACCATTGTCAGCATGGCTTTATGAAGGGTAAATTATTCTTGAGTTCTTTGAGGACATAACCAGCAAGGTGGATAATGGGGAACCTGTGGATGTGATATATCTAGACTTCCAAAAGGCATTTGACCAGATGCCGCATAAAAGACTGATCTGGAAGATGAGATTGCAGGGGATTAGGGGTAGAGTACTAGATTGGATTGAGGATTGGCTAACTGATAGAAAGCAGAGGGTTGGGATAATGGCTGGCGAACTGCAACCAGGGGTCAATCCTCGGACCTCAACTGTTTACAATCTATATAAATGATCTGCAAGCAGGGACAGAGTAACATAGCAAAATTTGCAGATGACACTAAAATAGGTGGGAAAGCAGGCAGTGACTAGGAGATAAAAATGTTTACAGATGGATATAGATAGGCTAGGAAATTAGGCTAAAATTTGGCAGATGGAGTTTAATAAGTGTGAGGTTATCCATTTTGGCCAAAAAAATAGAAAGGCAAGTTATTAGCTAAATGAAAAACAGATTCAAAGTTCGTTTGGACAGGGGGATCTGGGTGTCTTTGTTCATGAATCATACAAAGTCAGTTTGTAGGTAATGTTAGCATTTATTGCAAAAGGACTGGAGTATAAAAATAGAGAAGTGTTGTTGCAGTTGTATAGGGTGTTGGTGATTTTGATTTGATTTATTATTATCATAAGTATTAGTATACAGTGAAAGTATTGTTTCGTCCATGCTATGCAGACAATGCATACCGTACATGGGGAAGGAAGGAGAGACTACAGAATGTCATGTCACAGTCATAGCTAGGGTGTAGAGAAAAGATCAACTTAATACAAGGTAGGTCCATTCAAAAGTCTGACGGCAGCAGGGAAAAATCTGATGGCTGACGTGGTGAGACCACATCTGGAGTATTGTGTCCAGTTTTGGTCTCCTTATTTGAGGAAGGATGCAGTGGCATTGGAGGCAGTTCAGAGGAGGTTCACCATATTGACTCTGGGGATGAAAGGGTTGACGCATGAGGAGAGATTAAACAATTGGGGCTTATACTCGCTGGAGTTTAGAATGATGAGACAGGATCTGATCGAGGTGTATAAAATACTAAGAGGAATTGATAAAGTAAACATGGACCAAATCATAGAATCAAAGAACCCTACAGTGTAGAAGGAGGCCATTTGGCCCATCGAGTCTGCACCGATCCTTGGAATGGGCACTCTACCCATGCCCAGACTCCCCTCCCCTCTCCGCAACACCATAACCTAACCTGCACATCTTTGGACTGCAGGAGGAAACCAAAGCACCCGGAGAAAACCTAACCACTGTGCCACCTGCGCCTGAGGCACTGAGACCTCTCTGTCAACACTCAGGTGGACATAAAATATTCCACAGTACTATTTCAGAGAGCAAAGGACTCTACCTGATCTCCTGGCTAATACTTATTCCTCAACGTACATCACTGAATAATTATCTGGCCATTATATCATTGCTGTTTGTGGAACTTGCACAAGTTGGCTGTCATGTTTTCCACATATAAAGAAAAATACTAATCTTTAAAAATACATCATTGGCTACAAGGTGCATTGGAACATCCAAGATAACAAAAGGAACTTCAGTGTTCCCCCTTGTAGGGAAATCTAGAATGAGAGGTCACAAATGAAGGTTGAGAGGTGGTAGATTTAGAACTGAGATGAGGAGGAACTACTTCTTGCAGAGGGTAGTGAATTTGTGGAACTCGCTGTTCCATTGTGTGGTGGATTCTGAGTCATTAAATGATTTCAAGGAGATAGATATATTTCTGACAAAGAACGGGTTAAAGAGCTATGGAGAACAGGTGGGGAAGTGGATTTGAGACCAGGAAGAGATCAGCCATGATCTGATTGAATGGCAGAGCAGGCTCGAAGTGCTGAATTTTCTACTTCTGTTCCTAATTCCTATGAGAATGGGCAGGACGGTGAGTTAAGGCCATGATGAGATCAACATTGATCGAATTGCAGAGTAGACTCAATGGGCCAAATGGCCTAACCTGCTCCTTTATTTTATGAGTATGACCCTGTCATAATGTCAGACTGTTGCTTGACTAGTCTGAGATACCTCTCCCAATTCAGATGTTAGCACCGGTCGAAAAGGCTGGGTTTGCTGTTGCCGTTTCCGGTTGATACCGGGTGGTCCATTTGGTTTCATTCCTTTTAGACTTTTTAGTGGTTTGATGGCTTGCTAAGAATTGCAAAGAGTCAACCGTAGGCCAGACAAGGTAAGGATGGTAGTTTTCCTTCCCTAAAGGACATTTAGTGAAGCAGAACAGTTTCATAGTCATCATTTGACTTTTAATTCCAAATTTTTATTGAATTCAAATTTCACTATCTGCCAGGATCCCCAGAGCATTATCCTGGGTTTCTGGATTACTAGTCCAGAGACAATACCACTACTCCACCACCTTCTCCAGTTTGCATTTTCATGTTGAAGATCCTATGTTACTGCAAAGGGAAGTTTCTTGCTGTCACAATTCCTTTCCAAACACCACTGTCAACAATAAATTAGTTAATTGTTTGTTTATTTCATTGCTTTGTGTTATCTTACTATTGGTGAAATGTTTTCTGTATTTGTCCATACAAATTGTTGTAGTTGAAAAACAATTATTGGTGAAGTAGTTTGAAACACTCCTAAATATAAATAGAACCTGTTTCTTTTCTCCAAATTTTGTTATCGGTTGAGTGGTTCAAAATCATTCCACTGTCGGCTATTTATTTGTCTTCATATAATAAACTTTAAAGACCATGTGAGTTAGACAAAGAAAATTAGTGGTTTTGGACTAAAATGTGTTTTTTTTCTTTTGAACCGTTTTGCTTTTAGAAAGAGTATGAGAAGACAAAGATTCAGAGAGATCATGAGGAGAAGCTGATTGTTAGTGCATGGTATAACATGGTAAGAGTGCAAAATAATTAAAATATTCTTGGTAAACAAAAAAGTCGTGGAATTCAACATAGGAAAATGTTGGACCAGCCAAAGCTCTAGTTTGTGCAGTTGAATCCGAAAACCAATGCATCTCAATTTCCCACACTTTCAAATATGGTATTTATCTAACTATCCCTTGAATATGGGCTAAATTGCTGGCTTTGAAAGCAGGCCAGCAGCACGGTTCGATTCCCGTCACAGCCTCCCCGAACAGGTGCCGGAATGTGGCGACTAGGGGCTTTTCACAGTAACTTCATTGAAGCCTACTCGTGACAATAAGTGATTTTCATTTCATTTCATTTCATATTACCACACCTAGCTTATTGGGTGTCCAATCTGTGGCTTTCATCATCCTCCATAGTTTCAAAACTATTCATTGTTCACCTTTGTTTCTTCCTTCTAAGCTTGAACCTGTGATTTTACAGTTTGAGGTAATGTTAAACATGTTTTCGGAGTTTTATGTAGCTATTTCCTTGATAAAAGTCTTGTTTGTAGGCATCAGTTTGATTACCTTTCCTGTTCGCAGTGCATAGACCAAAATAGTGCTCCAAGTGTGGCCTTTACAGTGCCTTTAACAAACTTGTTATAATCTCCTGGGACTTATGGTCGATTCCTCTGTGGCTGCAGAACTCAAGATCTAGTTAGCACTGGGCAGTTCTCAAATGTGGATTGAAAACTGCACCACAGGAGACAAATGATGGTGGTGGAATGCTGTCAGAGTGATAGGAAATGAATAGTGGGGTACACTAAAATTCAGTGTTGGCACCTTTGCTGATAACAGCGAGCTATCGGCAGCACGGTAGCATAGTGGATATCACAATTGCTTCACCGCTCCAGGGTCCCAGGTTCAATTCCGGCTTGGGTCACTGTCACTGCGGAGTATGCACGTCCTCCCCGTGTGTGCTTGGGTTTCCTCCGGGTGCTCCGGTTTCCTCCCACAGTCCAAAGATGTGCAGGTTAGGTGGATTGGCCATGATAAATTGCCCTTAGTGTCCAAAATTGCCCTTAGTGTTGGGTGGGGTTACTGGGTTATGGGGATAGGGTGGAGATGTTGACCTCGGGTAGGGTGCTCTTTCCAAGACCCGGTGCAGACTCGATGGGCCGAGTGGCCTCCTTCTGCACTGTAAATTCTATATCTATATAAATATCCTGCAGTCTTCTGTGTGTCCTGTAGTCTAGAACTGTTTAACTTGTATTCCTACTGTTTTTCCTCCTTTGTCTCAGTACCTTTCATTGTTCCGCATTAAATGCTTTAAATCACTCATCTCTCCACCTTTCCTAGTTGTCCTGGCTCCTTTGCATTTGGTTTGCCTTTTCTTTATTAAATAAATCTTTCCCAATTTATGTAATCTGTCAACTTGGATAACCTTTTCTTTCCCCACCTGCAGTGTAAAATGTATTACAGAAATTCGCAAATGTGAACAGTATCACAAATAATATTTCTACCTGTTCATAAATATATTTTTATTGGAAGCAGTAGAACAGCTGTGTGCAACCTTATTTACAATTTAATAGATCTCGCTTATCTAGTCTCACCCTAGCATTGAAAATGCATATTGAGTCCATATTGTACACTGTCAAGATCATCCTCTGAATGATTTGAGCAATTAACCACCTTTGATTATATCATGGACCAGAAATTTAACTGAACCAACCACACAAGTACTGTGGCTACCAAGAACAAGTCAGAGGCTGGGTCAGTAATTCGTGTCCTGACTCCATCCATCATTTACAATTCAGAAGTTGGGTGTGGTGGAATATTCCACTTGCCTGGATGAGTGTTGCTCCAAGAAGTTCAACATCCTCCAAAGCAGCCTGATTGATTGGCAACCATCCACTACCATAGACATCTCACCGATGCATGGTAACAGCCGTGTGTACCATCTCCAAGATGGACTGTCACAAGGCACCTTTAGTGGCACGTTCCAAACCTGGAACCTCCACCACCTAAACAAGCAAAGGCAGCAGGCAGATGGGAGCATCACCACCTACAAGTTCCCAGTTACTCATTATCCTGACTTGGAACTATATTACCTTTCCTTCACCATTGCTAGGTCAAAATCCTGGAATATCCTCTCTGACAGCACTGTGTGAGTACCTACACCACAAGGAGTGCAGTGGTTCAAGAAGGCGGCTCACCACCACCACCACCTTCTCAAGGGATCAAGTGATCGGCAATAAATGCTGGCCTTGCCAATAATGTTGTCATCCCAAAAATGAATAAATTAATGAGGCCCACTACCTTGCAGAGTTAAGTACAGGTGAACTGGGGAGAATGGTGGCACAGAGACAAAGGCATGACCTCTGGAGGATAGCACCCATAAAGCTTGAAAATTTTCTTGAGTCTAAAAATTAACTGCCAGACCTACTCAAATCCTCTGATCTGAGGAAAGCCCCGCTGTCTCTGCGTTTGGGTACCCTGGGGTCAGAGTTGGAGAATTGAGGCAAGTGATGGGAACACTTCCTCTTCCTCAGTTGTAAGACAAACACAGGTTCTGCATTACCCCTGAGGGGAAAACCTCCGGAATCCTCGAGCAGACTGTTAGAAATGGAAGCCTAGCATTATGTATCTCCAACCCCTTTTTTCCGGACTGTTGTGCCAGAGAAGAGGTGTTTGTTGCGATGGTTAAGGTCAGGAAATCAGTCTTTATCTGCTCCATCAGATTTTTTTATGTGCCCATGCTCATAGTAAATGGCTGTATTTGTTTCTTTCACTAAATAGGGAATGGCTCTTCATAAGAAAGCAGCAGAAGAAAGACTTGCCAGTACTGGTTCAGGGCAGTCCTTCCTAGCTAGACAGAGACAAGCAACAAGTACAAGGCGACCTTACCCTGGGCATGTGCAACCAGCTACAGCAAGGTAGAAGGTACAGCCAATGGCTGCAGCACCAATCATACAGCATATAATTTAAATGAATATCTTCAGCCACATGGAAACTTCCTCTGTTCATCGTTGAATTTTAAAAACTTTGCATTAATGTTTCAATTGAATGTATTGATTATTTAGCTTACATGTGAAGTTTTAAGCCACAGGTGTAATATAAAATTACCAGTGGAATAATGTTTGTTCCACATTCTCTCACTTGCATAATTTATTCAGCACGAGTGATCGGGAATATTTTCCTGCAAAAGTTTCAATTCCCACAACTATTTGGTTTAAAAAAAAAAGTGCTGGAATCACTCAGTCAGTCTGGCAGCAGTGAGAAGAAGTGTTAATGTTTTGAGTCTGATATGACTCCTCTTCGGATGCTGCAGATGTGCTGAGTTTTTCCAGCACTTCATTTTTATTTCAGATCTCCAGTATTTTCAGTATTTTGCTTTTGCTTTTATTATTTGGTTTGATCAGTTTCTTTTTTTATTTAAATTATTTCACTTTATTGCTCATATGAACAGATCCTTTTAAAAAAAAAAAAATTACAGTATCCAATTATTTTTTTTCCAATTAAGGGGCAATTTAGCATGGCCAATCCGCCTACCCTGCACATCTTTTGGGTTGTTGGGGGTGGGTGGGGGGGGGGGGGGGGTGAATCCCATGCAGACACGGGGAGAATGGGCAAACTCCACATGGACAGTGACCCAGGGCCGGGGTCGAACCTGGGACCTTGGCGCCATGAGGCAGCAGTGCTAACCACTGCACCACCATGCTGCCCCTTATGAACTGATCCTTAATGTAGGAGATCAATAGTGACAAGATACAAAGTATATGGTCAGTAAGGACCATACATGGCATCTACCTGACATGAGTTGATGGGTCAAATGGCCTTTTCTCACTCCATATAATATATTTGTATGTAGCTTTATCAGTTGCATGTTGTGGTAAGACTATTATGAAGAAATAATGCCATAAGGACATTTTTAAGAACAATTGCAATAATTAACTTCAGTTCATGCAACGATTTAACACATTGTCCTTTACAAATGTTGGCCCCAATCTTCCCATTTTTCCTAAATGGAGAAGTTGGTTAGATTTGGCCCAGTTCTGTAACACAGGTCAACAACTCAAAACTCCTACAATTCAGTAAATTGGCATTCTCATCATTGTGAGTGTAAAAATGGCTTGGATGGGAAACTGATATATTTCCACTTAATACTGAGTTTTGATAAAGGCCATATTGTCCCAAAGGGAAATTTTTGTTAATCAGTATTTGATGCTGGCTCTGCATAATTCCACTATTGCATATTCCACTATTGCCTACCAATAGTGGAATAAAAGTGTTCTACAGATTTTTTTGCAGTGCTGACATCTTTTACAGTGAAATGTACTAAAAGATTTCAAGTAATAGCGGAAACATGCTTATGACTTTTGTTGGAGTTGAAGTACAAACGATCAATTAATTTGCATCCTTGTAAATTATGATCCAATGCGTGGTGCTTACCAGTAGATCCTAATTTTATTCCAAAATTTCAGTCAGTACAAAGTGCTCAAAGCATGATAAATGAGCTGAATACCGCATTTACTGCTAATTTCTGCCTTTTTAAAATCTAATGATTTTTAAATAAGCTAACCAAAAAACAAGAATTCCCTGCCAACAATGAAGATTTTTAAAATTGCTCCCAAATGTTAACGCTGTGGATTTGAGAGCTTTTCCTTCTCCACTTGGTATCTGTTTCACTATATCAAAAGGCCTCCTGAAAAGTGACAACAAATGAGGTTTATTAGCTTCCCAGATCTAATGCTTCCTTCAAATTGAATTTATCACCCTGAGGCACAGTTGATTTATCAAGTAGGATCATAGGAATTATGAACAGAAGTAGACGATTCAGCCCTTTCATCAGATCATGGCTGATCTCATCCTGGTCTCAAATCCACCTCCCCACGTGTTGCCCACCCTTTAACCCGTTTTGTCTCAGAAATATATCTACCTCCTTCTTGAAACCATTTAATGGCTGAGATTCCATATAAATAACCCACATTGTCTCTGCAGCTCTTCCCTCCTAACTTTAAATAGCAGAGTTTTCCTCTGTCTTGGCTTCATACTCTGCGAGTGTCATGGCTGACAGGAAGGGTCAGGCTGCTCCATTTGACTAATTTTATTTTATTCGTTCATGTGGGTGTCGTTGGCTGGACCAGCATTTATTGCCCACCCCTGAGGGCTTTTAAGAGTCAATCATATTGCTGTGGGTCTGGAGTCATACAAGGGTGACAAGTGAACCAGATGTTTTTTTATGACAATCCAGAATGGTTTCATTAGATTTTTAATTCCAGAATTATCAATTAATCAAATCAAATTTCACCATCTACCATGGTGGGATTCTAACCTGGGTCTTCAGAGCATTACCCTGGGTCTCTCAATTACTTGTCCATTGACAATACTATTACACCACTGCCTCTCCTACACTCCTACTAAAGGATTGATTGTGATACCAACACTGGGAAATCATAGGAATGGTAGTAAGTCATTCTGTCCTTCAAACTGTTACAGTTTGTGGTTGATCTCGATCTTTAATTACTTGCAATTCAGTCTTTGTTTTGACAGTTTCAATAGACATAGCTGCAACAGATTTTTTGGGGGAGAACAAATTGCTTTCTGACATCATCCCCGAGCCATTCTAGCTTTAATTTTAAGGCAATATTGAGAAACAACTCAAATTCAATTCCTGGAAAATATACAATGTAATTTTAAATATATTTTATAATACACTTGTGGTGCAAGTAAAATATGCCATATGAAAAAGTATCAAGTGAAAAATAAAATTAAAGCAAGATAAGTGAATGAGTAGACCTATCTGGTTAACATTGTTACATTCAAGCAGCCCTGAAACACATGGAGATGAATGTCCAAGGGGATTCTCCCACTTATCTGTTATAATTCAATTTTTCTATGGTTTCTGACACTTGTCAAAATATTCACCTGAGGAAGGAGCAGTGCTCCGAAAGCACGTGTTTGAAACAAACCTGTTGGACTTTAACCTGGTGTTGTAAGACTTCTTACTGTGCTCACCCCAGTCCAATGCCGACATCTCCACATCTTGTCAAAATTGTGTGTGCAAGTGAGCAGCAGGCTCAAGGGACTGAATTACATCTGGCTTTTATTTGTATGTTCCTATGTAACTCAACATAAATACCCCCTCAATTGTGTTTTGAATTATTCTTGTGAACTTCTTGCGCCAAAATACATTTACTGAGTTGATTTCAAAAATTCAGTGGAATAAAATGGCCCGGATTTTGCGATTAGCAACATACACATGGCTTTTTCTGTTCCTCACGCTTACATGCTTCTGCATGACAATTAATTATCATTGAGCATCTGATAGGAGTGTGGCACCTTCTGCAGATATTCTAGGGAGAACAAGGCCAGCTTTCTGAGGCTTGCTGTCTAAACCAGGAAGTTATAACATTTAATTGAATGTAAAAATCACACACTGAAATTGAAGGAGAATAAAAGAAAGGATTGTAAGAGAAACATTTTTAAAAATCTCCAATAACTAAAATCCAAAGGAATGAGACTTAACACTTGTAAAAGTGATGTTTGGTAGTAACTGGAGCATTTGCCATTTAAAAAAAACTTCACTTGAGTTGGAAAGCCTCTTTTTTGGTACTTTTTGGTATCTATTAGGTAAGTACTGTAATTTCATGCCCTTCATACATTTGAATGCTGAATCTCTGTGTGAGTTGTCATTAATTAAGATTGATCAGAATATTGACAATTCACACACTTAAATGGACAAATCCCATTTTTCAGGCATAATAAATAGGTTTTTAATTAGTAAGTACTGCAAATTCACACCCACCATGTGTTTGAACGCTGAGTTTCTTGGCAAAATGCCAGTGTAGCAAAGTCTATGTAGGAACACAAAATAATGGACGTAGCTTCCTGATTTCCATGTTTAATTGTGCTTGTGTAGATACCAGAAGTTGCTGTCCAATTTACTGCTTAAATGTGAGTGCTGATAGCCTCACCATTGTTATTATCGCAAAATCCGGGCCAATGTATTTGATGTCATCAGTTTCTAGAATTTACGTTAACTTTTGGACAAACATTATAATGTTATTTTTAGTAGATTTTTAGCACTAAGGGTAAAATGCAATATGTATCAAATGTTTTGCAAGGTGATTAAAATTATTCTGCTTGGATTATCATTGTTATTTTACACAAAATATGTAAACTTTTCTTTCATAAATCCTATAAATTAAGCTGCATTATAGAACAGATGGTAAATCTATACAGAATTTCTTAGTATTTCTTTAAATTACATGTTTACACTTCAGTGTTTCTGGCTGAAGTACATACATGCAAATAATGAGACATTTCAAACTATTACCAAACTTGTCTGAAAACAAGTCAGTATATTAATTTAATATATTTAGGCTGTACTTAGTTTTAAAGAAGGTAAAGAGATCTATCACCCCCGTGTGTCAATCTTCCTCTCTCCTCTGACTGATGCATTCGCACTCCAACCCCCACCACCTCCCCTCCCCTTCTTACCCCTCTCTTTCTGACTCATCTTGATCAGTTTTTGAAACAATATTTTCTTTCTTAGTATTTCAGCTATCAGCATTTTCTATCATGAGAAAAGACCATTCAGCCATCAAATCTGCTCTCTCTGGGACAACACTTCCATCACAGCAGCCAGCTCTATTTGGAACAAACCTAATATTTTTGCCTTTTCTATCTTGCCTGGCATATTATTTCAAACATTTATCACTCTTTAAGAGAAGTACTTCAACCTGACCCCTGTTCTAGATTTATTTTTGCTCCTTTCCACTTATCTTTCCTTTCTGAAGTGGCAATGTGAATTTATATTCCTGTGCTATATACTTTGTGGTCTGCCTTGGGCTTATTTCCAGACCTTAAAGGTGAAGTTTCTCTTGTTTTTCATTGAGATAGGTCTTTCTCCTGTATTCTTCACAACATAAATATATATCTCCCTTTGTGGTGTGCTGCTAAGAACGGGATGCAATTTAAATATAAACACACAAAATGGACAAAACACTCAGCAGGTCAAGCATCATTTGTAGAGAGAAGCAGAGTTGGCACTTATCATCAGTAAAATTTTGGGCAGTATTTGCATTTGTTTTACAGTGGTATAAATTGTGGTCCCACCAAAATATTGGAATTCTTTATAACAACTTCATGGACTTCCACTAATTCTCTTATATAACCTGTTTAAAATATTTAGTCACACTGGTTACAAGTTGGAAATGGTGTGTCTACTCTGACTTTGGGTCCTTTTCTAAATATTTGTGTGAATTCAACTGTAGTCATTTCATATTTACATATGATTTTGACCAGTGATAAATAGCCAGTCTTGACTCTTTTTGGAAATCCTGAGCTTTGTTCTCGTCGCTACTGTTCTACAGGTGGCCCTACAATTTGGACCCACTTAGTTTGTTACCTATGATATTCAGATTTTAAAAATGTCCCTATAGCTTCCTTACCTAATACCGCCCCACAATCTGTCGATACACCTCAATTTCCTTTATAACCAGTTTCTTGCCTGGTCCTTTGTTCTATCCTGGATTTCCGTGGCTTTAAGTTTAATAATGTGGGAAAGTGCAAGGCCCATAAAGACTACACTCCATCTAGCTGGTCCTAAAATATTTAATCTAATTTGTAGCATCCTCAAAAAGGTTTGTCAGGAAGGCCTACCATTCTAAACCATGCTAGTTGTTTCTAATGAAACTATTGCTATGCAGCTTTTCTTCCAGCCTACCCCTTTTAATAAAGACATAATTCTGCTTCAATTATATACTTGACGGCAGTGTTTGATAGTGAGAAAAATTAATCTGATTGGCAGTTTAGATATTACCTTGCTTAGACTAAACAATGTGTTATATGAAAGCAATTTGCTCAAAAATAAGCTGAGTGAATCAATTCTTTGTCGTTTTTGAGCAGGTAAATGTATAGAAAGATTTACTGTGCTTTATTTCTTCTTATGCCTAAAGTATGTGAAGATATTTGAAGTTTTCAAGCCTTCAATCAGTGTTATTTTACCATATACTTGGATAAAACACAAACTACAATATTGCTGTATTTCTACAAACTATTATATATGAGCTTCCAACACTTTCTTCGTAATGGCTTTGGTAATAGAAATTATGAATGAGACAATTTGCCATAAATAACATTTACATTCTGAAAACTATGCATTAGTATTGAATGTTGTTAGTGCCCTTAAGGGTGCGTCATTCAAACAAAACAATCCTCTTCATTTATCAATTACTGTTGCTTACGCAGGTTACATTATTCTGTCAGTAATGATTCTCACAGAACAACTGGTCTAGAAAATAAACTTTGACTTGCTCATGACTTAACAATGACTATTCAGATGGTGTATTAATGCAAAAGAATATGACAAGCATGATGACTTAAATAGTATCCATTGCAATAACTTATGTTTATTTTGTAATCATACTTCATGCCAATGGTTATCAAACCTAGTAACAGTAACCCTTCCCACTGGATATTATGTAAAAGTCACAAATTATTGTATTTATTATTTTGTTCCTTTTTCCTTTAATAATGTGTTCTTGTTCTTCATTTGCAGTGACGTGATTGCATGATCTACAGCATGGCTTTCCAGCACTGGCTGTTCATTTGCATGACTTTGAGTTTGGATGCATAATCTATTAACCTGCTGCTGTTTCAATTTTCTAACCTGCCTATACAACAAACGATATGGCTCCAGGTCCTCTCGCGATTAAACCTGTAAACTTGGACATATTACTAGAAGGAACTGGGAGCCACAGTGTTTAAGCACATTGCTCTTTTCTGGAACCTGGTGTCAATCTAACAAAGACCGATGGTCTTGTCTTTCTGTTTGAAATAAATTAATTTGGATATGTTGAAAAACTGTTCACTGACACTAAATTGTCAATCTAAGACCCTGTGAGGGTAAAATACAGAATACTGATGCATTAGTGGGATGCTGTTGTTGGACAAAATAGAACAGGTTTTTTGTACCTGATTGTGCATACATTAGTTGTCCAAAGTGGACTTATGATTCCACTAGCACTGAATGTCAACCTGAGCACAAAAATCTTATTATGCATGTACCCAAGGTACCATCTTGTGCCATTTGTAAACCAGTTATTCAACTGGTAAATTTTGAATGTGGGCTGTCCACAATGAAGCTCATTTAAAATGTACAATGAGAAAGCTTGTAAAAACAGGAAGCGTCTCAGTACTTACACAAATGTTAATCATTCTAATACTTTATAATTTGCTTCGGCGGATTTTCATTTACTTTTTCCTGGCTTTTGTTACAACAATGTTCCTGTTTACTATCCAATAATTTTCTGCTTTGGCTACTTTGTTCTGCAAATGGAAAGAAAAGCCACAGTGCAAGATTTTAAGCTTTGCACAATAATGTAGTATTATTGTATTTATTTACCTTTTTGTATTTTGATATGCAGTATTTCGGGCATAATGTTGGAGGATTAAGGAAAATTTGTTTGTTTCTCTGTCCCAAAACATGTTAAAATTATTAAGTGTTCATTATTATGTACTTTAGTTTCTTTTCTGCTTCGATCACATTGTGTAACTGCCAATCTACATGCTGCTTATATAATTATGTATATACCATAAACCAACAGAACTGGGTTCAGGAAATGTTCACAAAGTGAACAATATGCTACACAGTATATTTCCTCAATGTATCTTTGACCCAAATGCTCCACATGCTGCAAAAAATGTACAGTTCAATATATTGTAAATAAAAGTCTGTCAATAGTTCAGAAAGGTGTTAATTTTATTCATATGCTATTAGTGTAGTTTTATGATTGATAGTAACTCAGGAATAAAACAATGCAAGCAGAGTTAATAAGTTAACAGTAATAAGATTTAACGTTTCTTTATGGCAAAACAGCAACATTCATATTAAATTCTCCTCGTTTCATTCACATCTTCCACAAGCTGCTGGAATGTAGCTGTCGGTTATTGTTCTTGAGAAATGTTGTGAAGGCACAGACATTTTAGATCACCTTTGGAGGGATAAATTCAGTATTAGATCCAAGGCTGCGCTCGCATCACCAAATGAAGCTATTACATATTTTGCTTGTTGCTGACCCATTCCGTGCAGAATAGGCTGGACCATACCCATTGTTCAACCTATACCAATACGCCCTGATCTAAACATTTGCTAAATTCCTTTATGAGCTGCCTTATTTATGCCCTCAGATTGGAGTCAGACTTGCCTCAGGATATTGAAATGACAAAATCAGTTCAAACTTTGCATGCTTATGCATTAACAAAAGCACTACACAGGCTGACGGATAGTGTGTTTGGAGTTAAAGGTTCTTTGCTATAAAGAGAATTTTTTAATGTGGAAGTAAAATTGTCACCTCGCATATCTGGATTCTGCTGATTCATTAATTTGAAATTTTCATGGGTACTAATACAGCTATTTGATGTGATTGAAAAAAAAATATATTTTTATTAACGTATTGGAAATTTTTTATAAAAATAACATAGACATGACATCAACATGGTATAATAAACATTTCCCCCATCTCAATCTTCACACACTCCAACCATACAACAACAATCCGGCCCTCTTTCTCTCTCTCTCTTCTCATCTCCTCCCCCAGCCCCCTTGGAATACTGCACCTGCTGACATTTTAATTTTCCTTGAGAAAGTCGACGAATGGCTGCCACCTCCGGATGAACCTGACCATTGACCCTCTTAAGGCGAACTTTATTTTCTCGAGAGTGAGATACCCAGCCATGTCACTAACACAGGTCTCTGCACTCGGGGACTTTGAGTCCCTCCACATTAACAAGATCCGTCTCTGGGCTACCAGGGAGGCAAAGGCCAAGACGTCAGCCTCTTTCACCCCCTGAACTCATGGCTCTTCCGACACTCCAAATATCGCTACCTCCGGACTCTGCACTACCTGTGTTTTTAGCATTGTGGACATTGCCTTAGCAAAACCCTCTAAGTTTTGGGCATGCCCAACATGATTTGCTGGGCTTCCCGTGCACCTCGCACACCTATCTTCTACCCCGAAAAATCTACTCATCCTAGCCGCTGTCATGTGTGCCCGGTGGACGACCTTAAATTGTATCAGGCTGAGCCTGACACATGATGAGTCGGTATTAACCCCGCTTAGCGCACCCGCCCATAGACTTGCCTCTATCTCTCCTAGCTCGTCCTCCCACTTGCCCTTAAGCTCCTCCACCGGAGTTTCCTCCGTCTCCGAAAGCTCCTGGTAAATATCTGAAACCTTCCCCTCTCCCACCCAGGTACTGGAGACTACTCTATCCTGTATCACCTGTGGCGGCAGCAGCGGAAAGGCCGGCACCAGTTTTCTCAGGAAGTCTCGCATCTACAAATACCTAAACCCGTTCCCTGCTGGCAATTCAAATTTATCCTCCAAGGCTTTCAAGCAGGGAAAGCTCCCATCTATAAATAGATCATCCATCCTTCTAATTCCTGCCCTTTGCCAACTCCAGAACCCATCATCTAGCCTACCCGGTACAAACCTATGATTATTAAATCAGGGTCCAAACCGATGCTCCCCCAGATTCTCAGGGCCGCCACCACCAGAGGACTTGTGGAGTATCCGGCCGGCGAGAACGGAAGAGGTGCTGTTATCAGCGCTTCCAAACTGGTGTCTTTGCATGACGCTGCCTCCATCCGCTCCCATGCCGACCCCGCCCCCACTACCGACTTCCTAATCGTGGCTATGTTAGCCGCCCAGTAGTAATTGCAGAAGTTCAGCAGCGCCAACCCACCCTCCCCCCGACTGCGTTCCAGCAACGTTTTCTTCACTCACGGGGTTTTACCCGCCCACACAAAGCCCAAAATAACCTTATTCTCGCTTGCTTCGTTAAATGTCTTCACCAGCAGTGGGCTCAATACCTAAAAACTCATTATAGAATTCCACCGGGTAGCCATTTGGCCCCGGGGCCTTGCCCGACTGCATGCCCTCCAGCCCCTTGATTATTTCCTCGATCTCAATTGGGGCTCCCAGCCCTTCCACCAGATCCTCATCTACCCTCGGGAACCTCAACTGATCCAAAAACTCTCACATCCCCTCTACCCCAGCCGTGAGTTCCGACTCATATAATTTACTATAGAAATCCTTAAACACCTCGTTCACCCCTGCTGGATCCAGGACAGTATTCCCGCCTCTACTCTTTCTTTACCTATCTCCCTGGCCGGCTCCCTTTTCCTGAGCTGGTGCGCCAACATTCTGCCAGCCTTTTCCCCATACTCATAAATTGCCCCTCTTGCCTTCCTCCGCTGTTCCACTGCTTTCCCTGTGGTCAACAGCCCAAACTCCATCTGTAACCTCCGCTGCTCCCTCAGTAGCGCCGCATCTGGGGCCTCCGAGTATCTCCTGTCCACCTGGAGTATCTCCTCCACTAATCTATCCCTTTCAACCCATTCCGCCTTTTCTCTGTGGGTCCGTATCGAGATTAATTCCCCTCTGACCACTGCCTTCAGAGCATCCCAAACCGAGGCTGCAGAGACCTCCCCGTATCACTTGTTTCCAGGTAGTTCTGGATGGACTTGTTAACCGCCCACAGATCATTTAATCCGCTAGCAACCCCCCACATCTAGACTCCACAGCGGGTGTTACCTGTAGATCCACCCAATGCAGGGCATGATCCGACACTGCGTTTGCCGAGTACTCCGTATCCACCACCTCCAGTATTAGTGCCCTGCTCAGAACAAAAAGGTCAATGCGAGAGCATACCTTGTGGACATGTGAGAAAAAGGAAAACTCCCTTGCTCTTGGCCATGCAAATCTCCATGGGTCTACTCCCCCCCCCCCCCCCCCCCCCCATCTGTTCCATAAACCCCTTCAATTCCTTTGCCACAGCCGGCCTCCTCCCTGTCCTGGATTTTGACCGGTCCAATTGGATCAATGACTGTGTTAAAGTCTCCTCCTATGATCAGGTTATGTGACTCTATAAATCTGGGATCTTACCTAAAACCCACCTCATAAATTCCACATCGTCCAATTCGGAGCATATATGTTCACGAGTACTACCCGCACCCCTTATTTGATGTGATTGACGACAGTGATCCCTCTACAACTTCATTTATGCATAGTCATTTTATTTCCAAGTGCGGCATGTTTATTGTGGATGGCTTCCCCGATACTTCATAACTCCGTGGCTGTGCATGCACATGGCTTCGAGGGAATAACATTAAAGTAGTGAAATATA
The DNA here is from genome assembly GCF_902713615.1 of Scyliorhinus canicula. Taxonomy (NCBI): domain Eukaryota; kingdom Metazoa; phylum Chordata; class Chondrichthyes; order Carcharhiniformes; family Scyliorhinidae; genus Scyliorhinus; species Scyliorhinus canicula. Next base: position 254,445,193 of record NC_052148.1, on the reverse strand, counting down.
ATGTCACTCATTGGTAAATGATAAAAATTGATGTTTATGAGAATCATGGACATGTAAGATGTTGATTTAACAATCACTAGACCTTGGGCTGGATTCAAAATGGTAGAGTTTTACGCCAGAAAAGCTGGCATCAAAGGGACATGAATTCCTGGCCCTGCAGGGGGCTATCAGGGGATTAGATCTCAGCTTTTGCTGTGGAAACGGGCGCCTGTACTTCCGGTTCGGAGGTATGTGCACGGCGGTGGCGCCGTACTCCATGGTGGACTCGGACCGCGTAGCTGAACCCACCTATATGGCCTCGACCACCCCCGACTAGGGCAGCCGCGGACGGAGTCCGCAACCGCCACGCGATTATCCCAACCAGCTGGAACACATTAGATCCACACCATCGGGACTTCGGAAGGTCAGGGGCGCAGAATGGCAGAGCGGACCTCTTGCAATAGACCCGGGCGGCATAGTGTACTCCCTGGGTATGCTGCTGTTCAGGGCCCACAAAATCGTGAAACCGGCGCCGGTCACGATTTCTTGCGGGGAAAATGGATTCTCTGGCCCCCCCCCCCCCGCCGGCCGCGATTTCGCCATCGGGGTGCGGAGAATCCAGCCCTTTGTAGAAGTAAGAGTTTTATTCTTCTAGATGGACGGGTAGCTTTGGAAAAAGTAGTAAGCACATCTTGACCTCCAGACAGTACAGACAAGATCCAATTTGAGATTTAAGCCAGATATTTATAATATGAAAGATAATTCACCCAGGAGCTGAGGATCCAAGAGGAAACAGACAAACTCTAAATCCCAGAATGCAACATCATCCCTGACGAAGGCCAGGCAATCAGCTCTGCCATACCAACGCTAAACATATATACATTTTCATGTACACATTAGATTGGCTATTAAAAAAATATAAATTTATATCAAGCTGACATAACCGGTTTGTAATTAACAAACCATGTTATGTTCTAATTCACGTATCTCCCATTAACTGAAAGGAGTAAGAAAATGGCTGCAGTTCAAGCCTAACCAACAGGCTCATGCCTTGATCATCATTATGTTCTGTTCAATTATACACATGGACCTTCATTATTGCAGCCTTTATGAGCCTGTTGCTTAGATCAGATCTTCTCTTCTCAAATGCCTCCCACAAATTTGTGATTATAGTTTCTTGTTGAAAGATTTGAATAAGAAAACATTTTTCAAGAGGACTTTCAAAAATCTTAAACATCTTCAACTGAGGTCAGAAACAAGATAAGTATTTTCTGAGCCAATTAATGAAAACGATTAACCTGATTGTGAGACCCAACAAACTGGATGGAAAATGCTGCTGCAGGTGGAAAAATGTGACTTCAAACATTATGCTTCACAGTAGTAATGGGAAGCTGGTAAATCCATGTAATTGTGGTCAAGCAAAGGAAACAAAAACGTTCTAAAACATGAAAATAATGCTTTGTTTTGGAAAATAAGTCACTTTACAACTTTGCTTTGAAAAATAGATCATTTAATTTCTGTGCATCACCAAGCAGGAGCTTCAAAGAAAAGATTTGTTTGATTTTAATAAGTCCACCATTCACAGAAAACTAGTCCATTCTTACATATTGCTTGAAAAACAAGATTGATATACTTTCTAATGTTCCTCTGTTAATGTAAACAGGAATAGAATCCATAGAATATTGCAGGCCCATCGTTCTTCACCAAAAAAGCACTCTATGCCCAAAACGCTGCGCATTGATCATGATCAATCCACCTAACCTGCACATCTTTGGACTGTGGGAGGAAACCAGAGCACCCAGAGAAAACCAGATCCAGGGAAAACGTGCAAACTCCACCCAGTATGGTGCTGTGAGGCAGAAATTCTAACCACCATGCTGCCCATTTGTTCAAAAGTCACAGCATCATCTACCACCTTACCATGGACAGTGTGGTCCATTTGCCTGCCCCAGTTTCCAGAAAATATATCCACCCTACTTTTATCAAATCAAATTTTCTGATACAATCAGTCTCCCTTCATAACCCATTCTGTACATTTGCCACCTCCATAGGGCAGGTTTATATATAATTACTTTAGGTTTGAGGCTTTGATCCTTTTTGTAGAATCTTAGTAACCATGCAGGGTTCCACCAATCTTTTACTGAAGTGGACGGATGGAGGTCAGCTGTCAAAATTCAACTCTATATCTTGTCCTTATGCCTTAGATCTTGAAAACTTCTTTAAAACTCAACTGATCTTTCCCTTCTCAAATGTAAGGAGTTCTGAAGCTTCTTCCTAACTTGAATATTTAATACGAATGATCAATTTAGTTGTCCATTGCAGGGGGATGATGGCCTAGTGGTAATGTCATTGCACAAAGAAAATCAGAGGCCCAGGTGAAATCACTGAGTGTCTTTAAGACGGAGCTAGATAGGTTCTTTTTTTTAAATAAATTTAGATTACCCAATTATTTTTTCTATTAAGGGGCAATTTAGCATGGCCAATCCACCTACTCTGCACATTTTTGGGTTGTGGGGGCAAAACCCACGCAGACACGGGGAGAATGTGCAAACTCCACACGGACAGTGACCCAGAGCCGGGATCGAACCTGGGACCTCAGCGCCGTGAGGCGGTTGTGCTAACCACTAGGCCACCGTGCTGCCCTGCTAGATAGGTTCTTGATTAATAAGGGGATCAGGGGTCGTGGGGAGAAGGCAGGAGAATGGGGTGAGAAAAATATCAGCCATGATTGAATGGCGGAACAGACTCAATGGGCCGAGTGGCCTAATTCTGCTCCTAAGTCTTATGGAAAGCCCTGGAAAGTGGTTCAAATCCCACAACAGAAACTGGTGGAATTTAAATTCATGTGATACGAGACTATTGTCATAAAAACCTATCTGGCTCACTAATGCCCTTTAGGGAAAGAAATCAGCCATCCTTGCCTGGTCTGAGGCCTACATATGATTCCAGACCCACAACAATGTGGCCGATTTTCAACTGTCCTCTGAAATGGCCTATTCAAGGACAATTAGGGATGGGCAACAAATGTTGGCCATGCCTGTGAAACCCACATGCCATGAAAGAATAAATAAAAATGCACTTGGATGCCTTTCTCATTATAGTGATCAGAATTATAGTGTTGCAGGTGGGCTTAATCATCTCTGACGCCATTTACTTAATAAAATGTGGATTCCGGTTAAATTGCCACGTAATAACCGTGCCCATAACTATGGCAAGGTGGATGAGCTTCATAATCGTATTTCTCAATCACTCAATTTGAGAAATTTATACCTTGAAAAAAACCATACAAATTTAATTTAAAGTAGAATACAATCTATAAAGTTGACAAATTATAAGTGACTCATAAAACATGTCAGTAATTGCTAGTTTACCTGAACAGTCCTATCCCAAATTAATAAAAGGATTAATATTCCTGAAAACCGATTTCTTATAAAGTAATAGACAACAATTTCCTTATTAAAAATGAAAGGGAATAAAAAGGCTCAGATCAAAGGCGATTGCCAAATGGATTAGAAGGTTACAAAAAGAAACGTATCACAGAGTGCTTGGAATTTCCTGCAAAAACTCCTGTTGAAGCAGTGTCCATAATTGAGTTTTTCCAATTAAATAGTTGCTCGAAAACAAGGTGTACTGCAGGATGTGGGGAGCAAAAGGAGTGGAATTAAATCCTGTGGCTCATATGAAAATTGAAATCTGCATAAATGAGTCAAATGTGTCAGCACAGAAGCAGACCATTCTATAACTCGAGGGGAGCGAGACTCATCTTGGGCAGTAGCAGAAAATGAGTGATAATGAATCAACAACCCATTTTTTCCTTGAATGCAAAACAAACCGCTGATTCACTCTTGGCCAAGATTTATTTTACCCGCTTGAAATCTGCACCCCGAGGGAATTTGTAAGAATTATACATTACAGAATTTCACACACATTCCACCAATCCCAACTCTTGCACAAGAATTAGTTACATTACAGATTTTGACATTTTTTTTTTTTACAAACACACACACAAAAGTGTGAACGCAGTCCATTGCTCAGTTTGGTAAGATTATGTTATCATTCGTTTCTGATCCATTGCTGTGAACATGACGCCGGCTGCTGCTGTTACAAGTGTGTGCATACCTTCGTAGAGCAACTTTGGTGAGAAAACACTCCAGACAAATAGATGATAGCGTAGTGAGGTAACCAGAATAATATAAACTGAAGCTGGAATTGCTCGTAATAGAACAAAACAGTAACAGCTGTGTCCCACTGCTGCAGAAGAATACCTGAGACAAGAAGTAATTAGTGTCAATGCTTCAATGTCTCAGATAGAATCCAAACATGAACAGTTGTTCAAAACTTCAACCTGCTCAGCTCATTTAGTACTAGATTAACTAAAGCTGTACACCCTATTTTATTACAAGCATTTATTCTCCTTTACTTCAAGAACTTAAATAATAGTAAAAGTAGAAAACCAACAAGAATAAGGTAACATACAGTGAAGTTCTTTTAAACAGAAACAGTCAGCCATTCATTAAAAAAAAATTTAGAGTACGCAATTATTTTTTTCCAATTAAGGGGCAATTTAGTGTGGCCTATCCATCTAATCTGTACATCTTTGCGTTGTGGGGGTAAAATCCACGCAGAATCGGGGAGAATGTGCAAACTCCACAGTGACCCAGGATCGAAGCCAGGGTCCTCAGCGCCGTAGGCAGCAGTGTTAACCACTGCGCTACCGTGCCACCCCAGTCAGCCATTCATTAGTGAAGTGCTCATATGTCTCATGTTATGAAACAGTAAGTACAGGGGAACCATGTCTTAAATTACAACACAAAGTGAAACACTTGCTCTGCACAGGACATGCATATTATGCTGAGTAATTGCATGAAATTGTTGCGAATTAAACAAGTCCAGCAAAGATTTTATTAATTCTCAGGCTGCAGGTGCCATTGACAGGATTGACATTGAGTGCCCTCCCTAGTGGTTCTGAAAAGTCTGTGGCCTTCTTGAATTACTGCAAGCTACTACTGAGTGGCTTCAGAGGAGAGTTGAAAGTCCACCATGCTGGTGTGGATTTGGAGTCCCATAGGCCAGACCAGGTAAGCATGGCAGGTTTCTTCCTCCAAAAGGACTTAGTAAACCAACGGCTTCATGGTCACTTTTACCGATATAACTTTTCGTTATATCTTAATGTTCTGGGGCTGTGATGACTAGGCTCTGACAGCTGTAGTATCTTTCTTTGCATCAGGTATAGCTCAAGGCACTGGGGGATTTTCTCTTGGACAAAGAAGTTCAACTCACTATGCAGTGATCAACACTGAGAAAGTAATAGTTGTCCTCCTTTCTCACTAGTGGCCTGAGTGAACCATAGCAATAAAGCACCAGATGAAGAGGGTAACATTAGTCCTAATTACATTTTTTAGGCATCCCGAGTCAATTATGAAGAGACCATTGTGAAAGAACATAGCTATACCTTGTGCAGCAACCATTATAGAATGAATCTTGAAATTGTGTACTTAAGGGGTGAGCGGACTCTAATGTTAAATTTAGATAGAGATGAGAATTTTTTTAATGAAGCTGTTTAACCAGAAGCTCCTGAAGATCAATGGGCCAAGAGTGATGGGATTTGGTGCGGATTAAGGCACCAGAGATTTGGACATCGAGTTTGATTACTGGATTGAAACAAGTTTATAAAGTTCTCATTTGGGGCTATGAGAGAGTGACGCTTTCCTCATCATTGATACCAGGGGCAAAATGCTAAACAGTCATTACCTGCTTCTTTCTGAGCTGACGTAACAGGTAAGGTGCAGAGCCCACAGCAGTGGACCTATATAAGTGCTGAATAGTGTAAGGAAGACCGCTGGCAGTTCCACATAGTTCTCCAACCCCACAAATCCAGCTGATATATCCACTGTGGCAATGCTGTTGGAATTCCCCTGGAGAGAAAATAAGGATTTGATAAAATTCAAGATTTTGCATATCTGATTTCTAAGTCACCTCTCCAATATTATGGACTGCCATAGTGAGAGCAGACACAAAAAGCAAGCATCATAAAATTGTAGTAAGATGTCCCATCTGACCATCCAAAAATGAAAGACAATTATGTGCACGAGAGCATCAAGAACGGGTAGTCATAGGTCCCACAATTCAACTGATGGGAATAACAAAATTTTTTAAATGACTGAATAATACAAATAAGTTTTCTCTTGCAGTATTAAACCCCAGATGGCCCAGGGCAGTTGGAAATGTTGTCGGCTTTCAATACACTGAAATATCCTGGTTGGTTTCCAAGGCATTACTCAAAGATTTAAAAATTTGATCAGTGGTCAGTGCACTATTTCAATGTGGTGCATTTTTACAGCCCCTGCAGGTGTATTTGGAGACTTGGGAAGGGGGTTGCTGGTAAATTAAATAGATAGCTAGTCCACCACCTTCCTGCCCGCACCTGTTCTGTTCCTTAAATTATGGGGGTGACGGTTAAGGCATAAGGCAGTCTCTGACCGAGAGATCTAGTGAGGCCTTTTAGCAGCCAAATAATTGGCACTTATACGATCCCATTCCAATTCTGCCGCTATGAGTTATGTGACTGCGAAAGGTGGCCAGTCTGTCTGGTTTTGTTACACTGGCTAAAGGCTTTTTGTGTCTCCTCCACCTGGCGTCTAAAACCCAACCTTCCACACACCCTAGCTGAGGTCTCCAATCCCTGCCTGACCAAAATGCCCATGTTTCCGTCAAGTCTGCGAGTCATCTGCTGTTCTTTTCAGGACTTCTTATAGTGCCAGCAGTGGCCACAACTGTTTCAGATTGGTCAGCAATTGTCATGAACGGGACTTCCGGTCCCTGAGGGGTGCAAGTCCTACATTCAACCTCAAGAGAAGTGAGTCACAACGAATACTCCCCTCTTTCTCCACTGTTAAAGTCACCCCAGCACATATCAATGTAAAGAAGTCATGGTCACAATCTGGAAGTCATGGTCACAATCTGCTCAAATATACCACTGAGTTTTACAAGTTTGAATTTTGATGCCTGACCACTACACTGAAAGAGTTGGGGATTTTTTCCATGAAGAGAGGTGACTTGATAGAGGTGTACAAGGTGATTAGAGGCATGGATAGAGTGGATAGCCAGAGACTTTTCCCCAGGGCAGAAATGGCTGTCACGAGGGGACGTAATTTTAAGGTGATTGGAGGAAGGTATAGGGGAGATGTCAGAGATAGGGTCTTTACACAGAGTGGTGGGTGCATGAGGTGGTGAAGTTTGAGTCATTAGGGACAATTAAGAGACTCTTGGACAGACATATGGACAGCAGTAAATTGAAGGGGTGTAGGTTAGGTTGATCTTAGATTAGGATAAATGGTCGGCACAACATCGTGGGCTGAAGGGCATGTACTGTGCTGTACTGTTCTATGTGTATCATGTGTAATATTAAAAAATGAAAGGAAAGCTGAAGATGATGGATACATATTGATATATTAGCAAAATTGTGTGCAGACCCCAGAGAAACTCCAATCTGCAAGACTTGGGTAGGTGTTGTTAGGAACAGAAGGAGGACTGGATTCTTTAATACAACCTTCATATTCATGACTCAATTTTGTATCAAATGAATAGATTTTTCAGAATTTTCTGACAACAGCATCTTCGAAAAGGCTGAAAAATCAGCTCAGACATTCAAGGCATCTATAGCCGGTACGACTGGAGTAGAAGGTTAGTTCCCTGGGTTTTTTTGTGCAGCTTCAACTTCCTTCCAGATATGTTTGTCTGTTTTACTGGCTTAAGGCTAACTAGGTGTAAATGCGTACGGCCATGAAACTTTCGCCCACAGAAAGCTTGGAATACTGATGTGATGCACGTTAATAGAAACCAAGAGTAAGGTGCACAAATCAGAAATGTTGCTCAACATCCTGCGCAGCACCAGAAAATTGAACCCTGAAGTCACTGTGCTTGGGAGAACATGATGGCAGTGGGTGAATATACTGGACAATGTTAGAGAGGCCATGCGATTGTGAGCACGATTGTTTTCAGTTTCCTGTTTGTACTGAGGACTACTTTGTGATCTTTAGCATCCGTTGCGCATTCCGTAGTTTATCCCAGACCTTCAGGACGTTTCATAGCTGATTCAAGCTTTCATAATAGAAGGTAGTTTCTGTTTTGTGTGTAGCTTATAATCTCATAAACACAATTTATCTTAGAACCGCACATTTGGCTTTTTCTGAAGACACAAGTGGAAAGACAGCTCCTGTTATGTCTCCCAATGCATTACTGGCATAGATAAGTGATCGCCACCCACTGAAACAAATCTTGGAAATGCAGAACGGATTGCACCATCAGGAATCTGACTGGAACGCGGCTCTCCACGTTGACTGGTATTGAGGAATGCACAGAAGCCACCAGACTGGGCACCAAATAATCTTTGGATTTGATAGATATTGACAAGCAGCCTGCGATATTTTAATCAGCTGAGGACAACTCACTGAAAGGAGACAACAAAAGCCTTAAAGAAGAAGTTGGTTTAGTCAAAATAGTTTTGCATTTCTCAAGTCAAATGTTTTTGAGATTGCCGATAGTTCCAAGAGTGCTAATGATTGCAAAACTCTGTCGTTAGTTGCTGTACATCTTACTGGGTTTAAACAGCTTAATCCTTTGCTGGAAATTAAACTTCAGAACTAAACAATGCTAACAAAAAAACAAAAAAAAAGCAGGCGGGAAGAAAAAGAGGTACCTGAAAGTAAAACGAGGCCTGGGCAAACCAGTAATAGATGATGGTAATTTGTGCTGCATCATAATCTAATATCCTCCATATAAATCTGGTCAAAATCATTTGAACCGCAAGGGTAAACAACAACACTGGCAAGTTGTGAGGGCGAAGAAGCAATGCGGCCAAGAGCACAAGTCCATTGTACATTTCCCAGAGTCCTCTACTGTTTGTCGTCGTGTCAGGGGAAGCAAATGCAGATTTCAACAGGTCTTTGACTCCCGTGAAAAGGATGCCAAGAATAAACACGTAAACAAAACGGGCTTCAGTAATCCCCCTAACAAAAACAAAGTAAAAATGATTATATTTGCCACATGAACCATAAGAATCATTGAACAGTACAGCATGATAAGTAATTCAGCCCACTGATGGGCCAAATGGCCTCCTTCTGAACCATACATGATTGAATGTGTGTCTTAGTCTGCAGCAGCTCTTTTGAAGAGCAATCCAGTCAGACCGACTCTCTTGCTCTTTCCCCATAACACTGCAATTTATTTCTCCAGTATTTGTCTGTTTCTATTACCCCAAAGGGCAATGCACTCCAATCTTGACCATTCAATGTGTAGTTTTTCCTCATGTTACCTCAGGTTCCTGTGCCAATTTCTTCCAAACTGTGCCCACTCCATATTGACCCGTTAGCCATTGGACTAAAGCCACAGGGTGTGCACAATGGTTAGCACTGCTGCCCCATACCACCAGGGACCCGGGTTCGATTCTGGCCTTGGGTTACTGCCTGTATGGAGTTTGCACTTTCTCCTCGTGTCTGCATGGGTTTCCTCCGGATGCTCCGGTTTCCCTCCACAGTCTAAAGATGTGCAGGTAAGTCGATTGGCCATGATAAATTGCCCCTCAGTGTACAAAGATGTGGCTAGGTGGGATTATGGGTAATGGGGTGGGGAGTGGGCCTGGGTGAGGTGCTCTTGAGGGTCGATGCAGACTCGATGGAGCGAATAGCCTTTTTCTGCACTGTAGGGATTCTATGATTCCATGGAAACAGATTCTCTCTAACTAAGCCTTCCGTGATTTTAGACATCTTGAATGAGACAGAAGGGGCAAAAGCAATACAGTCTTTACAACACAGCTGCATGAAACACAACCTTAGGTGATGAGTAATAACAGTTACAACACATGGGCTGGGATCTTCAGATTACAACTCCAACATAATCCCACTTTAACACTGCTTTGCGTATCTTGGTGGATCGTCAGCTGTAGCAGAAATACAGAGTAAAGCATCCCTCCAAGAGCTCCATCACGGCAATGTGGCATTAGGGGTACTCCCCCTCCTCTTTCCCCTCCTCTTTCCCCTCCTCTTTCCCCTCCTCTTTCCCCTCCTCTTTCCCCTCCTCTTTCCCCTTCCCCCCCCCCCCCCCCCCCCCACTTTTTACAATACTAGCTGCCATATTTCAGGTTTAGTGTGAATATTAATAAATAGGTGAATGGATCAATGCTAGTGAATGGGTGAGTGAATAGGTGGTTGGAATAGATGTGGCAGGTGGTGTAATGGCAGGCAAGCAAGGTGGTAAGTTGGTTTAATATATCTAATATGGCGAACCTCTGTGTTTTTCAAATTCAATGTTTAAGTTGTGATATCAAACTCAACAAATGCGACAATTGCTCAGTCAGGTTATCAAAGTACTTACTTTGAAATGTCATGTTCATCTGGCTTCCATGGAAACGTTACATTGCCAATTGCTGCACGATAGCAGTAAATTCCCACCAACCCTAATGCCAATGCTGCTTTGGATACAGTGGAGCATGTCCGCTGAACCAAAATAAAGATCAAAATAGGAATATTGCTGTCAGTATGGAGAGTTCAATTCTATGACTGGAGCTGCAAATAAAAAAAAGCACATGAAATCAATAATCAATCAACATCTGTAAAACAAGTCATCAAAGTAAAATATCCACCGTCACCTCATTTCATATTTTTGAAACTACTTTAACTTTATGACACAACTAGGCTTTCCCCTCAGAACAGTATCTCAGCATTGAGATACATGGACAGGTGCAAAGTTGTGGTACTGACATGACAGATGCCACTAAACGTACCAGAAAAGGCTTGTCCATTCCAGCGCAAGTCATTTACTAATGCCGTGATAAGCCTGAATTACTACCAAACCTCCTCTCTGGCACTGAAAATGATCTTTACATTTGTGGAGTCCCATTCCTTCAGAACTTGATTATTGCCGTTTAAACATGTAATTATTGTTTTACTTCTTTTCATCTAAGTTTAAAAGTGTGTGCTTGAAAATATGGGGTGGGATTCTCCGATACCTGGCGGGGCGGGCCTACTGGCGTCGAGGAGTGGCGTGAACCACTCCGGTGTCAGGCCGGCCGGAAGATGCGGAATCCTCCGCACCTTCAGGGTCTAGGCTGGAGCCGGTGGGGTTGGCACAGCCGGCGCCAAAGGGCTTGGCGCTGCGCCAACCAGCGCCGAAGGGCCTCTGCCGGCCGGCGCAAGTTGTGCATGCGCGGGAGCACCAGCGTGTACTGGAATCATCCCAGCGCATGCGCAGGGGAGGTTCTTCTCTGCGCCAGCCATGGCGTACTGTTACACCAGCCGGCGCGGAGGGAAAGAGTGCCCCCATTGCACAGACCCGCCCGCGGATCGGTGGGCCCCGATCGCGGGCCAGGCCACCGTTGGGGCCTCCCCTGGGGCCAGACTCCCCCCCCCCCACGAGGACTCCACAGGCTACCCGCAGAGCCAGGTCCCACCGGTATGGACCTGGTGTAATATATGCTGGCGGGACTGGCATAAAACAGGCGGCCACTTGGCCCATCGCGGGAGGAGAATCGCCGGAGAGGGGGCCGCTGCCAAGGTCCCCCGACCGGCACAACGCGATTCCCACCCCCACCGAAAAACCAGCGCCTGAGAATCCAGCAGCTGCCGTCGGGGAGTCAGAGAATCCCACCCATGGTTTTCAGCATGAACATTTATAATTATCAAGACCCTGGTCAGAATGAACCATTACGTAACATACAATATTTAAAATTATGTGTTAGAAAGAATTGGAGAAACCTTTCTGACATTTTTACAATTAATGAAACTACCAAAAATGATTAGCTTTATTTTAATATAAACCCAATGCCATCCACAAACTATAATTAATTTAACTAAATTGTATGGATACAGAAACCAAAGAACTTACCTGACTAATCTTCTCCACTCTTTTTGAGGAAACAACAGCCTGTGTAAACTGCAGTAAGCCTCATAACATATTGCCCTTTGATTTTCAAAGACACTGAACAAAGTTCTGCATTGAAGGCTGTAACTTCCTCGGAGTGGCAATCAAAGGCAGATTGCCACTCCATACCGATATACCTGCGCTAAAATACCAAATCGCCTGTCTCGCCCAACCTTGCTGATTCAGGCTGGGTGAGATTGAGGCAGCGAGGGTGTAAAAGGAACAAAACAAAGGACAACGCACTCCTTTTTTATGGCACTAGTTTAAATGTCCTAAAGAAAATAACAGACCAGGGAGAAGGTAAATATCTAATGTAAGTGAATGGGATGTGGGGTGGGGTTTGGACATTGGTGGTGGAGGGGGAGTGGCGGTCGGACAACAGTGATCGGTGGAGTGGGCAGTCGGGCAATGGGGGAGGAGCCAGCCTTTGGGCAAATGACAGTTGGACATTTTGGGGAGGAGTCGGACATTTTGGGGAGGGGTTGGGAGAAGAGCGGTACATCGATTTGTTGGATGGTTCCCAGCACAGCGCAATTGTCATGGAGAAATTAGCCCTCCTGGACAATCGCCAGGTAAACCCTTACCTGGGAACCTCCAAGAGGGATTCCCAGCGCACCTTTTGGGTACTTCCCAAATCCAACACAGGGGAGCCAGGATGATACGGGCCTATATGGAGATAGGATCAAAACTATGGGTAATATGGTTGAGTTGGATAAGAAATTGTCTGGGAATGGTAGACAATGAGTAACATTGGAATGGAGGAGACGAAAATGGGGTCAAGGGAAAAGAAGTTGGGGGTACTGAACTGGGTGTTCAGGCATCGATTGCAGTTTCTAATTTACATATGATTTGAACTTTAGACATCCATCATGAACCAGTCAAATCTGATACCAAACTAGAAGGAACAGTGGTACTGGAGGCGGCAACTTATAACTGATAATGAAGTGACACAATAGGTATGTGGGCAGAGCAATGCAGATGAAATACAAGATAGAGAAATGCAAAATACTGCACATTGTAGGAACGATAGCACAGGTATCTCAAATGTTTTTGAAATAGCTATTGGTGACGGTCACAGTGACATAGGGTCTCAATAAATGGGCTGTCAAGTTTAAATAGAAGATATTTAGGATAGAGAGCAGAATAACCTTTATTTTCACAGAGTTCTGATACTGTGGTTATGCATATGCAAAGTTAGTGACTTAAACAGCCATTTTAATATTCAGTGGTGCTTTAGATAGGCTGTTGAAGGGGAATAAAGGGCTATGGGAACAGGACAGTTACTTGGAATTAGGACTGTTGTTCAACAACCAACATGGGTCGTTTCAGCCTGTTTCCAGGTTGTAAATCCTATGTGATTCTATGATTAATCAGTTGCTTAAAGTGTTGCTTATAAACTGAGCAGCTACACACTTGGAGAGTTAGCATGTGCTAAAGTTGTAGTAATTACTGGGTTGCTGGCAAGTCAAAAATTATAACCAAATTTCTACTGTATTAATATCCTGAGTTTTGAGCTAAAATAACCAGGTTCTCAATTAAATTATTTTGAAAGATTCATTACAAAAAGGAAATGAAAAAAATAAAGACGCGCATATATAATGCTTTTCACACCCAGAGGTTGTTCCAAAGTATTTTACACCCAATGAAGTACATCTATTTTTGAAGTATAATCAGTGCTGCAATGTAAGAAACACAGCACCAAACTGTAACGTGATAATGACTAGATAATCTATTTTTGTGATGATGATTGAAAGATAAATATTGGTCAGGACACTAGGGATAACTCCCCATGCTCATGGAATCATAAAGTTCCTACAGGGCAGCAAGAGGCCATTCAGCCCATCAAGTCTACACCAGCCCTCTGAAAGAGCACCTTACCGATGCCTACTCCATAACCACATGTAACTTGCACATCTTTGGACTGTGGAAGGAAATCGGAGCACCCGGAGGAAACCCACGCACACACGGGGAGAACGTGCAAACTCCACACAGGCACCTAAGATCAGAATTGTACCCAGATCCCTGGCGATACGAGGCAAACTGTTTACATCCACTATAGCAGGCAGATGGGGCCTTGGTTTACCCCATCATCCAAAAGGCAGCAGCGCTAACAGTGCAGCACTAGAATATCAGCGGTGAGTCTTTTGCTCAGATCTGGGGTGGGCCGAGCTCTGAACCTTGTGACTCAGAAGCGACAGTGCTACCAACTGAACCACAGCTGACACTCTGACATAATTTCAATGTTTTATTTCATGCCATGGGAATGTCACTAAGAAATGTTTGTCTTCTCAAGTGGCTACAGTGATGTCAGTGTGTGGGTGGAGCTGGGCTCTGGCTCTGCTTTTTACTTTTGTTTTGAGCTGGAAGCTGTTTTGTAGCTTTAGTTTTGTTTTCAGTTGGAGAGCTGCATTCAAACCAAGGAGGTGTATTTTGGCTTCTCTCTCTACATGCTAAAGAATGCCTCCAGATCACTTGAGGATTTCCAAGTAATACCGGTTTCTGTAAGGAATGCAAACCTACTGTCTTTGTTAAAAAGGGTCTTCGACTTATGGTGTTAGGAAAGTTACTATGGGTTACCTATAGAGTACTGTATCTTTTGGGCAGGGTATCTGTGTTGTTAGTCGGTGATATGTTTACTGTGTGCTTATAAAATGTTAACTGAATTCATACTATAAACATTGTTTTTGTTTTAAAATACTTTAGATCTCTGTTGCATCACACCTGTAAAGCCCTTGTGCTCCCCATAACCAAAATCTATTAAAAGTTGTGGGTTAGGTGAATTCCATGATATACTTTGGTGTTCTCTAAACCCTGAATCATAATAATCAAAATGAAGTAAGAATCGAGATACAATCCTATATGTGTGTCTACCTTGTCAGCCAGTGGCCATAGTCTGGTTTGTGAGCCCATTTGATGCCAGTCTGGTTCAGGCAGCGGAGTACTCGGCAAAATACAAGGATAACCCAGGGGCTCGATAAGGCCAACCACTTTTCGCAGCTTCCACCTGATCGTATGTAAGCTTTGGATTTATCATCTCCTTGGTCACAAGAGGAAGTTCCGAGTAAGTCTTGGATAGTGGTCTGCCGTTCATTGCAGTAAGTGTCTTCCGGTTTCCCGCTTTGGTTTGGTTTCCCTTTGGGGTCACTGGCTGCAAAATATTTCCTGCAGACATCTTGGAAGAGCACTAACAAAAGCGTGTTGAGTAGAAAGTACCATGTTTGATGTTCTTCTTCAATAAAACTGCTGGAACCGAAGCTCAGAGTATGTCCAAAAGTCCCAAGTAATAGAAGCAGATCTAGCTCAGACCAGTTAGAATCAACTGTTGTGCAACTCTGTTCGGGAAAGAAAACATAGTACTAGTTAACAAGAACTTAACAGTAAACCTTTCATGGATTTGTTCAACAATTGCCACTGCTTTTCGTGGTAATCTGTAACGGCAGAAATCAGAAATAATTCAGTCAATTTCAACAAATTCAGTCAATCGTCAGGCTTCATTAAAATAGAATTAAAGTAGGAACAGTAAATAATCTCAAATGGAAATAGCTGAACCGTGGGGTTAACTGAATTTATTCAACACCTGATGGCTACTAGACTCAATGACCCTCCCTCAGACTAATCTGTTCCCTGTAAGAACAATATTCACGATGCCCTTTGCTGCTCTTGCTCATGTATTGCTTGTTTGGCCCTTGTTCCACACTGTAACCAATCACTATTTGTTGATGTACCATTTGACAATGTCCTCTGTCAATTATTCCTTTGTCTACTATGTATGTACTGAGTACGTTCCTTGGCCGCAGAACAATACTTTTCACTGTACTTCGGTACATGTGACAATAAATATCAATCAATCAATCAATATAACACATTGCATGATTCACATCCTACTCACATTCAAATAACTGCCCTATAACTGATCCAAAACATTAATGCTGCCAACTCAAGTATATGAAGTACCGGTAAGGAATGTTGGACTACTTATTGCAACGAAGAGTGAACACTAATGTTAAATCTCTCAAATGCAATAAAAGCAAAAATGCTACGGCAGCTACAGAGGAGGTTTTAACATAATGAAATGTCAGCACCAATACAGAACATTTGGTCCAAGCAGGCATTCAGCCTTCACACGAGCAAATCATTGCACAATCTTGTTCCCCTTTCCCTGGAGCCACCAACCCAATCTGAACTTGAAAGTTAACTTCATTTTCGCTTCAACCGAAAACCAAAAAGTAAATTCCGCAGCTGCAACAAATTCTCTTGCCAAATATTCTAACTTTCTTCAATTTAACTGTGTGCTCATGGCCCCTTCTTCCAGACTGCTCAATTAAGAAAGAAGAAAAAAACTTGCATTTGCATAACGGCGTTCACAACGTCAGGGTATTCCAAAGCACTTCACAGGCAAGGCGGTAGTTTTGAATTGTAGTCGTGGCTAGAAAGTTGGAAAATACAGGAGCATGTCCCACTTTTTAAAGTCCCCTTTCATTTGCTCCACCAACCGGGTCAGGTTGAGCCTGTGCAGGCATCCCATTTCCTGGCCACCTGTATACCCAGGTAACTAAAACGTTTCTCTACCATCCTGAGCGGCAGCTCTTTCAGTCTCTCCTCCTGCCCCTTGGCCTGGATCACAAACAACTCACTCTTTCCCATGTTCAGTTTGTACCCTGAAAAACTACCTCAGGATCCGCAGAACTTCCCCCATCCCCTCCACAGGGTCCAAAATGTACAGGAGCAAATCATCCGCGTATAGCGAGACCCGATGTTCCATCACCCCCCCCCGAACCAGTCCCTTCCAGTTCCTAGAGGCTCTCAGCGCCATAGCTAGTGGTTCTATAACTACGGCAAATAGTAACGGGGAGAGGGGACACCCCTGCTTCGTTCCCCGAAGTACCGAAGTACCCCGACCTCAACCGGTTTGTACATACACTTGCTACAGGCGCCTGGTACAGCAATTTCACCCAGCTAATAAAGCCCTCACCAAACCCGAACTTCCCCAGCATTTCCCAGAGGTACTCCCACTCCACCTGGTCAAAGCTTTCTCTGCGTCCATCGCTGTTACCACCTCCGCCTCTCCTCCCTCTGAGGGCATCATAATGATATTCAAAAGTCTCCGGACATTGATACTGAGTTGTCTGCCTTTAACAAACCCAATCTGGTCTTCCTCTATCACCCCTGGGACGCAATCCTCAATTTCTGTGGCCAGAATCTTAGCTAGCAATTTGGCATCCACGTTTAAAAGCGAAATTGGCCTGTATGACCCGCAATGTTCCGGGTCCTTCCCTCGTTTACGAATGAGTGAGATCAAAGCCTGTGACATTGTTGGGGGGAGGGTTCCTTTCTCTCCAGCCTCATTGAAGGTTCTCATCAGGAGTGGGCTCAATATTTCCGGAAATTTCTTATAGAATTCTACCTGGTAACCATCCAGCCACGAGGCTTTACCTGATTGCATGCCCTCTATACCCTTGACAATCTCCTCTAATTCAATCGGGCCCCCAGCCCCTCCACCAGGTCCTCTTCCACCTTTGGAAACCTCAACTGGTACAAAAATTGCCTCATCCCTTCCGCTCCTGTCGGGGGCTCTGACTCGCATAGCTTACTATAGAATTCCTTAAAGACTCCGTTCACCCCCCCGGATCCAAGACCATATTACCCTCCTTATTCTTTACTCCCCCGATTTCCCTGGTCGCTTCCCTCTTTCGCAGTTGGTGTGCCAGCATTCTACTCGCTTTATCCCCATACTCATAGACTTCCCCCCTTGCCTTCCTCAGCTGTGCTACCGCTTTCCCTGTGGTCAACAGTTCAAACTCTGCCTGCAGACTCCGCTGCTCCCTCAGTAGCCCTGCCTTGGGGGCCTCCGCGTATCTCCTGTCCACTCGGAGTATCTCCTCCACCAGTCTCTCCCTCTCAGCTCTTTCTCTTTTCCCTATGGGATCGAATTGAGATGAGTTCCCCTCTGACAACTGCCTTCAGAGCCTCCCAGACCGCTGCCACTGCTACCTCACCCATATCGTTTGTTTCCAGGTAATCCTGGAAGTTCCTGCTAATCCGCCCGCAAACCTCTTCATCCGCCAGCAGCCCCACATCCAGTCTCCAGAGTGGGTGCTGCCCTCTCTCCTCATTAAGCCACAGGTCCACCCAGTGGGGGGCATGGTCTGAGACTGTGATCGCTGAGTATTCTGTCTCCGCCACCTTTGGGATTAACGCCCTGCTCAAGACAAAGAAGTCTATGCGGGAATAAACCTTATGAACGTGGGAGAAAAGGAAAGAGAACTCCTTCGCTCTCGGCTGCACGAACCTCCAGGGATCCAACCACCCACCCCCCCATCTGCTCCATAAAACCCTTCAGTTCCTTAGCCACTGCTGGTCGCTTCCCTGTCCGGGACTTCGACCAGTCCAGCTCGGGGTCGATGACTGTGTTTAAAGTCTCCCCCCATGTTCAGGTTGTGTGACTCTAAATCCGGGATTTTGCATAGCACGCGTCTCATAAATTCCACATCATCCCAATTTGGAGCATAGACATTCACAAACACCACCCACCCCCACCCACTTTCCACTCACCATTATATACCTTCCCCCCTTATCTGCCACAATTCTCCCAGCCTCGAATGCCACACCCGGACAGATCAGAATTGCTACCCCTCTGGTCTTCGAATCCAGCCCTGAATGGAACACCTGGCCTACCCATCCCTTTCTCAATCTCGTGTGATCTGCGAGCTTTAAATGCGTCTCCTGAAGCATTGCTACATCTGCCTTTAACCCCTCTAGATGCCTGAACACGCGCGCTCTTTTGACCAACCCATTCAAACCCCTCACATGCCACATGATCAGCCTGGATGGGGGGGCTAACCCCCATACCCCTGCCGACTAGCCATCGCCCTTTCTTGGCCAACCTCAAGCCCATGCCGTTCGCTTCCTCGAGCGCCCCCACAGGGAGCCACCGCCCCCGACCCTCAATTGGTACCCCAAAATTGATACCTCCTCTGTCAGCAAAGCAGCATCCCCCCCCCCCCCCAAACAGCCCCACGACCCAAAACCCCCCCCCCCGCCAAGCACCAGCTGGGCACTTGCTCACCCCCCGATCTTTTAAAGAATGAACTATACCTCCTATTGAAAGTGTTCAGACCACATTCTCCAGGTTGTAAGATCTGCAGCAACTGCAGAAATGGGGCAAAATGTGGGCAGCACGGGGGCGCAGTAGGTTAGCCCTGCTGCCTTGTGGCGCTGAGGTCCCAGGTTCGATCCCGGCTCTGGGTCACTGTTCATGTGGAGTTTGCACTTTCTCCCCGTGTTTGCGTGGGTTTTGCCCCCACAACCCAAAGATGTGCAGTCTAGGTGGATTGGACACGCAAATTGCCCCTTAATTGGAAAAAAAATGAATTGGGTACACTAAATTTATTTTAAAAAATAAATGGGGCAAAATAAAATGAAGACTGATCAAGCAAGTCCATTCATGAGTCACAAGTCACTTCCTCTGGACATGCCGTTTTATGGTGTGGGATTAAAATATATATTCAGCAAAATCGAAATATTTGCGGTAGCTAGCTTTTCAAAGTTTAGAAGAATTTTGGCTTCAGGTGCAAATGTTACCTTGTGAAGATCTCATCTATAAACACACACACACATATGCGCAATTACAGTCCTTTGCATAATATCTAAACCTCAATTTGTTTTAAGTTTAATTGCTGATATCTTCCTCTGATGCATTTCAACATCAGTGACTCACTTTATGCTGAGGCTTCCCAGTTGTAAAACGCTTCCAAAGAGTTGAAAGGAGCACGCACTGCAGGGCAGATATCAGTGCAATCACTGTCGCAGCCAATAGCCAGGAGACGTTACAAAAATAGCAAGATGTTTTCATCGATGTACATACAACAACATGAATAGCTGCAAACATCAGGCACAGCAGGTAAAACAGGAGGGAGTAGAATGGTGATGAAAGCGGTACTTCAAATTCAGCAGTACTGCCCAGTGCCTCTGGAGTACTTACTATGAGAAGGAAAATAACCTAAAAATATAAACAAATATAACAAGTTAGATACTAATGGATTGTCCACATGAAGACAGAGCATAAAGCAAATTTCTATTAATACGATAATCATGCTGTTGGTATCGATACAGGCATCTGCACTTCTGGAGCTCGGGTGGCGAACACGCACAAACAGACTCAAAAACAGCTTCTTCCCCGTTGCTGCCAGACTCCTAAACAACCCTCTAACGGACTGACCTCATTAACACTACACCAGTGTATGCTTCACCCAATGCCGGTGTTTATGTAGTTAAATTGTGTTGCCCTATTATCTATTTTCTTTTATTTCCTTTTCATGTACTTAATGATCTGTTGAGCTGCTCGCAGAAAAATACTTTTCAACGTACCTCGGTAGACGTGACAATTAACAAATCCAATCCAATCCAAAGTTCTATCTTGCACAGCTGCAGGTGTGAGTTGAGGTGGTTCAGATTTGTTCTCAGAAAGCTGCTCCGTAAAGATCATTCTTTAACTTTTCTTAAAAATAAATTTAGAGTACCCAATTATTTTTTTCCTATTAAGGGGCAATTTAGTGTGGCCAATCCTCCTACCCTGCACACCATTGGGTTCTGGGGGGGTGAGAGACATACAGACACGGGGAGAATGTGCAAACTCCACATAGACATTGACCCAGGACCGGGATCGAACCCAGATCTTCGGCACCGTAGGCAGCAGTGCTAACCATTGCACCACTGTGCCGCCCTTCTAATTCTTTAATCTGCGCTAAATAATTTGCATATTTGCCAGAATGGGACTTGAAAGACTGTTGGAAGCAGATTCATTCGCAACTTTCAGAAGGCAATTGGACACGTGTTTGAAAAGGAAAACTGAGGTGGGATGTGCTTCCGCTGGTGGGACGGATGCAATCGGTGAAGATGATGGTCCTCCTGAGGTTCTTGTTTCTGTTCATGATTCTCCCAATCTTCATTCTTAAGGTTTTTTTTAAGGAGGGTGAATGCACTGACTTTGGGGTTTGTCTGGGAGAAGAAGATGCTGCTGGAACGGGGTCGAGGAGGGCGCGGGTTACCATCCCCCAAATTTGATGAATTGCTACGAGGCGACGAATATAGCTATGGTTAGGAAGTGGATAGTGGGGAAAGGATCACTGTGGGAACAGATGGAGGCAGCCTCTTGAAAAGACACTGCGACGGCGCCTTTACTTTTCTCGCCGGCCAGGTACTCCACAAGCCCGGTGGTGGTGGGGTGACGGCCCTGAGGGTGTGGGGACAATGGCGGCAGCACCTGAGGCTGGAGGGAGGCTTGGTTTGGGCACCGATTTGCGGGAATCAGAAGTGTGCTCCGGAGAGGCTGGATGGGGGGGGGGGGGGGGGGGGGGGGGGGGGGGGGGGGGGTATCGGAAGTGGCAACGGGTGGGGTTTGAGCGGTTTGGGGACCTATTCGTGGGGGGCAGCTTCTCAAGCTTGGTGGGAGGAAGAGTTGGGGAGGTAGGTGGGGGCTGGGATGTGGGAGGAAGCTTTGAGAAGGGTGAAAGTATCCTTGTCGTGTGGAGGGAGGTGGCAACCATTCATCGACTTCTTTGAGAATAGTTAAGATGTCAGCAGGGGGGAGTGGGAGGGGGGGTAAAAAAAAAGAGGTGGGGGAGTTGGGGAACGGGAGGCAGGATGGTTGGTGTTAGGTATTTAGTTGATTCGATTATTTGTAGCCCTGTTGGCTTGTTTTGTTTTATGGCTGAGTTTGATGTGTAAATATATAAATGCCTCAATAAAATTTTTTAAAAAAGAAAACGAAGATGATTGCAAGGCTTTGGGAGAAGAGCAAAGAGCAGCACTAACTGGACAGCTCTTTCAAGTAAGCACCTCTGCGTTGTGAGATTTTACGATTCTAATGTTTACCTAAATGTTTGCAATTGAATCTGCTTCTGTCATTCTTTCAAGTGGTGCATTCCACATCCAGTTACTTTTTTGTTGGCAGCATAGCTTCAGTTTGATGGCAACTGTATGATTAGAATATCTGTTCTGACTGCTGTTGGTTGAGGGAGAAAAATTGACTAAAACACAGAGAGCAAACTCCCTGCTGTCCTGTAGTTAGTTTTGCAAGACTTCCATCACCTACCGGCACAGATACTCAAAGTTATCAGCTCAACAGCTCATTTGGAAAATTGTGCTCACCACTGCATTGTGCTGAAATGTTGGTCTGCATTGTGTGCTCAAATCCCAAGAGCGGGATCTGAAGCTACAGCCTTGTGATTTTTGTCAATTACATTTAGGAGGGAAAAAGCACCCTACTTAAACCCACACCTCTACCTGTAACCACACTTCACCTTTTTGGACACTTAAGGGGCAATTTATCATGGCCAATACACCTAACCTGCACATCTGTGGACTGTGGGAGGAGACCCACACAGACATGGGGAGAAAGTGCAAACTCCACACAGTCACCCGAGGCTGGTATTGAACCCAGGACCCTGGAGCTTTGAGGCAGCAGTGCTAACCACTGTGCCGCCACATTGCCTTCCACAGAGATCTGTGGAGCAGAGTCCTTGTGTATATTTGGGGCAGATTTTTTGTGTATATTTAAGGCTGAGATAGATACGATTCTTGATCAGCAAATAAATCTAGGGTTACTGGGAAAGGGCAAGAAAGTGGAAGTGAGGAATGTCGGATCAGCCACGATCCTATTGAATGGTGGAGCAGGCTTACTCCTGTTCGGATTTCTTACGTCTTAAATATTATGAAAGAGGGTGTAAACAGACCTTTCTACCTAAACCAAAAGCCTAATGCTTAATTTAGGGGTCAGTCCTGGATACTTACAAAGTGGCTTTTACCATTATGATAGGTGGTGAACTTCCAGCACAGAAAGAGTGCACACATGCTGCCTGCCTGTAAAACTGACACTTTGCAATCTAACTGATAGGCCACTATCCTCTCGCCGTACTATATAATACTGTAAAACAATCAAATATTGGGAACAAGGGTGGGTTAGAAAAAATAAATCAATATTGTGCAGTAACGCCTACCTCCACCACAATAATTGCTCCCACAATCATTGAGTACATATCATACTGTGCCACAATTTTGGAAAGTGATGAACTCATGAACTTCAAGGCATCCAAATACTGCCTCAACACCTTATTTCCGAGGTTTGCAAGAGTCTCCGAAGTATTACCTTCCAAGTAAAGTTTGATCCACGAACCATGAGATTTTTGTGCTATTCCAAACAGTTCATACCCAGAATCTGCAAATAACAAAAACGTTAATCAGGCTGTGGCAAGGTATCAAAATAAAAGTAGTCAACAACCCAGTTTCCCGTAATAATAATTTATGGCCAAATGAAGGGGCAAACCACTCCTGTCCTGCAAGGGAAAAAAAAACCACAGCTAGAAAGCCTGAAGATGGGCTGAGTGGAAGGCTAAAAGGCACAGCCCCAATCTCAAGATATAATGTCTCCGATCCAAATAACACTCTTTGATCTTGGCTATCAACCAAATTGTGGGCCAGGATTTTATGGCTGCGCCACAGCATATCACCCCCCCACTACCCCCCCCCCCCCCCCCCCCTCATCCAATGGATGCAGCGAACCATTTAAATTGCTGTTTATTCAGTGGGACCATAGTATACTGGCGGGTGGGAGGAGGCCGTAAAATCCCTGGCCAGTACCTAATTTATTAAATGCAACTTAACATTAAACAGCCTTATGTTGGCACTTGTAAACATTAACTTGTTCTCAAATTATGGACTTTGAGAGTTCATCCACAGCTGGGATTCGAAGAACTGGTCTATAATTGCAGTTTACAGAGCGTCAGCTGGGCTCAGTTGCTGGTACTTTTGTCTCTGAATCACAAAGTTCCAGATTCATGTCCCAATCCAGGGCTTCAGTACACAGTCAAGGGATTTGATACTGTACTCAGTACTGAGGTAATGCTGCACTTCTAATGAGGCCAACTTTTGGATGAGAGTTTAAACTGAGGCCCAATCTGCCCACGCTGTGTGAATGTAAAACATCCCATGGCACCATTTTCAAAGAAGAGCAGGGGAGTGATTTGA
Source organism: Scyliorhinus canicula (assembly GCF_902713615.1). Classification (NCBI taxonomy): domain Eukaryota; kingdom Metazoa; phylum Chordata; class Chondrichthyes; order Carcharhiniformes; family Scyliorhinidae; genus Scyliorhinus; species Scyliorhinus canicula. The sequence continues at coordinate 254,421,274 of NC_052148.1, read as the reverse complement.
ATATTTATCCCTCAATCAACATCACACAAAAATAGATTATCTAGTCATTATCACATTGCTCTTTGCAGGGGGTTTGCTGGGCACATATTGGCTAGCGCATTTCCTATATTGAAAAAGAAACGACGCTTCAAAAATATTTCATTGGCTGTACAGAGCTTTGAGATGCCCGGTGGTTGTGAAAAATGCTATATAATTGCAGCTCTTCCTTTTCTTTTCGTTTATGCTGCTTTCCTTTCGGAATATCATTTGCTATTCCCACACCCAATGTGTGTATCCAACAAATTTGAAAAATTGCATTGAGAGCTTCTGTTATTTCTTCCAATTGTTTCATAAACCTAGAACGTATGTCAACTGGGCACAGTGACGTATCGCAGAGACATTTTCAACAACTTTCATTTTGATAGTGCCTTTAAACATAGTGAAACATCCCAAGACCGTTCATAGGAGCATTATCAGACAAAGTCTTACACCAAACTACTAAGATATTAAGGCAATAACCAAAAGCTTTGTCAAAGAGGTAGCTTTTAAGGAGTATCTTAAAAGAGAAAAGGTGGAGAGATAGAAGGGTTTAGGAAGTGAACTCTTGGGCTTAGGAACTAGACTGCTGAGGGCACGACCCCTGAAGGTGGGCCAATGAAACCCAGGAACGCAAAATACTCCGAATTGAAGAAGCGCAAAAGAAGCATCTTTAGAAATTGGTGTGAAACCACTGTCCGTGTGGAGTTTGCACATTCTCCCCGTGTCTGTATGGGTTTCACCGCCACAGCACAAAGATGTGCTGGCTAGGTGAATTGGCCCTTATTTGGAAAAAAAATAACTGGGTACTCTAAATTTATTTAAAAATAAAGAAATTGGTGTGAAACCCAATGTTTGGCTCATCCCAAAATTCAATGTAGTGCTTGTTGTCTGACATTACCTTTTTCATACGCTGGAATACTCTCTTCAACCAGCTTACTAAGCTGGTATCCATTAAGGTGTAAATATCTAAGTTTTTCCCTCAAAGATTTTTCCTCAAGGACAGTTAGGATGAGGCGCCCCAAATTGTTCCGTGGAATAGGCAAACCAAATCCTAACGCCAAAGTGGAAGTCAGGTCTGTCTGCTCCACATATTCAGAAACAACAAAGGAATCTGGAAATTAGATAAGAAAAATGAAACAAACATCTTGTCAAGTATCTTAAAATTGTAATCTTGTACAAACATTATCTCCATAGAATTTTATTCCCAATGAGGGTAATGTAATAGTAGAATGCCACCTTCAGTCCATAACTCTGATCAGCAAAACTATGCAACAGAATCCTTCATGAGCCAGGGCCAGGTTTACGATTTACGAGGAATTAATATTCAGTGACATTTTTCAATAATTCAGCATAACGTGTGCTCAGTTAAAGCTTTTGCTAGTTTCTAAATGATACAGGCCTAGGTGACAGTCTCAAGAGCAGAATCATTACAGAGTGAATGTTATAAAACAAGATTTTTAAAGGTTATTCTGAAACAATCCTTAATGGAGCTATACTCTACCATTCTGCTGGAACATGACAGAGCCAGTTTGAGACGAGTTGGAAGCAGGACTCTTTTGAAAAAGGTTTATTTTCTCCACATCAACTGACACACAAAATGGGGAAAATGTCCTCCATTACATTTGACCCATGATATTGAACAGGACAATGGAAATTCTAAAGATCCTAAACTACGTTGCTTACATATTTTCCAGTTTTTCTGTGTTTCTCGTTGCAAGATTATTAGGGGATTAACCAGAATATTAATTGTTAAAATCTCATTTTATTACCAGAAACTAATATCCAACATTATTAGAACTCATCTTGGCAATATAATTAAGTGGGAACCTTAGACGTAGGGTACAGTACAGAAAATGTACCAAATCGAGGAACTTTGAGAGTTGATGTCAAGTTTTGCTGATTACTGTAGCAAAAAGCAGAGATCTTGAAGGCTGCCTATGAGAAACTGCTTGTGCAAGAATGGAATGTACCTCTATGAGATAAGAAAGAACAGGATGTAAAAGCCTTGAGATACAGTGGCATATACAAAGGGTGTTATGTAAACTAGTAAGCTACAACAGCCACATAAACTACTCCTGTTCGTTCACGAAAAACATAATCACCATGAGGCAAAAAAATGGTGAGGAGAGGGAGCAGTTAATTGGATGAAAGCCAGGAGGAAGGAGGGCCTCCCAATCAGATTTACATGGTGGAGAAATATAGAAAACAAGGCAAGAACAAACAAAACAAGAGACAAAGGACAGATAGAAAAAAAATGTAGACAACAGCCTGAAGACCAAAAGCTAAAAGAAGAATTTATCGTGCGTAACACATCCAGTCTTAATACAGGAAGTAAATAAATTAAGTTAGACAGTAAATCACAACTAGAGTTTATAGCTATAGTTTACCTGAAAATTAAATAAACTTGTTCTGCCTTATTTCATTAAAGAAATGTCGTGACTGAACTTTAGTCCAGGATAATATCCTTAATAATGAAGGGCCCACAAACCAATACCGTTGTACTACTAAGAACTTGGTTAAGATTAGCTAAATGAAGATAACTAGAATACAGTGTAAGCTATATTGCAGGTGGCTGCCACACTTCCTTCCAACAATGTTTTGCTGCATCTATAAGCTCTCACATTTAAACCAGTACAATGAGTTCAACTACACAACATTGCTTGGCTGCAGTCTCTTCTGAATGGGGAGGGTGTGGCTTCAAGTCCCATTCCAAATGTGTAAACTATTAAAACGTACAACCAAGAAATCAGTAAAAATGGTTACCAAAGGATCATCAAATCATGCTTAGCAAATGAATTGGGCTAAATAGGGCAAATTGAACTCAAACCAAAATGATATGGGTTTGGTATCGGGCAGGGTTTACAAAGGACCTGAATGAACTGGATACAATACAGAGTAAAAAGGTGACTTGATCATTTCAGTCTGTGCAGTTTGAAAGGAATCATTCATCTCATCGTTCTACATTTGGTTTGAATCCAGGAGGTATTAATTTGAACTGAAAATGATTCAGGACCACTTCTATGTGGGCCGGTAATACAAGTAATACTCATTGTCTCTTTGAAAGAAACTCCTTGACTTTACAATTTTCAATATAACCAGTGTATTAATGAATGAAAAAATGAAAGTGAGATCTTTGCGGAGATAATCAGTAGAATGGGGAAGGTTAACAAGAGCGACAAAGGGGATAGTGTGATAAAATGTTGCTTTTACCTCTGGGTTCAAATGGAATGCAGAATGATGGGATGAACGTTTATTCCTAAATTACATAAATTTAAATGGTCTAAGATGTAACACGAACTTAGATGGTTTAATAGGTAGGCGCTCTCAGGACAAAACAGGCCTCATTCAGCTTGCCAGCTCCACTCTGAGCTCTAAAAATGGAAGAGCTAAGATTAGCGCCAGGTCCCAGGTTCGATTCCCGGCTTGGGTCACTGTCTGTGCGGAGTCTGCACGTTCTCCCTGTTTACATAGAACATAGAACAGTACAGCACAGAACAGGCCCTTCGGCCCTCGATATTGTGCCGAGCAATGATCACCCTACTCAAACCCACGTATCCACCCTATACCCGTAACCCAACAACCCCCCCTTAACCTTACTTTTTAGGACACTACGGGCAATTTAGCATGACCAATCCACCTAACCCGCACATCTTTGGACTGTGGGAGGAAACCGGAGCACCCGGAGGAAACCCACGCACACACGGGGAGGATGTGCAGACTCCGCACAGACAGTGACCCAGCCAGGAACTGAACCTGGGACCCTGGAGCTGTGAAGCATTGACGCTAACCACCATGCTACCGTGCTGCCCTTTCAGTCTGTGCAGTTTGAGAGGAATTATTCATCTCATCGTTCTACATTTGGTTTGAATCCAGGAGGTATTAATTTGAACTGAAAATGATTCAGGACCACTTCTATGTGGGCCGGTAATAGGACTGTGCGGATTCTGCGTGGGTTTCCTCCGGGTGCTCCGGTTTCCTCCCACAAATCGTGAAAGACGTCCTGTTAGGTAATTTGGATATTCTGAATTCTCCCTTTGTGTACCCGAACAGGTGCCGGAATGTGGCGACTAGGGGCTTTTCACAGTAATTTCATTGCAGTGTTAATGTAAGCCTACTTGTGACAGTAAAGATTTTAAAATTAATTAGGGTGATGCTTTTCTGACTGGATGCAAGAATGGACAATTCACATTTGTATTTAGCAAAACGTAACAAACACAACACAAGTACACAATAAAATGCAAAGAATTGGAGATAATCTTGCTAATTAATGTGGTCATATTTTACTTTCATTTATAATCTCAGCCATGCCGAGGAACAATCATGGTTTGAATACAGTCGAGAGAATTTTCATTGAATAAAAAGTTTTGAATTCTAAAATTTAAATAAAAGAAATACTAGACAGGCTCAGCAACTAAAGAACCAAAATAATGCATAACATGCTAAAACAGTATTTTTATAACGGTCATTTGAAGCTTCTTTCTGGTCCTCACCTTTTTTTCTGAAAGCTGAACTGAGCAAAACCAATGGAGTATTCACTTCATGATTTGAAGATCCTCCATGACTACCCGAGTCTGACATTCCATGATCCCCACACAATATCAACAAACTAGGCAGAGAGCTTTCACCTTCCTGTAAATTGCCAGCCAAAAAAAACACAGGCCTTTATACCAATACACTGGATAGAAGTTGCAGCTCATTCCAAACACAAATAAATTTTAAAACATGCAATGCTCCTAAGTGGGCATGTGGAATTACATTCCACAACTGGCTTTGTTCACAAACGCATGATCTCCTACCACAGATTCACAACAAAACTAGGAAAGTCCATTGCAGAACAGATTTGGTGGAGACTGCAGGATCTACAGAAGGGAACAGGTGGGAGGAAGAGAAGGGACTAGAGGGAAAATGATTGGCGGGCAAGCAAGGAGGAGATGCATAAATTAAGAAGCTTCATAATTTAATAAATAAGTCTTGCTATCTTTCTGGTGAATCTGTGCTTTAAGACCTCCAGATTTGGTATATCTATCAAGGTTGATGTCCAAAATTGAACAGTGCTCCAGGTAAGCTCAGACTGAGGTTCTGCACAACTGAAGGACCACTTTCTCCCTTTTGAATTTCAACCCCGTTCAGATAAAGGCCGGCATTCCATTAGCCTTATTAGTCATTTTAGCATAAATGAGAGTTCTACTGACACTCCACAAACCTTGGACAGTAGTGCTAGATGAATCTTCTGAACAATGCTATCCATTTCACTAAGTTTTCGTCCAACCAGATGACTATTTGGTCCAGCCAGATGGCCAATATGATCTAATCCAAGGTAATGTAAAATTAATAAATCCCAGTCATTTCTTTTTAATACCGTGTCCAAGTGCCTTGTTACATTTTCATCCACCTGTTAAGAAAAGATGCACTGTGTACTGGAGTATATAATAAATGCCGCAAACATTTATTTAAAAAGATGAGCTGCGCAATTTAACCAAAACATTTCTAAGTGTCATTTTGGACGACTTTGCAGGGTGTTTCTTGCCAGCTTTTTGGGTGAGATCCAGACCGGTATTTACCCACACCTTGGGTCCCACTATAGCCCACACTTAGAAGGGGGAACTGAACTCGCTGGCGAGACTGGCTCCTCAGAAATTGGGCCGCCATTTTGAAAGGGTGCCCCGATCTCTAAGTGAGTTTCAGGGTCGTCGTGTCCCCCCCCCCCCCTCCTCACGCAAGGACTATGAATTTCCAATACAACCTACAGCAGGTTTTGTTTTGACTGCTGTTTAAAGGTTAGTTTTCACTGATACATGTGGTTTAGCCCAGAATGACCAAAAGACCGTACTATTTTGTTTTCTGGTACTGCATTATAAAATCTGTTCTCAGTGTGCCGAAAACACCTACATCAAAAAGGACTTTTAGATGCTCCAAGTTTGAACACAGAATCATCAGCCAATTATCAAGCAAATGAAATAAATAAACTAGTTTACATGAAGAGAGTTTTTAATTTATACCACACTTTTTGCATTCTCAGAATGTCTCAAAGTATTTTACAGCCAATGAATTATTTCAGAAATGTAACCATCTACCATGTACTCAAATGTAGCAGGCAACTTGCACAATGTCCAACAAAGGGCAATGGGTGAATGAACAATTAAAACGATCTTTGAGGAATTTGTTGGGAGATCAGTGTTGAGCAGTGTTGGACATTGGAAGAACTCGTATGTCTCCCACACCATGAACTCTTATCTTATGCCTTTTATGTGGCACCTTATCAAGTGCCTTTCGGAAATCCACCTACGTATTCTCCTTTATACACCCTGCTTGTTACATCCTCAAAGAACTCTAATACATTTGTCAAACATGATTTTTTTTTCACAAAACCATGTTGACTCTGCCCAATTGTATGATGGTTTATTAAATGTCCTTCCTGTACCTCCTCAATAATAGATGATAGCATTTTCCCAATGACAGATGATAAAACTAATTGGCCTATGGATTCCTGCTCTCTGGCTCCTTCCTTTCTTGAATTGTGGTATTACATTTGCGGTTTTCCAAACTGCTGGAACCCTTCCAGAAACTTGGGAATTTTGGATTTTGCAACCAATGCATCCACTATCTCTGCAACCACTTCCTATAAGACCCGCAGATCAGTTCCAGAGGACTTGTCAATCTTTAGTCCCATTATTTTTTCTAGCACCTTCTGTTTATAGTGATTACTTCGGTTTTAAATTTATCCTTCCCTTTCTCCTGCTGCTTTTCTACTATTCAATTTGATTTGATTTATTATTGTCACATGTATAAGTATACAGTGAAAGTCTTGTTTCTTGCATACTCTACAGACAACGCATACCGTACATAGGGAAGAAAGGAGAGACCACAGAATGTAAGTTTTAGAAGCATAGAACGAGAGTAAAAGATAGAATTAGAGGGTATTAGCTGGGCACAGCTTGCAAGAAGTCGCCTCACTCCAGCGCCCTCTTGGATGTTGGGACAACATTCTTGGGATGCTTTTAGTGCCTTTTACTGTGATGATAGTTACAGAATATTTGTTTAAAGTCTCTGCCATTTCCTGGTTTGCCATAATTAATTGCCCAGTCTCATCCTCTGGGGGGACCAGCTTAACTATGGTACTCTCTTCCTTTTTATGTACTTGTAGATGATTTTATGTCTATGTTCATATTTCTTGCTAGTTTTCTCTCATGCTCCAATTTATTTCTTCTGATATATTTAGTCATCCTTTGCTGGTTTCTAAATTTTTCCCAATTTTCTGGGCTACCACTAATCCTTGCAGCTTTGTATATCTTTTCTTTCAATCTGATATTATCCTTAACTTCTTTAGTTAGCCATAAAGTGCATTGTTTTCATTGAGTCTTTCTTTCACAATGGAATATATCTTTGATGAGTTATGAAATATCTCCTTAAATATCTACCACTGTTTCTCTACTGTCTTACCTTTTAACCTATTTTCCCACTCCACTTTAGCCAACGCTGTCTTCATACCCTTGTAGTAGCTTTTATTTAAACTTAAAGACCTAGTTTCAGACTGACATTTAGCACCCTCATGCAAAATTCTCTCATGTTATGATTACTCTTACCCAGAGGATCCTTCACTGCAACGTCATGCCTTAATCTTGTTTCATTACACATTACCAAGTTGAAAATAGCCTATTCCCTGGTTGGTTCCAAAACGTATTGTTCCATGAAATTGCCCCAAATACACTCTAGGAACTCATCCTCCAGGCTACTTTTGACAATTTGATTTGTCCAAACTATATGAAGATTAAAATCTCCCATTCTTACATTCTCCCATTATTTCTTGATCTATATTCTGTCCTACAGTGTAAGTACTGTTATATCCACTTGAACTGCCACAAGCGGCCTTGGTTGACCATCTCTTCTGAAAGACAACACAGCTGAAAATGCAACACTCCATGTTGCACCAGTTAGAAACTCTGTGACCAGATTTCAGATTCTGGTCAAGCTCTTGGTTCTTTCCCAGGAGATGTTTTCGCACAACTAAAACTGCTACAAACTTTTAAAATGAAAACGTTTTAAAATTTAGTTTTATATACCTCTAACCTTCAACCTTTTCTCTAGGCTTAAAATAAGAATTGATGGAGTTGGGAGGACAGAGTGAAACATCTCTCTAATAAAACCTTTCTTTGACTTCTCCTGAGTGGTGCTAATACCTCTCTAACCTTCATTGCCTTCCTCTATTTCATTCCAGCTCCTTTTAATGGTTTTATTGATCAGAAAGAAACTCCTTTCAATGGGAATTTATTTCGCTATAATCAAAGATCTTTTGTGATTATTCACATTGATCTACTTAACACACATCCAAACCATCCTTCGACTCTTTGTGCTTATACTATGTATTTTGCACAATGGATTGAACTGGTTACCTTTGGGCCTTGATATCTAAAATAGGTTTTAGGAGGAAAATCAACAAAATTTGGTACAGCACAAAATGTGTCAAAAATATACTTACCTCAGTATAATCAGACACAAAGAAAGAGGTCGTCCCATCGTATTCTACAAAGTGATTGGGAAACAGTCGAATCCAAGTGTCATCACCGTAGAACAAGATTCTTTTTCCAGCAGATTTTGCCTGCCAGATCAGATTATCTTCCAACAAGGTAGGAGAATTTAGGTTCATGATGACATCAATAAATCCAGGTATTCTGCCAGTCATCATTGCCTAGACACACCCACACAGTTAAAACATCAAAATTGGAACACCTCCAGCATTTCGATAAATTTGTCCTCAACTACATCATCAAGAGTTAAAATTCTACTATTGCAAATAGTCAAAGATTTGAAACAAATACTTTTGACAACGAAAGCAACTAATTTGAATTCCATGCCAATATATTCCCTCAAGCATGCAACAGTTTGTCTTAAGCCCTCCACTTTAAAAAAAATAAGAGTCAGGTCTCTCCGCATTATTCCGAGCCAAAAGCTAGAGAGGCTAACTACTCCCAACCCTTTTCAATGCTGTGCCTTGAAGAACTGATAGCCCACATCAAAAATGTGGTATCTATCCCTTCTTCACCATGTTAAAGTTGGCAATTCTCTGCAATACAACGAAAAGCAGAGACTCAATCTGTGGAGAATTGTAGGCTTGGCTCTGCCTTCTACATCACTTTGTATGTATAAAATTAAACAAGTTTTTAAAAAACGAAATTGTCACTGGTTTGAGGGAACTTTAGTAAGATTTTTGTTTTAAATACTGAGGGCACCCGACATCTGCATTTACAACTAGAAAGAGGGCATTCACAATATTCTCACCACGCAGAGTATGCACTCTTGTAAGTATTCATGTAAAGGCTGCTTTTACACAAGCAGGATCAGGTTATAATCTGGAGGATTTCTACAGATAGTAACAAATCATTGCAAATTCATGCTGCGTGTCAGCAAAGCATAAATGATAGATAGATACACCCCAAACTTCTTACAAAACTTCAGTATTCAAAAGGTTCCTTGGTTAACTCGAAAAATTAAGGTTAAAATCTGATTTTTTTAAAAGGCATTTGACAATTGTACAGTTCATAATACACATGAAAATGGAGTGGAATGTGGAAAATATAGAGAGGAAGCAAAAACGATTAGCCTGAGCGTGGATACAAAATAGATTGGCTGGTAACAACAAGAAATAAAGGATTTTATAAACATGTGAAAGGAAGAATGGTTAAGTAAGGGTAGGGCCAAGTGAGGATGAAAAAGGAGGTTCTATTAGGGAGGGTGAATTAATGGCAGAGATGAGCACTTAAGATCATGTGTCACACAAAAGTGAAAAGAAAAGGGTACAAGAGCAAGTTGTTGGAGCAGTTAGATAGGAGAAATTTAGATAGGGAAGTAATACACAAAATAAATTGGTGGAACACAAAATGCATCAGCCCCATATACCATATGATGTGCAATGCTGAGACAAGGTAAAATGAAATTAGCAAAGACCTTAACCAGAATCTTTCATATCAAAGATGTATCAAAGGACTGGTGATTTGCCATTCTAACACCGATGTTCAAAAAGGGAGAGATGAATAAACCAGCTATTTATATGACAGTCAGCCACCCAAGCTTTGGTAAGCTTCCAAAGAGCATAATGCAGGATACAATTAATGCTCAGCTGAAACAGCATGGGTTGACAGCCAGCAGGAATTTGCAAAAGCTGAACCTTTGAGAAAATAACAGAGTATACTGTTTAACGAAAGCTGCAAGGAGATGGGCGATAAGATACAGAAAGTCCTTGCTTTAAGTTGCACTGTTTTAAGTTAATTTCATTAACTTTGAATTTTTATTGGTGTCAGTATGAATGTTTAGCCTTGTGGATTTGCATTAATGTTGTTTCATGGCAGGTAGGAGAGGGTCAGTTGACCCAATCGGCACCGTTTTGGGGTGGACTCTCTCACTCACCCACCCTCCCACTGGCCGACCGCAGCAAGGGTTCAGATGTGGGAAGTGGCGAGCAAGAGGATCGGCCAGCAGCACGGTTGGCCAGAGGAAGAGTCGGCAGCGACTTGGGAGGGTCAGCTTGCAAGAGGAGCAGCAAGCAGGAGAGGTGGAGCAGGAGGCAAGTAGATATAGTAAACAGATTTCTTTTATAGTTTTATTTCTTTTTTAAAAATTCATTTTACAGGATGTGGGGATCGCAAGCTAGGCCAGCATTTATTGCCAACGCAAACTGGAGGAACAACATCTCATCTTCCGGTTAGGCACGCTACAACCTTCTGGTCTCAATATCGAATTCAACAACTTCAGATGATTAGCTCTACCCCAGCTTGACCCATTTGTTTTCATCCCATTTCATTTTAACTGTCTTTTGCTGTTTCTTTCTTTCTTGTCTTTCGTAGTATATATTAACCCCCCCCCCCCCCCCCCATCTTATCCACCTTTCCTGCACCTTTCTTCACTTTGCTTCCCCTTCCCCTCCCCCACATCTACATTTGTCAGAGTTTACCCTCTGATGTCAGTTTCTCTGCTGTTTGTCTTTCACATCTCTCTCTGGGGACTGTCTTTAGCACCCGGCTTCCCTGGATTTCTGTGGCTATGACTCATCTTTCATTCTCACTCCACAGTATAAATATTTCCCACTTTCTCTGTCTGTTATCTTTGACAAAGAGTCATTGGACTCGAAACGTTAGATCTTTTCTCTCCCTACAGATGCTGCCCGACCTGCTGAGATTTTCCAGCATTTTCTTTTTGGTTTCAGATTCCAACATCCGCAGTAATTTTGCTTTTCTTTATTGCCCATCCCTAGTTGACCTTGCAAGGATGGTGAGCTGCCTTCTTGAACGGCTGCAGTCCCCGAGGTGTAGGAACACCCACAGTGCTGTTAGGGAGGGACCTCCAGGATTTTGACCCAGTGACAGTGAAGGATCAGCGATATATTTCCAAGTGAGAATGGTGAGTGACTTGAAAGGGAACCTCCAGGTTACGGGGTTCCTGGGTATCTGTTGCTTTTGTCCTTATAGAAGGTTGCGGTTTTGGGAGGTGAAGCCTGAAGAACCTTGGTGAGTTCCTGCACTGCATTTTATTGATAGTACACACGTCTGCCACTGTTCACTGGTAGTGGAGGGTTTGAATGTTTGTGGAAGGGGTGTCACTCAAGCGGGCTGCTTTGTCCTGGATGGTGTTGAGCTTCTTGAGTGTTGTTGGAGCTGCACTCATCCAGGCAAGTGGAGAGTATTCCATTAAACTCCTGACTTGTGCCTTGTAGACGAAAAGCAGATTTTAGGAAGTCAGGAGGTGAGCTATTCACCGCAGGATTCTTAGCCTCTGACCTGCTCTGGTAGCCACAGTATTTATATGGCTAGACGAGTTAAGTTTCTGGTCAATGGTAACGCCTAGGATGTTGATAGTGGGGGATTCAGTGATGATAATGCTATTGAATGTCAAGGGACAATGGTTAAATCCTCTCTTGTTTGAGATGGTCACTGTCTGGCACTTGTATGGCACGAATGTAACTTGCCACTTGTCAACCCAAGGCTGGATATTGTCTAACCTTGCTGCATTTGGATATGGACTGCTTCATTATCTGAGGAGTCACGAATGGTCCTGAACATTGTGCAATGATCGGCAAACATCCCCACTTCTGACCTTATGATGGAAGGAAGGTCATTGATGAAGCAGCTGAAGATGGTTGGGCCGAGGACACTACCCTGAGGTACTCCTGCAGAGATGTCCTGGAGGCTCGAACCACCATTTACGAATATAATAATTTAGTGTTCAAATTACTGGATATAGAGTTTATTTTTAAATTCTAACTGGGAGGGTCCTACAGAATCCAAATTTTCAAAAGCTTTTCAAATTGGTTGTAATGGAAAAGTCTGATTCACTTAATGTTGTTTCATTTAAAGTTACACTTTTCAGTAACGTAACTACAGCGTGAAGCAAGAAATGATCACAGTGAAATGGGTCAAAAAAGTGGCAAATAGAATTGCAGAAAAATAGATCAGTAAATTGGAGCTTGGTTAATAAAACATATTCTACTTTTAATTGGGGGGAGGGGGGGAGACTGAGTAATGTAAAATAACAGAGATTTGGCATCAGATTCACACAACATAAAAAGCAGCACTACAAGTGATAAGACCATAAATAAAACTAATAGAATAGTTGAGTTTCATAAGCCCCAACGTAATGGTAAATTTTTCAACATATTATGATGAGCCAGTCTTCAAAATGTTACCTTAATTCTGGGCATCGTGACTGTAGGCGGCCAGGCTTTAGCAATAAAGCTGTGTGAGGAACCTTGCTCAACCAGATGTCGTACATACGGCATGAATTGCCTTCCTTTTGGTCCAAACACAAAATCTTCTCTCAAAGCATCAACCAACATAACAACAACCCTTCCAAACAATGGAGATGGTGGCCTTGTCCAGTTGGATGTAAGGCCTATGTCAAAAGAACGGACATATGCTTTACTCACACTTTGTTAATTTAATGAACACCAAATGCATCTCCCTGGCATTGTTCACATGTACTTTGATATCTGCAGCACAATGTAATATTCAGTAGCTAACTGCAACTATCCTTTTAAAGCCACTTCTCAGTTACTCCATACCGAGCTTGTTCAAATAGGACATATGCCTGAGGTCATTTCAGACTACTGTTGTACGAACTTATTCAAGCATCATTATTCCACGAAGAAAAAATGGACTTCCTCGTTTTTCTGCATTTTTCCACTGCATAATTAATTCCTTCAGGATGTCATCCACTCCAACCAATGATGTCCAGCTGGCTGGCCTATAAAGAGAGGTTTCGCAGACTTACTGTATAACCCTTTTTCTCCTAAGGCCCAAGCGGTTTTAAAGGATTCCCCTAAAGGTGCCCTCAATCTTCCCTCACTCTAAATTTTAAATTACAAACTGGTTTGAAAATTTAAAATGGCAGAAAACATTGGATTGAAATGGAATAAAAACCCAGCAAATGCATTAAGTCAAATAAAAATAGAAAAGTCTGAACATCACACACCAGCAGCAGGATTCTCCGTCGGCTGGGATCCTCCGCTTCGCCAGCAGCCACCCCCTCCCGCGGGTTTCCCAATGGCGTGGAATAGGAAACCCCATTGGCCGACTGCGGGAATGGAAAATTGCCGGCGGTGACATGCCACGTTGGAAAACGGGGCTGGCGGGTAGGAGAATTCCGCCCCAGATCTTTAAACAGTTGAGCAGCTTCAGGCACAAAATGCGACATTTCAGAAGCTCAAAGAGAAGTTGAACAATGCTTGTACATGATGTGTAAAAAATACCAGTCTGTCCTCTTTGCCTGTCATGTAATCTTGTTGCTCATCAGCACTTCAGCCAACTGAACAGCACTTTGCTCAATTTCCCAATATTGAGCCAGCTAGACTTAGCTGTTGAGTTATGGTAAAGTATAAGGGCAGTGTTATTTTCTTCATACACTAATAAGATAAAGAATAGGAAGACAGATACCACCAAAGCTAGGACTCGTCTTCACATCTCATTAGTGCTACTCCATGTTTATTTAGTCGACAGTACCAGTGTTTAGTGCCATCTGCAAATGCATCCTTCAGCTCTGGTGCAAATCAATGCTTTCTCCTGCATATATGAGCCCTACACTTCAAATGCTTTCCACAGGCTGTGAAACACTTTGGGCACGCAGGTTATCAAAGGAGCTACATAAACACAACTGATTTTTGGTCTGGTGCCCATCAAACACGTGGAAGAAGGAACATGTGCAGTATCAGTCAAGAATAAGTGATGCAGCAACTGTGTCAGAATCTATGTTTTTTTTTTACTTTTCCAATTAAGGGGCAATTTAGCCTGGTCAATCCACCTACCCTGGGTTGTGGGGGTGAGACCCATGCAGGTACAGGGAGAATGTGCAAACTCCACACAGATAGTGACCCGAGGCCGGGATCGAACTCGGGTCCTCAGCGCCATGAGGCAGCAGTGCTAACCACTGCACCGTGTCGCCCTCTCTGTGTCTGGATCTAGTCCGAAGTAGATAGGAGCCTCATTCTCCGCAAGTCCTTAACATCAATGAGCTGTTTCTGAAGACAATTCCCACAAACCCTTCAATTCCCTCAAATGCCAAGCAAGCCAATACCAGACTCAATCTCCTAGCCCAGGCAATACGAGCCCAACAAATAATAACTTTCACAAGCATGAGAGTTGCACAGGAATATCAGAGCAAAGCAGCAAGTGTGGTGTCCGTTCTAATGGGAAGCTGGACTGTATAACAATGGAATGACAGAGAGAGCTGTTACATACAGGCACCAGCAGGGCTGTAGGGTGCTGGCTTCACTGAAAGGACACTGGTTACACTGGCAGGGTGCTGGCTACACTAGCAGGGTTCCAGTCATAATCCAAGGCACTGGCAGAACATTAGCTGCAATACAGGGTGCTGGGACACTGGTCACCCCTGACATGGCACTGGTCACCAGGAACCACTACTAGGACATTGGCCACCACTAGACGCACTGACCACCACTGGCAGGACAAAGGCCAGCGCTGGCAGGGCACTGACCACCACTGGCAGGGCACTGACCACCACTGGCAGGGCACTGAGAAGAAACATGGCGAGGCCGCTGTGGGCCTCGGTGTGACTCTGAGGGCGGATTGTCAGTCGAGCTTCCTGCTCCTGATGGCAGTGCAGAGGGCGGTGTGGCCCACCCGGCCCGGCGCCCGCCACCCCGGTTACCTAGCACGGGCTCTCCAGGCGTCTCCGACAGCTTGGCTTTCACAGAGCCGAAATACTTCACGGGAGCGGGGAAGAAGCCTCGCATGAAGATGGCCATCCCGAAAAGCTGCACTAAGAGGCCGCAACAAGCGAACAACGAAGAGCGGAGCCGCATCGTCCCAGCGCCGGCCCAGCCGGACTGCGCAGCCGCACTGCCAGAGGGCCAGGGGGCGGGGCCACAGGCAAAGTATGGGCGGGGCCAGACCCTCGGGGCTGATCAGGCCGTGGGCGGGGCCGATGTCAGAAAGTGGGTGGGGCTAGCCAGACTGGGGCGGGGACAGAGTCAGGCTGTGGGGCGGGGCCATAGTGAGACAGTGGGCGGGGCCAGAGCCAGGTTGTGAGCGGCAATTGAATGAATGAGTAAATGAACAAATATTAACTCAAATTAACTAAGCTTTACTTTGAAAACACTCAAAAAATGTGAAACGTTATGGAAGGCTAGCACATTGGAAGAAAGAGAAAAACGTAAATAAGTAATAATTCATTGAAAAAAATACTTTGTACCCAAAAAAGTACATTTGACAAAAGGAAGTTGAATAGAAAACGAAAAGATACAACACAACACCATTCACAATCAACAGTTTGACAGCTCACCTGCAAGACGGCACCTCTGACAGTGCAGCAAGGGTGGTACAGTGGTTAGCACTGCTGCTTCACAGTGCCAGGGACTTGGGTTCGATTCCAAAATCGGGTGACTCTCTGTGTGGACTCTGCACGTTCTCCCCGTGTATGCGTGCGCTTCCTCCGGGTGCTCCGGTTTCCTCCCACAATCCAAAGATGTTCAGTTAGGTGGATTGGCCATGCTAAATTGCCCCTTAGAGTGGGGTTGCAGGAATAGAGTGGGGGATTTGACCTAGGTAGTGTGGTCGCTCGCAGGGTCGGTGCAGGCTTCTTGGGCCGAATGGTCTCCTTCCTCACTGTAGGGTTTCTATGATTCTATGATCCCTTCAGTTTTTGCCTTGATTTTTGTGCTCAATTCCTGGAGCAGGGCTTGAACCTGCAACTGTCTAACTCAGAGGCAAGTGTGCTACCTGTTGAGCCACAATGAAGGAAAAATGAACAGAAACAAACCTCACTGAAATAAATAACTATTTTCCTACATTACATCAAGACTAGATTTAATCAGCTGTAAAGCACTTAGGAGTTCGGTGAGGTCAGGTAAGCTACGATAGAAACACAGGTTTTTTTATTTTACATAAATGCAAACAAAATGTGATAACTGCCTGAAGTGAATAAAGCTGAACAAAAGAAAAATAATGAACTCACTGTAATTAAGTGCCACTTGCAAACAGACAAAACATGTTAAGCAGTTCTAGGAGTGTATAGATTTAAAGATAAATGTAAATGTCACCACAGTCCAAGAGGCTACTCTCCCCTTTGAGAGCTGACTGGTGGTGATTTAACCTGAGGATCCCACACCTCAGGCGAGGGGTAAGGTTGAGAAGGAGTTGCCTTCTTGAATAACCTCGGCCAGTACGGGAATTGAACCCATGCTGCTGCTGATGCTCAGCATCATGAATCAGCCATCCAGCCAACTGAGCTAACCAAAGATGCAAAAAGGTTAAGTGAGTAAAAGCATTAATGCACTGGGCAAAAGAACATGTGAAAACAATTAAAAATTGGAAATGTTAAGAATATAAGTGCTACATATTTTCCTTTTTCTAATGGATATGCAGTTCCCATTCACCATACAGCCTTCAAAGACGATGTGTTGTGCTAAAGATGCTATATTCCAATGGAAATTGCCACAGGTTAGGATATAGGCAGTGTAGCTTTGGATGAGCTCAAGTTCATGGAAAGCGACAGCTGGGAGGCTAGCCAGAAGAGCAATGGAATAATCAAGCTTGGAGATAACAAAAGCAGAAACGAGGGCTTCGGCAGCAGATGGATTGAAACAGGGCACTCGCAGGTGATGTGGCGGACTGGCCAGGGTGTCAGCTTGCCCAATTGCAAGTCAGCCCCTGATGAAGTGGGCCCCCTATATCAAATAAAAATGCAATAAAGAAACAAACACAGACAACTGTTTTAGTAATAAAAAGGAATAAGAAAAAAAAGAGAACAGGACACAAATAAGCAGTGCATGGAAAGGAACGAAGCAGGGGAGGTAGTGGAAGGATGTGGAATAGGGGGGCCCGGGTCGGGCATAATTAAGGAAATTCCATGTTTTCAGCAAGAATGTGTGAATTTAAAGATAAAGTTACAATTCGTGATTTGAGATGGTCGGCAACTTCAAAGGATATCAAGCAGTAGTCTTGGTTCAGCCAGTACATCGGTCCGGGGCCCGGAGAGCTAAGAAGGGGCCCGTGAATCTCTGAAGGGCCCTTAAAAATTATAATTAATGAGATAAATAAATCTCCAACTTCTTTCCTGAGATTTATATTCTAACTTAATAAAATATAATTGTTTTAAAAAAGAGCAATACCAAATAAAAATGCAATAAAGAAACAAACAAATAATCACTCAGTGTATGAAGGAACGAAGCAGTGTTAAACGAATGTGAAAAGGAGTGGGGGGGGGGGTGAGGGGAGCTGGTTCACCCGGGTCGGACATAGTTGGAAATCCACGTTTACAGCAAGGGTGTGTGAATTTAAAGATAAAGTTACAGTTCGTGATTTGAGATGGTCGGCAACTTGAAAGGATATCAAGCAGTACATAGGGTCGTGAGGTCACCAAAAGGAGAAGCGGTACCTTTGACCGTGAATCATGAGGTCAAAGGTATTGAAGTGATAAGCCATGATCGGTAAATTCAAAGGGTTGCGACTTATAACACTACACTGGTATCAAACTGAACATGTTAACTTTGGTCGTGGGACCATTCTTAATGTCTTACTATAGTCGGACCAAACTTCTAAGTTTCAACAGTTGTCTCAGTTGCTTGCTGGTATGAACACTGGACAGTGGATTGTCTCCTCTTCGAAAGCTGCATAGGCCACTGTAGTATTGACTAATGAACATAGCCTATTGAAGTGTAAATAAGTTATTTTATATTTTTTATCAAGTAGGGGTTTATCTGGCGTTCCTTCAAGTTATTCTTGCAATCATCAATATTCATTTATCCCAATGTGGGCTATTTTTAATTAAGTTTTTATTTCAGGAATACAGTATTACCTCTACCAGCATGGAAAAGAAAAAGCATAAATCTGGGTCACTAAAACGCAAAGAACAAAAAGAAGCAGAAAGGAAGGAATCAGCCAAGCGATGCAGGCCTATTACAGAGTTTATAATACCACAAGCACAATCCACATCAATATCCAGTTCTGCAACAAATAATCAAGAAGCAAGAAACAATGCTCATGGTGATGATGCAATGACATGCGAGTTACAAGAACAGAGAAGAGCTACTTTGAATGTAGAGACAAATACAAGTGCATCCATTACTAATCAACCCAGGCCCAATATTTCTTCTGGCTTCCTTGTTCCGGTATATGTACTGCCTATAGTTGCAACATCTGAACACATAGCTTCAACTAGTGACAGGGAATCAGATATTCCTTCAAGCATAAATGACTTGGTTTCTGAAGCACATCCTGTAAATGAACCTATGCAAGAAAATTAAAGAACAATTACTGGAATCTTCCAATATCCATCACGAGCAAAGCTAAAACAGTTTTTTGCTGAACATCCACTTCAGCCACTTGATGATCTGCCATTTGATGCTCGTTTGTATGAGAGGAAAATTATGAATGACTCAGTCCCAAGAAAATGGCTAACATATAACAAAGAAAATAGATGCTTATATTGTTCATACTGCTTAGCCTTTGAGTTTCCCAACACTTGTAATCCATCACCCTTTGTATGTGGCTTTAGTGACTACTGGCGTATTAGCCAGAGCTTGACTTTACATGAATCAACAACAACACATGTCAGAAATGCTCAGCAATATATCAGCGTGGTTAATGATGGCACCTTAGATAACGTTTTTGCAGCATCACTAATTTAAAGGAAAGAAGAAGTATTGAAGCAGAGAAGTATTGTCATGAGGATTATAGACATCATAAAGATGTTAGGCAAGCAAGCACTTCCTTTTCGAGGTCACAGAAATGAATCGGCCTACACTCTAGATAATGAGGTTCTGAATCATGGCAATTTTTTAGCTACAGTGCAGTTGATGGCAAAACATTATGGCAGCTCACGTTTCTGCAGTGTAAAACAAGTCTAAACAAAGAATCAAACGATTAGAGCAACAAGGAAAGGCTCAAAGTAAAGGCCATGGCGGACTTGTTACATACCTGAGTAAAACAACTATAAACATGTTAATCAAAATGATGAAGAATATGATACAAGAAAGAATTAGTTATGAAGTTTCTCAAGCAAAATATTATTCTATTCAGGTTGATTCAACACAAGATAATTCATCCATCGATCAGTTTAGCATTATTATTCGGTATGTGCTTAAAGGTATTATCTGTGAGCGACTACTTTCAGTTGTGCCAAGTAATAATGGTACAGGACAGGGACTTTTTGATCTATTGATTGAAATATTACAGCATCTTAAAATTGACCCCCAAAAATGTTTATCTGATAGCACAGATGGCGCTGCAAGCTACCATGGCCAGTATAATGGTTTACAAAGTAAAATTGCTGATGTGGCTGATCAACATGTTCATATATGGTGCTTTACCCATGTCTTGAATTTGGTGATAACTGAAACAACAAAATGTTGTGTGCCTGCAGTTTCTTTTTTTAATTTGCTCCAGAATATAGCAACTTTTGTGAAAGCATCATACAAGAGAATGGCTGTATGGATAGAAGTTGTTGGAAAACATCTAGGACAAGAAAAAATGAAACGATTAAAGCTAATTGGTGAGACCAGATGGTCAGGAAAATCCAATGCAGCAACAACTATATTTGGACGTTTTGATGATGCCGCTGCCAGTACTTTCGTAAATCTATTGACATGCTTATCAATGATACAAGATTCAGAAAAGTTTGATGCAAAAGCAAAACATGAAGCAAATGTTTTACTTCAAAGTCTTCTAAAGTTTGAAACCATATTGGCAACATTTACTTACTTGTATATATTTGAAACTACAACCCTGTTATCAATTTATCTACAGACAAGTGGTTTAGATATGTTTACTGCAAGGAGTTTGGTAGATTCAGCTACAACAAAGTTGAAGGAACAGACAAGAACATTTGATAATGTTCACAGCAAGGCTTTGGAATTTGTAAATAAATGTAATGACAGGATTTCACAGATGAATATTGGTGAAAATCAAACATTGGAAATTGATGTGTTGGAAACAGCATTGCCAGTTAAGAGGCAGAGGAAGAAGAAAAGAATGGCAGATGAGCTTATTGATGATAAAAGAAATTCCTCAGATTCTCTAGCTGATTTTCGAGTAAATGTGTTTAACCTAATAATGGATCGCATTGTCCAGTCACTAGAATCACGCTTTGTACAACACAAACAGTTGTATAAAGAAATTGTCCTGCTTGGACCCAGCAAAGTTTAAAACTATTCCAGAGAAGGGCCTTGAAGATGAAGCATTGGAAGGTATTATTAAACTGTTTCCACAAATCAGCAAAGATCAAGTAATATTGGAATTGTTTTCTTTTGCTTCAAACTTTGATGTATTAAAGCTGTTGCTTAATGATGGTGAGAATATGGATTCCAGTTGCAACAATTGTAAAATTTGCAGCACTTGCCCATCGTGTGTACTAAAAATTCTGGCATCCAACAGACTTCATGACAAGGCATATGATAACCTTTATGAACTTTATAAAGTCATCTGCACACTATCAGTTACTCAAGTCCAATGTGAGAGGACATTTTCAAAGCTAAAGATCATAAAGACAAGGTTAAGAAATTCGCTGTCTGAGGAAAATTTGGAATCATACATGTTGCTATCCATTGAAAAGGAATTGTTAGATGAATTGGATGCAGAAGCAATTATTGGCAGATTCACACAATCATCTAGCGAACACAAACGATTGCTCTTAATATAGTGGACTGCATGCAATGCTCTATTGTGCTTTTGAACTATCTGTTAATGTGTAAATTGTGCAGTAAACTATTTAAAAATATCAACCAATTACTTAAAATAAAAAATAAAAATAAAAAATTCAATTATAACATTCTGTATTTACATTTGGTATCTACTGCCAGTAATATGTACAGTACATGTACACTGTAATTACTAAGAAATACACATTTTTTCCACAAACATTTTAATTGTACCCTTTTTTCCATATGTATTTTTTGAAAATGTTATTTATTTGTTATGAAAATTAAATGATAGCATTGTAGTTGTGGGTGGGCCCCCTTTGTCTCCTGGCAACCAATATTTTTAGACCCAGTCCGCCACTGGTTACAGGGATGGAAGTAGGTGATCTTTGCAATGCAGAGGATATGGGTTTGGAAGCAGAGCTCAGGTCGAGCAGGATGCTGAGCTTGCAAACTGTCCAATTCAGTATGAGACAGCAGCCAGAGAAGGGGATGGAATTAGTAGCTGAGGAAGAGTTTGGGGCAGGAGCCAAGGACAATGGCTCTGGTCCTCCCGGTGTTCAACTGGAGGAAATTACAGCTCATCAGCACTGGATGTGAATCTGACAATACAAAGCAAAGGCAGCGAAAGGGTCGAGAGAGATTGTGTTGAGGTAGAGCTAGGTAGAGAGGGTAATACAGATCTTACTCTCCCTCATGCCAGCAAAGAGTCCCAGGACATAATTGTTGAATTCAGCCAAACCAAGAACAGATCAGCCTGGGTTTTTTAATTGTACATTAGAGCTAGCATTCATTAATTTCATAGAATTTACAGTGCATAAGGAGGCCATTCAGCCCAACGAGTCTCCACCTGCCCTTGAAAGAGCAGCACCCTATTAAACCCACACCTCCACCCGATCCCCATAACCCAGTAACCCCATCTAACCTTTGGAAACTAAGGGCCAATTTAGCGTGGCCAATCCACTTAACCTGCATATCTCTGGACTGTGGGAGGAAACTGAAGCACCCGGTGGAAACCCACGCAGACACGAGGAAAAAGTGCAAACTCCACGCAGACAGTGACCCAAGCCGGAAATCAAACCTGGGACCCTGGAGCTGTGATACAGCAGTGCTAACCACTGTGCTACCGGGCCACCCTCTATTTTATTTATTTTAAGAAATTTTATTTGTTAATTCCATTGTTTAAAAATAGTACTGCCTAGACAATTTGGGTTAATTAACAGCATAAACTCAAAACCTGATTCTATATATCACTTAACTTTATGTTGCTGATTGCCAGTGTTACTATTTTTTTGAAAATGCTAGTTTTGCACAGGTAGTGGCAAATTCAAGTGATGCTTTAATCCTATACTGGAACGGCTTCTACAAGTTTTGAAAATGTTTCTGTCATTTTTCTAAGGGCCATGTGGGCTCGATGGACCGAATGGCCTCCTTCTGCACTGTAAATGTCAGCAAATTGGTCACTCCTTTGAAGGTGTAATAGTTAGCCCACCTTATACTTCCCGAGAGTATTAATCCATTTACTTTAAACAGTTTAATGACCGCATCAAACAGCGCATGTAAGAATTTCACATAAATACGTTAAATGGACGAAATCGGATGTATACCACAGTGGGCAGTTCAATGATGCAAGTTGAGGAATAATCCACAAGGTGGCAGCAATGACCAACTGATTGATTGCATTCAAAACACAAATGGCAGTGTTCCAGTTCAACACCAAGACTGGTGTTTAAGCAGCGCTCTTAACATATTGAAACATCCCAAGGCGCTTCACAGGAAGGTTATAAAACAAAGTACGACACTGAGCCACATGAGGAGGTATTGGGTCAAATGACCAAAACGTTGGTTAAAGAAATATGCTTTAAGAAGTGTCTTTTTTTTTTTTAAAAATTTTTATTGAAATTTTTTGAAAAATGTATAGCAACAGAACAATAACAATAATGTTATAGAGGCAGCACGGTAGCATAGTGGTTAGCATCAATGCTTCACAGCTCCAGGGTCCCAGGTTCAATTCCCGGCTGGGTCACTGTCTGTGCGGAGTCTGCACGTCCTCCCCCTATGTGCGTGGGTTTCCTCCGGGTGCTCCGGTTTCCTCCCACAGTCCAAAGATGTGCGGGTTAGGTGGATTGGCCATGCTAAATTGCCCGAAGTGTCCTAAAAAGTAAGGTTAAGGGGGAGTTGTTGGGTTACGGGTATAGGGTGGATACGTGAGTTTGAGTAGGGTGATCATTGCTCGGCACAACATCGAGGGCCGAAGGGCCTGTTCTGTGCTGTACTGTTCTAAATGACAATAATAAACACCCCCGGCACCCGTAACCACGCATATAACGACCCCCCCCCCTCCCACCCCCCCCAAACCTAATAAACAACAAAATAAATTAACAATAATTCAATTAACATAAACAATACCCCTCTGAACCCCCCCCCCCCCCCCCCCCCCACCCCAGGTTGCTGCTGGTGCTGACCTAGTACCTTATCGTTGAGCCAAAAAGTCGAGGAAAGGCTGCCACCGCCTAAAGAACCCCTGTACCGACCCCCTCAGGGCGAATTTGACCCTCTCCAGCTTAATGAATCCCGCCATGTCATTGACCCAGGTCTCCACGCTTGGGGGTCTCGCATCTTTCCAATCCAACAAGATCCTCTGCCGGGCTACTAGGGACGCAAAGGCCAAAACACCGGCCTCTTTCGCCTCCTGCACTCCCTGCTCCACCTTTAAGAAGTGTCTTAAAGGAGAAAGATAGAGAGGCGGAGAGGCCCAGGGAGCGAATTCTAAATCTTGGGGAAACTGAAGACAGAGCTACCAGTGGCGGACTAATTAAAATTGGGAATGCACAAGTGGTGAGAATTTGAGGAGCATAGATATCTCAGGGTTTTGTGGGGTTGGATGAGTTTACAGAGAAATGGAGAGATTTGAAATTAAGGCTGAGAATTTTAAGATCAGGACGTTTCTTAACTGGGAGCCAAAGGAGGACAGAGAACAAATGTGTGATCGGGCAAATGCTGTGAGTTAAGACATGAGTTAAAACTCTGAGGCAAGAGTTTTGGATGAATTCAAGTTTTTGGAGGGTAAAATGTGATAGGCTAGCCAGGAGTGCATTGAATTAGTCAAGCCTGGAGGTAAGTGAGACATGGATGGGGGTTTCAGCAGCACTTAAACTAAGATGGGGACAAAGTGGAACAATGCTTAGGAGGTGGAAATAGTCGGTCTTAGAGATGGCATGGTTCTGTGGTCTAAAACCAGTTTCGTGATCAAATGTGACAGCACAGTTGTGAGCAGATTTGGGCCCTGTATCCAAGGAAGGATGTGCTGGCCTTGGTGAGGGTCCAGAGGTTCACAAGGATGATCCCTGGAATGAAGAGCTTGTTGCATGAGGAACGGTTGAGGACTCTGGGTCTGTACTCGTTGGAGTTTAGAGGGATGAGGGGGTATCTTACTGAAACTTACAGGATACTACGAGGCCTGGATAGAGTGGACGTGGAGAGGATATTTCCACTTGTAGGAAGAACTAGGAGCCGAGGGCACAGCCTCAGACTGAAGGGATGATCCTGTATAGCAGAGATGAGGAGGAATTTCTTCAGCCAGAGGGTGGTGAATCTGTGGAACTCATTACCACAGAAGGCTGTGAAGGTCAAGTCACTGAGTGTCTTTAAGACAGAGATAGAGAGGTTCTTGATTAATAAGTGGATCAGGGTTCATGTGGAGAAGCCAGGAGAATGGGGATGGGAAACATTTCAGCCATGATTGAATGGTGGAGCAAACTCAATCGGTCGAATGGCCTAATTCTGCTCCTAGATCTTATGGTCTAAGGCAGTCATTTTCAAACTCAGGGATGCGACCTGCGGATGGGTCATGGGCAGATTTTTGGGAGGGTTGCGGCGTGATCGGTCGTGACGATGTCGATCGTGGGAGGAATGCCAAAGGGCTGCAACTGGCTTTTTAAAATTGCCAGCCGCGATGGACCTTTGAGATTGCCGGCCATCCCGTGCATACATGTCGGATGAAGCACTGCGCAGGCCCAGAGCCTAGCAGGGTGGATCACCTCCTCCTAACGTCAGCGCGCTGTCCAGGGACAGTTTTATTCAGCAAACGGTCCTTCCTTCAGTGTCCTTCCACTGGAAACAACATCAGAGAGCAGATCACATGCCCGTTCACTAAAGTCACGAGTTCTGGGCGGTGTAGAGATTCCTCCATTTTGTAGCTGCCAGCAGTGCTGGTATCAATCCAGGGTCTCTGGTGAACATTTCATGAAGAAAATGAAAACAGGAACAAAGCACCATAAAGATGATTACGTGAGGTGTGGGTTTATTAATTGCGCCACTCAAATAAGGATTCAAAGTTCATGGGGGCGATTCTCCGAGCCCCGCGCTGGGCCGGAGAAATGCCGCAACCGCGCCACGACGCCCCGACGCCACGCGCGATTCTCCGAGATGCGGAGAATTGGTGCCATTTGCGCCAGCGCGTTTGGCTATTCTCCGGCCTGCATGGGCCGAGCGGCCGTGACGATACGACAGAGTCCCGCCGGCGCCGTTCACCCCTGGTCGCTGCCGGCGGGAACTCGCCATGAATGGTCGGGGGGGGTCTGTAGGGATGGGAAGGGGGGCTCCGTCACCGGGGGAGGCCTCCGATGGGATGTGGCCCGCGATCAGGGCACACCGATCGGCGGGCTGGCCTCTACCCCCCCAGGCCTACTTTCTGGCACGGCCGGCCCCTGAACACCAACTCCATGTTGAGTAGGGGCCAGTGCGCTGAAGAAGTCTCCCGCGCATGCGCAGGTTGGAGCGGCCCAGCTGCACATGCGCGGGGTGCCACAAAAGGTGGCTGGAGTGGCATGAACCGCTCCAGTGCCATGCTGGCCTCTCATGGGGGGCAGAATCGGTCATACCCGGGCACGGTTCACACCGTCGTGAAACGCGATGGCGTTCACGACGGCGCAAACACTTGGGCTCCATATTGGAGAATCGCCCCCCCCCCCCCCCCCCCCCCCCGTGTGTTATATGCAAGGAAGCACTGGCAAATGAAAGTTTAAAACTCTCAAAACTTCAGAAGGCATTGCGGGTTCGACGACAAACCTCTTGAATTTTTTCAACGGATGCGGTGAGATCTTAAATCATCAGTTGAAGTCATTATCAGAAATGTAACATTGAAGGGCAGCATGGTGGTGCAATGGTTAGCACTGCTGCCTCACGGTGCCGAGGTCCCAGGTTCGATCCCGGCTCTAGGTCACTGTCCGTGTGGAGTTTGCACATTCTCCCCATGTTTGCATGGGTTTCGCCCCCACAACCCAAAGATGTGCAGGCCACGCTAAATGCCCCCTTAATTAGAAAAATGAATTGGACACTCTAAATGTGTTCTAAAAAAAAGAAATGTAACATTGAGTAACAAAGCATATGACATTGTGAGGATCCAGCAGGCTCACCTGTCACATTAAAGATAATTGAAAATGGTGGGTTGCAAAGATCAGCCGGCATGGGTCGCAAGGGTCAACTGGCGTGGGTCACAAACGCCAGCCGGCATGGGTTGCTAAGGTTGGCCGCCAAAGGTCCTGAAGGATGGTTGGTTGGTAAAAATGGGTCCCATGCAAAAAAAGTTTGAAAAACACTGGTTTAAGGTTCAGAACGGACTGGCTTAGTCTCAGACGGTTTCAAGGGAGAGGGATGGAGTCGGTAGCTTGGGGACAGAGTTTGGAACAAGGGGTGAAAACAATGGCTTCAGACTTCTAGGTATTTGATTGTTCGTGTGTTATTGGGCCAAAGTTTGCTGGCAAACTAAGAGCAAATTTAATGCATTATTAATGTCTAACTCATCCATCAACTTGTGGCAATGAAGAATTGAGAACTGCTACAATTTGCTGGATGATTTAGTCTCATAATGCAAGGCTGATGTTCCTGCAATGGCGCTCAATCTCTCCTGCCCAGACTGTTTCAAAGTTGAATCTGTGGAGTCTTGTTGCTCCAGGTCATAAATTATTAGAGATGAAAAAAACGTTAAATATTGACAATTATTTCTTATTTTTCCATTCTGGAGCTGGGTGTCCTAGTTCATGAATCATAAAAGATTAGTATGCAGGTACAGCAAGTAATTAGGAAAGTTAATCGAATGTTATTGTTTATTACAAGCAGAATTGAATACAAAAAGTACAGAGGCTATGCTTCATTAATACAGGGCATGGTGAGAGCACATCTGGGGTATTGGGCTCCTTATTTAAGAAAGGATGTAAATGCATTAGAAGCAGTTCAGAGAAGGTTTACAAAAATAATTTCAGGATTGGGCCGGTTATCTTATAAGGAAAGATTGGAGAGGCTGAGCTTGTATCCGCTGGAGTTTAGAAGAGTAAGAGGCGACTTGATTGAAACATAGACAATCCTAAGGCACCTTGACAGGGTGGATGTGGAGAGGATGTTTCCTCTGTGGGGGAATCTAGAACTAGGGGTCACTGTTTAAGAATAAAGGGTGGCACATTTAAGACATAGATTATGTTGTAAAATCGTACCAGACCTCAACATTTGTTAGGATACCAGACCATACTCCAACATTTGTTAGGATTTGATTTGATTTGATTTATTATTGTCACATGTATTAGTATACAGTGAAAAGTATTGTTCCTTGCATGCTGTACAAACAATGCATACCGTACATAGGGAAGGAAGGAGAGACTGCAGAATATAATGTTATAGTTATAGCAAGGTGTAGAGAAAAGATCAACTTAATACGAGGTACGTCTATTCAAAAGTCTGTTGGCAGTAGGGAAGAAGCTGTTCTTGAGTCGGTTGGAACGTGACCACAAACTTTGATATATTTTTCCTGACGGAAGAAGGTGGAAGAGAGTATGTCCGGGGTGCGTGGGGTCCTTAATTATGCTGGCTGCCTTTCTGAGGCAGCGGGAGTTATAGATAGAGTCAATGGATGGGAGGCTGGTTTGCGTGGTCGATTGGGCTACATTCACAACCTTTTGTAGTTTCCTGTGGTCTTGGGCAGAGCAGGCTCCATACCAAGCTGTGATACAACCAGAAAGAATGCTTTCTATGGTGCATCTGTAGAAGTTGGTGAGGGTCGTAGCTGACGTGCCAAATTTCCTTAGTCTTCTGAGAAAGAGTCGTTGGTGGGCTTTCTTAACTATAGCGTCGGCATGGGGGGACCAGGACGGGCTGTTGGTGATCTGTACACCTAAAAACTTGAAGCTCTCAGACCAGATGGCGGACCAGATCCCGATATTTGTTAGGATTTTGGACTAGACCCCAATTTTCTTTGTTGTAAAACTGTGAGGAAGGTATACTTCACCCCAGGAGTGACCAACAGGTATCTTTTATGTTAAAACAAACTTTAATTTAAACATAGAATTAACCACATTAACATCACAGAAATAGCTCCACAATTCACAGTTGGTTACTTCTTAAAATAAAGGGAAAATCTTTAACTTATGCTCTACACCTTCACTATAAATATTCTATCCAAGCAACACCAATACAGTTCAAACGCAACTTAGAATGTTAAAAAAAAAAACAAGGTTTACTTGCGGTTTTCTGTGTAGGGACTTTTGGAGAGAGACCCTTTCAAGAGCAGACCCAGCACACGTCTATATTGTCAGACCCTTCTGCCCAACCCAACAGCATTTGGCAAAACTGAAAACCACAGACAGACCTGGCTCCTCCCATTAATTACATCATCTGTATCCAGGGAATCACCTATAATCAAAGGAATGTTCCATGAGCCATCTTGCTGTAAACAAGTAAATGGTTAAAATCGCTAATTAACTCACCTTTTATGACTCCTTAATTAGGCTTTTGTGGACACACTGACTGTATCTATTTTAAACTAGCGTTCTTTAGTAACATTACTGCCACAAATATGAAATAGAATATGTAATAATTTCTCCATTCATCACAATGAAAATAATTTTTCAATCTCAGAGGGTAGTGAGTTTTTGGAACTCCCTTCCTCAAAAGTCACTGGAAGCAGCAGAGCCTTTGAATATTTTCAAAGCAGAGGTTAATAGATTCTTGTTAAACAAGGGAAAAAAGGTTATCGGGTGCAGGAAGGAGGTTATAGTATGATCAGCATGATCTTATTGAATGGTGGAGCAGGCTCGAGGGGCCGAGTGGCCTACTCCTGCTCCTAATTCATATGCTCAGATTTTCTGCCTTTATTTTCTCCCATAATACCATCGACGATTACCTCTCATTTTTTAATCGCCCTGTACATTATTTGACTTTTATTCAGTATGTTTTATTTCCCGTTATGCCACTGTTCTTCCTTTATCCTTCAATCTCAATGGTTGAGGAGGTAAATTGTTGATCCGTGGTTAGCTAGATGCTCTGTTCACCTCGCCATGCTATTATCAGCTCACACTCATAGAATCATAGAATCCCTACAGTGCAGAATGAGGCCATTTGGCCCATCACATCTGCATCGACCCTCCGAAAGAGTGTTTGACCCAAGTCCACTCCCTCACTCATCCTATCCAGTGCCCATAACCTAGCCTGCACATCCCAGGACACCAAGGGGCAATTTAGCGTGGCCAATCCACCTAACCTGCACACCTTTGGACTGTGGGAGGAAACCGGAGCACCCGGAGGAAACCCACGGAGACACGGGGAGAACGTGCAGACTCCATACAGACAGTCACCCAAGACTGGAATTGAACCCAGGTCCCTGGTGCTGTGAGGCAGCAGTGCTAACCACTGTGCCACTGTGGCATAATATTGTTTCGTGGAGCTGTTCCCATGAGTCTGCTGCAATACAGTTTATCGGTGGTAGAGATTATGGTTTGGAAGATGCTGACGGAGGAGCCTTGGTAAGTGCATCAAGTAAACGATACACACTGCTGCCACTGTGTGTCAGCGGAGGAGGGAGTGGATTTTTAAGGTGGTGGATGGGGTGGAGATCGAGTGCACTGCTTTGCCTTGGATGGTGCCAAATTTCTTGAGCGTTGTTGAAGCTGCACTCATCCAGTGAACTGGGGAATATTCCATCACATTCCTCACTAGTACCTTGTGTTAACATATACTTCACTTTAGAAGGCGGTCCTGTTTTAAAATATCTCCTTTAACTTAATGAGAAAAGGAACATTCTTGGAAAGGTAAACACCTCTGCTTGGAGATGTGCCCATATAACCTGGTTGCCATGGGGAAAGAAACTCGAACAGAAATCTACTGAAATATCAAGCGACAGTTTTCGCACCGGGAATTGTTGCTTTTTGAGACTCAGGGAGAGAGACACGACAGATATTGCTGCATTGAGGAACAAAATAGTGAAGACGAGGGAAGGACTGTTTTGTGTTAACTGACAAACATGGTGGCTTGTGAGGCTCTGTTCTAAAGGAAAGGGATGGAAGCAACAAGCCTTTTGGAAAGGAACAAGGAGACATCAAGGTGGGCCTTGCCAGTAGAAGTCAGATCGCAAAGACTTCCACTTAGGTTGAGTGGAACTGCTCAGAGGGAGGGGGGGGGGGCACTGATTGGGGGGGGGGGGGCGACCTTACGTGGGTCCTCCATGCCAACCCCTGGACCGTGTGTTCCTGTTCTGGGGGCAACCCTAGTCCTTGCCTGTTTGCCAACGATCACCCATAACTCCCACTGACCGTGGAGGCCCCTGGTCATTCGGCCGAAGGCTATTGGCAATCAAGGTTAAGTGAGCACTTCACACATCCCAAGTGGACCCCATGGGTAGGCGTGCCATGTACCAGGTGGAGCTCATTGCCTAGCACCCCACTCACACCTTGATGACTGGACAATGTGCCTGAACACTGCGGGAGACAACACCACACTCGCAGCGGCCAACCTTCAATCACCCAGGGAATGGGCTCCAGCCCCGTACATGTCCATGGCCCAGTGTGCGTGGGCAGGGCTTGTTGGGAGGTGCATGTCTGGGAGGATGGGGCATGGTGGTCGACCCACATCGCGGAACAAATAGCCAGAGGCGTCATATTGGTTGTGGTGAGGGTATTTTAATGTTCCTCGTACAAGTATCCACCACTGACCCACTCTCTCGATGGTGCCGCCCCACTATTCCCACCCGCCCCCTCTCCCCCCCAAATGCCCCCCAACGCACCCTCGCCCCCAACTTACATTCCACTCCTTACCCCCAACCTTCTCCTCCACCCCACCCCCCAACCTCCCCAGTGCCCTCTCAATGATCCTCGACGTGCTTGGCCCTTTGTGCTCTACCACTACATCTAGGTATATCCCCAGGATGCAAATCACAGGTGGAGGCAGCTGGCTGCTTACCTCGTCCCGTGGTCTTCGATGCCTCTGCTGGGCAGCCTCTAGAGGCTCTGGGGCCCAGTGCACTTGATGGTGGGACATGCACAGCCGCCCTGTTCTGGGTGTCTCACCGGGGCGTGGAACCCGGGGGAGCTGATGACCATCGTCACCAGAATGGACTTGTGTTGCCACCCTGTGCCCCGTACTCCTTCCTTTGAAGGTGGTATCCAGCATGGCTGGGGGAAATCTGTGATTGCTGCATAGGGAAGCCATGCGGGGGACATTTTTGCTGCCCCGAAGTGTTGTCTCAGCTGGGTCCACGTTCTCAGCGTGGCCGCTACCACTGGGCTCGTTGTGTATCTTGTTGAGGAGGACCAATGTCTTTTGCATTAGTTAGATAGTTAATGTGAGAGTATATTTCTTTTGTTTTGTGGGTCGGCTACCTGTTAAGTAATGTTTAATCGAGGTTGATTTTATTTTGTTTGTTCCAGTAAAGGTCTTAAAACGTAAAATCTTGTCCATCAGTTTACTTCCGTCTGTCAGTGGGAAATTAGTCTCTGTTAAAAAGTGGGTGTAAATTGTGGACAGGCTTTTGCAAGTCACGACGTGAGTTAGTGTCACGGCCTCTGGCCTTGCTCTTATAGTATTTAAATCGCTGGTTTAATGAAGTTTGTGATCAATGGTGAGATGGTTCTGTCTTCTTGGAGATGGCATTTACTCAATCCTTGTATAGTGCGAATGTTACTTACCATTTATTAGCCCAAGCCTGAATGTTGTCCAGGTCTTGGTGCATGCGGCATGAACTGCTTCAATGTCTGAGGAGCTCCAAATGAAAGGTCAAGTGTGCAATCAGCGGCAAATACCCCCACTTCTGACTTTACAATGGAGATTAACCAGGTTATCAGTGATTTAGAGTCACTTAATAGCTCAGTGACAACTTCTATCACTTTGCTGATGATTGAGTGTGAATGGATGAGTGGCAGGTTAACCAGCATATAATTTCCTGTCTTCTGCCTCCCTCCCTTCTTAAAGAGGGGTGTTACATTAGCCATTTTCCAGTCCTCAGAGACACTCCCTGACTTCAGTGATTCCTGAAAGATCACCACCAATGCCTCCACAATCTCGTCAACTACCTCCTTCAGACCCCTGGGGTGTAGTCCATCCAGTCCGGGTGATTTATCCACGTCTAGACCTTTCAGTTTCCCCAGCACCTTCTCCTTAGTGATGGCCACTTCACTCACCTCTGCCCCCTGACTCTCTTGAAGTTCTGGTATGCCACTGGTCTTCCACCGTGAAAACTGATGCAAAGTTCCTAATCAGACGCTCTGCCATTTCTTTGTTCCCCATTACTACTTCTCCAGTCTCATTTTCCAGTGGTCCAATGTCCATTTTTGCCTCTCACTTCATTTTATATATCTAAAAAAACTTTTGCAGTCTTCTTTTATATTACCAGCTAGCTTATACTCATATTTCATCTTCTCCTTTATTGTTTTTTTTTAGTAGTTCTCTGTTTGCTTTTAAAAGCTTCCCAACCCTCTGACTTCCCACAAATCCTTGCGACGTTGTATGCTTTTACTTTTGCTTTAATGCTGTCCCTGACTTCCCTCGTCAGCCATGGATGCCTCATCCTCCCCTTAACATGTTTCCTCCTCCTTGGGATGAATTTCTGTTGTGTCTCCTGAATAACCCCCCATAGTTCCTGCCATTGCTGTTTCACCATCTTCCATAGTGAAACAAGGGGCCGCATTTTCCTCGGTGAGTCATGATCGCAATAGAGAGGTCAATTCCTGGTCAGGAACTTGAAAGTTGCCATGGCAACCATCTTCCACAGGAGGCTGTGGAGGCCAAGTCACTAAATATATTTATGAAGGAAATAGAAAGATTTTTGGACACTAAAAGCATCAAGGGGTATGGGGAATCTTTGGAGTATAACGTTGAGGATCAGCCATGGCCATAATAAATGGCGGAGAAGGTTCGAAGGGCTGAATGGCTGGCACTTGCTCCCATTTTCTATATTTCTGTGCTTCCCAGGGCTTATTATTATTCATTAAGCTCAAATAACTGAAGCCAAGAGTAGCCTCTTATTTTGCTGAGTTTTAGGTGATTATTTGGCCACTCCGTCTATACAGGGGACCCTCCTCGGAGGTGCTCACCTCTGAAGCCATCTCCATTATTTAACAGGTGGATATCCATTTACCGAGTCAGGCAGGAGAAGACATCCTGTGATTCACAGTTGTTTTATTATGACACTACAGTTCAATACAAATACCAGTTTCCACTCTTCCCTTCAGGATCCTCTCCCTGTCCAGAAGCTACCCCCTGACTAGGGAAAAACCCAGACCTCAGTGAGCATCCCCTGCTTTCAATTCACTCTGAAGCTTGACCTGGTATATTCTTAAAGGGACCTTTATTTCTGACATTGTCATCCGGGAGCCCCGTCCATTTAGGGAACCATGGGCAACTTTCTGCACCTGGACGTCCAATCAGTGCGGCCCTTGGAGATGGCCACCAACCACCTCGTTAGTTTCCCGGCCATCAGCCGGCATCGCAGTGGAACCATGGAGGCACATACATTGGGAGGGAAGCTGCCATCATCTGCAGGGCGGTCACTGGAGAAGACATCAGTCTCTATGACCTAGCTCCAAAGGCGGGTCTGCTGCTTGGGGATAGGCCCAACTTATAAATTGCTGCCTGCAAATAATTTGAAACCATCAAATGATGCTCAGTTTGAACATCCCTCTACGTATCTACCTCCGATTCATTGATGGGATACCGGCAAAGTGAGGGGTGGGCGATGATGGGTCATCAGGAAAATCTCTTGCAAATTGAGGGCAAGTCGCTCGTGTCTATTCTTCATTAGATTTCTGCCGCTGCCATGCCAGTTGCTATAGAACCTGCTAGCCCACAGTGGTTAGCACTGCTGCCTCACAGCTCCAGGGACCCGGGTTTAATTCCGGCCTTAAGTGATTGTGTGGAGTTTGTACTTTCTCCCCATGTCTGCGTGGGTTTCTTCTGGGTGCTCTGGTTTCCTCCCACAGTGTGCAGGTTAGGTGGATTGGTCATGCTAAATTGCTCCTTAGTGTCCAAAAAGGTTCGGGTGGAGACGTGGGTTAAGTAAAGTGCTCTTTCCAAGGCTGTTTCAGACTCGATGGGCCCAGTGGCCTCCACCTGCACTGTCGGGATAATAAAAGCACTCGGATACAGGAATACATCGAGGAGCTGACTCAGGGAGCACTTTACCAAATCTCCTCCCATTCAAGCTGGGATAAAAGTACAGAAATTGCGAACCATGGCAGTAAACTAAATAATAAGAACAATAACCACGCAATCTCCACTTACCCCTTCCCCCATCTATCCCTGCCCCCCCCCCCCCCCCCCCAGCAGCTAACAGTGACCAATTACTTGAAGTACAATAGAAGTACAACAGAAAAGGGGCAGCAGGGTAGCATGGTGGTTAGCATAAATGCTTCACAGGTCCAGGGTCCCAGGTTCGATTCCCGGCTGGGTCACTGTCTGTGTGGAGTCTGCACGTCCTCCCCCTGTGTGCGTGGGTTTCCTCCGGGTGCTCCGGTTTCCTCCCACAGTCTAAAGATGTGCGGGTTAGGTGGATTGGCCATGCTAAATTGCCCGTAGTGTCCTAATAAAAAAAGTAAGTTTAAGGGGGGGGTTGTTGGGTTACGGGTATGGGGTGGATACGTGGGTTTGAGTAGGGTGATCATGGCTCGGCACAACATTGAGGGCCGAAGGGCCTGTTCTGTGCTGTACTGTTCTATGTCTATGTCTATGTCTAGAAACAGTTGCCATCTCTGGTAGAACCTTTGACCCCTGACGGCATTTTTGACCTTCTCGACGTGCAAAAACTCCATTAAGTCACCTAGCCTCGCCGAGGAGCTTGGTGATGTCACCAGTCACCAACTCAGGAGTATTCGCCTCCGAGCAACCAGCGAGGTGAATGCCAGGACATCTGCCCCTGCACCCATCCACACCTCCAGAAGGTCCGATACCCCAAATATAGCCACTAAGGTACAGGGTGTGGTGAATGTGATTCACACTATATATAGTTGCCAATATCACTCCATGTATATATGTTCGTTATCTACCCGTTGTAAGATCAATGCTGTATATAGTTGCCAATATAACTCCGTGTATATATGTTCACTATCCACCATTGTAAGTGCAGTTGCACTATCCGACCACCGGGGGGTCGCTCTGGGAGTACGCGAGAGTTTGTACTGGGTTCCTCCCTTGGCTCCGCCCAGGACTCCTCCCCCTGGGACCGATGTATAAAGATCAGTGCCTTAGAGCCAGCCTGCCAGTCATCTGGAGTTCAACAACGAATAGGCTGGCTCTGTTGTAAGTGTATTAGCCTCTGTTCAGATCCAACTACACGTGTTCGCTGAATTGATGGCTCCATCAATTTAATACACTTAAGAAGCTGCCGAAGTAAAGCATGGAATCCGCTCTAAAACCAGGACGTCTAGAACTCGATCCGCAGGATGCAGAGGCAAAAGAAACCTTCTGCCACTGGCTGAAATGTTTTAAGGCCTACCTGGCCGAAATCAGCACCGCTGAAACTACGGAGGAACAAAAGCTCAGCCTACTGCACACGAAGGAAAGCCACAGAATTTCTACACAACTAAATCCAGCCGGTTCCTACATCGCAGCGCTGGCGATTTTGGACAAAATGTATATTAGGCCCATGAACGAGGTCTTTGCCCGCCATGTGTTTACGACTCGCCGACAACGGGCTACTGAAACTTTAGCTGAATTTGCACGCGAGTTGAACAATCTCTCAAATTACTGCAATTACCAGGCCGTAACCGCGGCCGAACATAGGGAGCTTGTGTGCGGGATATTTTTGAGGCGGGCCTTCGATCTAGCTATGTACGCCAGAGACTATTAGAAAATGGGGCCCAGGGCTTAGAGACTACCGTAGAGGCTGCTGTCACGATGGAAGTTTCCTTCCGCAGCCTCAACCCGTTTCCCGCGGACCCCGCTAACCCCGCATGGGCCCCCGACCTGAGGACCCCCCAAGCCTGTGCCGCAAGGCCCCCCAGCTATCACGCTGCCACAGCCGGCCGCCCTACTGTCCCAGTCAACTACTCAAACTATCCAGCTGCTCCAGCTAATTACTCAGCTCCCCCAGCCAGCTACTCAGCTCGCCAAACCAGTTATTCAACTGCTCCAGCCTGCCACTATTCAGCTCCCCAAGCCAGTTATTCAACTGCTCCAGCCTGCCACTTCTGTGGACAAAGCCAGCACCCACGGCAGCACTGCTCAGCCCGATCCGCGACCTGCAGCAGCTGCGGGAAGAAAGGCCACTATGCTAAAGTGTGCCTTGGCAGAAGGGCCCCAGCCCTCAACACCCCAACAGTCAAAAACATCACCCCCAGCACCAGCAGGCCCGCGGGGCCCAAAACGCTGCGGCCTACACTCAGGCTCCGCCCCCTCCCGCCACATGCGATCCATGGGGGCCGCCATCTTGGCAAACCTCCATCATGCGGCCGGCCACGTGCGATTCATGGGGGCCGCCATCTCGGACGCCATCTTCATCACCACCCTCCACGTGCGATCCACGGGCCCTAGCTGCATCCCTAGACTCAAACAGCTCATCGGAGGAGTACGACCTCCCCGGGCAGTCACCACATGGCCCGCAACTCAGCGCAGTGTTCCTGCATCAAGCTTGCCAGAACGCAGCGGCATCTACTCGACAGGACGCCCGGTCGGAAGAATTCGACTCCCCCGGGCACCCACCACGCGGCCCGCAACTCAACACAGTCACCCTCGACCAATCTCGCCCCAAGCATCTGAGAAATTCGATGACGGAGGTCCAGATCAACGGGTACAACACGTCGTGCCTCTTTGACTCCGGGAGCACAGAGAGCTTCATACACCCAGAGCTGGTAAGACGCTGTTCCCTCCCTATTTATCCCGTCAACCAAACTATCGCCCTCGCTTCGGGCTCCCATTCCATCCAAATCCAAGGCTGCACTACAGCAACGCTAACGATTCGAGGCGCTAGCTATTCCAAATTTAAACTGTATGTCTTGCCCGACCTCTGCGCGCCACTCCTCTTAGGCTTGGATTTCCAATGTAATCTCAAGAGTCTCACCCTCAGCTTCGGCGGGCCCCTGCCCCCACTCACTATCTGCAGCCTCGCCACGCTGCGCATCGCCCCCCCCTCCTCTCTTTGCCAACCTCACCCCGGATTGCAAACCGGTAGCCACCCGCAGCAGGCGGTACAGCCTGCAGGATAGGGTATTTATCAGAACCGAGGTCCGAAAGCTGCCCGGTGAGGGGATCATAGAGGCCAGTAACAGTCCCTGGAGAGCTCAGGTGGTGGTCGTCAAGACCGGGGAAAAATTCCGCATGGTCGTCGATTATAGCCAGACCATCAATCGCTTTACGCTCCTAGACGCGTATCCCCTCCCCAGAATCGCAGACATGGTAAACCAGATCGCCCAATATCGGGTATTTTCCACGGTGGATCTGAAGTCTGCATACCACCAGCTCCCAATCTGCCCGGAGGACCGCCACTACACGGCATTCGAGGCCGATGGCCGCCTCTTCCATTTCCTCCGGGTTCCCTTCGGCATCACTAATGGGGTTTCGGTGTTCCAACGAGCAATGGACCGAATGGTAGACCAGTACGGGCTGCGGGCCACATTTCCGTATCTGGATAATGTTACCATCTGCGGCCATGACCAGCAGGACCACGACGCCAACCTCCACCGTTTTCTCCATATAACAAGGAGAAATGCGTGTTCCGCACAAACAGACTAGCCATCCTCGGCTACGTCATGGAGAACGGAGTCCTGGGCCCAGACCCGGACCGCATGCGCCCCCTCTTAGAACACCCCCTCCCCCATGGCCCCAATTCCCTCAAACGGTGCTTGGGACTCTTTTCGTACTACGCCCAGTGGGTCCCCCAATATGCGGACAAAGCCCACCCACTCTTCAAGGCCACACTATTTCCCCTGTCTGCTGAGGCGCGCCAAGCCTTCAGCTGCATCAGGGACGACATCGCCAAAGCAGCCATACGGGCAGTTGTTGAATCCACTCCCTTTCAGGTTGTGAGCGACGCCTCAGAGGGAGTGCTAGCAGCCACTTTAAACCAAGCAGGGCGGCCCGTTGCATTTTTCTCCCGTACCCTATCCGCTTCAGAACTCCGACACTCCTCAGTCGAGAAGGAAGCAAAAGCCATCGTGGAGGCTATCCGACACTGGAGGCACTACCTCGCAGGTAGGAGGTTCACCCTCATTACCGACCAACGGTCGGTCGCTTTCATGTTCGACAACTCGCAAAGGGGCAAAATGAAACGTGACAAAATTCTTCGGTGGAGGATTGAACTCTCCACCTACAATTACGATATCAAATATCGACCGGGGAAGCAAAACGAGCCGTCGGATGCCCTATCCCACGGGACATGCGCCAGCGTGCAAATCAGCCGCCTAAAAGCCATCCACGATGACCTCTGCCACCCAGGGGTCACCCGGCTCGCCCACTACATCAGAGCCCGAAACCTGCCTTTCTCCAACGAGGAGGTAAAAGCGGTCACCAGGGACTGCCCGATCTGTGCGGAGTGCAAACCGCACTTCTATAGACCAGACAGGGCCCACCTGGTCAAGGCTTCTAGGCCCTTTGAATGCCTTGCGATCGATATCAAAGGGCCATTCCCCTCCACTAACAAAAACATTTACTTCCTTAACATTATTGACGAGTTCTCCCGATTCCCCTTCGCCATCCCATGCCCCGATATGACCTCCCACACAGTCATTAGGGCCCTGCATAGTGTCTTCACCCTGTTCGGTTTCCCCAGCTATGTGCACAGCGACTGGGGTGTGTCCTTTATGAGTGACGAGCTACGTCAGTACCTGCTCGACAAGGGCATCGCCTCGAGCAGGACTACCAGTTACAACCCCAGGGGGAACGGACAGGTGGAGAGGGAGAACGCGACGGTCTGGAAGACCGTCCTACTGACCCTGGGGTCCAGAAAGCTCCAAGTTTCCCAATGGCAGGAAGTCCTCCCTGACGTGCTCCACGCAATTAGATCCCTCCTGTGTACAGCTACCAACCAAACCCCTCACGAGCGGCTCTTCATTTTTTCCAGGGGCACTACCACAGGGGTCTCACTTCCGGCGTGGCTGAGGACGCCAGGCCCGGTTCTCCTAAGGAAGCACGTCAGGGCGCCCAAAACCTACCCCATTGTTGAAAAGGTGCGCCTGCTTCATTCCAAACCACAGTATGCATTTGTTGAGTTCCCGGACGGTCGCCAGGACACAGTATCCCTCAGGGACCTGGCACCTGCTGGATCCAGCCCCCCATCTACCCCCACCGAGGAACTCCTTTCCCCGTTCCCTATGCGGCCGCCCCCTTGCGCCCCCGATTCTGCGAGCTCATCCTACCAGTCCCGAGCGCCAGCACCAGCCCGCCCCCCGCGCCCCCAGTCTCCATTCGACCAGGAGGTGTATGAGGCTCGGACAAGACTCGCCCCGGAGCCGGCAACTGTACCCCAGACCTCGACGCCCGCCCAGCCACCGCAAGTGGCGGCAACCCCGGTGCTCCGCAGATCAAAACCGACAATTCATCCACCGGACAGACTGACTCTTTGAGCCATCACCGCCGCCGGACTTGATTTTTTAACAGGAGGTGAATGTGGTGAATGTGATTCACACTATATATAGTTGCCAATATCACTCCATGTATATATGTTCGTTATCTACCCGTTGTAAGATCAATGCTGTATATAGTTGCCAATATAACTCCGTGTATATATGTTCACTATCCACCATTGTAAGTGCAGTTGCGAGAGTTTGAACTGGGCTCCTCCCTTGGTTCTGCCCAGGACTCCTCCCCCTGGGACCGATGTATAAAGATCAGTGCCTTAGAGCCAGCCTGCCAGTTCATGGAGTTCAATGATGAATAGGCTGGCTCTGTTGTAAGTGTATTAAAGCCTCTGTTCAGATCCAACTACACGTGTTCGCTGAATTGATGGTTCCATCACAGGGCACCAGTTCAATATTCAGGATTGTCGATATGGTTCTGAAAAAAGAGACACAGAAACCCACAAACCCGGGACAGGACCAGAACATGTGCATGTGGTTCACACGCCCTCTCGAACAATGCTCACATCTGTCTTCAGCCCCCTCAAAGAAACAAATTATTGTGGCCTTGACGAAGTGCGCCCGAAACACTACCTTGAGCTGGATCAGATCAGCCTCACACAGGATGATGTAGCGCTCATGCTGCAGAAGACTCGTAGCCTTCATGCCCTCCACCGAGACCAACCTTTCCCCCAAAGTCCATCTATATATTTTAAAAAATAAATTTAGAGTAGCCAATTCATTTTTTCCAATTAAGGGGCAATTTAGAATGGCCAATCCACCTATCCTGCACATCTTTGGGTTGTGGGGGCGAAACCCACACAGACATGGGGAGAATGTGCAAACTCCACACGGACAGTGACCCAAAGCCGGGATCGAACCTGGGACCTTGGCGCCGTGAGGCAGCAATGCTAACCACTGCGCCACCGTGCTGCCCATTATCCGTCCATAAATGCAGGATATACTACTCTCTTCCGACCCCAAACAAGAAAGCATCCTATCCAATAAAGTTGATGGCAGCGCCACCGGAAATGTCGGGAACGTCGGTCGAAGAAAATTTCAAACCTGGAGGTACCTAAACGTGTCCGAGCTCAAGGACCCGAATTTCTCTTTCAGCTCCTCCCAGGCTGGCAAACCGACCCTCCAGAAATAAATCAGTCACTCTCTCCAGCCCCTTCCCCTTCCACCCCCCAAAATCTGGCACCCAACTTCACCGGTTCGAACAAGTGGTTCATCCAAATAGAGCCCCACCTTGATGCTGACCCCCAGTTTGAAATGCTGACGGAGTTGCTGCTTCTGTATTCTTCTCCTCTGGCCTTTGTGGAGAACTGAGATTTTAAATTTCAATCTCTGCCGTGAGGTCCAGTGGATGGTGTCTCTGTGAAAGACTGGCACTTACTGCTGAAAGTATAAATTTCCTCAGCTTCTGAAGGCTGAACTTTTATTGCTTCTAAACAAAAGGTTGAAGTTGGTGCATAAAATACAATGAATGTTGAAATGATGGACTTCATCTGTTTTTTCCAGGTTTCCCAGCGGTATGTCAACATCATCACTCAACAGGGTGTATGTTGATTGTGAAGAACATAGAGAGAATCAACAATCTGTCATCCCAGTGTCTAAGAGGAGCAATAATTCGGCCTTGATTGGAAGGTCTATGCCACCTGGACCGTGTAATTTTATGCGTGATGAATGAAGGGTCATTGGCTGAAGCCAGTCGTGGTCATCGGCTAATATATTCATGGAAGTGCAGTATCAATTTTAAAATAAGTGTCAAAGCCTTGAACTTGGACTGTTACTGATCAGTAGTCTGGATTAAGACTATCAACGTCCCCTCGGAACTCTTCAGTTCCATCTGTTCCTGAATTTTCCACTTCATGGAAGGAATGTGTTTCATAAATACTTGCTAGTCTGCAACTTTGATTAAAATTGCTGGATTTGCAGAAACGTTTGAAATGTCCAATCTTGCCATACTAGATGTGTTCCATTCCCCATGACGGACAGTCTTGGCATCTCTGCTGTGTTATCACACCACAACGCAAGCATTTCAAAATCGCAGCCAGCTTGGACCTTCACCCCCCCCCCCCCCCCCCCACCCCCCCCCTCCCCCCCCCCCCCCCCCCCCCCAAGGGGGGCCCTTCTGCATTGTTTGGTGGGATTTCATGTAGGCAGGACCATTACCTGTGCACCCACCCTATCGGGGAGTCATGTGAAGCCTAGGAGGCAGCACAAATTATAACCTGGTTAAATGCTCTAAGCTTGGCCAGCCACGCATACTGGACCTCTTGATCCAAAGTAAGAAAGTTGGGGAGTTTTTAATCCCAGTCACTCACAACTATGCGATCACGCATTGATCCATCCTTCAGCGTCCCCTATCGACAGAAACTAGCTGGCCGATATAGGTTGCTTCGAAATAATTCAATCAGTTCCGAAGGCAGTTGCGAGCACTGGTTAAAACATACACGTTCAATTACTAAATGTTGCTTTGAGCTGGAATAGGTGTCAAAGGCTTCAATAATGGAATCAAAATCCATGGTGGACTCCTGCACACCTTGCTTTAGGAGAGCAACTTATGGAACTAACTTAAAGCTTTGACTCATTTTTGTGAAGGTCTGATGCTGTTCGATACAAGAAAAAATGACGTTTCCATGTCTCCCACTGCTGGCCTCTTTGCGGGCCCTCGAGGCAATCAAACGGGCAGGGCAAGGGCAGGGACTGCTCACCAGGCACAGTCATTGTTACCTTCCTACAGTGTGTCTCCTTCTACCATTGGAATTTGTTGAAGGTTCCTTCACCCTGTGGTTCCTTCAGTAACACCAATATGTTTTTTACATTGATACATCCACGTTCTAAGATTATGATATAAATCAGCTTTTCTGGTTAGCTATAGATGAGATATATAAAAGGTTTAATTGACAAATCATTAAGAGTAATTAACTAAATCATATTAACCATGAGAGTGAGGAAAGCCGAATAGTTGTGAACTAATCAGGTGAGACTCTAAATGTTCACATTTTGCAAGTTGCTTGAGACTTGCCAGAGAATCCAAGGCCAGTGACATCAACTGGCCCAAACGATTCCATTGGATGCAGCTGCCTTCCCAGGCCTGGACAGTTGTGTTTCCATGGTAACAGTCCGTCAGGGTCATAATGACTTTTCGAAAACTTTGTTAATCTAATTAATGTTAGAGGCATGATTGGCAAGCCAGGGTATGGAAAATTACACCAAAACATTTATCTCTTAAATTGACAGACAGGCAGTTTGGCTGAATTGAGAGAATTATAAATTAGTTAAAGCCAATCACAACTAATTTATATTTTAAACTCAACCACTGTATTCACTAAAGACAATCAATCTGACCTAAATTTGTATCGTAACCAAAGTTTACCAGTAGGCACTAAAGCTGACAATAAAGTTCAACGAACCTTTGCCAAAAAGCACAGCCTGGAATCTCTGTTATTTGGGAACTAAGAAGGGATAATGCATATCCAGGGTTCTGAATAGACACAGAGGTCCATCAGATTGGATCCTTCTATCTTGGACAGTAGTTGTGGGACTTTGGTCTTTGCCGGACAGTAGACATACTCTGGTATCTGCTTGTTTATTAGTGCTGCCCGAGTAGTAAATAGGTTACAGAATGGGCATGTCGCTTCTTGGCATGATTACAACCTCTCTCTCTCGATAGTCTACCACATGACTGTCTTATGTCAGTGGTACATCATCATCTACGTCAAATGACATCATGTCCAATCTGTTTTTTTTAAATGTTTTTATTCTCCATTTTCACATTTTCCTTCAAAATTTACACCGCACCAACAAGCGGTAAATGGTAACAGATACAAAATCAATACCCTTAACATCAACAACAATCCCATCCTCCCACCACCCCAATCAACGGCCCACCTGTCAATATATGCATCAAATAAAACAAACCCTCCCACGGTGGAAAAAAAAACAAAGGTGAAAAAGAGAGAGGAGTTAGGAATCGCCCATGGTCACCAATAACCTATAGAGTGCCCCCCCCCCACCCCCAACGACACTCAATGCCATCCAACCTCCAAAAGAGTACCGTAAATGACACCCAAGAGTTGTAAACACCCCTCCCCCCTCCTCTCCTCCACTTCCTCTTGTAAAAATCCTCCCCACCAACCTCGGTTCCTTCCCCCCAGCTTTCCACCCCGGCTAGACCCCTCGGACGCTGTTCTGCCAGGCTCCAATGGCCGCAGCACCTCCCCCCCCACCTCACCCCCATTCACTGGCCGGCTTAAACCGACCAGCGTGGAGGCCCCCGCCCGGGCCTCTTTCCTCCTTGCCCAGCCCCAGAAAAAACCCAGAAGTCCCCTTTAGCACACAAACCCCGCATACACATCCACATTCCAAAGAACCCTCAGTACGACTGAAAGTCCCATTTCTTCCCTTGCCCAAATATTTACAACGTTGGCTCCTATAGCCCATACACCAGCACGCAGTGAAACAAAAAAAAAGAAAAAATAGTCATGAGGCTACATTGGTACATGACCAGTTCTCAATTCTGCCACAGTCCTTCTGCCTTCGCAAACTCCTCCGCTGCTTCCACCGTCCCAAAATAAAAGTCCTTGAGCTTGTAGGTCACCCTC
The DNA here is from genome assembly GCF_902713615.1 of Scyliorhinus canicula. Classification (NCBI taxonomy): domain Eukaryota; kingdom Metazoa; phylum Chordata; class Chondrichthyes; order Carcharhiniformes; family Scyliorhinidae; genus Scyliorhinus; species Scyliorhinus canicula. The sequence goes on along the minus strand of NC_052148.1, from coordinate 254,376,704 downwards.
AGCTTCGCTGGATATACAATGCCGCACTGCACCTTGCTAATGTACAGTGCCCTCTTCACCTGGTTGAAGGCAGCTCGCCTGCTCCACCGTAAAGTTCTGGTATACACGTATACCAGCTCCAGCCCACTGCACCACCCGCTTCTGCTTGGCCCAGCACAGGACCTTCTCCCTCACACTGTACCTTCGGAAGCACAAAGTCACTACCCTTGGCGGCTCACTCGCCTTTGGTACAGGCCTCCACGACTGATGAGCCCGATCCAGCTCGCATCGGGAGGGATCCTCCCCCAATAGTTTCGCCAACATCGAGGCAAAATACTCAGCCAGCCTCGGTCCTTACACTCCTTCGGGCCGCCCCCTTTCCTCAAATTCTGGATCTGTTTTTCAGGTCTTCCATTTTGCCTCGCAGATCCTTGTTGATCGCTATCACCTTCCGCATCTCCTTCCCCATCGAGGTAAGTTGATCACTGTGCTGCAGTAATGTCTTTTCCACTTCCTTTTGCATCTTGCCTTGCTCCCGCACCTCCGCCACTGCGCTCGCCACCACCGTCCTCACCGGGGTAATCGCCTCTTCCAACAGCGCTTTCAAAACTGCCCCCATCTCCTTCCTCATTGCCTCCAAATGTTTTGTAAACTGCCTCTCGACTTCCACGGCCATCACCTTATTTATTTCTTCAGCCGTAAGCAATGTGGCCTCCCTGGTGCTCCGGCCTCCATTTTCCTTACTGACCCCGTGGTGACCTTTCCGCTCCCTGACGGACTTTCAGCCACTTTTTTCACGGTCGTTTTTTTGCTGGTCTTCGACATTTCCCCTCCCTGTGCTGTCTCCCGACGTTTGCTGCCTCCGCTGCCTTTAGGACCGGGCGTTACCCCCCGACAATGCTGTTCCCGAACGGGAGCCCTCCAACGCGTGGCTGCCTCCCGCCAGCCGTTACCGGAAGTCAGCATATCCCATCTGTTAACCCTTTTGTTTTGTTATGGTCTTGACGTAGCATAAGCTGCTTCCTTAATGTGCACTCTTACAAAGGAAGGTTCAGTCTTGGAGATAGCTTTAACACGTTTATTTAAACTGTTAAATAATTCTCCTACTTGGATTCGATTCTCCTGTTAATCCTGCTATAGCTACTCGGAATGATGAACCAGTCTGCTACAATCCAGGTGGTGGGTATGATGTGTTTAATCAACCCTGTGTACTCACTGAGAGTCTCCACTGGAAAGAGGAAGATCATGTGTGTGGTGATCACAAGTTAACCAGATGCAACACAACTGAGCAACCACTAGAGGGAGTACGGGAGAGCCATATAAATAGATCAGGACAGGAAGTGAGGACACACTTCACTGAGGGCAGAACTTGGAGCAACACATATACACAAGACACACTTCACAGCAGGCGGGCTGGTAAGCAGGACACACACAGCAAGCAAAGCTGGTAGTTAGCACTGGAAGGTCGTTCTAGGTCGAGCTCTGGAAACTGAACGAACTCACAATAAAGCATCTTCTCCACACTTGAGACTACGAGCTTTATTAAGACACGAGTAACAACACATGGTACCCAGGAGTCATTTCAGACGCTTATGACAGGACAACTCAGCTGCAGATACAGAAAACAAAAAAAAAATGGCATGGAAATCTCAACCAAGAATGGCATGGAAATCTCCTACTGGACATTCGACTTGGGAAGACATTGCTGATGAGAGGATGTGCCTTGGATACCCACTTCACCTGGACACGCCTGGAAAAGTAAGAAGTGTCTGGGAAAGGTTTAAACAAATGTTCGATTTCGCTATCATAGCATATGATGCAGCAGCCGCCTCAGACGAAATTAAAATAGCAATTCTCATCGAAGGAAATGAAGCTTGGAAAGTTTATAATGGATTTAAATACTCAAAAGGTGAAGACAGAAACAGCTTACAAACGGTACTAAACAAATTTGAAGAGTACTGTGAGAAATTTGAACAGCAAGGCATGCTCACAGTCCAACCTGCACAGAGACTGAGTGATGCAAAACTTAAAAAATCACGACGAGAGCAAGAAATCGCGAATGGAAAGTACAGATCAAAAAGAAGAAATAAAAAGAATTTCTCACAAAGCCAAAACGCTGAAACCCTGTCCAAATCGGGAAGAGAAGATCACTTACGAATTTTGCAGTCCTGGTGGGACAGTAAAATCGCTGAAATCCGCGAAAAACGGCAAAAAATGGCGTCGGAGCACATTGTGCAGTCTCTGGTAAGCAAAGAACTACAAATCGCGTCTGCGCATGCGCCGGAACCGGAAGTCGCGCATGCGCAGTTTGAAAAAGATCGCAGCGCCGATCGTTATGCGCATGCGCAGTCAAAAAAAGTCGTCGTCGCGGATCGTCATGCGCATGCGCAAGCCGCGCATGCGCAATGGAAACGAAACCGCACAGTGCAGGAGGAAAGCCGATTTGCGCATGCGCAAGTCATGCCAACGCGTGACGTCATGACGTCTGAGCATCCCGACCACGCCCACTTAAAAGGGAAATGCCCGAAAATTGAAAATAAGACACTTAAAGTGGTAAACACAAATTTTCTTGCCTCAGAACACAGAAAAACGCCTGAACTTACACCAACAGTTAAAAACAACTTGCACAACACCCTGAAAAAAGCAGTCTGCACCACCCAAAGTGAAGAGAACAAAAAGAATTCCGAAACAACAAAAGATGATTTGTTTTTCGAAGAATACTACTCAGACACAGCTGAGTCAGTCGGATATGCTTCTCACAGCATCAGCGACACGGTCGCAAAGTTCAACACGAATCAACTCGTGGTAGAAGAATCCAACCAGGATGATTTGTTTTTCGGAGAATACTACTCAGACACAGCTGAGTCAGTCGGATATGCTTCTCACAGCATCAGCGACACGGTCGCAAACTTCAACACGAATCAACTCGTGGTAGAAGAAGCCAACGAAGATGAAATGGGTATCAAAGAATACTACTCAGACATGGAGGAGTTATTTGGACATGCTGATCACAGCATCAGCGACACCGTTGCAAAGCTCAACACGACTCTACTCATGGTAGATGAATCCAACACCATGAGGCCATGGCAGCTCGTCGATACATTGGATGAGAGCAATACCCAAGACGAAGACGACGCCACACAGAGAGCACAGGAAGACTCCACAGAGCGAGCGATGACAGGCTCCACAGTGCGAGTAATGAAAGACTCCAAAAGGGATGCAAGCAAACACTCCCTGGCGAACACCATGCATGAACAAGACCATGCAGGTAAACCCGCAGTATCTGAGCAACCGCAAGCAGACTATGAAAGTCTAACAAGCTCACATGAACAAGAAGAAGACAATGCACCTCTACCCACTGCATGCGAGAACAGTAACAAGGTGATCGCACTCGACGTACAGGATCACAGCGAGACTGACAGTTCTCAGCTTGTCTGTACAGAAGCACAGAGTCGGGCCACCCAGCAGTCCAGAGCGACGATGCCGAAAGAAAACATGCAGATTTTGACTCCAGAAGAGGAGCACCTGGAGTCCAGAGAGACCAAGCCAAAAGAAACCATGCAGATTCTGACTCCAGACGAGGAGCACCTGGAGTCCAGAGAGACCAAGCCAAAAGAAACCATGCAGATTCTGACTCCAGACGAGGAGCACCTGGAGTCCAGAGAGACCAAGCCAGAAGAAACCATGCAGATTTTGACTCCAGAAGAGGAGCACCTGGAGTCCAGTGAGATAAAATCAACGGAAATCATGAAGATTTCAACTCCAGAAGCGGAGCACCAGGAGTCCACAGACACCACGTCAACTGAAATCATGCAGATTTCAACTCCAGAAGAGGAGCGCCAGGAGTCCACAGACATCACGTCAATTGTAATCATGGAGGTTTTGACTCCAGAAGAGGAGCGCCAAGAATCCAGAGACACCGCGTCAAATGAAATCGAGAAGAATTTGACTCCGGAAGAGGAGCACCAAGAAAGCAAAGATGAGGAATCCAATTCTCCACAAATGATTGAGGTCACCTGCACCGATGCAACATCAGATCATTCGCACCACTCTCGAGACGAAATGCTCAATGACTCAAATTATCCACTTGGGACACTCATAGAGTATAACAAAAAAAACAAAAGTCAAAAGAAACACAGCAAGAACAAAAACAACATGAAGCGCGACAAGACCAACAACAATAGCAAGAAGCACAGCAGAAACGAGAACGACAACAGCAAGAATAAAAGCAACATGAAGCGCGACAAGACAAACAACAAAGTCAGGCACAAAGATAGCGACAACGACAGAGACAGCAACAACAAGAATGGCAACAAACACAACAAAGTCTGGAACAACGACAGTGCCAACACCAAAGACGGAAACGACAAAAACAGCGACAAGTACGGCAACGAAAACAACAAAAACAAGAACGACAGAAACAACAGCAATGAAACAACGACTTGTACACAATGGCACTACTTGGCACATGACGGACAATGCCACAGCACACTGCAAAACGATGACAAGACTACAAACATGTCATGGGATGACAACGAATCGCACAAACTCACGTCTGCTCCAGAACGAGCAAGCACACCAGCATCCAAGGCGGATGAGACAATAAATCAACACCACAAGCACAGAAAAAAGGCCATGCCAGTCAACATCAGTGAGGTGACCATGCAAACACCTCGGGATGATGCATTGGGTACTTAAAATAACAAGGAACACCAACAACATTCACAGCGGACGTGCAATATCAATATCACCACGTCATCAACAACAACAAAAAAAAACAAGAAAAAAAAAGCTCTGAACAAATTCATCAAGTTTGGACTCATAAATGTTTTATTGAGATTGGACATATAACTACATTGGCTTTGTACAGTATGCAATAGCACCATCACCTGTATAGATACGCATATCATAAGTAACTGTTTTCTATAATTTTCTTTAACGATGTACAGCAAATATGTAAAGAGAAAAAGGGGGATGGGGTGATCGTAGATTTACTAGATACAAAACAACTGAGCAAACACCAGAGGGAGAGCTACAAACACACCGGGACAGGATGTACAATTTTCTTTAACGATGTACAGAAAATATGTTAAGAGAAAAAGGGGGATGTGGTGATCACAAGTTAACCAGATGCAACACAACTGAGCAACCACTAGAGGGAGTACGGGAGAGCCATATAAATAGATCAGGACAGGAAGTGAGGACACACTTCACTGAGGGCAGAACTTGGAGCAACACATATACACAAGACACACTTCACAGCAGGCGGGCTGGTAAGCAGGACACACACAGCAAGCAAAGCTGGTAGTTAGCACTGGAAGGTCGTTCTAGGTCGAGCTCTGGAAACTGAACGAACTCACAATAAAGCATCTTCTCCACACTTGAGACTACGAGCTTTATTAAGACACGAGTAACAACACAATGTGTGCTGTGTCCTTTTTATATGAGTTGGTGTAATGCCCCCCTGTGGTAGTGGCACCTCTATGTGTATTGTGAATGCCCATTGGTCGTGTCCTATCTTATTGACCTATGATTGAATGTCTGTGTGTCATGTCTCTGATGCTCCCTCTAGTGTCTATCTAGTCTACATTAACCCCTTATGTATTTACAGTGATGCATATCACCACACCTTTATTCTGCAATATGGTGCTTGGCTCTTAAAGCAGTTATAGTGCTGAGTCCTCCTTACAGCAGAACACTGGCACTTCGGTCCAAATTTGGAAATTGAGTTGTTCCTGAGCCTGCGTGGAGTACCAGAGGCAGGAACAGGTCCAGGGGAAATGGCAGCTGATGTTGTTGGTACCCAGGTGGATTTTGATCATTGTGAACCAGGGCTCCACCCAGGCTGCCTGCAGCCCTTCTGCTGTGGTGGTAGTGGTGGAGGTAGGGTGTGTATGCGTGGGGGTTGGGGGGGGGGGGGCAGTGGGGGGTTGGTCAATCCTGCCCCCGCCGTGTCCCGAATTCTCCGCCACCAGAGATTCGGCTGGGGCAGGAATCGTTCCGCGCCGGTCAGCGCGCCCCACCCCCCCCCCGGCGATTCTCCGGTGCGCAATGGGCAAAAGTCCCGCCGCTGTCAAGTCTCTCCCGCTGGCGTGGATCAAACCTGGGGCTGGTTTAGCTCACTGGGCTAAATCACTGGCTTTTAAAGCAGACCAAGCAGGCCAGCAGCACGGTTCGATTCCCATTCCAGCCTCCCCGGACAGGCGCCGGAATGTGGCGACTAGGGGCTTTTCACAGTAACTTCATTGAAGTCTCCTCGTGACAATAAGTGATTTTCATTTTTTTTTTCTTTTTTTCAAACCACCTACTTTACCGGCAGGAGCAGGAGGCGCGAGCGGGCTCCGGGGTCCTGGGGGGAGGGAGGGGGGGGGGGGGGCGATCTGGCTCCGGGGGGTGCCCCACGGTGGCCTGGCCCGATTGGGGCCACCGATCGGCGGGCAGGTCTGTGCCGTGGGGACACTCTTTTCCTTCCGCGTTCGCCATGGTCTTCGCCCTGCGCATGTGCGGGGATCACGTTAGCAGCCACTGACACTCTGGTGCATGCGCGGACGTACGCAGGCCGGCGAAGTCCCTTCGGCCCCGACTGGTGTGGCGCCAAAGGCTGCCCTCGCCAGCCGGCGGAGCACCAACCACTCCGGCGCGGGCCTAGGCCCTCAAGGTGAGGTCTTGACCCCTAAAGGTGCAGCGCCCCGCCGGGTAGGGCACAATCCCGGCCCAGATTTCTGTACAAGGGACAGATTTTCCATCACTCCGCCTGTCGATTTGAGGGCTGTCAGGTCCCGCATCAGGTGTGGCTTGAGTCTGTGTGGCAGTTAACTCCTTCGCAGTTAGAACAAGCTTGTCTGTGAGCCTGTTAGAACATAGAACATACAGTTCAGAAGGAGGCCATTCGGCCCATCGTGTCTGCACCGACCCACTTAAACCCTCACTTCCGCCCTATCCCCTTAACCCAATAACCCCTCCTAACCTTTTTGATCACGAAGGGCAATTTACCATGACCAATCTACCTAACCCACACATCTTTGGACTGTGGGAGGAAACCGGAGCACCAGGAGAAAACCCATGCAGAAACGGGACGAACGTGCAGACTCCGCACAGACAGTGACCTAGCGGGGAATCAAACCTGGGACCCTGGCGCTGTGAAGCCACAGTGCTATCTACTTGTGCTACCGTGCTGCTCATTGATGAAGTTGCTATCTGAGAATGCACAAGGGAGTCTGAAACTGCTTTGAGGTACTGCACAGCAGATGGCGCTGGAGCCCTCAAATACTCCAATAACTATACTGTAACAAGCTATTGTGTGGCCTAAGCATTCACCTTTTGAAAGTAATACTACAGACCTTTGGATCTACAACATGTCCTAGCTGCTTGAGGAGGCACTCTTCCATCTTCTGGCCATGGGTGTTGTCCTCTTTCATGTCCTGCAGCTCTTACTCCTCCTGTCCTATGGTCAGTGACTCCAAACCAATGGACCCCTCTCCTCATCCACCCCTGGCTGAACTTTGGCTTGCCAAGTCTCAGCACGCTGACCAAGTGCCCAATGAGTTAGTTCCTGGAGGCCCTTTGGAATCCATCTATTTCTGTGAATGTGTAAAATGGGACAATCTTCAAAGAAAGTGCAAATGTTACTTGGGGGTGGGATTTTCTGCTCTATTCCTGGGTATGCTCTATCTCACTGACAGGACAAACCCAGCAGAGGTGGCGACGGCACAGTGGTATACAGTCGGGAGGGAATTGCTTGGAAGTCCTCAACATTAATTCTGGACCAAATGAAGTCTCATGGCACCAGGTCCAACAGGGGCAAGGAAACTTGCTGTTGATTACCAAGCACTGCTTTCCTCAGCTGATGAATCAGCACTCCTCCATGTTGAATACCAAGTGGAGGAAGCACTGAGGGTGGCAAGGGTGAAGAATGTACTCTGGTTGGGGGACCTCAATGTCCATCACCAAGAGTGGCTCGATAGTGTCATCACAGACCGAGCTGGCTAGGCTGCAAAGGACATATCTGCTACACTGGAACGGCAGCAGGTGGTGAGGGAACCATTGTGTGTGTAGCACTAACACAATGCTAAATGGGATAGATTTTGAACAGATTTAGCAACTCAAAATTGGACATCCATGAGGCGCTGTGGGCCATCAGCAGCAGCAGAATTGTACTCAATCACAATCTGCAACCTCATGGCCCTGCATATCCCCCATTCTACCATTACCACCATGCCAGGGGATCAACCCTGGTTTAATGAAGTGTTCAGGAGGGCACGGGGGGCAGTACCAGACATACCTAAAATGAGGTGTCAACCTGGTGAAGCTACAACACAGGACTAGGTGCATGCCTGATGGAACCATCAATTCACCAGACACGTGTTTCCGATATGAATCTAGGCTTTAATCGACTTACTTCAGAGCCAGCCTGTTACCCGTTGATGAACTCTTAGTGAACTCAGGCTGACTCTGGACAAGGGTATTTATACAGCTGCACTAGGGGGAGGAGTCATGGGAGGAGCCAAGGGTGGAGCCCAGTACAAGTTCTTGAGTACTCCCAGAGCTACTCCCCCTAGTGGTAGGATAGCCCTACTGCGCTTACAAAGACAGTGTGAATTATCATATATATATATATATATTACATTCACCACATTCACCCCATGCAAAAAAATCAAGTCCGGCGGGGGTGGTGGCCTACAACGTCAGTCTGTCCGGTGGTCGAATTGTCCGTTGTGATCTGCGGAGCACCGGGGTTGCAGCCTCTTGCGGTGGCTGGATGGGTGTTGTGTGCTGGGGTACGATGGCGGACTCCAGGGAGGGTTGTATCCGAGCTTAATACTCTTCTGGTTCGACTGGTGACTGGGGGTGGTGGGGGCTGGCCAGAGCGGGGGCGCAGAACTGGTGGAGCGAGCTCGTGGGCTTGGGAGCGCAAGGGGGCGGCAGCATGGGGTGTAGGGTGAGAGGTCCTTCTGTGGGGGTAGAGCAGGTGCTGGATCTGGCGGGTGCCAGATCCCGGAGGGATACTGTGTCCTGATGGCCGTCAGGGAACTCGACGAATGCATACGGGGGGTTGGAGTGGAGCAGGCGCACCTTTTCAACAAGGGGGTCGGTTTTGAGCGCCCTGACGTGTTTCCTCAGGAGTATGGGGCCCGGCGTCCTCAGCCATGCCGGAAGTGAGACCCCCGTGGTAGTGCCCCTAGAAAAAATGAAGAGCCTCTCGTGAGGGGTCTGGTTGGTCGCCGTGCACAAAAGGGACCTAATAGCGTGGAGCGGGTCTGGGAGGACTTCCTGCCACTGAGAGACTTGGAGCTTTCTAGACCAGAGGGTCAGTAGGACGGTCGCTGTGTACGTAGCTGGGGAAACCAAACAGGGTGAAAATGCTATGCAGGGCCTTAATGACTGTGTGGGAGGTCATGTCGGGGCACGGGATAGCGAATGGGAAACGGGAGAACTCGTCTACGACATTTAAAAAGTAAACGTTCTTGTTAGTTGAGGGGAGTGGCCCTTTGAAATCAATTGCGAGGTGTTCAAAGGGCCTAGAAGCCTTGATCAGGTGGGCCCTGTCTGGTCTATAGAAGTGCGGTTTGCACTCCGCACAGATCGGGCAGTCCCTGGTGACCGCTTTTACCTCCTCGTTGGAGAAAGGCAGGTTTCGGGCCCTGATGTAGTGGGCGAGCTGGGTGACCCCCGGGTGGCAGAGGTCATTGTGGATGACTTTTAATCGGTCAATCTGCGCGCTGGTGCATGTCCCGCGGGATAGGGCATCCGGAGGCTCGTTGAGCTTCCCGGGACGATATTTGATACCGTAATTGTAGGTGGAGAGTTCGATCCTCCACCTCAGAATTTTGTCGTTTTTAATTTTGCCCCTTTGCGAGTTGTCGAACATGAAGGCACCGATCTTTGGTCGGTGATGAGGGTGAACCTCCTACCTGCGAGGTAGTTCCTCCAGTGACGGATAGCCTCCACAATGGCTTGTGCTTCTTTCTCGACTGAAGAGTGTCGGAGTTCTTAAGCGGAGAGGGTACGGGAGAAAAATGCGACTGGTCTCCCTGCCTGATTTAACGTGGCTGCAAGAGCTACCTCTGAGGCGTCGCTCTCTACCTGAAATGGGGTGGATTCATCCACCGCCCGCATGGTCGCTTTGGCAATGTCCTCCTTGATGCCGTCGAAGGCCTGGCGTGCCTCGGCTGACAGGGGAAATCGTGTGGTCCTAAAGAGTGGGCGGGCTTTGTCCGCATATTGAGGGACCCACTGGGCGTAGTAGGAAAAAAATCCCAAGCACCGTTTGAGGGCCTTGGGACAACGAGGGAGAGGGAGTTCTAAGAGGGGGCGCATACGGTCCGGGTCGGGGCCCAGGACTCCGTTTTCCACGACATAGCCGAGGATGGCTAGTCTGATTGTGCGGAACACGCATTTCTCCTTGTTGTACGTGAGATTCAGTTTCTGTGCCATCTGGAGAAAACGGTGGGGATTGGCGTCGTGGTCCTGCTGGTCATAGCCGCAGATGGTGACATTGTCCAAGTACGGAAACGTGGCCCGCAGCCCGTACTGGTCTACCATTCGGTCCATTGCTCGTTGGAACACCGAGACCCCATTAGTGACGCCGAAAGGGACCCGGAGGAAATGGAAAAGGCGGCCATCGGCCTCCAATGCCGTGTAGTGGCGGTTCTCCGGGCGGATTGGGAGCTGATGGTATGCAGACTTCAGATCCACCGTGTCTGCAATCCTGGGGAGGGGATACGCGTCAAGGAGCGTAAATCTATTTATGGTCTGACTGTAGTCGACCACCATACGGAATTTTACCTCGGTCTTAACGACCACCACCTGAGCTCTCCAGGGACTATTGCTGGCCTCTATAACCCCCTCACTGAGTAGCCTTCGGACCTCTGCGCCCCTGAATCTGGACCGAATGGGAGCCTGAAGCGAGCGAGATAGTTTGCTGCATGGGGAAAACGGGGAGCAAACAGCGCCTTACCAGGTCTGGATGTATGAAGCTCTCCGTGCTCCCGGAGTCGAAGAGGCATGGCGTTTTGTACCCGTTGATATGGACCTCTGCCATCGAGTTTCGTAGATTCTTTGGTCGTGATTGGTCCAGGGTGACCGCGCTGAGTTGCGGGTAGTCGGCGGCTCGATCAGCTGTGCTGGAGTGGCCCCGTGATCACTGCCCTCTGAGTTCATAGTCGAATTCGAATTCTTCCGCAGAGTTGTCCGAGCGCGGAGATGCCGATCGGGCCCGTGGATCGCACGTGGCGTGCGGCGAGATAGGTGGTGTCCAAGATGGTGGCCCCCATGAGTCGCACGTGGCCGGCCGCGTGGTGGAGGTTTTCCAAGATGGCGGACCCCATGGATAGCACGTGGCTGGAGGGGGCGGAGTCGGGGCATAGGCCGCAGCGTTTCGGGCCCCGCGGGTCTGCGAGTGAGGGGAGCGATTACTTCGAGTAGCTGGGGAGCTGGAAGCCGGGGCCCTTTTAGCGAGGCACACTCTTGCGTAATGGCCTTTTTGCCCGCAGCTGCTGCAGGTCGCATTGCGGGCCGGGCAGTGCTGCCGCGGGTGCTGGTTCTGGCCGTAGAAATGGCAGGCTGGAGCAGCATAGTGGCTGGCTGGGGCAGCATGGTGGCTGGCTGGGGCAGCATGGTGGCTGGGCGGCCGCGTAGCACAGGCCTGGGGGAGTCGCTGGTCGGGGGCCCATGATTGGGTCCCGGGGTCCGCGGGGAACGAGTTAAGGCTGCAGAAGGAGACCTCCATCATGGTAGCAGCTTCCACAGTCGTTTCTAAATCCTGGGCCCCCTTTTCCAGCAGTCGTTGGCGCACATAGTTAGACCTGAGGCCCGCTATAAAAACATCGCGTATCGCCAGTTCCCTGTGTTCAGCCGCGGTAACTGCTTGGTAATTACAGTCATTGGACAAATTATTGAGTTGCCTCAGAAATTCGGCGAGTGATTCTGTAGGCCGTTGCTGGCGAGTCGTGAACACATGGCGAGCGTAAACTTCATTAGTAGGCCTTACATAAATTTTATCGAGAACTGCTAGCGCCGCAGTATATGAACTGGCCGAGTTTAGTTGCGTAGAGATTCTGTGGCTCACCCTCGCGTGCAGTAGACTTAGCTTCTGATCCTCTGTCATTTCGGCTGTGCTCACTTCGGTCAGGTAGGCCTTGAAGCACCGGATCCAGTGGGAGAAGATTTCTTTAGCCTCTGCATCCTGCAGGTCGAGTTCCAGGCGTCCAGGCTTGAGGGCTGATTCCATAATCAATCTTTACTGTTCTTAAGTCGATTAAATTGATGGAACCATCAATTCACCAGACACGTGTTTCCGATACAAATCTAGGCTTTAATCGACTTACTTCAGAGCCAGCCTGTTACCCGTTGATGAACTCTTAGTGAACTCAGGCTGACTCTGGACAAGGGTATTTATACAGCTGCACTAGGGGGAGGAGTTGTGGGCGGAGCCAAGGGTGGAGCCCAGTACAAGTTCCTGGGTACTCCCAGAGCTACTCCCCTAGTGGTAGGATAGCGCTACTGCGCTGACAAAGACAGTGTGAATTATCATATATACATATATATTACATTCACCACGATGCCAAACAGTGTAAGCAGCATGTGATAGACAGAGCTCAGAGATCCCACAACCAACAGCTCTAACCTCTGCAGTCCTGCCACATCCAGTCATGAATGGCAATGGAAAATTAAACAACTAGCTGCAGAAAGAGGCTCAACAAATAACCCTGTCCTTAATGATAGGTGTTGTGTTATTCACCCTGGGGTAACACGGACTGCAACACGATGCAGCTAAATGATAAAGCACACACCAAACGTAGACGTTGGTTCAATAAGATTTATTGAACTTCAGTAACTAAACACAGTTGCCTGTGGGTTGATTCTCTACTCCTCTAAGTAAACTAACACTAAATATCTAGACCAGGCTAGTTCTGATCCACGTGTAGAAGGTGTTGAATGATTTGTACACCCTGACTGTCACTACAGTTGTCACCAGTGGAAAGAGGCAGTGCTGATACCTCGTGTGTTTTATAGTTGGATTGGAAGCCCCCCGGTGTTCTGACTGGTGATTGGTCATGTTCTGTTCTGTATGTTGATTGGTTCACCTGGGTGTCTGTCACTGTCTGCTTTTACCTCATGATGTGCATGGGTGCATATTATGACAATAGGGAGCCCAGAACATCAGTGCAAAAGACAAGGCTGACGCATTTGCAGCCATCTTCTTCAGCCAAGAGTGCCAAGTGGATGATCCATCTCGGCCTCCTCCTGAGGTCACAGGATTCAGATTCCAGTTTTCAGCCAATATGATTCACTCCACGTGATATCAAGAAAAGTTTGAAGGCACTGGATACTGCAAAGGTAATGGGCCTTGACAATATTCTGGCAATAGAACTGAAGATTTGGGCTCCAAAATGAACCTTGTCTCTAGCCAAATTGTTCCAATACTACTGTATCTACCCAACATTGTGGGACATTGCCCAGTTATGTCCTGTGCATCAAAAAACAGGAAAATCTCACTCGGCCAATTACCGCTCCATCAGTCTATTCTCAATCATCAGTAAAGTGATGGAACGCTACATGGAAAATGCTATCAAATGGCACTTATTCAGCAATAACCTGCTCATTGAAGGTCACTTCTGGTTCCACCAGGGACACTCAGCTCCTGACCGCATTACAGCCGTGGTTCAAACATTGACAAAAGAGCTGAACTCAAGAGGTGAGTTGAAGGTGTCTGCCCTTGATATCAAGGCAGCATTTGACCGAGTGTGGCATCAAGGAGGCCTAGCTAAACTGGAGTCAATGGAAATTGGGGGAAATTTCCCCTGTTTGGAATCATACCTGGCACAAAGGAGGACGGTTGTGGTGGTTGGAAATGAAAATGAAAATCGCTTACTGTCACGAGTAGGCTTCAATGAAGCTACTGTGAAAAGCCCCTAGTCGCCACATTCTGGCGCCTGTCCAGGGAGGCTGGTACGGGAATCGAACCGTGCTGCTGGCCTGCTTGGTCTGCTTTAAAAGCCAGTGATTTAGCTGAGTGAAAGACAGTCATTTCAGTCCTGGGACATTGCTGCAGGTGTTCCTCAGGTTAGTGTGCTCAGCCAAAACCCCTTCAACTGTTTCATCAATAGCCTTCCCTCCATCAGAAGGCCAGAAGTGGGCATGCTTGCTGATGATTGCAGAATGTTCAGCACCATTCACCACTCCTCAGGTTCTGAAGCAGTTTGTGTCCATATGCAGAAATACCTGGACAATATTCAGACTTGGAAAAAACATTTAGAGTACCCAATTCTTTCTTTTTCCAATTGAGTTGCAATTTAGCATGGTCAATTCACCTACCCTGCACATCGTTTTGTGTTGTAGGGGTGAGACCCACGCAGGCACGGGGAGAATATGCAAACTCCACATGGACAGTGACTCGGGGCTGGGATCAGACCCAGGGCCTTGGCGCCGTGAGGCAGCACTGAGAACCGCTACACCACCGTGCCACCCTCAATATTCAGACTTAGGCTGTTAAGTGGTAAGTAACATTTGCGCCACATAAGTGCCAGGCAAGACCATCTCCAACAAGTGAGAATCTAACTATCTCCCCATGACATGCAATGACATTACCATTGATGGATCTCCAACTCTCAACACCTTGGGGGTTTCCACTAACCAAAAACTGAACTGGGCTATCCACATAAGTACTATAGCTGTAAGAGCAAGTCAGAGGTTGGGAATTCTTTGGGAATTCTGTGGTGAGTAACTCACCTCCTGACTCTTCAAAGCCTGTCCACCATCTACAAGACACAAGTCAGGAGTATGACGGAATACTCTCCACTTGCCTGGATGAGCGCAGCTCCAACAGCACTCAAGAAGCTCGACAAAGTCCTGGGCAAAGCAACCTACTTGAGTAACCCCTCCATCTACCACCTTCAATATTCACTCCCTCCACCATTGACGCACAGTGGCAGCAATGTGTGCCATCTACAGATGCATTGCGGTAACTCACCAAGGCTTCTCTGACAGCACCTTCCAAATCTGTGATCTCTAACACGTTGAAGGACAAGATGTGTGGAAACACCAAAACCTGCAAGTTGCCCTCTAACACATCCTCATGACTTGGAAATATATCACTGTTCCTTCACTGTTGCTGGGTCAAAACCTGGAACTCCCTTCCTAACAGGATTGTGGGTGTACCTACACCACAGGGACTCCAGCGATTCAATAAGGCAGCCCACCACCACCTTCTCAAGGGCAATTAGAGAGAGACAATAAATGATGGCCTAGCCAACGACGCTCACGTTCCATTGACGAATAAAAGGAAATTATCTAGCTCAACCCATCTGCTTATGAAAGCTACATCTACTCATAATGAGTTGTCAGCAACTTATTTAAAGCTTTGCTGCTGAGAACATCATCTATGCTTTTGTTACCTCTTTACTTGACCATTTCAATGTTCTCCCGGTTGACCTTCCGCCTTCCACCAACCATAAACTTGAGCTCATCCGAAATCCTGTTGCCGCTATCCCACCCACACCCATACCCACACACCAATCATCCCTGTGCTTGCTAAACTACATTGGTTCCCAGCCCTCCAATTTCTCAAGGCTTAGAAATCTCATTGTCATGTTCAAATCCTCCATCGGTCTCACTCCAGCCTCCAACACTTTGAGAAATCTGCCACCATTAGATGGCATGCATTCAGCTGTCTGGATCCTAAGTTCTGAAATTCTCTCCTTAAAAATGTCCACCTGTCCATCTCCTTTAAGACACTCCTTAAAACCAGTGGCGTAGTTCCGCTGGAGCACACTGGAGTGCCACTCTGGCCCCTTCGATTTCAAGCAGACTAACTCCATGTGGCCCACCAAACCTGGACATCAGATCCAACCACAGAGAGGGGTGCACGGTGGCACAGTGGTTAGCGCTGCTGCCTCGCAGCGCCGAGGGCCCGTGTTCGATCCCGGCCCCAGGTTACTGTCCGTTTGGAGTTTACACATTCTCCCCGTGTCTTGCCCCCCCCCCCCCCCCCCCCCCCACAACCCAAAGATATGCCTAGTGGGTGAATTGGCCACGCTAAATTGCCCCTTAATTGGGGAAAAAAAAAGAATTGGGTACTCTAAATTTATGTTTTTTTTAAAGATGCAACCACAGGCTGGTTTCTCCCCGCATTTGCCACTGATAGGCTCGCCAATGAGCGTATCAGCAGCAAATCAGAAAGAATCAAGCTAGTGATGAGTAGCAGAGTGGGAAGATAAATATTGAAGATAAGTTTCAGGGCCCACAGCACGAGCCTGCTGGAGTAGCAGAGCCCACTGGCATCCGAGTAAGTGAATGACTGGAGACTGTGAAAGAGAGAGTGTGTGAGGGGATGGGATGAATGTGGAGGTGAGAAAGAGTGTCGGGGAGAGAGTGGGTGCTGGCAGAGAGAGAGGGAGTGCGTGGGGAGAGAGTGTTAACGGACGCAGAGAGAGTGGGGAGAGAGAGTGATGCACATTCTTCCCTTGGCTTTAATGGCCTGAAGGATGTGAGATACAGTATGCTGTTTGTTTTTCCTGCTAACACCTTTACAGGCCGACCCTAAATGTGTTGGTTTTGATGTTCCACACAAATCCCCTCCCGCTCTTCTTGACTGGATTGTCAGCGTAACCTTCAGCTTCTTTCTTCCTCATGTGTTTATCAACTTGCTTGAATGTATCTATACTTGAATCATAGAATGGTTACAGTACAGAAGGAGACCACTTAGCACATTATCTGTGTCAATTCTCTGCAAGAACAACTCAGCAGGTCCCACTCCTCAGCCTTTTCCCTGCAGCCCATTAAAATTGTTTCTCTTCAGATAATTGTCCAGTTCCCTTGGGAAAACCGCAATTGGATCTACCTCCACCCGATGCTCAGTGCATTCCAGATCCAAACCACTTGTGACACAAAGATGTTTTTCCTCATGTCATCTCTGGTTAACCATCTTAGGGCTCTCGACCTTCTGCCGATGGTAACAGTTTCTCCCCACTTAGGCTCTGCAGGCCGCTATGATTTTGAACATGTCTAACAAATCTGCTCTCAGCTTGCTCTTCGCAAAGGAGAACAGCTCCAACTTCACCAATCTATCCAAATAACTGAAGTCTCTCATCCTCGCAACCATTCTCTATATTAAATTTCACCTGCCAGGTGCCTGCCCCTGCACCAGCCTGACTATATCCTCTTGAGGCCTATCACTACTCTCCTCACGGTTCACAATACGTCCAAGTCTTGCGTCATTTTCAAATTTTGTCCTGTACACTCAGGTCTAGGTTATAAATATAAATCAAGGGCGGGACGGCGGCTCAGTGATTAGCACTGCTGCCTCATGGTGCCGAGGACCTGGGTTCAATCATGGCCCCGGGTCACTGTCCATGTGGACAAAGAACAAAGAACAATACAGCACAAGAACAGGCCCTTTGGCCCTCCAAACCTGTACCAGTCATGATACACCCTAGGCCAAAACCCTCAACTTTTCCTAGCGATGTATCCCTCTATACCCATCCTATCCATATGGTTGTCAAGATGCCTTTTGAATGCTGTTAATGTATCTGCTTCCACAACCTCCACTGGCAGCGCATTCCAGGCACTCGCCATCCTCCGCGTAAAAAACCTGCCTCGCACATCTCCTCGAAACTTTGCCCCACGGACCTTAAGCCTATGCCCCCTAGTGACTGACCCATCCACCCTGGGAAAGAGTGCCTGCCCATCCACTCTAGTTTGCTCATTCTCCCTGCGTCTGCGTCTCACCCCCATAGATGTGCAGGGTAGATGGATTAGCCACGCTAAATTGCCCCTTATTTGGAAAAATTTAAAAATAAAAAATATATATAAATCAAGAAAAACAGTGATCATTCCCCAGTCAGAAGTAAGCAAAATCTTCTGTAATTCATGTTTTTAATCAGATTGGACTAAATAATTAAACTGTTGCATGATGAAATGTTAGCTATAAAGAATAATGTTGCAAAATGCCACATGGCTCAAAGTAAAATCCCTACTGCCGCTAATATTTTTCACTTAAGAAGCACAGTTTTACTGATGTTTGGGGACCAAAATGATTAATACATAGGAAAAGATTGTAATAGTACATTCAGAAATGATATGGCCAACATATTTCTTTGAGCTCCTGGAGCTTAAAATCTCCCACTACACCACTGCTTAAAACGTACCTCTGAGCTTTTTATTCACCAATCCTGTTGGCTCCTTTAGCTCACGTTAATAGTCATTTAGTTATATTTCCATGAGGTACCTTGTGATACTTCTCTTATGTTAAAGGTGTTACCTTATCGTTAAATGCGTCTTCTCTTTTATGAAACATTTTGTTGCTGACAGTAATATTGGGACAATGCTAACTAATTACCGTCCCAAGTGTTGGCAAGTGGGATTAGATGGGCATGTTAGTGCCTGTCATGAATCGGTGCAGATTCGATGGGCCGAAGGGCCTCTTTTCCACTGTAATATTCTGTGATTCTGAGATTCTGTCATTCCTTTCCCCATGCATTAATGAGATGTTGCAGTCGGGTAGGAGTTGCTTCATAATCTTTCATGCATTAGAACGTTGACGTATTGGCAGAGTTTGCATGTGCAGCTTGTGACTAAGGAAATAAGTGAAGAGAAGACTTTCAAGGCTTACATTATCACAGGAGGACACTGTGGGATTGGATGCATTAAATTGTTACCAAGCATCTCAGGAACAGCTTTATAGATGTAGCATTTTACTTTTACTTTCCCCTTCTTGTATTGCCTCCACGCATATTCCTTTGTGCATGAGATGTTTTCCAGTACGTGAACTCAGCCACCTCTTGCCATGCACCATATGCTATAACCTTAAGTACCTTCCTTTCATAGCATGAGGAACAGGAAATGCTCATCTTCCTGTAGTAATTATTCAATCACCTTATTATCAAAGCAGGGTGCCCTTATGTTTGACATGCTGAAGGTTCTCACAATGCTTTAAAGTAGACACTAGTTATTTATCCTTGTCATTTTCTATGTTGACCTTCAGGGATTAATAAATGTTGGACTCTTTCCGGGACTTTTCTAATGAAGTTCAGGACTTCCCGAATGGCACTCCCCCTGTAGTTATTCCTGCATAGCTTTTCCCACAGAACCAAGACCCCCTTCACACTTTATTCCAATTCCCCTCCCCTTCTTCTCTGTACTTATCCATGTAATGATCCCTCATATTAAAATGCATCCTAATTGGAAATATAAGCACTAATTTGCAACCACTTGGTGGGAGAGCACGTCAGTACACTGCCTCCGTGTTGTGGTCTTCAGCATAAGCTCAAGGAAAATTTGTGTTCGCATCTATTTGTGTGTGCATATAGTATGATGATACATTCCAGTTCGAATTTGTTCAAACTTAAATTTTATGAAACGAAGCTCCCAGACTTACAAACAATGCAAGCGTGGATTGGAGAACTGACGATGGAGGTTAGCATGTTCATTTTGGGATGATCCCAATTTTCTAATGATTTAAAGTATTTCTGAGAGAATCAGAATCATGGTGCATTGCGGATCACAAAACTTACCCGCATATATATATAGCCATCTAGTAGAGGGCAGAGTGACAGCATTTGCAAAATGGAACTGATTTTATTTGCTTTATAAATAGCATCACTTCTTTTCCAATCTGCATAATGTCCAGTCAACAGATTGGCAGCTCAATAGCAAACTCCAACATGGCAATGTTACATTTTCAAATTTACCGTTATTGCTTCGGTGATGAAATTAAAAGCACCTAACAAGTGACAGGCTTGTGTTGTGTATTCTAATTAGAAATTGCAGTAATGCTGTCAGAATTCATTTATTTGTGTCCACGGTAACATGTCCCTGGGCTTAATTCAAACCCAAGCTTTCTGAATTGAAGTGACAAGCGATTGGGATGAGGCTGCAATCACAGCAACCTTAAACTGCACAATAAATGCCTCGCCTTGAGAATGGCATATTTTTTGCGGATGTGGCAGAGCATTTTGCCTCCTGCAAAGCAGTGGGGACAGGTCCCGGGGCAGCTGTCACTCAAATCCATCTGTTTCAGTTGGCTGGATTTCCTCGTCTCTTCACTCGATGAAGAGCACGTTGGCTGTGAGGCAGCATATCTCGGGGGAATTGGAAAAGTGCCTCACTTGCCTGAATTTCACTTCCGCCTAGCTGGCAATGGACTAACCTTGGCAATGGTAACAAAGATGCCTGCAGCACAAGCTGCTGTGTCATTCTGTGAGGAACAGCAAGTTCCCCCCCCCCCCCCCCACCCCAAAGCTGAGGAAACCCGAGAAAGAAGATGATAAAAATAATCCATTCTTTGTTCTCAAAATTAGACCAAATCGAAATACAAATTCACTTGGTTGGAATGACAAAGTATAGGGCATGTTTGTCGCTTTTACCTGACTTGCCTTCATTGCCATCAATTTCCCTGCTAGTCTTTGCCCTTTTACTCTTCGCCACCCACCCCCTGTCTTTTCCCTGGATCTGTACTTCTTAGAAATTGTTCAGTTCATATTTAACATCTTCCATTTTGAACGAAAGGCCATCGACACTGTTAACACGGCTTCTCACTCCAATGATGCTGCCTGACTTTTTCCAGCATTTTCTGTTATTATTTTACCAAGAGCAACCATAAAAACTGTTCCAGATGAAATCCAGAGACAGATTACTGGATGTCCATTGCGAGGAAACCTCAAAGGTTTGCCACCTCTCACAGGCCAATTCTAGAAGTTCAAGGGTCGAACGAGGGCAGGCAAGGTTACTGTACCTTTTTTCTTTTGGGCACCTCTGCACCATTATCAGTTCACCATTCAGTCTTGAAAGTTATTTGTTGCATTTACCCAACCCCCAACACTCAAGAAACCCCTTCACCCAATTTACCAGGCCTATAATATAAAAGCAAAATTCTGCAGATACCGGAAATCTAAAATGAACACAGAAAATGCTGGAAATATTCACCAGGTCAGGTGCAGCGCCGGCCCTAGGGTTGCTGGCGCCCCGGGCACGCTGAGCTTCGGCGCCCTTGGGGGGGGGCGTGGCCGGGGGGGGGCGGGGGCGTGGCCGAGAGGGGGGCCGGGGCCGAGAGGGGGGGCGGGGCCGAGAGGGGGGGCGGGGCCGAGAGGGCCTCCGACCTTTTCCGCATTCTCAACGTCGAACCCGCTTTCAGTTGTCCAGGACTTGAAGCTCCGGAATGCTCTCCTCAAATCTCCTTTACGACACTCCGTTAGTCTACTTTTTTGATGAATGACCAAGATTCCTGTCACCTGATCCAACCGCGCCTCATGTGACTTGATGTCAAATTTTGTTTGATAACCATTCTGTGCAGCACCCTCGACTTTAAAGATGCAGTGAAATGAAAGCGGTTGTTGACAACATCATGACTGTTGGTGACTTCCTGTCTATGACATAAAAACATCTGCCAGTTTACAATAATAACCCTTCACTTACTTTCCCATTTAGTAAAAATAGGAAAAGAAAAACCCTACGTCCAAAAATAGTATTTTCCCAGCACCGCGGCGGAGTCTGTTTATTTACTTTTGTTAATAAATCCACAGATGAAGAGCACTTATACAAACAAGTAATGGCTTACTTCTATCTTTATTCTCGCACACATGGCGGGGGGGGGGGGGGGGGGGGGGGGGGGGGTGCGGGTGTGTGGGGAACTGGTGAGCGAATGTCTTCAGTAAATGTGGCAAGACTTTACATCAGGGCGTCAGACGTTTGTGTCTCGGGCTTCTGACGATATTGTTAAACCCATAAGCTTTGCCCAAGGCCTTAACGAACTACCACTGCTCAATGGGCACTCCACTGCTTCATAAAATGGCTGTATTCCAACACAGATCTTAAGGTCTCAGAACAGCAGCCACGCAGTGAGCTCTGTAGCATCTGCCCGCATCACATACTAAACAGGGGAGAGAAAAAATATTACAGTTTAAAATCTGTACCCGGTGGGGGAGCGGACCCGAGGGGGGGGCGGGGCGGGGGGGCGGACCCGAGGGGGGGCGGGGCGGGGCGGGGGGGGCGGACCCGAGGGGGGGCGGGGGGGGCGGACCCGAGGGGGGGGCGGGGCGGGCGGACCCGAGGGGGGGCGGGGGCGGGCGGACCCGAGGCGGGGGGGGGGGGGGCGGACCGAGCGGGCGAGCGGACCGAGGGGACGGACCGCGGGGAATGCGGCCACCGCGCATGCGCTGGTTGGCGCCGGCCCAACTGCGCATGCGCGGGACCCGAGTCTGGCGCCCCCGAGCACATGGCGCCCCGGGCAACAGCCCGAGTTGCCGGTGCCTTGAGCCGGCCCTGGTCAGGTGGGATCAGTTGAGACGGAAACTAAAGTTGATGCGGGATTTTCTGTTGCTGTCGAATTCAAAGGCCACCACATTTTCCAGCCCTGCTTTGCTGCCCCTCCTGGACGAAGTTCACAACAGACACATCACTACTTACACAAGTATTCTTTTATCAAGTTTACTTTATTCCGATCAAATATGTCACACGGACTCTTATGCAGTTAATTATTGCCACACAGATCAATACTTAACACTTAATAAAAACTTTCACACAGACTTAACTCAGTAAATGATAACTGTTACTCAACTCATGAATCAAACTTAAACATCACCCCAATCAGAACAGCTGGCCAGGCTTTCTGGAAGGATGCTTTACTGATCACGAGTCTTTAACTCGGGGTACACTTCTGCAATGTTTGATCCCAGGGTTTTCGCTGATGAAGCTTCAAATCCCTGATTCTTTATACAATTTCTTCCAGGTTTTCGAAGGTTTGTTGATAACAGTTTTATTACCCTCTGGATACTGAGGTTGTGTTTCACAAATCCAGTAAACAGGATCCACTTGTTCCATAATGCCATTAAACAGCTTCCAGACTCAGTTTTTGTGACTATAAAGGTTACGTGGCCGCTTTCTCAACTGTCTCCAGTCGCCTTGTTTCAATAATCCCCCGGCTGTTGCCTTATCGCGTAGCTGTTAATGAACTCCCTTCCTGGCATCCTGTTGCTTCTCTCAAATGGTCGTGAATCAGTGGAATTCATTACACTAGAGTGTGGTGAATGCCAGACAATGAGAAAATTTAAGGAGCAGATTGACAGATATTTATATAGTAATGGGTTGGAGGGTTATGGAGAACGGGCAGGAAAGTGGAGTTGAGGCCCAGAGGAGATCAGCCATGATTGTATTGAATGGCGGAGTGGGCTCGAGGGGCTCAATTTCCCACTCCTGCCCCTAGTTCTTATGTTTTTCTCATCAACAGTAGCGATTGGAGAAAATGGAGGCAGACGATTTGAAATAGTTGATCTCAGTGTTGAGGCGTGTCTACTGTAAAGTGCCTTCACACGCTTCGGCAGGTAACCTGGGTGTATTGGATGGAACTACTGAGATTTAGGCACAACAAATCAATTGTTTCTTTTTATCTGTTTATTTAAATGAGGTCCAAATAACCATTTGCATTTGTATCCCATCTTTATCATAATAAAATGAACCAAAGCACTTCAAAGGGACTTTATGGAGCAAAATACGATCTGAGCCACATAAGCTATAAGAACATAAGAACATAAGAACTAGGAGCAAGAGTAGGCCATCTGGCCCCTCGAGCCTGCTCCGCCATTCAATGAGATCATGGCTGATCTTTTGAGGACTCAGCTCCACTTTCCGGCCCGAACATCATAATCCTTAATCCCTTTATTCTTCAAAAAACTATCTATCTTTACCTTAAAAACATTTAATGAAAGAGCCTCAACTGCTTCACTGGGCAAGGAATTCCATAGATTCACAACCCTTTGGGTGAAGAAGTTCCTCCTAAACTCAGTCCTATATCTACTTCCCCTTATTTTGAGGCTATGTCCCCTAGTTCTGCTTTCACCTGCCAGTGGAAACAACCTGCCCGCATCTATCCTATCTATTCCCTTCATAATTTTATATGTTTCTATAAGATCCCCCCTCATCCTTCTAAATTCCAATGAGTACAGTCCCAGTCTACTCAACCTCTCCTCGTAATCCAACCCCTTCAGCTCTGGGATTAACCTAGTGAATCTCCTCTGCACACCCTCCAGTGCCAGTATGTCCTTTCTCAAGTAAGGAGACCAAAACTGAACACAATACTCTAGGTGTGGCCTCACTAACACCTTATACAATTGCAACATAACCTCCCTAGTCTTAAACTCCATCCCTCTAGCAATAAAGGACAAAATTCCATTTGCCTTCTTAATCACCTGTTGCACCTGTAAACCAACTTTCTGTGACTCATGCACTAGCACACCCAGGTCTCTCTGCACAGCGGCATGCTTTAATATTTTATCGTTTAAATAATAATCCTGTTTGCTGTTATTCCTACCAAAATGGATAACCTCACATTTGTCAACATTGTATTCCATCTGCCAGACCCTAGCCCATTCACTTAACCTATCCAAATCCCTCTGCAGACTTCCAGTATCCTCTGCACTTTTCGCTTTGCCACTCACCTCACCTTCCCGTACCAGCCTCCCCGGACAGGCGCCGGAATGTGGCGACTAGGGGCTTTTCACAGTAACTTCATTGAAGCCTACTCGTGACAATAAAGCGATTTTCATTTTCATTTCACCTTAGTGTCATCTGCAAACTTGGACACATTGCCCTTGGTCCCCAACTCCAAATCATCTATGTAGATTGTGAACAATTGTGGGCCCAACACGGGTCCCTGAGGGACACCACTAGCTACTGATTGCCAAGCAGAGAAACACCCATTAATCCCTACTCTTTGCTTTCTATTAATTAACCAATCCTCTATCCATGCTACTACTTTACCCTTAATGCCATGCATCTTTATCTTATGCAGCAACCTTTTGTGTGGGACCTTGTCAAAGGCTTTCTGGAAATCCAGATAGACCACATCCATTGGCTATCAGGGCAGGTGACCAAAAGCATGGTCAAAGAGGTAAGTTGTGAGGAGTATCTTAAAGGAAGGAAGCTAGATGGAGACATGGAGAGGTTTAGGAATGGAATTACAGAGCTTGCCTTAAGCAGCTGAAGGCATATCCACTGACAGTGGAGCAGTTAAATCGCAGATAGTCTAGATGATGGAATTCGATTACAGCAGGTATCAGAGGTGAGTGGGGAGGGAGGAGATTACAGAGGTAGGAAGGTGAGAGACAATGGAGGGATTTGAAAATATGGACATTTTGAAATTTTGCTGTTGCTTAACGGTGAGCAACTCTGGTGAATCGGATTTGATGCAAGTAAGGACATGGATGGGAGAATTGTGGATTACCTCAACTGTGGTCCACTGTGCCAAAGGCATGCGATTGTGGCAGGGTCTCTGGAAATGGCTGAGGCGGCTTGTCCCTGGAATTCTAGCCTGCAGATAAGGCTACTGCTGTGGCCATTAACGTCAACCCCGAGAGCGCAGTTGTACCGTGGGTAGCACTTTGCTTCATAGGTCCAGGGTTCCAGGTTCGATTCCTGGCTTGGGTCACTGTCTGTGTGGAGTCCGCACATACTCCCTGTGTCTGTGTGGTTTGTAAAGGAATTGTAAAGGTGAGGGAATCATTTATTTTAACCATTTACTTGTTTACAGAGCGATGGCTAATGGAACATTGTTTACAGAAAGGAGGTTCCCTGGGTGTAGATAATTAATGAGGAGTGGTTTTTAGTCCTAACTAAGCAGTTCATGGGATATTTTAATGGGATACAGATGATGCAGTCAAAGGGAGGAGCCAGGTCTGTCTGTACTTTTTTCTGGCAGTTTTGCCATCAGATTTGCATTTGACAAGACAGAAGGATGTTAAGGTTCTTCTTGAAAGAGTCTCTCTCCAAATGTCTGCTCAGAGACCATTATGTAATTCTGAATGGTAACTTTATTTATGAGTAGATTTTGAACTGCATTGGTTTTCTTGGTTGTAATATATATTTAGTGACGGTGTAAGGCATCAGTTAAAGTATTTCCCTTTACTTAAGAACTGTTTAACTGTTAATTTTAAAGTTATTTCTTTGATGTTAATGTGATTGATTCTGTTCTAAAATTGAAGTTTGTTTTAACGTTAAGAAAAATCCTACTGGTCAGAGTCATCAATCCTGGGAAGAAGTATCCTTTCCTCACAGTTTTACTAATTGAAAATTCTTTGGGGTTTCGTATCCGATATCCTAATAACAACTGGGGTCTGGTCTGCGATCCTAACATAATCCTGTGCTTTTAACACTGCAAAACATTCCAACGCATTTTATAACAGTGCTGTCAAACAAAGGTTGACACTATGCAATAGGAAGCAACATAAAGGGCAGGTGACCAAAAGCTTAGTCCAAGAGGTAGCTCTAAAGGAGCATATCGGATGAGGTGTTAAATGTACCGAAGGGTTGAGGAATGGAATCCTATATATCAGGGCCTAGGAAATTGAAGGCATGACTGTTATTGATGGAACAGAGAGTATCGGGAATGTGTGTGTGATCAGACTTGGAGGAACGTTGGGATATTAGAGGGTTCTGGTGCTGGATGATCTGCTATTATGGTTTAATCTTTAGATTCGCTAGCTTCTTACTCCAGAAGAGATCGTGCTGGAAGCAATAATTTTTTTTGTTGATAACACATTTATTTACATGCTAACTATTTACAAAGGTTACGGAAGACGAATACATAGCTGGAGCTACTCTCCACAATCCTTTCCAGTAATCTCCTTTGAGTGAGTGACATTTCTGTGGCACAGGCATAGTAGCTATCATTGGAGCTAACATTTAACACCATGGAGGAGGGTACACAGACAGTGAGGCGTGAAACCATGAAGAATTTTTAAATTTAGGCTTTCCCAGACCGGGCACCAATGTAGGCCAGCAAGCCCAGGGGTGATGTGCTAATGGGACTTGGTGCAAGTTAGTATATGGGTGGCAGTTTTGGATAAACCCAGATTTATGAGATTACAGAGGGTGAAAGGTGGTGGGTGGGGGTAGTGCTGGGGCAGGGGGTTTGTATGGGCATCGAAGAGTTCACACACAGTAGGTTGAAACAAAAATTTACTTTATTTTACAATTACTATTATATACAGCTTCAGTAGTTCTCTACTGGGCCTTCTCTAGTCATTGCCTTACTGGCCAAGTCTATTTATACAAAGCCAAGTAACATTAAGGGTCCCCCCAACTTATCGGTGGAGCTCATATTCTGCAAGATCCACATGGTAATTAATCATCCCTAACCTGTAAGACCCGTGCGGGTTCTAACAGGAGGCAACTATGAGACAAAAAAAGACTCACAAATTATATAATAGCCTTTCACAACCAAAGAACATTCCCAGGATGCCTTGCAGCCAATGATATACTTTTGAAGTGTAGTCCCTGTTGTAATATAAGAAATGCAACAGCCAATTTGCACACAGCAAACTCCCAACAAACAGCAATGTGATAATCATCCGATGTTTTATTGTTGTTAATCGAGGGATAATATTGACAGGGAAACCAGGAATAGTGTCATCGGATCCTTCATGCCCAACTGAGAGGGTAGATGGAGCCCTTGTTTAATGTCTTATTCATAAGACGGCACCTCCAAAAGTGCAGCACTCCTTCAGCACTGCACTGGAGTCAGCCTTGATATTGATGCTCAGGTCTGGAGTGAGATTTGGAACCACAATCCTCCAACTCAAAAGTGGCTCGAAATTTCAGGACCCATGTGTAGGAAAAAGACACCATTAATGAAATGTTTAATTGAAGATGCTTGCTTCTCACTGCTGTGACATTGGCTTTGAAATGCAACATTGTCTGACATTCCAACCTTCCAATCGTATTTGGCATGGCACATACGAGATCTTGGCTGGTCCTTGAAGAAAGTCAAACTGCTTTGCCTCCGAACACATGTTTCTTTTATCAATAGAGGCGCGATCAGTAATGTTAGTGGTGGTGTGGGGAATCTGCAATCAAGTGTCAGCCCACCTCACAGAACAAAATATCACCACAGGGGATAGATCAGAACGTGTAAGTGTAAACACCTTCTTCACCTTGTCTTCAGAAGTGAAATGGCTTCAAGAATGGATTCTGTTACAAATGTGATTTTTGCTTGTCAATTTATTATTTCATTCCCATATTTAGAAAGTTTGCGTGGGTTTCGCCCCCACAACCCAAAAGATGTGCAAGCGAGGTGGATTGGCCACGCTAAAAATTGCCCCTTAATTGGAAAAAAAAATTGAATTGGGTACTCTAAATTTTAAAAAAATGTATTTAAAAAGCATATGAGATCTTATGCCGTATCACAGAATGAGAAAATGAAATTAATGTCCTAATATTTTTCTGCCGCAGTTTTCTGTGTCTGCACCGAACGTGTTACTTGGCGGCAACAGTGCCAATGTTTCATCCTGAAGGTGAAGGCAGTGGCAATGTTGAAGTGCAGAGGTTGCCCTTGCCTGATTCATGCAGAACTAATCTCAACCAACCTTCCTGAATTAGGCTCATATCCAGAGTTCAATATACAACGGCCAAAATTCCACTAAGTGCAATTGAGGCAGCTGTGCCGTCACTGGATAACTGACAGGCTAGAATTTTCTGCTTCAGGTCATTTAATAAACCATCATAGCTATTCTCCTGTGTAGTTTAATGAGAGAAGTGGAAAATGTAGTCGGGGTTGGCGATTTTGAACCCGCAATAGCTGTGCACGGGATGGGAGACGGGGGCTCAAAATCCGGAGATAATCGTGATTCGTTCCAGAAGGATCGTATTTCCTGATTTATGTTGCCCCCTCGATGGCGATGTCACAAGGTTCATGCCCACAAAGGGCAGGAATCTCATTTAAATAGATTCTAATTAATTTAAATATTATTAACGGGCCCCCACCACATCAACCCCCTCACTAAATATATATACCTCGCCGATGTGACGTCAGGTTTGTAAGATTTACAACAGGCTTGGCCAAATGAGGATCGGTCAAGGGGATCCCTTCAGGGGACACAATTTAGGTATCCCCCAGGGAGGAGAGGGAGATGCCCGGAAGTGCCGTCTGGCACATATTGGCACTGTAAGGTCAGCACAGCGCCAACCTGGCACTGCCAACCTTTGCCAGGGGCAGTGTTGGGGCGGGCCCGAGTGAGAGCCCCCATGGGGGGAGGGGGTTCATTTATGTGTGGGAATAATTGTTTGGGAGGGGGGAACGTGGGAAGTGGAATGCTGACGATGATTATCTGGAGGAAGGGGATGCCGGTGACGTTTGTCTAAGGGCAAAGGGAGGTGGTGGAGACCCCCAATACCTCTGTGGCGGGGGCTGGGGGGGGGGGCATTAGGTTTTAGTATTGATCGAGACGCCCTTTAAAGATAGCACCCCTGAGTGGCCTGTAAATTCCTATGTGCTTCTGTGTAGGAGCAGGGACCAAATGACATAAGAGGACAAATTTACAGGAATCTGGCAAAGAAATGGTAGCCAGCAGTAGCTCATAGACAGCACAAAGGTCACTGAAAATAAAGTGTTGTCTGCTCCACATGTGCTCCTTACCCACACCAAATCCGCACAAAGCCTGCAGCTTGTCCTTTGTATCTCATGCACAGCCACACAAGGTGGTAGACAAATAGGCAGGGATTCTCCAATCCCGTGGCCAAGTTCTGACGCCGGTGTGAAAAGCGAACCACTCCGGCCTCAACGGCCCCCGACCGCTTTCAATGGCCCCCCATCGGCGCGGCGGCGATCCCGCGGGCACCCGAGAATCGGCACTGGAGAATCGGCGGGCTGGCGTCGGGGCGGCGTGGTGCGATTCTCACACTCCCCCCCCCCCAGAGATTCTCCGACCCAGCGCAGGGTCGGAGAATCCCGGCCATAGTCTTTAGGTAGCACAGAAGTTGAATATTGCTGAATAAAAAGAGGAAATTTTGAAGCTTTCCATCTTGCATTCTCGAGGACACTTCACAAGAATACCAAAGTCAGGGGAAAACAATAATTTATACTGTATGAGAAGAGAGTGCTGATTGGTTTTCAAGAGGACTCTGATTGGTTGAGGCGTTGTCATAGAGAATGCACCAGTTGATGGTGATTGACAGTTAACTGCCAAAAATTGTTTGAACTTTAAAGCAGGCAGCTGGACACTGATTGGTCTAGGCATTGCCCAGATTGGTCGAGGAAAACTTCAACATGTCTCTTTTTTCAGCAATACTTAGATACACCTTCAAATGATATGTACATTCTGGTCTGAATTTTCACAAAAATACCTGACTCTGCAAACCCGATTTGGGAGAGAATGTCCCAATTCGTCAGATTTTCATCCTGGGGGAACATGTTAATGGGAGTCAGGCCCACTGTTAAGTAATGTGTTCAGAGACATTGTCTCATTTATATTAAGTATCCAATAATTGACACTGATATGTAAAGAGGCTTCAGGTGGCCTTTGTGTCAGGTGATGTGAAGATAGAGTTTTGTGCTGAGACTGTTAAAGTGAAATAAAGGTGTTTGTAAAAAGGAGCAGTACCTTTGACCCTTTCCATTAACATGTTGAAAGGAGTTTGCAAGTTGACATTCACCCAGCTGGCCACGTTATGAATGCACCATCCTTGGCCATCATATCCTGGTGCAGGATTCAAGCCAAGAGATTCTGTCTCAGAGGCAGGGGAGCTTCCGACTGCACCTCAAGACCACTTTGTTCAAGCACTTAATCCCTTATAAAAATAAATATTTCATTCAAGTATGTAATCCCTTATGAAAACAAGCATTTGTGTTCCTAACCCCACATCAAAGATTTTATTATCACTGGGAGCTGTCAATAAAACTGAACTTGCAGGTTCATTATCAGCCATGCAGCGCTAATATTATAATGATAACTATCAGGCTTACATCAAGAGACAGTTAGCGAAATTGGAAGCATTGATTTTTTTTGTAATTGAATAGTTTTTTTTTAAGGATAAAGAGACTGGGAATTTGACAGCATGACGGTTCCACTGAGTTTATCCATTTGTTATGTACATTCGTGTCTAATTTTAACAATCCCAAAGGGGATGTTCACAGACTCGCTAGCTAGGGGCACACTGCCACCCACGTTAGCACAGGCCTCAATCTCACTGATACCTAAGAAATACAAAGACCCAATGGAATGTGGGTCATACAGACCCATCTCTCTGCTGAACGCAGACGCCAAAATACTGGCCAAAATCCTAGCCAAAAGGCTAGAAGACTGTGTACCTGAAGTGGTCACAGAGGACCAGAGGGCTTCGTCAAAGGTAGACAGCTTACCTTGAACATCAGGCGCCTGCTGAACATGATAATGACCCCCTCCGGGGAGAGAACACAAGAGGTGATCGTCTCCCTGCACGACAGAGTCGAATGGAAATACCTCATAGAGGTACTGGAGCGGTTTGGGCTTGGAACAGGGTTCACCGCTTAGATAAAGTTCCTATACAACGCTCCCATGCGAGCGTACGGACCAACATTACCAACTCCCAATACTTCCAGCTGCACAGGGGCACCAGACAAGGGTGCCCACTGTCCCCGCTGCTGTTCGCACTAGCAATCGAACCGCTAGCAATCGCGCTCAGGGCAGCAAAAAATTGGAGAGGGATCTGAAGGGGAGGCAGAGAGCACAGAGTCTCACTCTATGCAGATAACCTGCTCCTCTACATCTTGGACCCACAGAGCAGCATGGACGGAATCATTGCGCTCCTGAAAGAGTTTGGAGCCTTCTCGGGCTACAAACTCAACATGAGCAAAAGCGAGATCTTCCCAGTACACCCGCAGGGGGGTGTGGGGGGGAGGGGGGGGGGGAGCACTAAAGGGGCTGCTGTTCAAACAGGCCCGACACAAATCCTGCTACCTGGGGATCCAAATAGCCCATGACTGGAAAGGGATCCACAAATGGAACCTCACCAGTCTGACGGAGGAAGTAAAAAAGGACCTGCAAAGATGGAACACACTCCCACTCTCCCTCGCGGGGAGAGTCCAGATGATCAAAATGAATGTACTGCCCAGGTTCCTCTTCCTGTTTAGATCCATTCCGATCTACATCCCTAAGGCCTTTTTCAAAGCGCTGGACAAACTAATCATGGCGTTCGTATGGGGGGGGGGGGGTAAAAATGCTAGGATCCCAAAGAAGGTCCTACAAAAAACAAAATCCAGGGGGGGGCTAGCCCTCCCGAACCTACAATTCTACCACTGGGCGGCAACAACCGAGCGAGTAAGGGGATGGATCCAGGAGCCAGAGGCCGAGTCGGTGCGTGCGGAGGAGGCCTCCTGCATGGGGACCTCCATCCGGGCCCTCGCCACGGCAGCACTCCAATCCCCACCCAAAAAACACTCCAGCAGCCCAGTGGTGACAGCCACCCTCCAATCCTGGACCCAACTGCGGCAGCAATTTGGCCTGACCAAAATGTCAGACAAGGCTCCCATCTCCAACAACCATAGGTTCACACCAGCACTGACTGACGCCACCTTCAAAAGGTGGAGGCAGGACGGAGGGACACTGACAGTCAGGGACCTATACACGGATGGCAGGATCGCAACACTGGACGAACTGACAGAGAACTTTCGGCTAGCCAGGGGGAACGAGCTACGGTATCTGCAGCTCAAAAACTTCTGATGAAAGGAGACAAGGACGTACCCACAACCGCCACGACAGACACTACTGGAAGACCTACTGGACGCAAATATCCTAGAGAAAGGGAACTGTAGCGACATGTATGACTGACTGGTAGAAATGGCCGACAGCGTACTGGACGCAACAAGAAAGAAATGGGAGGATGACCTGGGGGTTGAGATAGGGTGGGGACTCTGGAGCGAAGCACTGCATAGGGTCAACTCTACCTCCACGTGCGCAAGGCTCAACCTGACGCAACTAAAAGTGGTACATAGAGCCCACTTAACAAGAAACCGTATGAGTAGGTTCTTCCCGGAGGTGGAGGACAGATGTGAACGGTGCCAAAGAGGCCCGGCCAACCATCCCACATGTTCTGGTCTTGCCCCAGACTTGTGGAGTACTGGACAGCCTTCTTCGAGGCTATGTCCAAAGCGGTGGGGGTGAGGGTGGAGCCATGCCCGATAGTGGCGGTCTTCGGGGTTTCAGACCAGCCAGATCTATTCCTGGGGAGGAGGGCGGACGCCCTTACCTTTGCCTCCCTGATCGCCCGCCGTAGAATCCTGTTTGGCTGGCGGTCAGCAGCACCACCCAGAGCTGCAGACTGGCTGTCCGACCTCTCGGAATCTCTCCAAATGGAGAAAATCAAATTCGCCATCCGAGGGTCAGACGACGGCTTCCACAGAACGTGGGAGCCATTCATGCAATTGTTCCGGGACCTGTTTGTGGCCAACGAACAAGAGTAGGAATAGCCAAGAATCAGGGGAAAATGGACTGGAATCGGGGGAAGGTAGCCGGGGGGGGGGGGGGGGGCTACAGGTTTGTTATGGGGGTTTGTTCTCATGGTTTTATGCTTATTTCTTTTTCTTGTTAATTTATTGTTTTTGTATTGGAGGGGAGGGGTTACTGTTTTTCTCTGTTGTGATAAAATTTGTTGTTGAAAACTTGAATAAAAATTATTCATAAAAAAAAGGAAGGACAAAGCCACAAGCGACAGTCTGATGGCAAGCTAAGGCCCAAAACCAAATTGTAAATAAATGTCTATAAACATGTGCCTCGGCCATATTGGGGAATGTAAAATATGTATGCCGGTTAAAGGGGGTGGCCACAGTTGTTATTATGAAGATGCTTGTCTGTAAATATACATGTTAATTTTTGCGTGTTTTCTTCTAATAATTTGTAATTTGTTGGATATAAAATATGAAAACATTTCCAAAAAAAAAAAAAATAAAATTTTTAAAAATCCCAAAGGGCACTTGACCTCTCCCAAAGGGGTACGTGGACATTTCTGAAATGATATCCTACCTCTCCAAATAACTCTCACAGCTTCAGACATTGTTCTCAAAGGTCTAAAGCCCTCGAGTCACGTTTCGAACATCCCATTAATGAAAATTGGATCTGTTTGAAGGCAGTTGCACTTTTATATGTGAACTGTGGGTGTGCAAACTGCAATCCACCCCCCTTTCCCCAGCTCAGCATAAATGGTGGGTGTCAGGTTCAGGGGTGGGGACTTCCAGTATCATGGCTCTGGCATTGATTTTGACTAAGGCACAGAACGCTCCGACCCGGTGAAAATTCAGGCAAATGGAATCCGCATGTTTGCGGGTTCCTCAGTAGATAGTTTCAGAGTCTCTTAAACACAATGATGTGTTTTCCCTCGTGTCAAAAACATAGATGACTAAAACGATAAAATAACCCACATTCTGGACTGAATTTTCGTTTTGGGGAGCATTTCCAGATGCTGACCCACAACCATCTGATACCTGATGCAATTTACAATATGATGGGCAATTATTGGGCAGGTGGTGTGTTCACTGTCCAATTAAGGTTGGCAGATGAGACCTTGAATCTGGATGGTCATTAGGTGGCCATCCATCATCAGAGGTAGGAACTGCTGAAGTATAGGGGAGGGGGGGGGGGGGGGCGATGGACAGAGTGCTTTCGGGGGTGTGGGTCGGAGAAGGGAATGTGTCTGACATTTATAAGGTAATGCAGGAGGTGGAGGAGTCGTCAGTGGAGGAGCTGAAGGCTAAATGGGAGGGGGAACTAGGGGAGCAGATAGAGGATGGGACTTGGGCGGATGCCTTGGAGAGAGTCAACTCTTCCTCTTCATGTGCGAGGCTTAGTCTCATCCAATTTAAGGTGCTGCACGGGCCCATATGTCTGTGACTCAGATGAGTAGGTTCTTTGGGGGTGAGGACAGGTGCACCAGGTGTTCAGGGAGTCCAACGAATCATGGCCATATGTTCTGAGCATGCCTGGCACTGGAAGAATTCTGGAAGGGGGTGGCGGGGACGGTGTTGAGGGTGGTTGGATCCAGGGTCAAACCAGGTTGGGGACTCGCGATTTTTGGAGTTGCGGCGGAGCCGGGAGTGCAGGAGGCGAAAGAGGCCGGTGTCCTGGCCTTTGCGTCCCTAGTAGCCCGGCGGTGGATCTTGATGCAGTGGAAAGATGCGAGGCCCCCAAGTGTGGAGACCTGGATCAGTGACATGGCGGGATTTATAAAACTGGAGAGGGTCAAATTTGCCCTGAGAGGATTAGTACAAGGGTTCTATAAACGGTGGCAGCCTTTTCTGGACTTTCTGGCTTAAATATAGGTATCTAGGTCAATAGCAGCAGCAACCCAGGTTGGGGGGGGGGGGGGGGGGGGGGGTGAAGGAGGGTGTTCTTTATTGTTTCTATTGTTTTTTCTGTGGTTATTTAACTTAATATTGTGTTAATTTAAGTTGTTGTTAATATGTTTTGTTGTTCATTGAGGATGGGCGAAAGTTTATGACTGTTATCATTATTGTCATTGGTGGTATTTTATTGCGGTTCGTTGTTGTTATTTAAATACAAAATTTTTCAATAAAAATTATTTTTAAAAAACAGTATAGGGGAAGGGGCCTGAGCATCTCCATTTCTATCGCTAGTCACAAATTTGTTAAGTAAGAGGGTCAAAAAGGTTAGAGCTTTTGGACATCAGTAATAGGAACAGAGGAACAAGACATTAGGAGCAGTAGCAGGCAAATCAGCCCTTCGAGCCTGCTCGGCCATTCAATCAGATGATGGCTGATCTCTTCCTGGTCTCAAATCCTCCTCCCCACCTGTTGTCTATATCTCTTTAACCAATTTTTAAAAATCAGAACTATATCTATCTCCTTCTTGAAACCATTTAATGACTCAGATTCCAACACACTGTGGGGCAGCGAGTTCCACAACTGTGAAAAGTAATTCCTCCTCATCTCAGTTCTAAATTTATCGCCTCTCAACCTATATCCGTGACCTCTCATTCTAGATTGCCCGACAAGGGGGAACATTTGGTCTACGTTTACTTTATTAATCCCTTTTAGTATTTTATACACCCAGATCAGATCTCCCCACAGCCTTCTAAACTCCAGCGAGTATAAACCCAAACTGTTGAATCTCTCCTCATACGTCAACCCTTTCATCCCTGGAATCAATCTGGTGAACCTCTCAACTGCATCCAATGCCACCACATCCTTCCCCAAATAAGGGGACCAAAACTGGACACAATACTCCAGATGTGGTCTCACCAACACCCTGTACAGTTGCAACACTTCTCTACTTTCATACTCCAGTCCTGTTGCAATAAACGCTAACATTCCATTTGCCTTTTTAATTACATGTTGTACCTGCAAACCGACTTTCTGCGATTCATATGGGCACTACACAGTTGTGGCTGATTTTCAGGTGCCACTTTCCTAATAGATTTGAGTCCTTGGCTTCGATGCTGACCTGCCCTGCTGTTGGGGTGCCACCGTGATTTCAGGAATGTCACCTTGACAATCCCCTGAGTCAGATTGAAAATCAGTTTGGGAGCTTGCCTTTAATTAAGCCCTCAATTGCTTAATTGGTTACCCGCCACATTTGGGAGGATGGTCGGTATACAGGATCCCATTGCCTCTTACAAAATCACTGGTGGGGGTGTCAGAAAAGTGGCATGCTGTTCGGAACAGGACGCTACAGCCTCACCTACCTCCCGTCCAGCCTCCTCAAATCAAAAATTCAGCCCATTGTGTTGGCAGCTGTCACCTCTATCGCAACAAATCGCAGTTAAACAGATGGCGCTTTGCCGAGAAGCTCCTGCTAGAGCTGTGAAAGTGAATATTAAACATTCACACCTTCAAGAAGACCGCTTAACCGGCCTGGATTTAGCTGGGGAGGGGGGTAAATGAAGAGGTGGGAAGCTGTGCAACTTTGTCCATTTGCCATTGTGATGAAAATGAAACGCTGATATATGATTTATGTAATTGTGCTCCATGTGCTCCATGCTCGGGCAGCACGGTAGCATAGTGGTTAGCACAAATGCTTCACAGCTCCAAAGTCCCAGGTTCGAATCCCGGCTTGGGTCACTGTCTGTGTGGAGTCTGCACGTTCTCCCCGTGTGTGCGTGGGTTTCCTCCGGGTGCTCCGGTTTCCTCCCACAGTCCAAAGATGTGCAGGTTAGGTGAATTGGCCAGGCTAAATTGCCCTCAGGGTCCAAATTGCCCTTAGTGTTAGGTGGGGTTACTGGGTTATGGGGATAGGGTGGAGGTATGGACTTGGGTAGGGTGCTCATTCCAAGAGCCGGTGCATACTCGATGGGCCGAATGGCCTCCTTCTGCACTGTAAATTCTATGAAAATATGTGGCAGCAAATGAAGGACGGTTCCATAAACACTCTTTTCATGCACATGGTGGCCTTTAACAGGGAACATGAAGAGGAGGGAAGTTCGGTAATTGAAATTTTTAGTTTACAATGGAGCTGAGGGAGATGAGAAGATAAGAGGGGTAGGCAGCTGAGCTGAATTGCACAATTGCTGAACTGCAGGTGAATAGATGTGAATAGGGATGAGCGAAGACCAGAATGGACCAAAGAATATTTTAATATTCTTGGCAATTCTCAATACTTTTAATTAGTAAGATGTTTGAAGCAGCCGGTAATTACAACAATGACCAGATTTAACTGATAGGCACAAAGCTGAACTGCTTGGAGCACAGCATCAATATTCAAAACTTTTCTGCAGGTAATTCTTTTGTGTAGACACATTTTACTGATTTAATTATCTTTTGGGACCTTTTCGATAAAAAGGTGAATGTCAAGCCCCTGATTACTGCCGGCAAGTGAATGGATTTTTGTCAATCTCTGTCATTTGATATTTTCTATCATATTCCTGATATAGTTACTTGCCTTGTTGCTTGCATATGACCAGCAGAGAACTCTGTGCCAATCATCTCTTCCTACTTTCCTTATTTATTCCTTCGACACACCGCTTTCCTTTGTGTGTTCATTCTTACTTGGAAGTGTGATCTGAATTTCAGACTTCTTCTCAACTAATGAGGGCGACACGGTAGCACAGTGGTTGGCACTGTTGCTTCACAGCGCCAGAGTCCCAGGTTTGATTCCCGGCATGGGCTACTGTCTGTGCGGAGTCTGCACTTTCTCACTGTGTCTGCGTGGGTTTCCTCCGGTTTCCTCCCGCAAGTCCCCAAAGACTAGGTGATCTGGACATTCTGAATTCTCCCTCAGTGTGCCCGCACAGTCGCTGGAGTGTGGTGACTAGGGGTTTTTCACAGTAACTTAATTGCAGTGTTAATTTAAGCCTACTTGTGACAATAAAGATTTTTTTTGTTAATGTCAATACAATTCTTTGGCTGAATGGAAAGATGTGCAATTCAAGCAACAAAAGCTGGAATTCATCTCAGAAGATGGAACGACTATTCAATGCTAAACATTGAAAATGAAATGAAATGAAAATTGCTTATTGTCACGAGTAGGCTTCAATGAAGTTACTGTGCAAAGCCCCTAGTCACCACATTCCGACGCCTCTCCGGGGAGGCTGGTACGGGAACCGAGCCGTGCTGCTGGCCTGCTTTAAAAGCCAGCGATTTAGCCCAGTGAGCTAAACCAGCCCCAATTGAGATTGACATGCAGTACTCAAGAAACATACTTTTGGACAACCATCCCGCTACGAACTCTCTCCATCCTAGGATTGGAGGCATCTCCCGTGGGATTGTGCATTGGACCCTGAGATCAGAGATCGAATCTCCCCCCACCCCCCCATGCCCCCCACCATCCACCCCCAACAATGTGGATTCAGAGAATGGACCATGCTCCTGGGTTGGGATCTATCCCTAGGGTCAGGGATTCAATCTATTTTGTTCTGCAGCCTCCTCCACCAGACTGTGTCCCACTCATCTGGAAGCCAATCCTGTCTATCAGCCTGACTATTGGGTGAGGAAGAATGAAAGACATAAGTCGTAGAGTTAAATATGCACAGCAGCTTGCCGAGAAATCCTAGGATGGTTCTTCCCACCGTCCACCTCCATGTCAAACTAACGTCACTGCTGTTTTAACAATGCCTGGTTTCCCCCCACTTAAGATTTTGCTAAAACACAGACACCAACTAAAGAGGCCAACCAATTGTATTTAAAAAAAAAAAAATTTTGAGTACCCAATTCATTTTTTCCAATTAAGGGGCAATTTAGCGTGGCCATCCACCTACCCTGCACATCTTTGGGTTGTGGGGGCGAAATCCACGCAAACACGGGGAGAATGTGCAAACTCCACATGGACAGTGACCCAGAGCCGGGACCGAACCTGGGATCTCGGCGCCATGAGGTTGCAGGGGTAACCCACTGCGCCACCGTGCTGTCCTACCAATTGTATTTTTAAAAGAAATACCAGTGCCATTGTGTAGTGCTCCCAAGTTTCATCACAAGACAATTTGAAGATTGCACAGCTTCCAGGTACATTTGACTTTGAGTGATAGTGTAAAACAAATGATATTGGCTCAGCTGACCACATCTCCTCTAAATCAAGGTAGAGACATACAACACATAACTGTCCCAAGATCGCCTGTTAACACTATCACCCAAAGTCAAAATAACCCTTTCTGTGTTCTCACCCTGCTGATCTCTAAATATTGCCACCGTCACTAACAGGAACCCAAAGGTGAGATGCAGAGATCAAAGGTGTGAGAAGGCAAACTTGATGTTTTCTGAAGGTGAAATTGTAATGAAAATGCAAACTTCTCTTCATTTGACGGTACACAAAACATTTGTCTCTGCATTTTTCTTTTCCATTTTGTTCTCCTTTTCCCTCTTGAAGTTACTGCAACTTTTACTGGTTCGATGAGCACTTGAAGTTCATCAGTACTTCCCCCAAGAAGGCATATACATTGTGGAATATTACTTCTTTTTCAAATGCAAGAACACAAAAATTCTATTTACTTTTATGCACAGTTACTTATTCACAGAATCCCGACAGTTCAGAAGTAGGCTATTTGGTCCATTGAACCAGCACTGACCTTGTGAAAGACATTATTGATATCAATAACAGTTTCATTTAACATACGAAGATCCTGAAAGTGGAAGGATATTTTCCCAGCTTCGCTAGTTTCTTCAAATTGAACTAGACTTTCTGGCTTAGCTATAGAGTATATGTATAAACTTCACCACCAGCTATGCCACAAACTCAGATCTCAAACACCAGCATAGTTTCAACTGAATCTATAGAGCAGTCAGTGGTTTATTTTTCCATATAAATGCATGCAAATAGCACACTGGAAATAGCATTACCAATTCAGGAAGGGCTTACATGAATTAGTGGATGTCCAATCCAATATCGTAAACTATAAGCAATTAATTTGCTTGTTTTAGTGGTCAGTAAACACTTTGCATAATCTCTGGTTCTAGCCACTTGGCAGACCTTCCTTTCCATGAAATGGGTTAGGTAAAAGTAAAACACAGAGGCATACGCACAGGCAGTTAGTCCCAGCAAAGGTTGCAAGGTCATTCACATTTTTAAAGGGAGAACTTTAAGAGCTATTGCCATGGTTAGGAGAATGGAAATGGCCAAAGATAGTTAGAAGTCACCTTACATACGTCAAATTAGATGGTCCATTGATGTAGGGAAGCCCAGCTTGTTCTTTATTTTCTACTATTGCAAGAATATATGATTGATTGAATGAGAAAAGACCAATCATGGTGGTTTTAATACATTTGTTTTACTATGAAATGAAGCAAGTAGTCATTTGTATCGGGAGTCACCTTTCTGACTTTGGGATAAAGTGTGCCATCAAGGAGCCCGGGTAAATGGGAAGTCAATGGGAATTAGGGAGACGTCTGGCTGAGGTCTTACCTCGCAAAAGGGAAAATGGTTGTAGTTTTTGGAGGTCAATAATCTCAGCCCCAGGACATTGCGGCAGGAGCGAATCATGGCCGTGTCCTCGGACCAACCATCTTCTGCTGTTTCATCAATAACTTTATCTCCATCATAAGAGCAGAAATAGGGATGTTTCCTGTCCCTAATGATTGCACACTGTACAATCATTCCTAACTTCTCAATACTGAAGCAGTTCATGCCCGCATGCAACAAGACCTGGACAACATCCAGACTCGGGCCGATAAGTGGTAAGTAACATTCACATCACACACATACCAGGCAATTGCCATTTCAACAAGAGAAAATCTATCCAACTGCCTTCTATCCATCTGCCCATGATATTCAATGGCATTGCTCTCACTGCATCCCACACCATCAATATCCTGGGGGTTACCATTGGATATAGAAGTGTGAAGTGATTCATTGTAGTAGGAAGAACGCAGAGAGACAATATAAAATAAAGGGTACAATTCTAAAAGCAGTGTAGCAGCAGAGAGACCTGAGTGTATGTGTACATAAATCACTGAGGATGGCAGGACTGGTTAAGAAAGTGGTTAGCGGGAGAGGTGGGGGGCTGGCTGTGGGGGTTCCCATGGGACTGCTGGCAGTGTCCAGGCACGGAATGCCATTGCCACAGCCTGCAAGCTAGCCATCTTGCTGCGCACTGCACTGACCACCCACCATGGCCCCTAGTTCTGCAGAGTGGCACCGGCCGTATAGGTACCCACCCCACCACCTCCGCATCTCAGCCCCCACTTCTGTACACCACCTTCAGCCATATTACCCTCCCAAACGGCCGCCAATCGCTGGTGGGGCATCACAAGGCCCACCCAAGGGCAATGCCCACAGTAGCCCCGATAGGGGGGGGGCGCAGATGGGGAAGAGGAGCGTGCAGCTGGCAAGGGCCTTGTCAGCTGACAAATACTGATGGGGCATGGAGATGGGGGAGGGGAACATGCAGGGGCAGTGTCTGCAGTGCCAACTGGGACCGCCGTGTTAGACTTGGTTGGGCATGGGGGTACGTACCATGCTAACATATCGGCCTTTCATCCCCTGCAGACAATGGATATTGGAGTACAACCAGCAATGGTGGCCTTCCTGATAGTCTCTGCAGCCCTGGGGAATGCCCTGCGGCTGTACAAGCTGGAGCTGCTCGAGGAGGAGGAAGCTGTCGCAGAAGAGAGTGCCCCAGAGGAACAGGAAACAGCCGGCCGCCCAAAGGCCGAGGAGGGGGAGCAAAGGAGGTGCCGCATGAGGCCTTGTGTGTCCCGGCAGCGCCTGTTATTCGAGGACCTGCAGGACTGGGCATGCTGCCGAAGACTCCGGCTCAGCAGGGGGACAGTGCGACATATCTGCCAGATCATGGCACACCTGGCGCTGCGGGGGAATGGGGAGGACACCTTCTCCTCGTGTTTTTCAAGGTGACGGTTGTCCTGAACTTTTACGCCACGGGCTCCTTCCAGGCTCTGAGTGGGGACCTGTCCAGGATCTCACAGAGCACAGGTATATCCATCCCACCACGGAGGTCATCTCTACTCTGCCAGCACAACACATGCCCACCAGGATGCCCGGTCAGCGGGTTTCACCGCAATCACCGAGATGCCCCACGCCCCGTCTGCGGCCAGCCCAGCCAACCCCTCACACCTACCTGACAGAACACCAAGG
The DNA here is from genome assembly GCF_902713615.1 of Scyliorhinus canicula. Taxonomy (NCBI): domain Eukaryota; kingdom Metazoa; phylum Chordata; class Chondrichthyes; order Carcharhiniformes; family Scyliorhinidae; genus Scyliorhinus; species Scyliorhinus canicula. The sequence continues at coordinate 254,334,456 of NC_052148.1, read as the reverse complement.
CAGGTTGTAACATTGTGCACAGGTATTTAATGTGAACACATATATATGGATTTATGCCCTAGCCCCTATCACTAAACTGTGCCTTGCACCTGTGCCAATTTAACTGCTGTCTACTTTTCTGGCCTTAGGGTCCCTAATGATATGCTTAGGTGGATCCCCAGATGGTACATCAGGTGTGGAGGCGGCCTGCTGTGAATCCCGCCCTGTGACCTGGGTCCCCTATGGCAGATGGCTGCTGCCAGGGTGTCCCGAGTGGCGTTGTACTGCCCTATTCTGTCTGCTGCTCACCAGGTGCACCAGGGACAGGAGGGGGGCGGTTGGAGTCCGAGGTGCTGCAGTGTTCCAGTGGGAGTCACTGGCACGGGCCCCATCACCTCCTGCTCCCTTGGGGGGGCCAATGGTCCCCAGACCACTCCATGGGATGGGGTGCTAGTGGAGCTAACCCCTGAGGCTCCTCTATTTCTGGGCCAGAAGCTCTAGGTTCAAGTCCGACTTGGGTTCATAACATGGTCAAACAAGTTGATAAGCAGCCTGCAAATCCTTCCAATACATGTGATGGTGAGCAGGAGACTTTCCTGGTTAGCTGTACTACAAAAGGCAACAGCAAAGCATAGTCATGAATCGATCCCATGGAAGTCCAAGGTTGCCGATGCCCTCTTAGGGAATGGTAAGTTAAGGAGGAGGATACTCTGGACAGGCACCTCAACCAATTATTTCTGTGATGGTTAACGGATGAATACTGGCAGGACATTGGGAAAGATCTGCTCTTCTTCAAATAGTGCTATTGGGATCTTTTATACACAGCTAAAAGGGCAGTCATTTAATAACTAATCCAAAAACTAGCATGGAATTTACTAAAGTGATAGCCTGGATTATGTGCTCAAGTCTCCACTTTACATCCCCTCTTCTTAGTGCAGTTCCGTCACTGGATAGATGGAGATTCCTCTGGCAGTCAATTTAGAATTCAATAATTACAGAGAATCATGAACAAAAATGGAAAAGATTAATTAAATAATCCCACAATAGCCTAGGCTAGTTCCTGAGCTCTGGAATTCACTCACTAATCCTTTTTTGTATCTCTCCTCCTCCTCTAAGATACTTCTTAAACCCTATCACATTGCCAAGATTGTGGTCACTTGATCAAAATAATCTTTTCTACTACCATCTTATGTGTCTGGATGTTCTTTTTTTAAATTGCCTTGGGACATTTCACTATGTCAAAGGCACTAAATAATTGCAAGATATTGTCTGTTTGAACTTCTTTCATCCACTTCTTCCATTGGGCAGCAGATACAAAAGTCTGAGAACAGGCACAACCAGACTCAAAGACAGCTTCTTCCCCGCTGTTCCCGGACTCCTAAAGACCCTCTTGTGGACTGATCTGATTAATACTGTACTCCTCTATGCTTCACCCTATGTATGTCCATTGTGTACCCTGTGCTGCCCTATCACATATTTTCTTTTCATGTACTAAATGATTTGTTTGAACTGCATGCAGAAAAATACTTTCCACTGTACCTTGGTACACGTGACAATAAACAAATCCAAATCCAATCCAACCTTCACTTTTGAAACCAGGAAATAATTGATTAGATTCAGCCGTGATTCTGTTGAATGGCGGAGCAGGCTCAAGGGGTCGAACGGCCTACTCTTATTCCTATTTCTTATGGCCTTATAATGCACCTTTGCCTCAGATCATCTGCTATTGAAGCCTTCATTCATACCTCTAGTTCTGACTATTCCAACACTTCCCACATTCTAACCTCTGTAAACTTGAGGTAATTTAAAACTCTGCTGCCCTTATCCTAACTTTCCAAGTCTTGTTCTCCCATCACCCCGGTGCTCGCTGACTAAGCTGGCTGGTTAAGCCATGCCTGGCTTTCAAATTCCGACTCTTGTTTTCAAACCCCTCCATGGCCTTGCCCCTCTCCATCTTCGTAATCTCCTTCAGTCAGCCTCAGAATCCCCCCCAATATCTGCATTCCGCTAATTCTGCTTGTGCACCGGTTTTAACTGATTGTCCATTGGCGACTGTGCTTTCAGCTGCTAAGGCACTAAGCTCTGGAATTCTGTTCCTAAACCTCTCCATCTCTCTACCCCCAACCCGTGGCTTTAAGGCGCACTATAAAACCTACCTCTTTAACCAGGCTTTTGGTCATTTTGTTCCTCTATTCTTTCATGGGATGTGGGTGAAGTGACTTGGGCTATTTTTTAACGTTAAGATTGCCCTATCACCTGTCACTATTATTTTAGCACTTGCACACGAGGGTCAATTGATTGATTGAGCTGATTTGGACTGGTTGCCTTTGAGAGCAGAAGTCTAAGAGGAGATTTGATAGAGATATTCAAAATCACGAGGCTGCTGGGCAGGGTGGACAGGGAGAAACTGCTCCCGCTTGTGAAAGGATGGAGAATGAGAGGGCACAGACTTAAAGCAATTTGAGAGGCAAATGTGCAGGAAGCGAGGAAGAACTTTTTCACGCATACATGGTTCTAGAATGCACTGCCCGAGCGCGTGGTAGAGGCAGTTTCGATGGAGGCGTTCAAGAGATGACTATTCGGGTGGACATGATGTGGAGATGCCGAAGTTGGACTGGGGTGAGCACAGTAAGAAGTCTTACAACACCAGGATAAAGTCCAACAGGTTTGTTTCAAATCAGTAGCTTTCAGAGCGCAGCTCTTTCATAAGGTGAAGGAGCTGCGTTCCGAAAGCTAGTGATTCGAAAAAAACTAGTTGGACTTTAATCTGGTATTGTAAGACTTCTTACTATTTGGGTGGAAATGGTAACACAGGCAGGGAGTGCTGGAAAAAACCTCAGCAGGTCTGGCACAATCTGTATGGAGATAGTAACAGTCAAGAGTGGCACTAAGTAAGTCACAATGCTGCTTTGGGGAAGTGGGGTGGGGATGATGGTTTGGGGAGGTGAGGTTGAGGTAATGGTTTGGGGAGGTGGGGTTAGGGCTAATGGTTTGGGGAGGTGGGGATGGGGGTAATGGTTTGGGGAGGTGGGGATTGGAGTAATGGTTTGGGGAGGTGGGGGGGGGGTAATGGTTTGGGGAGCTGAGGGAGGTAATGGTTTGGGGATGTGGTGGTAATGGTTTGGGGAGGTGGGTGGGTGTAAATGTTTGGGGAGGTGGGGTAATGGTTTGGAGAGATGGGAAGGGGGTAATGGTTTGGGGAGGTGGTGGTAATGGTTTGGGGAGATGGGAAGGGGGTAATGGTTTGGGGAGGTGGGGGTGATGGTTTGGGGAGGTGGGTGGGGGTAATGGTTTGGGGAGGTGGGGGTAATGGTTTGGCGAGGTGGGCTGGGGGACAATACCTTGAAATGAAAGATCCTAAAAAAGAAATGGGCGTGGGGAGAGGGGGGGATGAAGAGACTCTACGAAAATAAAAAACTGCTCCGCCCCCCCCCCCCCCCCATTTAGATGCAGTGTGGAGATTGCACCAGGAAGGGGGCTCCGCTGCTGTGCCTTTAAAGGAGACATCCATCCCCCGCTGCCTGCCCAGAGCCGGCGCCGCGGCTGCGTCACCACAGACGAGGCTTGTCAATGAAAACATTCTCGCAAACTCGATCAATGACTTTACTGCATCCCGTGTCGCGCTTCTTGGGCTGGCTTCTTATTGTTTTCCGCCATTTTTCCAGATCCGAGGAGGGCGACGTTTTCTGGAAGACGGCAATTTAAAACAACCAGAAAAATATAATACACATGTGCCATTTGAAAAATAAAAGATCCATCAGGTAAGGCGGTTCTTTTACTGCGGTTTATCCAACATCCCTCCTGCCTCCCTCACTCCCCAACACCTTGCTGATCAGCATCATTCCGGCAGAGAGTTTGCAAACCTCTGGCTTTCTAGGGGGTGTTGAATCCGGAGAAGATGCCCCCCCCCCCCCGGCCCCTCCGTACCCCCTCCATTCCCCCCCTTTGTGGCGCAGGAGACGGCATTGGGCTGTGTGGAGAATCGCATTCTATCCGCAGCCACTTGCAGCGAACAAAAACATCATTGTTCTCATTCATTTGGATTATTGTTGGGACTGTCGGTGCGTTTTTCTCACTCGCGAGTGTCTAAAAACCACGACGGGAAGATTCTCCACACCGTTTGATTTTTTTTAAGGGGGGGTGGGGGGGGGGGGGAAATATAATTTAAATAAATGCCCCTCAGATCCGGAGGGATTTTCTTATCCGTGCGCGGTTAATAACAGTGCGTCAAAATATTTTTTCCCCCTCAATGTAGGAATTGCTGGTGTGGGGGTTTCGTGGGAAAAAAAGACTGCTATGTGTGTCTGTATGTATGTCTATATGTGTGTCTGTATGTATGTCTATATGTGTGTGTTTATATATGTGTGTGTCAGTATGTATGTCTGTATATATGTGTGTGTCTGTATGTATGTCTATATGTGTGTGTCTATGTATGTCTATATGTGTGTGTCTGTATGTATGTCTATATGTGTGTGTCTGTATGTATGTCTGTATATGTGTGTGTCTGTATGTATCTATATGTGTGTGTCTGTATGTATGTCTATATGTGTGTCTGTATGTATGTCTATATGTATGTGCCTGTATGTATGTGTGTGTGTGTCTATGTATGCCTATATATGTGTGTCTGTGTGTGTGTCTATGAATGTCTATGTGTGTGTTTGTATGTATGTATGTGTGTGTGTGTATATGTGTGTGTGCTTGGTTCCCTGGTTACAGGTTTGAAGATAATACGATTTAATAATATGATTTGATAGTGCACATTTCCATCAAATGATCCCAAAACGCTGCAGCTGGAGGGGAAAAAAATAATGAAAGAGGTCATGAAGCATCAATCTGCACATTTTCACCAGGATCGTCCTCTATGAGTATTGAGGCGGTGGTGCTGAATTCTGACAGAGGGTTGCTGATTTCCAGGCTTGTGTCTCTTTAAAAAAAAAGCTTCATCGTTTGTTTTTTCTTCGCCTTGCCTCCTCCTCCCTCCCTCCTCTTCCTCCCTCCACCCTCCAGTTTCTGAATAAAGACATCCCCCCCCACCCCACCCCGCCCCCTCCTCCCCGCCCCGGCAGTGATCGTCGTCCCTGCTCTGCCACCATGGTGAAGTTAGGAAACAATCTGACCGACAAGAACAACGGGAAGGCTACGGCCACCGAAGATGGTTTTGACACCATCCCACTCATCACGCCACTGGACGTCAACCAGCTCCAGTTCCCAGCCCCAGACAAGGTAAGCATTAAAGAATAAAAGGCAGCGGAGACCCTGGAAAATACAGTGTTCAGTAGCTTGGGGGATGGTCAGAGGGGGTTGGGGCTTTGGGGCTGTAAAATGGTTGGTGCACTAGATAATAATGTAAATATCTTTATTGTCACAAGTAGGCTTACATTAACACTGCAATGAAGTTGCTGTGAAAAGTCCCTAGTCGCCGCACTCCGGCGCCTGTTTGGGTACACGGAGGGAGAAATCAGAATGTCCAATTCACCTAACAGCACGTTTTTCAGGACTTGTGGTAGGAAACGGTAGCACCCGGGTCCCCCTTCACAGAAGGACAAGGAAGGGAACCAGGTTTCTGGAAGCAAAAGCGCAATACAGCAGACGCTGGAAATCTGCAATAAAAACAGAAAATGCTGGAAGTGCTCAGCAGGTCCACGCAGCTACTGCGAGGGAGCCACAAGAGTTAACGTTTCAGGTTAGCTCTGGGGTAGGTCAGCGTTCACTTCTAAATATAGAGAGGATTGCGCTTTTATCTTTCGCCAATACCATTGGCCACCAACCTGAAGTCTCAGATCATTCTCCTTCTCCATTAACGCCTGTAAGATGTCAAACAGCACTGAATCATAAGAGGTGAAGTAACCATATGTTATTCTCTATTAAACGAATGTCAATACAAAAATAAGTCAGCCGTTCATGAATTTTCCCTAACAAGCGGGCATTACTTTTCGTGGCTGAAAGCAGTTGAAAATATATGAGATTTTATAAGCTGGGTGGACTGTGTTCGGAGTATTGATGCCACAGATGTGGGTTTCAGCACAATGCCTGCTGGTTGTATGACAGTTTACATTGTAGATGATCATCAGCTTTGAGAAGTTCCTTCACAATTCATAGTGAATTACAACAACATCAAAACTGAGCTTGTATGTAAGATATATACATATAGTGAAAAAGAAGCCGATTATCTCTTTCTGATCTTTCTGACCTTGAGATAAACTGGTCTGTTCCCAAGAAGAGAAGCCAAGCGCCTGGCAATTTACGGAACCGTCAAAAATCAATTAGCTGCTAATTGGCCTAGTTGGACCAATTCATTACACGGAGTACTTCAGCAGTGCTCTGAAAGAGACAGCCAATTTAGAGGGTGTAACCACAACAACTTCAGACTCTTCATGAACAAAGTTATGGGAGATCAGCTGGCTGTGATACATTTTCTAACTCGTGCACAGAATCGGATGAAGTGGTTTGCACAGCGGGCATATCGCACAGGGATTATCCTGCGAATTTGAGAGAATATTGTGTAAATTCAAACCAAATACGTGAAAGTGATAGATAACTAGCTTAAATGAAAGCCTACAGCTGATGGAACAGATACAAGTACCTTTGTTATTATATTGCATATTTATTCCCCCAACTGATTTTCAAGCTCCTGCGTTGTTCAAACTATGATGGCTGTAATGTTTGCGTTCACTGGAGTTGCTGTAGATATCTCTGCGGCCATAGAGTGGGAGTCCCAGATTTGGAAACCCCCCCCCCCCCCCCCACAAAATGTCAGACCAGGCAGCTCCAGATTCAAAGGCTGTCACTTTATGACTATTGCAGAGTGGCATTGGCACAGAACTTGGATCATGCCATCTGCCTCTGCTCTTATCTTCAGCTGCTCCACTATTAAGGCAGAAAAATAGCAGTGCCAAGAGGGAAATAAATCAGCTGAATCCTCTTTTGAATCATACAACGAGAGTATAATAAAAATGGGACACCAATCACAGTTCAAATGTATCACTCTAAACATTTATATTACACTTGCAAATCACAAGAATGTTCCAGGAATACAAATTGCTGTCGTCTGTATGTCCAGGGCCTCAAATGTGATACTTAGATGACTCACCCCCACGTTTACTTAACAGCAGTTGGTTCCTTCTGACCTGAAAAGTAACACAGATTTACCCTCAATAGCCCCCCAAAATCCTGAAACATGACCATATTACATTCTGCATTATATGGTATAACACTGCCATGCTTATAAAAGTTATTATCTGACTAACCACAAGCTATGCCATGGGGCATTCAACAGTACAACATGTCTATATTTGTCGTATTTTAAATTCCTGATGCACTTCAGGCAAAACTCACCAGACTTTGCGATATAAACATTGACAAATCACAACTAAACAATTTTTTAAAAACAGAAAGAAAGTCATTTTCTGCTGTTATTTTTCTAACCTTGAGGTAACCTGGCCTTTCCTGAAAGAAATGAGGCAAGCAACTGCCAATCCAGAACTTCCAACTGGATGTAGCTGCTCATTAAGCTTAAAATTTACCAGTTTAGGTCACTTACCTAAGGGTTGTACCCCAAAGACCGCCACTAGTGGGGCTCTACATTCACTCCCACAACCCTGGACATGGCCTCAAAGAAGGACGACCAGTACCCGACAAACCTGGGGCACACCCAGAAAAGGTGGGTGTGCTTGGTTGTTGAAAAATATTGACAGCATGTTCCAAATGTGTCGCAGTCTAATTGTGACTGCAGCTTAATAGGCAATAAGATTAGTACAGTTACTAAGGCAAGCTTTACATTATGGCCTTTGATAACGTGTTGTTATTCACAAAGCAGGTGAGGGAACAATGTTTTCCAATCCAATTCAGTCTGGCTTCTGAACTTGTCCTCTCACTGAATAATTTCTCCTTTAACTTATCTCACTTCCTCCAAACCAAAAGCGTGGCTAAGGGTACCTGTCTGATTCCCGGTTTTGCCTGTTTTCAAGGGTATGTGGAACATTCCTTGTTCCAGTCCAACTCCTCCCCCTCCCACGACTCTTTTATCGGTACATTGACGATTCTTTCGGTGCCGCTTCATGTTCCCACCTGGACCTGGAAAAATGTATCAATTTTGCTTTAATTTACACCCTTCTATCACCTTCACATTGTTCATCTCTGATATTTCCCTTCCCTTCCTTGACCTCTCTATCTCCATTTCTGGGGACAGACTGTCCATCCATTACAAGCCCACTGACTCCTACAACCACCTGGAATACAGCTCTTTACACCCCACACCCTGTAACGACTCCATCCCATTCTCCCAGTTCCCTCGCCTCCTTCGCATCTGTTCCAATGATGCCATTTTCCAAAATGGTGCTGCTGACATGTCTTCCTTCTCCATGATTGTAGGTTCTCGCATACTGTGGTGACAGGGCTCTAAATCATGCCTGACCTATCTCCCGCACATCTGCTCTCACCCCTCCCAGAATCAGAATAGGGTCTCCCTTGTCCTCACTTTTCATCCCACCAACCTCCGCATCTCAAGGATAATTCTCTGCCAGTTCTGCCAACTCCGGCATGATGCGACCACCAAGCACATCTTCCCCTCACTACCTCTGTCAGCATTCTGCAGGGAATGTTCCCTCTGGGATAACCTGGTCCAATCATCCATCACCTCCAGCACCTTACCCTCTTCCCACGTCACCTACCCATGCAGTCGCAGAAGGTGCAATACCTGCCCCTTTACCTCCTCCCTCCTCACCGCCAAAGAGCCTAAACACTAATTTCAGGTGAGGCAGCGCTTCACGTGCACCTCCTTCAATCTGGTCGATTGCATTTGCTGCTCCTAATGCGGTCTACTCTACATTGGAGAGACTAACTTCAGACTGGGTGACTGCTTTGCAGAACAGCTTTGGTCCGGTCGCAAGCAGGACCCAGACCTCCTGTCGCTCGCCTTTCAACTCACTGTCCTGCTCTCATGCCCACATGTCCATCCTTGGCCTGCTGTAATGTTCCAGTGCAGCCCAGCGCAAACTGGAGGAACAGCACCTCGTCTTCCAATTAGGCACTTTACATCCTTCGGACTTAACATTGAGTTCAACAATTTCAGACTGCAAACTCTCTCATCCACCTTTACCCCATTTTTATTTCTATCAGTTTATTTTCATTTGCTCCATCAATCAGTTTCCCCCTCACTTCACTCCCCAAACCCACTTGGGCCCTCTGTTCCCTGTTCCTAGTTGCCCTTTGACACACTGTTTACCTCGGTTCTGCCATGAACACATTCGGATCTCTTAATGTGCCACTATCAGCACCCTTCTTAGTCATTATCACCACCATTTAAATTCCCTTTGTCTTTTTTGTCCGCGATATCTTTGTTAATCTCCATCTATCACTGGCCCCCTATCCAGCCCCACTGCTCCACCCAGCCCCCTCTCCAACAGTATAAATCTGACCCTATTTCCAGTTCTCTCTAACTGTGATAAAAGTGTCATCCAGACTCGAAACATTAGCTCCCTTCTCTCGCTACAGATGTTGTCAGGTCTGTTGAGTGTGTGCAGTTTTTTCAGTTTTTGTTTCAGTATTTTTATCATCTGACCAAGATATATTATCAGTCTTTGACCATTATTTTGACTGGGAGTTTTTATTTTAACCTGACAATCCAAGGCCAGAGAACTAGGATATACTTAAGTCTCATTGAAGAGGAATCCGTTTCTCGAACTTAAATCAGCTATTTGGATGGGAAATTAGGGCTTGTTGTAGGCTGTTGGCGAGAATTTGTTAGGTCTGAAAAAGTCTTCGTAGTTATGCATAGGGCAGCACTGTAGAACAAGTGGCTAGCGCTGTGGCTTCACAGCGCCAGGGTCCCAGGTTTGATTTCCTGCTGGGTCACTATCTGTATGGATTCTGCACGTTCTCCCTGTGTCTGCTTGGTTTTCCTCCGGGTGCTCCGGCTTCCTTCCACAGTCCAAAGACGTGCAGGTTAGGTGGATTGGTCATGATAAATTGCCCTTAGTGACCAAAACGTTTAGGAGGGATTATTGAGTTACGGGGATAGGATGGAAGTGAGGGCTTAAAGTGGGTCGGTGCAGACTCGATGGGCCGAATGGCCTCCTTCTGCACTGTATGTTCTATGTTAACTAAGTCTTTATTGATTCAGTACTATTTACAGAATACTGTAAAAGGGTGCAAGCTAGAAGCTGTCACACAGCTCTGTCCAACACTCAACTGATCCAGGGTGAGGGGCATGTGCTTCTCTTCATCAATGTATGGGTGGTACTGTACTCAGTCCCACATTAACCCTCTATGCGCCAGACTCTTATACTACAGAGATGGTACACAGATGGGGAGTGTGTTTCAATATCCAGAAGGGTGATGTCTAGCTCTTTGTGAATGATGAAGCTTGATTTATGACTGAGCTTTTCTTCCAATCTTGTCAGTTGTCTATTCTAGATTCAGTTCTAGATTGGGGACAGTTACTGCCTCTATGTGACTTTTAGTGCATCACTTAAACACATTTGCCTTAAATTCCTTTTGGGACTCCTTTAGTCATTTAAAATAAACTGTTGTTGACTGTGAAATTAACTCTGATAGGAATTTAATGTAAATGTACTAACCACTGCAGTAAACCAACACAGAGGAAATGCAATGATTTTGCCCAGATCCTCTCATTGAAAGTAACATATTGATTTCCCATTAGTATAATTTTTGCATTTTGACAATTGAGGGGCAATTTAGCCTGGCCAATTCAACTACCCTACACATCTTTTAGGCTGTGAGGGTGGGACCCATGCAGACGTGGAGAGAATGTGCAAACTCCACACGGTCATTAGCATAAATGATAGGCCACCAACTTTCTGAACAATAGTGGGTTTCAGCTCCAAGACATGGTTTCAAGACCGTCTTGCTCCCTCGCAGGGACAATCATGATTATGGAATAGTTCACGGCCAGATCACCTTGTTCCCTTTAAACAAGACTGTGCTATGGTGAAAGGTTAAAAAGTTTAAGAAATAAATACTTCACTATTTGTAATTATTTACAGAAGGGCCATTAGTGTATATATATATGTATAACTAGTGAAAGTATCTTCATTGGGTAGAAAATCAGAGCAGGTATAAGCTCTTATAATGAAATATTAGACACTTACATTTGTTAAGTATAGTTGATTTGGAGTATGTTATAGTTTGTATTCCTATAGTAATAGGACCATGTATATAACTTGTGTGTATTTAGGAAATGAAACAGATATTTCCCCTGTTAAATCTATTGGCTGAGAGCCAAGACAGCTATTATCATAATAGAACACCTGCTCCCCAGAGGAACATTGCTTGATTGACAGCTCAGCCTCTCTGCTCTGTGTAGTCAATTTCACAATGTTTGTTCACGGGTTGGTTTCAAGGATTTGTCATTTTTGAGACTTCTAAGGGCCTGAATGATTAACACTTTTATTAGTTTGTACTTCAGACTTTTCAAACATATGGGAAAGCTCACAATGGGTGATTTGCAATATTTTTGAAGTACATTGCAATATATCTATATTTAAGGGGATATAGTGGAGTAGCGGTAATGTCACTGTACTAATAAACCAGAGGCCCCGTCTAATTCTGTGGGGATGTGGGTTCAAATACCACCATTGGAGCTGGTGGAATTTAAATTCAATTAATAATAAATTAAAAAATCTGGAATTGAAAGCTAGTCACACTGGCAGTGACCACAACACTATCATCAGTTGTTGTAGAACCCTTTTGCTTCAGTAATGTATTTTAGGAAGGTAATCTGTCATTTTACTTGTTCTGGCCCACATGTGATTCCAGACCCACAGTCATGTGGTTGACTCTTAATCATCCTCTGAAATGGTCACTCCGATCAAGGGCAAATGCTGACCTTGTCAGTGATAACCACAACCCATGAAGGTAGAGGGATGAAAGGTCATGTCGGTGCATGGAAGGGCAGAGCTTGGCATGAGAGGCCACAGAGGGTAGGTAGAGGGACTTGAGGAGCATGAGAGGCCATGGGGGGCAGATAGGGAGGTATAACTTGATATGGGGCATGACACGAACCTTTTGAACTTACCTTTTCAAAGGGTGCCCTCCCCTAAGGGATTCTGAACCACGAATCTTTAAAAACCTGGCTCGACCCAGTGAAATTGCTGAGCAGTAGGAAATGGCCTTGCCCGTTACATGTTTTCTTTTATCCTTATTGACACCCGTAAACTTTAAATGTAGCTGAAATTTCTCCAGGTCTATGACTTCGTCAGGAGCTACGGAAGATTCAAAAGTCGGACTGGACTTTACCAGTTTGCCCTTTTTTCCCCTCATCGCAAATCCCACTTGGTGTCGAATCTGAAAATCGTAACCAGAAAGGAAACAAAGGCCTGCGTTTTCACATGTCATTTCCAGGCTTGGTTACTTTGATTGGCACTAGCTGTCTATATTAGGTTTGAAACCTGTCCAATATCTGTGTATCATAAAATTCACCTGTTATCAAAAATAGTTTATTTTTAACAATTAGTTCAAAGTACAAACCACTTCAGTGTGATTCTGCAGTTTTTCTATTTATGCAGTTATTGAAATTATTCGGTGCTGTAAGCTTTAAGGTATTAGACAGGGTGGATTTTCTGCTGGTCTTAATACCAGCAGCCCAGCATAGCCCCAGAAGACAGTGAGAGATGTAACATTTGGGCGCCCAGTCGCCTGTCACTTGTGAGCTGTTCTGCTGGGGTGTAGAGTAAAATCGGAGACAGGCCATTCAGGAGAGAAGTTAGGAGGTTCTTCTTCATGCACAGTAAGAAGTCTTGCAACACCAGGTTAAAGTGCAACAAGTTTGTTTCAAATCACTAGCTTTCCTGAGGAAGGAGCAGTGCTCTGAAAGCTAGTGATTCAAAACAAACCTGTTGGACTTTAACCTCTGCCATCAGCATTATCATGTGCTAGCTTCTAAGGGTTACAGGCTTCTTGTCCATCTCTTTCGAGCGCTCAGGTGTGATTACTGCCGGCATGCAACGATTGAATGGTTTAACCTATTTCCAATGGCAAGAGATCCAGTAGTTCTCAATATTCCACATTAGTATCTCAAATGGTCTCACCCAATTCCTTACAAAGTGTTGTAAGATTTCTTACTGTGCTCACCCCAGCCCAACGCCGGCATCTCCATATCATGGCTACCTTCTTCATGCAAAGAGTGGTAGAAGTGTGGATCGCTCATTCACAAAACCAGCAGTTGCTAGCTCAATTAATAGATTTAAATCAGAGAGTGATACATTTTTTGTGAGCCAAGTCATTAGGAAATATAGAACCAAGGCATGAATGGAATTGGAACACTGGTCAGTCATGATCTAATTGAATGGCAGAACAAACTTGAGGGGGTGAATGGCCCAGTCCTGTTCCAATGTTCCTGAAATACTTCTCCCAGCATGAGTGGGCATATTGAAAAAACTGAAAATGATACAAGCGTGTAATTTGCTTCTATTTTTCTCTGCCACTTGCACCCATTCCAATATCAGGCACGAGGAATAAAGTTTAGTTGCATTGGTTAAGGCAAGATTTAAAAAGAAAATCAATTCATCAACTGCAAAGATTTCTCGCTTGAGCGTGCTTTGGTTGATGCTTAAAGACTTCTCAGCCATTTTCTCTTCAACCCCAAAATGGACCCCCGAAGGGGAAAGATTGGCTGGGATCATGAGGGAGCCATGGTTTACACCATAATTCCTGTTGATTGTTGAACTGTATATTTTGTCTCTAGACTATAAGGAATTGGGTGATACCATTTGAGATACTAATGTGGAATATTGAGAACTACTGGATCTCTTGCCATTGGAGATAGGTTAAACCATTCAATCGTTGCATGCCGGCAGTAATCACACCTGAGCGCTTGAAAGAGATGGACAAGAAGCCTGTAACCCTTAGAAGCTAGCACATGATAATGCTGATGGCAGAGGTAATTGGAAATGGCAACTGAAAGTGTAAACTTTAAAAGTCTTAACTTGTGCCATGACCAGTAGGAGAATACAGATGGAGCATTGAGCAGAAAAATGTTTGTGGCATCAACGGAAAACTATCACTAACAAGTAGAACATGCTAAAATGAAAAATCACAACACTGGGAGAATTGCATGAACCAAAACAGTTCATCTTTATGTTACAGTAACAAGGATGACACAGAAGAATTGTTCATGGTGTGTGCTGACTAATTTGGCTTACTAATTCAAAATGTTACAAAAATGAGGAGGTAAGCCAGATGGCAGAAAGTGTCACTAGCTCTTTTCCATAAGCAAGTTAAAGATTTGATATGGTGTGATTCCCACAGGCTCGCTTTCATTAAATGCAGCGTCAGCATCATGGTTGTTACATGTTTAGTGTTTGCTCAGATAGCCTCTCAGATACAGTGGTGGTGGTCATTCCTGTAAGTGGTCCCGAGTGCCTCGTGTGTCAATGTAGAAGCCCTTGGTGTACTCGGCTGAATGCCATGTGGTTCAGCTGGCATGTGTGCTTCTCCAATCTTCTGAAAGCAGTCTGAAACACTAGCGAAATTAAGTGTGAGTTCTGACGTTGTCTTAAAGAAAGAAAAACTTGCACTTATGACTCTTTTCATGAGGGCGAGCTCTCCAAGTGCTTTTCAGCCAATTAAGTGCTTTTGAAGTGTAACAACTACTGTACGAAACACAGCAGTGATGAATAATCTAATAAGCTTTATTATTGTCACAAGTATGCTGACATTAACACTGCAAGAATACGCTCACGGGGCGGGATTCTCTCAGCCCGGGGTCGGGTTGGATAATCACCGCGACAGGCGTGAATCACATCATGCTGCCCTGATAGTGGCACACTGAGAATCGGCGCCATTGGCGCGGCGCAGGTCGGGGCCGCTCTATGCGGCCAGCCCACCGATTCTCAGCCCGGGATGGGCTGAGCGGCCATCGTAAAATAGCAGAGTCCCGCTGGCGCCGTCCACACCTGCTCTCAGCTGCCGGGAACTCGGCGTGGAAGGGTCGGAAGGCAGTCTGTGTGGTGGGCAGGGGGGGTGGAAAGGGGGGGGGGGGGGGGGGGGGGGGTCTGACCCCGAGGAGGGCCCTCCGATGTGGCCTGGCCCGTGATTGGGTCCCACCGATCGGCCTCTCTGGTTGGGCGCCCCCTTCCGCGCTGGCCCCTGTAGTCCTGCGCCATGTTGCATGGGGGTCGGCATGAACCGCTCCAGTGCCGTGCAGGCCCCCTGAAGGGGCCAGAATTGCTGATCCTGAGGCCGTGTTGACACCGTCGAGAAACACAATGGCGTTTCCGACGACGTCAACGCTTAGCCTCAGGATCACAGAATCCCACCCAAGGTATCCTCTCAGGTTTCGTTGACTTCATATGTACTATTCCTCAGGTGACAACGTTTACCACCTCATCACATTTTTCATAAGCACGACCTTTATCTCCAATCAGTAATGGGGACTGACATGATTTGTGTTTTTCAGATTTCAATTTTGCTTTTCTAATTTCAGAATCAGCGGTTGGCACATTATTGCCTCTATGAACTTTTTGGTTTTTGCTAACATCTGGGGTTGCGGAACCACAACAGGGTTCTCCATCCACCTCCTTAACTCTCGAAAGTGATCGATTGCTAATTACTTCACATCCCTTGCTTTCGGTTCCTTCTAGTTCGAAGTCGCACAGTCGACCTTCAAAAGGATGTGGGTTAACGTGCCGCTCGCTTGGTATCGCTTCACAGTCCGTACTATCCTCGTCTTGGATAACTGAGGTCATGCATACTTTCCTTCAAAGCAAGCATGCTCTGGGAAATTCTTTCACCTGAAGGGAATGGCAAAGGGTTTACTGAAAGAGGGTGCAACAAGTTACTTTTCGAAAAGTCCAATTCACTTTCTCCTTCCAGTTTGCAATCTCCTATACTAGCTTTGGAAGAATTACTTGCCAATTGTTCACAATCAATTTGTGATGGGTCTGTTCAGTAACAACTGTTTACCTTTACCTCATAATCAGAATCGAAATTGAAGTCAAGACTTTCATCTGACTCTTCATCCTTATGGTCACTTCAGCCTGACAGTGCTGAGAATCTGGTCCATTGCTACTATCATTCTTTCTTTGAGTCATCTACTGCCCAATGAGTTTTCCTAACTCCCACATGCCCTACCGAGTAGCACAGTTGGCTAGACAGTTGGTTTGTGATGCAGAGCAAGACAGCAGCGCGGGTTCAATTTCCATGCCAGTTGAGGTTATTCATGAAGGCCCTGCCTTCTTAACATTCCCCCTCACTTGAGGTATGGTGGGCGCGATTCTCCCAGGTATGGCGGGCGTGCATGGCATCGGGCCGCACGGAGAATCGCCGCAAACGACCGTAGCGGCAATCCCCCGGCGGCACTGCGATTCTCTGGCCCGGATGGGCCGAGCAGCTGTTCGAAAAAATCCGAGTCCCGCCGGCGCCGTTCTAACATGCTCTGGGCTGGCGGGACCTCGGCGTTGAAGGGTCCGGGGCCGGCCTGTGGTGGGGGAGGGCAGGTCCAACCCTGGGGAGGGCCTCCATAGTGGCCTGGCCCTCGATTGGGGCCCGCCGTTTGGCGGGCTGGCCTCTGTGGCTGCGGACCACTTTTCTTCCGCGCCGGCTCCTGGATCCCTGCGCCATTTGGCGTCGGGGCCGGCGTGGGGATGACGGCCAGTGTACATGCGCTAGTTGGCGCCGGCCCAACTGCGCATGTGTGGACCCCGCGGCGCCGGGTTGACGCCGGGACTGGCAGCCGGCACGCCGTGGGCAGCTCCAGCACCATGCTGGCCCCCCCCAGGACCCGAGAATCGGGTCTCGGAACCGGCGCCGGAGTAAAGTACTCCCATTTTGGCGCCGGTGGCGGCACTCTGGCGCCGGACCAGAGAATTGCGGCCAGTGTTCCTCAGGTTAATTCAGCACCAGTCAGCCCTCCCCCTCAAAAGGCGAAAGCAGCCTATGGTCATCTGGGACTATGGCGACTTTACTTTTACCTTATAAAATAGAACTGGGATACAACTTTCACCAATCCCATTTCTGAATAGCTCATCTTTTACTGAGCTCTCTAGAGGGGCAACCAAATCCTTGTGCAGCCCGAGAGTTTGGTAACCTCTGTGTCCCTTAAACTTTTTACGGCTTTGGCTACATCAGTTGAGGAAAATGGGGTGACCATCCCCTTAGACACAAAACCGGCATCGCTCTCATTTACCTCAGTGTGTCATTGGGGTGGAAGGCCCAGCATCCCTGGGCTCTTTGCCTTTGAGCAAAGATGGCTACTCCCCTCCTCGGCTCCCCACAGAAGCCATTCCGCCAGGTTCACGTTTTTCAAAAAGAGTACTAATCGCCGCCTGCGTGACCATTTCATGGGGAAGCCAATGAACGATGGGAGGCCGTTGGATATGGAGTGGCTCTCGTTAATTGTATAGCTTAAGTGCTTCAGTGGTGAAAATTAGTTTCTCGCCACCCTACGGCGAGATCCTGATTTCGCCTCCAGGAGCAGTTGCATTGTAAACTGTTTGGCACCTGGTACGGTTTTCGTTTTTGGCCTCCCCGCTACTCACCGGCCTCGTTTTGCTTGAACGAGACCATAACAAGGCCAGAGAATCACGCCAAGCATCTTATTCTCAATGAATTGGGCCCTTTTTCTGACAGAATGGGACAATCGACTCATTGTCAACGGAGATTGAGTTTGCCGTTTAACAAGCTGCCGCATCTAGCTTTAATACACAACTTCAGAGTCTGGCTAAGTACCCAAAAAAAAGTCTTTGTCAAGGTTTCTTTTCATGGAAAATCATTGTGCTCTGTAAAACAAAATTTAAAAAAATATTATTTTTTATTGAAGTTTACATTTTTACAATGTACAGGGTATGACTGAAATGGTTATTATTTACAATTTAGATGCTGTTCCTTTTTGGCACCCTTTCCCCTGCCATTTTTTTTTACTAATTTCTACTAATGGCCCTGTCTTAGGCCCTTTCCTCCGCTGTAGTTGGTTTATTTGTCGTTGGTTTTGCTCTTAAACTTTGCGTGGAGGGCCATCTGACCCCCGTGCCGGTCTTTCCCAGGGTTTCCTCCTGGTGTTTCCTTGGGTCTCTCTCCCATTGCCCCGTCCCGTTCATGTTTGCTTTTTGTAGCCCTGCTGGTTCCCAAGAGTCCCCCAACCTCCTCCCCCCACTGTTCATCTATTGTTGGGTTCAAACATGTCCTGGAACAGGGTGATGTATGGCCCCCACCCTTTGTGGAAGCCCTCATCCGACCCTTGGATGGTATATTTGATCTTCTCCAGGTGGAGATATTCCAATAGGTATGCTAGCCAGTCTGCAGCTGTGGGTGGTGCTGCTGATCGCCAACCGAGCAGGATTCTCCAGCGGGCGATTAAGGAAGCAAAGGCAAGTCGGCCCTTTACCCCATATGAAGTTCTGGCTGGTCCGATACCCCGAAGACTGCCACTCTCGGTCACGGCTCCACCCTCACCCCCACAACCTTGGACATTGCCTCGAAGAAGGCTGTCCGGAATTTGACAAGCCTGGGGCATGCCCAGCACATGTGGGTGTGGTTAGCCAAACCTCCCTGACAGCGTTCGTATTTGTTGTAAAACAAAATTAAACATAACTCGATCCCAAAACTTTTTTGCAAAGCCAAAAATAATTGATCAAAAATCTCAAAATGCACCATTGGTCAAAATGGTGCAAGTTGCCTCAAAATGAGTTGACTAAAGCCAAACTGGATTCTTCTGGGGGCATTTATGTATCTGGTACTTTGTGCAAATTGTCCATACAGTGGATAAGGATTACAACAAATTATAGATAATTAGGTCTTTTACTCAAGAATATGGAAAGGGTATCTGACATTTTGGAATTCTGCTTCTTTCACAGAATCAGTTAGGCTTAGCATCCTTTAAATGGATCTCACTTATCTACTCAAGCACCTTGTGCTTGGTGTCAATGACAGTTACATCTGTAACCTAAATATCTATAAAGGAGGAAATAGACACTTCACTCAGCAATAATATCCTGACAGGCAAAATGGATGAATAATTTGTCTCTTTATTGTTGAAATTGCAAATGATATTTCCACACAATACATACATGAAACCAAAGGTTGGTACAAAAATATATCACTGTTAATGAGATTATTTGGAAAAAGAAATGTCATGAAATGAATCACAACCAACACTTTAAATCTTGAGAAGCCTTTGAATAACAGATCAGTGGTGGTGAGAATCCAAAGTCGTAACAATTTGGGGATCAAATTGAAAGACAATGAATTGTGACCCATGAAAAAGAGCATCTGAATGATCTTATAGAAATGGCACTGTGCTGACCACACTACTTCAGTGAAACATCTATTGTTTTAGCCACTGTAGCTGAGCACAAAGAGAAATTTAACCCTGCAAAATCTTGGTGTCATGTCTGATTCCAACTGAGCATCTAACCACGTCCACACTATCACTAAGAGCTCCTATTCCACCTGTGAAACATTGCCAATCTCCATCCCTTGTCTCAGCACACCTGCTGAAATCCTCACCCATGCCTTTGTTACCTTTAGGATTGACTATTCTAATGTACTCCCGGTCGGCCTCGCATCTTCCACTCTGCATAAACTTAACCGCAACCAAAACTCTGTTGCCTATACCTTAACTCTTAACAAATCCCGTTCAGCCATCACCACTGTGCTCGATGACCTACTTTGGTTCCTGGTAAGCAGCACCTGAGGCTGTATTTTACATACCCCCGGCAGGTGTGTTTCCCATGGGGATGGGGCATGTAAAATAGGATGGGCAACCATCCCAGCACCTTCCCCGCTTCACCCCCGAGTTCACCCCCATAATACGGTAAATGAAGTGAAATGAAAATTGCTTAATGTCACAAGTAGGCTTCAATGAAGTTACTGTGAAAAGCCCCTAGTCACCACATTTCGGCACCTGTTCGGGAGGCTGTACAGGAATTGAACCATGCTGCTGGCCTGCCTGGGTCTGCTTTAAAAGCCTGCGATTTAGCCCAGTGTGCTAAACCAGCCCTATGAATGTGGGCAGACGTACATTGCTTTTGGCAGCCCAACTGCCATATTTAAATGAATAATCGAGGATCAAGATGACTCATGTTCAAACCAATTGACCCTGATAATAATATGCTGCCCGCACCATAAAATAATAATAATCTTTATTAGTGTCACAAGTAGGCTTACATTAACATTGCAATGAAGTTACTGTGAAAATCACTTCTGGCATGAACAGCTGGGCAGAAGCAGGAAGTCTGATTTTTTTCACTCATCGGTGAAAGGGTGGTGATCACTCTTTCGGGGCTGTCATTTGCCAATCACTGGATTACCCCCTCCCCCCAATTAGGTCAGATGCCACCCCCCCCCCCCCCCCCCCCCCTCCCCCCACCCACCATTCTACCAGCTCCCTCTATTTAAAGCCACTTGGCCCAGGACCTCCGACTTGCCTGTTCTGATGATCCATGTGGCATTGGCTGTCTTCTGCAATCCTGATGTGGAGATGCCGGCGTTGGATTGGGGTGAGCACAGTAAGAAGTCTTACAACACCAGGTTAAAGTCCAACAGGTTTGTTTCAAACACGAGCTTTCGGAGCGCAGCTCCTTCCTCAGCCATCCTCTCCATTCACCTGAGGAAGGAGCAGTGCTCCGAAAGCTCGTGTTTGAAACAAACCTGTTGGACTTTAACCTGGTGTTGTAAGACTTTTTGCTGTTCTACAATCCTGGCAGCGGACACTGGCACCTTTCTGGTGCTGCTGGGTCTGATGGAACTGCCGGGCAATCAGACTGGCCTGCAGCTCGAGGGTGAGGAACCTCCTCCCCAGTCGAGGAGCAGAAGTCTCACTTGGCCCTCCGTTGTCCCCACAGAGGTTTATGGCTGCAGGGTGGTTCGGCATGGAGCATCTAGGTTCCATCCAGGTATTTTTCCCAGAGGAACTGGATTGGATTGGATTTGTTTATTGTCACGTGTACCGAGGTACAGTGAAAAGTATTTTTCTGCAAGCAGCTCAACAGATCATTCAGTACATGGGAAGAAAAGGGAATTAAACAGAATTCAAGAAAATACATGAGAATACATGATAGGGCAACACAAGATATACAATGTAACTACATAAGCATTGGCATCGGTTGAAACATACAGGGTGTAGTGTTAATGAGGTCAGTCCATAAGAGGGTCATTTAGGAGTCTGGTGACAGTGGGGAAGAAGCTGTTTTTGAGTCTTTTCGTGCGTGTTCTCAGACTTCTGAATCTCCTGCCCGATGGAAGAAGTTGGAAAAGTGAGTAAGCCGGGTGGGAGGGATCCTTGATTATGCTGCCCGCATCCCCCGGCAGCGGGAGGTGTAGATGGAATCAATGGATGGGAGGCAGGTTTGTGTGATGGACTGGGCAGTATTCACGACTCTCTGAAGTTCCTTGCGGTCCTGGGCCGAGCAGTTGCCATACCAGGCTGTGATGCAGCCCGATAAGATGCTCTCTATAGAGCATCTGTAAAAGTTGGTAAGGGTTAATGTGGACATGCCGAATTTCCTTAGTTTCCTGAGGAAGTATAGGCGCTGTTGTGCTTTCTTGGTGATAGCATCGACGTGAGTGGACCAGGATAGATTTTTGGTGATGTGCACCCCAACGAATTTGAAACTGCTCACCATCTCCACCTCGGCTCCATTGATGCTGACAGGGGTGTGTACAGTACTTTGCTTCCTGAAGTCGATGACCAGCTCTTTAGTTTTGCTGGCATTGAGGGAGAGATTGTTGTCGTTACACCACTCCACTAGGTTCTCTATCTCCCTCCTGTATTTGGACTCGTCGTTATTCGAGATCCGGCCCACTATGGTCGTATCGTCAGCAAACTTGTAGATGGAGTTGGAACCAAGTTTTGCCATGCAGTCGTGTGTGTACAGGGAGTAGAGTAGGGGGCTAAGTACGCAGCCTTGCGGGGCACCGGTATTGAGGACTATTTGAGGACAAAGGAACTTTGGGCAGAAGGCAGTGGGGGGCGGTGCCACCCCCACACTTCCACCGTGCCCCATATTATTCAGTCCCTTGTTTTCAAATGCCTCCATTACCTCACCTCTGCCTTTTTCTGCAGCCTTCTCTAGTCCTGCAAACCCCAGAGATATCTGTGCCCATTCTAATTCTGGCTACTTGCACACATTTAATTTTGATTGCACTGCAATTGGAGGCCATGCATTCAACTGCCCAGAGAAACTCCTGAAACAGATAAGGATTGCTATTACTAGTGTGTGCATAGGCAAAGTACATAATGGTGAAGATGAGGGCAGAATATGTGAAAAATTTTTTCAAAGATGATTGCTGTGAAAGAAAGACTATGGCTAATGATGTCCTCTACCATTGATAATGGGTACAGACATGGCGGGTGAGTGGCATCGAAGTGCACAGTAAGATTCTATACATAGCAATATACCCAGACTATTTCACTAACCCTAACGTACATCCATTATGGAACTGGTGGCCAGAATGATGGCATCTGCTACTGTGGGGAAATAAGTTTTCAATCAGGCAAGGGAGAAACGTTTTAGGAAGACTGCCTTCTGGGAAATCGGCAAGTTGCTTAAGATTGAGAAGGCTCAAATGATTCACCAGCGTCCTTAGATGCAGTGGATGAGGATTTTCAATCAAACTGTCAGGACATATTCTAACAGGTTTTATATTTTGATGGTGCATCAGAAAATTGGTAAAATGCAAGTGACAGACTCAATCGCTAATTCATCAAACCATCGAACAGCCATTGAATAAAGTGACTGGATGAGAAAATTCGCTGTTTCCACTTTATCCAGATGGGCTGATAAGATGGAAAACCTCCAACTATAAATGAGTGAAGTAAGCCAGACACTAGTTTAATGGCAACACACACAGAGGAAGATTGTCACTTGATATCCATTGTTGATTTTTATTGTCATGTATAAGTGGTGTCCCTGAATCCCAACAAAGATCTATAGAAAATGTACTAAGAGCTTGATGTATTTCTAGCTGCGGCAGAAAATAGGAGGTGTCCCGTCTGTGCATGTGGAGGGTACAGTCACTGAATGTATTTAAGAAACTAATAGATAGAATTCTAGTCACTAAAAGTGTCAAGGGGTATGGGGAGAGAACAGGAGCAAGGATGTTGAGATCGAGGATCAGACATGATCGAATTGTATGGCAGAGCAGACTCGATGGGCTGAATGGCCTACTCCTGATCCTAAATCTTTCTACTTCGTTGAGCATTGGTGGTGCCTTTGCCTCCAAAAATCCATGTGTGGGCCATGGAGTAAACATTAACGCGACTCTCCGCCCTGTTGAGAGGCCGTCAGCTTTCAGCCGATGGTTTCACCACTTAAAGGCTTAATTGGTCTGCCCCCTCACCTCCCGGCCCCCTCGCCTCCCGGCCCCCTCGCCTCCCGGCCCCCTCGCCTCCCGGCTCCCTCGCCTCCCGGCCCCCTCGCCTCCCAGCCCCCTCGCCTCCCAGCCCCTTTGCCTCTCCCAGCCCCCTCGCCCCTCCCAGCCCCTTGGCCTCTCCCAGCCTCCCAGCCCCGTGGCCTCTCCCAGCCCCCTCGCCCCTCCCAGCCCCTTCGCCTCCGAGCCCCATCACCTTCCAGCCTATCGCCAGTGGGCATGGAAGATTCAGCCGTAAATCTCAGTTATGATCATCTGGGACCGAAGGTTGTACAGGAACATCTGTGATCTTCGGTGCGTTTTTACCAACTCAGTGCATAAGTAGTCCAAGCTACAACTCTTTACTTGCCCTGTGGATTGAGAATACATTGAGGCAGAATATGAACACCAGCAAGAATCTGCACTGTTCAAATTTCTTTCATCATTAGGCTCTCACTAGCTGCAATTTGTGTAACAGTGGTCTGCTAAAGTTTTTCACATTTGCTCGACTTGTGAATGATCGTTTTATACAGGTTATCAAAAGAATAGTTAATGAGGAGCGAGAAGTGGAGCTTTCATTTTGTCACCATTCAGTTCCTGCAATATTTCTTCTCCCTGATTTTATTTTCCAATAGATTTGAATTTAACTTTGTTGAAGCCGGAGACTCGAAGTTGTCCTGCCTAATTTATTTCTCCTTTAAGGTTCTGACATGTTGGGGCATGGTTGAACAAATGCTGGATGACCTCCAGTGCGTGTGCAGTTCTGCATGTGCGAGACCATACTGGCAATTAGCTATTCAGTTTTGTCTGATTTTGACTTCAACCAATGTTCATAAACCGTTCAGCTGGCGTCAACAATGTGACTTGTGATTTCTACAGTGCCTTTTAATGTAGAAACCATTCTAAAACACTTTATGGACGAGGTAGAAAAAGTAGAGAGATGAATAAAACAGAGGGCGTGGAAATTAGTAGTCTGCAATCTTGGCTTAAAGGTACGCTTTGAGAAGGTTTGTAAAGGGGCAGAAAAGTGGGACGGAGGTCCACAGAGCAGGCCAGGGTGAAAGGTGGCTTTGTTATCATAAAACACTATAGTCACTACCACTACCATAGTGAGACAATTGTACTGAAAGGATTTTTGGTTCTGCAGAAATGTCCTTGACCTAAAATGTTACCTCTGATTCTCTCATTGCAGATTCTTCCAGAATTGCTGAGTACCTGTCCAGCATTTTCTGTTTTGCCTCGAGACCGGGGCTGTGGGGCGCTGTGAATGGAAAGGGGGGGGGGGGGGGGGGGGGGGGGGGGGTCGTGGGAGATGAGGACGATGGGTGCACCCCTGAAGGTGTAATTTCTCGTGTTTATAAAATCAATTTTAATTAAGCTAATTAACATGTGTGCGAACCTGAGATTTTGTTAATTATTGACCACAGCATTGCAGATACTGCACAAAACAAGAGTCTGGAGTGGAGGTTTGATTTACAAGACTCAACACACAAGTTGGTTTAAGGCTGGTGACAAAGTGGTTTTTTTGAGCAATGTTCAAGATGTCCCTCGATCTCAGTGATGCGCAAATGTGATTGGGTGAAGATTTCATATTACGCCTACTTGAACAGAATACAGACAACAGCTTTTGTCCTGCCTTTCGGGATGCCATTCTGAGCTCTATATCTCGAGTAGGATGTTCTGTTTGTTACAGATCTACCACTTGTGCTGATAGCGAGGTGCAATTTAAGGTATTGAAGTAAAATAGAAGAACCATATTGTTTCAGAGTAATTGTTCCCATGGCATATTGGCACAAGTATACCAAATGGACCTTGTGATTACTGGTGATGTGTCTAAGACAAGTACAAACCTTTTGGCTTTTTATGAATTCTTGTCTGAAAGTTGCACCTTGGAATGGTTTATTTTGCAAACAGTAGGCACAATATAGTGGAATTGACATTGTATGTAATCAGGCTGTTACTGAACAGCTATGTCCTCTGGGAGAATGTAAGTGCATGTGGTATTTTAGCTGATATGTACTGAGTAGGGCACATAACTGTGCCAAGCTGATTTATTTCTCTTCCTTCTAGGTTATAGTTAAAACAAGGGCAGAATACCAGCCAAGTCAAAAGAAAGGCAAGTTTCAAGCACCGAAAATTGCTGAATTTACCATCAGCTTCACCGACGGGGTTTCGGAGCGGTTCAAGGTAATTGTCTTTGACTGAAAGGATGGTCCTAGTTTTCACAGCAACCTGATCACCTACTCCACAGTGCACTTCACGGGCATTACATTGAGATGGTCTGTTAAATGTATGAAAATGAGTGAATTTCAAAGAATAACCCAAAGGCTCAGACAGGCTACAGAAAGGCACGTGGGAAGAATTGGGGTGACCATTCCTGTTCTCTGTTCCTCCAGATGTTTCTACCACATCCTAGCTCTTGATTTTATTATGATCTGCTGACCTTTACATGCAATAATTTAATGTGTACGTTAGCCAATCGATCTCATGGTGGACTGATTGAAACCTGAAGTTCCCGAGCTCTACACCGATGTAGCTCCCAGAACTAGAACTTAAATTTGTAAGCATTGGGTATTAAGGGCAGATTAATATGGCGCAGAACTGGCCTAATTTCAAATGGCCTGAGGTGTTTCCTAATATCATTTCTGAACCCCCTGGCTCCAATTTTTAGGCTATGTCCTCCGTCCTTGTCCAACCAACAAAAACAAGGTGGAGAGAGAAACTTATCAGTTCTCTTTCATATGTTGAAAACTTTGATCAAGTCACCCCTTAACCTACTAAATTCCAGTGAATACAATATTGAGCATTGCAATCTTGGCTCACACGTAACCCGTGGACACCACTTATCATTCTGGTAAACCTGTACTGCACTCCGTCCAGGTGTGGCGCCCAGAACTGCTCACTCCAGAGCTGGAATAATACAGGGAGGGGGCAGACGGCAATCCTGTCCCTTGAAACTGTTGGCCATCCGGTTGATTAAGAAAGGGAAAACGCAGGAAGAAAGGGGCATTGGACCTTGGGGGGGGGAGGGGGGGGGTGCCCCATGATCGGTAAAGGGGGGGGGGGGGTGCCCCATGATCGGTAAAAGGCAGCCCCCAAAGTGTCACACCCCATTTCCAGCCCGCCCTTTACAATCTCCAGGAAAATGTCAGGCTGCCCGCTCCCATCTGGTTGCCCGCGCCAACCATTTTACAATATAGGCATGGTAATCAGGGTCAATTGTCGTGATAACTAACCTGATTGACCCTTAAGTACCTATTTAAGTTTGGTGGGTGGTGTGCCGATTTACGTACCCGCCCACTTGTGGTATATTGGAGGGTGAACTCGGGGGTGGCCAGGAAGCTGGTGGGGTGGGTTCCTGACCTATTTTCTATGCCCCCCTATATGAAGAATACCCGCCAGGGGCATATACAACTCAGCCCCATGCGTGGCATAACTAGGATTTTGTAGTATAAGTCTTGTGTTCTAGTTCTCTAAATATGAAAGCCAGCATTCTATTTGCCTTTTTCATTATTTTATGCACCTGTTATTAAAAGTTTTAACATAAACTGTGTGTCTGGATCTCAAAGCCTCTTTGGGCCTCCACTATTTTTGACTTTTCACCGTTTAGAAAGTAGCCGGTTCAGTCTTTTTAGGCACCAAGTGGATGGCTTCATAGTGTCTACATTGAAATCCTTTGGCGTAGTTTTGCCTATTCACTTAATCTATTCATACCTCTTTGTGATATGTCTACATTTACACTGTTTACATATCAACCTCTTTGTGTGTCACTAGCAAACCTCTAGATGCCGCTTTCTCTCCTATCATCTAAGTCGATAATACATGCAGTGAATAGTTGGGGGCCCCAACATAGATCCATGTGGGAGAATCATATCTGCCAATACAGCACCTACGCATTATTTCCCTTGCTGTTGCCTGCCATCTGGTCAATTTCCGAATCAGATGAATAGTTTACCTTCAATTTCAGGAGCTTCAGCTTTAGCCAACAGTCTCTCATGAGGAACTTTATCAGATGCCTTCTGGCAGTCAATATAAATAAGATAAACATTCCCCTGTCTATTTAAAAAAGTTACCAAGTTCATCCCGTTATTATTCCTTTCAGGCTCTGATCAGCTGAAAATGTTGATGGTGTTCAGTTACTCTATCTATATTTATTTATTGACGTTAGCAATTTCCTGACAAGAGATATTTGGCTCTTAATTCTTTAGTTTCTGTCTGAATTGCAGAGTGACATGTGCAATTTTTCAATCTGAAGCAAAAATTCCTGTATAGAGAGAACTTTGGAAGATTATTGTTAAATCATCTGCAATGCTTTCTTTAAAACCCTGGGGTTGAAATCAGGAGGCTCCAAATAGTCTTTGTTTAAATAAATGGACAGTAGACCAAGGACTGCAGCATGTAATTTTCTGACCATAACTTCCTGCCAGATGGCTCTTCACCTGTGAATCAACCTTTATATTTACAGTGGTAACAATAATGGGTTACGATAATTGGTATGGTGAAAGATGGCTTGGTCTAATCTGATTAGTGTTCGTCATTGTTAGGGCTCTACATTGTGTATGAAATGTTTGTTTGTGCAGCGCTTGGGAGCTCTGTGCAAATCTTTGCGCTAAAGTGTTCTACGTTCTGCAAGTCACATTTTTATCACATGCATCTACTTTTCCCAAATTTGCAAGCAACACATGGTCAATGAGAAAACTCGGCAGGAAGATTTTAACCGTACTCGCCTTACAAAACCAGATAGGTGGGCATTTTACTGTCCTGGAAATTTACATGCTAGAAAACCACGCAGGGCCTGCCCTTTTGATCTTGACGGAATGTGGTAAATTGCCTGCCCATAGCTAGCAGGGCCCTTATTCCAGTGTCGGGGGCGTGCACTGCATCCGTGTGGGAAGTCTTATGATGAAGATTGAAAGGCTTTGTTTTTTTCCTTCTGACAGCAACTTGCATGTCACTTGGGCTCGGACAGAAATTTTAAGTCTATGCTGAGCAGGGAACCTATTCTGCCAGATGTAAATGTAAACAATCATAGAGCTAAAGAGGCCCTTAGAAAAATACAGCACAGAACTTTTGTCCTGGATTAAGAACAAATTAATCTACACCCCATCATTCTGCCGTAATCCATGTACCTATCCAATAGCTGCTTGAAGGTCCCTAATGTTTCCGACTCAACTTCTTCCGCAGACAGTGCATTCTCACTTCACGCTTTTACTTTCCCTGAGAAAAGTGTATCCCTTTTATTCAGTGGCCTCCCACTTCCCCACACTTAACTGAGTGCCAACAGGTAGCCAACTCCCTGGAGGCCAGTGGCCTGCCTATTTCTGGCAACACAGTAGCACAGTGGTTAGCATAGTTGCTTCACAGATTCAGGGTCCCAGGTTCGATTCCCGGTTTGGGTCATAGTCTGTGCGGAGTCTGTACGTTCTCTCCGTGCCTGGTGAGTTTCCTCCAGGTGCTCTGGTTTCCTCCTACAGTCCAAATATGTGCAGATTAGGTGGATTGGCCATGATAAGTTGCCCTTGGGTGTCCACAAAGGTTGGGTGGAGTCACTGGGTTATAGGGATAGGGTGGAGGTGTGTGCTTAAGTGGGGTGCTCTTTCCAAGGGCTGATGCAGACTCGATGGGCCGAATAGCCTCCTTCTGCACTGTAAGAATTCTATGAAAATACTCTATTGGGTCCCGACAGCTGAAACCACCATTTGTTTTGTTGCAAAAATATACTTTATTCATAAAATGCCTGAAAGAACATTGCAAAATTTCAAAATGGCCTTCACACAAAGTACAATAATATGCAGGTTCTCGACATACTTCATGTTGAACTCTTGAGTGCTTCAGTACAGTCAAAGAAACATTACAGCCATTTCAAAATGGTCGTTACAAATGGTGCAAAGGTATTTAAGTTGTCTCCATAGATCAAGTTGCAGGCTGAGGTATTTCAATGCAATTGAAACCAGCTTGGCAGGAAAGCTGTTAAAACGCAGTCCGATACGAGTCCACTCCGTCCCCTTAGATTCACATACTGCCTTCTGGGTTGCTGTCAGTGCATTGGAGAAAAAGATTTTTCTGTCTGAATAGTAAGCCTGCTGCATATCAGAATGACCTAAATACCAAATGAGAATCTCCTGGGATTCTATAGGGATATGAAACTCAATATATCTGTTTGGTTGAAATTTAATTTGTGTGCTTGTTTGGACTATAATGTTAATTGGTATCTGTTAGATACAGTATACGGCCCTTAATGTGCTCTGCAATTGTTACCCTGCGAATGATTCACATTGATGATCTTATCTTAAAGACTGTTTATTTGGAACTACAATTACTTTAATGAAGAAGCCAATTAAAAACTTCTTCCATCCTGTGTTTGAAAGGCCTGATTTTTAACTACTCAGCTCGAGCCAATTTGTTTCCATCTGTTCCCACTTCCATTATAATTTTGATATTGGCATGAATGTGAAAAATGGAGGCCACTGCTGGTGTAGTCTGTGCCAACGTGATACTTGTGTGAACCCAGCATGAAACGCCACCTTTCAGGTCCCCGGGCTATATGCCAATGTCTCACTGGCTCATATGACAGGAAAGGCACATCAGTGTTTTGTAAGTTTTGTGAATTCCTGAATGATTGTCGTAATTGAGATTTCTATTCAATGTCTTGCTGTTACTTTTTTCAACAGTTCTCTTGTCTTAGTCATGCCTGGATCGAGAAAGGTGGTTCCCACTGAATAGATAATTTAT
Source organism: Scyliorhinus canicula (assembly GCF_902713615.1). Lineage (NCBI taxonomy): Eukaryota > Metazoa > Chordata > Chondrichthyes > Carcharhiniformes > Scyliorhinidae > Scyliorhinus > Scyliorhinus canicula. The sequence goes on along the minus strand of NC_052148.1, from coordinate 254,304,441 downwards.
AGGAAATTGTCGATCGGGCTCAGTGTCCAGAAACATTTGCAGATGAATGTCACCATTTCCAGAGTTTGGAGGTGAATTTTCTTACAAGTTCTGTGCTACAAAGGCCCACTGTACATAAAGCTGACATTCCTCGTAAGTGAAAGCTTTGGTTCAGGATAACAAAGAACAAAGAAAAGTACAGCACAGGAACAGGCCCTTCGGCCCTCCAAGCCTGCGCCGACCATGCTGCCCGTCTAAACTAAAATCTTATACACTTCCGGGGTCCGTATCCCTCTATTCCCATCCTATTCATGTATTTGTCAAGATGCCCCTTAAACATCACTATTGTACCTGTTTTCACCACCTCCTGCGGCAGCGAGTTCCAGGCACCCACTACCCTTCTTGCCTTTAAGGTTTAGTGAACACAGGCATGTCCAGGCGAGTGGATAAAGAGAATCTAGTTTTTTTGCAAAGCAATAATATGTACAATACTCTTCAGATCCTAGCTGGGTATAAGATTCCCGTTCAAAGTCTGGCCGACTTGGATCAAAGTCTATTACACTGTCCATGGGCTCACTGCACCTCAGCAAGTGAGCTCGTACTCAACGGGGCTCATGGGGAGACTAATTGCTCCAACCCTGTAGGTCTCGTGCAGGTTACAACATCCTATCCTCATCGCCAGCTTCTTGCCTTTAAGGCATCTGAGGTTTAGTGACCACAGACAAGTCTAAGGCGAGTGGATAAAGAGAATCTAGTTTTATTGCAAAGTAATAATAAATATAATTCTCTTCAGATCCCAGCCAGGTCTGAGGTGTCAGTTCCAAGTCTGGCCAACTTTTATATCAAATTCTATTACTCTTCCCATGAGCTCCCCGATCCTCAGCGGAAGGGATCAAGCCCCATTCCAGAGCCTCAGTTACATTATCTACACTAACACTTCAGTACTATATTTCAGAGTGAGGGAATGCTGTCTTCGATTTGAAATCCCCATCTGATTGTTGAACTGGACATGAAATATCCCAGGAAGAAGGAAATTATCTTGGTCAATATTCCTCCCTCAATCAACATCACTAAATTGAGCAACTGTCTCAATACTATTTATCGGAGCTTGTTGTGCATAAGCTGGCTGTTGTATTTGCCTACATGACATTGACTACATGCCATTGACTGTGAAGTGCTCTGGGATGCCCGCCCGATTGGAAGTCAAGTCTGTCAGTCAGGCCGATTTGTGGGTGGGATGCCTGTCAAAGCGTAAGTGGGAATGCTGTGGAGTCAAAATTCCAAACCATGCAGGTAAACATAAATGTCCAGGCTTCCCGACGGAAACCCGCCCTTCCACCTACCCAGCCCCCATGTCAAAATTCAGCCCATAATGTCAACCTTTTACAGCTTCTGCACTTTTAATTTGAACCTTGCGAGCCTGTTGAAAAATGATTTGAACATTTTCCATAGCTACCAAAACCACCAAATTTATTTCTATAACTAATCAGCAGGAACCAAAGAAATATTCGACAATCCGCAATCCATGAGTTTCTACTAGTCTTGTGTCTATTTTAATATTCCATTCATTCCTCAGTTGACATTTTATATGACTCCCAGCTCAGTTTCTTTGCTTTTCTTTATTTTTAAGTATCATTTTTTTTTTACTTAAAAGGTTAGGCATGACCTTCCTATTCCAGATCTTATTATTCTTCTCCTTGAACTTATAGAATTTATTTCACACTCCCTAAGATAGTCTTCAAATGTTCCATTTTCTGCAGTTAAAAAATTCTAGCCCATTTCTCAATTTATTTTCATTGCCCGCCATTTCAATGATTTTGTTCCTTGAATGTATTGTAAATTATGCAACGAGACACAGTTGTTTTATTGGTTAACATTCACTAGGTCAGGAGAACCTTTCGACTAATCTTGGAACGTCTATTCGGAAAGACTCGATAATCCACACAGTACAGCATCCAACTGTTTCTTAAATGATTTCAGGATTTTTATTTCCAATGTTCTCTGTGGATCAAAATTTACTTCTCTTTTTGGTCCTCTTCAGGGCCTGCTGCTCCCGAATGCTAACCTTCCCTCATGAGTTTGAGATAAGGCACCAACTTCACACAACAGTTATTATGCACCGGGGTCTGATCGACAACACCAGATACTGATTTTTAGAATTTGGATTTGGGTTTATTGTCGCATGTACCGAGGTACACTGTAAAGTATTGTTCTGCGTACAGCCCGGACACAGATCGTTCCATACACGAAAAAACATAAGACATACGATCGATACATAATGTAAATAAATAGACACAGACATGGGTGAAGCATACGGAATGTAGTACTACTCAGTCGAGAAGATGCGTGGAGAGATCAGTTCAGTCCATATGAGGGTCATTCAGGAGTCTGGTAAAGCTGTTTTTGAATCTGTTAGTGGGTGATCTCAGACTTTTGTATCTCCTGCCCAATGGAAGAGGCTGGAAGAGAGAATAACCCAGGTGGGACGAGTCTTTGATTATGCTGCTAGCCTTCCCAAGGCAGCAGGGGGCATAGACAATGAATGGAAGGTGGGTTCATGTGATTGACTGGGCTGTGTTCACGGCTCTCTGTAGTTTTTTACGGTCTTAGGCCGAGCAGTTGCCATATGTGGCTGTGATGCAACCAGATAGGATGCCTTCTATGGTGCATCTGTAAAAAATTGGTACGAGTCAATGTGGTCATGCCAAATTTCCTTAGTTCCTGAGGAAGTATAGATGCTGTCTTGCTTCCTTGGTCGTAGCGTTGACATGGGTAGACCAGGACATTTTGTTGGTCATGTGCACATTGAGGAATTTGAAGCTGTCATCCATCTCCACCTCGGCACCATTGATGTAGACTGAGGTGTGTATGATACTTAGCTTCTTGAAGTCAATGACCAGCTCCTTAGTTTCATTGACGTTGAGGGAGCGATTGCTGTCCTTGCATCATGTCACTAGGTTCTCTAGCTCCGTCCTGTATTCTGACTCGTCGTTGTTCGAGGTCCGACCCACTACGGTCACGTCATCAGCAAACTTGTAGTTGGAGGTTGGAGCCAAATTTTGCCACACAGTTTTGTGTGTATAGGGAGTATAGTAGGGGCCTATGTACACAGCCTTGTCAGGCCCTGGTATTGAGGACTATCGTGGAGAGGGTGTTGTTGTTTACCCTTACTGATTGTGGTCTATGGGTCAGGAAGTCATGGATCCAGATGCAGAGGGAGGAGACAAGTCCTAGGATTTGGAGTTAAAGAAGCTCCTGATAAGGGTGTCACGCGCCCCCCCAAAACCCATGAGTTAAAATATTATCTGGTATGAATACAGCATTAAACCAGAGGGAAGGTGCAGTCATGATATTACCCTCTCATACTCTACTCTTATTGGGTGTGGGGGGTTAAAATTGGTCCTGTTTCAGTCACTACTGGAGTCATTCTAGTGAATCTTTTAATGCCTCCAGCACTATTCTGTTCTGCTTTAACATGTGTGAGCTCTAGTGTTCGAGCGTGTGATTCCTATCTGTACAAGTGGACACTGTGGCAGCAAGATAAGATAAGAATGAATCTCTCCAGCCGCACATCTTTCTTTCTAATACCAAGTCAAGTCACATTCACCCTCCTATGCTCGCTGACCTACATTGGCTTCCGGTCTGGCAATGCCTCGATTTAAAAATTCTCTTCCTTATTTTTAAATCCCTCCATGGATTTGAGCCTCCCTATCAGTAACCTCCTCCGGCTCTACAACTACATGAGACCTCTGCGCTCCTCCTATTCTGGTCTCCAGCACACCACTTCACCATTGGTGACCTTCCCTTCAGTCCTGAGACCTAAGTCCTAAGCTTGAAACCCTTCACTAAATCTCTGCCTTTCTCTCTCCTCTCAAGAAACTCCTCATAAACTATTCCTTCCAGCAAGCTTTGAGTCACTTGTCCAAATATCTCATTATGTGGCTTGGTGTGAAATTTTGCCTGATTAAAGCTTCTATGAAGTACCTTTGAACATCTTTATTGCATTTAAGGTGTATAAATGCAAGCTATTGTTCCTATAATGAATTTCCTGCAGTAATTCAATTGCCTTATTAAAATTAAACATCACTTCTTTGCTCTGAATATTCCTCTCCCTGGGAGTTCTGGGTGTAACCTGAAGTAGCTGCAGCACTAAAAGGCATACGAACACAGAGGAATTTATACTGGGACTTCTACTGATGTTACCGTGGGAGAACCCACTGAGAAAAGGAGGTAGAAAAGCAGAGACTTAGGGCGGGAATTCCAAGCGGAAATTGTACCATTCCATGTTCAGACACCATCTAAACAGCAATAAGATGTGGTGACCCTGTCTGATAATCGTTTTGCCTTTAGCTCAAGTAACTGAGGTGAATAGAGTGCTCCCACTATTGCTTCTGTAATATTGAAAACAAGAAAACCCGAGAAGCAAAAAGTTGCTGATACTGGGCTGGTGGTGGCTGTTGGAGGCTGCTGTACGGTAGTGCAGGCTGGTGGAAGCTGTTGGAGGCTGGTATATGATGGTGGAGGCTGGTGTAGAGTGTTGAAGGGTCGTGGTTGGCTGGTGTAGGGTGGTGTCGGCTGGTGTAGAGTGGTGTTGCCTGGTGTAGTGTGGTGTCGCCTGGTGTCGTGTGATGTTGGCTGGTGTAGGGTGGTGGAGGAGGTGTGGGATGGTGGAGGCTGTTGGCTGGTGTAGTCTGGTGTCAGCTGGAGTAGTGTGCTGGTTGGCTGGTGCATGAGTTTAGGCTGGTGTAAATTGGTGGAGACGTGTGTAGGGGGTGGAGGCTGGTGTAGGGTGACATAATCTTGTGGAGGGTGGTGTTGTCTGGGGGAGGGTGGTGTGGTCTGATGGAGGCTAGTGTAGTCTGGGGGAGGCTGGATGCTGGGGACCTCCAGAGGAGACCACGATGGATCATCCACTCGGCACTTCTGGCTGAAGATTATTGCGAATGCCTCAGCCTGGTCTTTTGCACAGAATGTGCTGGGCTCCTCCATCATTGAGGATGGTGATATTTGTGGAGCCTTCTCCTCCAGTGAGTTGTTTAATTGTCCACCACCACTCACAGCTGGATGTAGCAAGACTGCAGAGCTTAGATCTGATGTGTTCTTTGTGGAATTGCTTAGCTCTGTCTACTACTTGCTGCTTATGCTGTTTGGCACACAAGTAGTCCTGTGTTGTAGCTTCACCAGGTTGACACCTCATTTTTGGGTATGCCTGGTGTTACTCCTGGCATGCTCTTCTGCACTTTTCATTGAACCAGGGTTGATCCCCTGGCTTGGTAGTAATGGTAGAGTGGGTGATTTGCCAGATCATGAGGTAGCAGAGTACAATTCTGCTGCTGCTGAAGGCCCACAGCGCCTCATGGATGCCCAGTCTTGAGTTGTTAGATCTGTTTGAAGTCTATCCTATTGAGTACGGTGGTAGCGCCACACAACATGGTGGAGGGTATCCTCAATGTGAAGACGGGGTTTTTTCTCCACAAGGACTGTGAGGTGGTCACTCCTACCGATCTCTTGGACAGATGCAATTGGCAGGTTGGTGAGGATAAGGTCAAGTGTGTTTCTCCCCTCTTGCTGGTTTCCGCACCACCTGCTGCAGTCCCAATCTAGCAACAATGTCATTTAGGACCTGACCAGCTAGGTTTGCGGTGGTCGTACCAAACCACTCTAGGTGATGGACATTGAAGCCCCCCACCCAGAGTATATTCTGTGATCTTACCAACCTCACTGCTTCCTCCAAGTGGTATTCAACATGAGGAATGCTGATTCATCAGCTGAATGTGGCCGGAATGTGGTATTCAGCAGGAGGTTTTCTTGCCCATGTTTGACCGGAAGCCATGAGACATCATGAGGTCCAGAGTGGATGTTGAGGACTCCCGGAGCAACTCCCTCCCGACTGTATACCATGTGCCGCCTCCTCTGCTGAGTCTGTCTTGCTGGTGAAAGGGATTACTTGTCCAGCAACAACATCACTATGCCCCCGCCTCCCCATAATATTGTAAAGGCCCAGGAATGGTGTTAGTGATGTCTGGGACATTGTCTGTAAGGTATGATTCTGTGAGTATGACTATGTCAAGCTGTTGCTTGACTAGTCTGTGTGACAGCTCTCCCAACTTAGGCACAAGCCCCCAGATGTTAGTAAGGAGGACTTTGCAGGGTCGGCAGGGCTGGGTTTGCCGTTGTTGTTTCCAGTGCCTGGTTCGATGCCTGATCCGTCTGGTTTCATTCCTATTTGTGTTTTTCTAGTGGTTGAATACAATTGAGTGGCTTGCTAGGCCATTTCAGAGGGCAAATCAGTCAACCACATTGCTGTGGATCTGGAGTCACATGTAGGCCAGACCAGGTCAGGGCGGCAGATTTTCTTCTCCAAAGGACATTAGTGAACCAGATGTTTTTTACGACAATCAACAATGGTATCACGGTCATCATTAGACTTCTGATTTCAGATATTTTATTGAGTTTAAATTCCATTACCTGCCGTGGTGGGATTCAAACCTGGGCCCCCAGATCATCACCCTGGGTCTCTTATTATTGTGAGATAGTTCGGTGTAGCTTGGTGTATAGTGGTGTAGGCTGGTGTATTATGGGGTAGGCTGGTGTATTGTGGGGTAGTCTGGTGTGGGCTGGTGTATTGTGAAGTAGGTTGGTGTAGCCTGGTGTATAGTGGGGTAGTCTGGTGTGGGCTGGTGTATTGTGAAGTAGGTTGGTGTAGCCTGGTGTATAGTGGGGTAGTCTCGTGGAGGTTGTTGTAGACTGGTGTATTGTGGGGTAGGCTGGTGTATTTGGAGCATGGAAGAAACAGAAGGGGAAATTCACAGTAGGGTTAACCATAATTTTTTCAGCTTCACACTTTCTTTTTTTCTCTTTGGGGAATTGTGGGTGGAAGGATTACCAACCCTTGAGCCACGTCACCATGGCCAACAAATCCTGGCATGGGACATGAACCCAAAGCCTCTAGCCCAGAGGCTGGGATGCTACCCATTACACCCCAAGTCCTGATATTAATAAAATAGAGACACAGAAATGTTGGGGGTTAGTGACAGAGAATTAACAATGTGCTTTATTTGTATACTCTCAGAGCTGGAGAGACGTGTTAGCAAAATGGGAGCAATATTTGATCTTTGGATAAGCTGTAGAGAACAGTTGACCCAACAATGGAGTCCTATGGAAACATCTTAACCCGAAGAGGGAACTGATTTATACTTTGACTAGTTTACCATTTCCTCAGGACTTTACAGCCAGGGACAATATATTTGGTGCCACTCACACCCAACACAATTATGACCGCATTGTCTTGTATTTAAAGCACACACTGTTAAGCTAGTGAGAAAACCAGGAAGATGGTGGTTGCTTTCTGAATAAGACAAGAAGAATCTTAAGACAAAGATTCTCTCAATGCTTGTGTGCAGGTTTTTTCATGTCTCGATTGGATCAGATGCTGCAATGTACCCACCCATTGATAAGGAGACCTTGTTATCCGCTCTGATAAATAAACTCGGCGGGAAAATGATTGTAAATTTTATAATGAATCCTGGGCAAGTTGCTGGTAGTCTGATGTTTACTGTCGCACTGTATGAGAGCAGGGGAAGTCCAACTGTGCTTCGACAGTTGGCCAAGGCACACTATAGCATGCCTTTGGAAATGTCTCTACCACAATCTTTACCCCCAAGGTGAAAAACACCTTCTTGAGAGCTCTTCCTGTTCAGCTGTGAAGGAACAGACAAGCAAGTCTAGTGAGTGCTGAGACCATGGGGGTGAATTTCTATGTGAATCATTATAACCTGTGAGTGAATTCTTTCCGTGAAACAAATGTGTACAAATTTTGGCATGTGTGGATGTACCTCACCATTTCCCCATGAAATTGAGAAATAAAATGCAGTCTCCTCTTGATTCGAAGGTACAATCAGTTTAATCGTACAAATCTTTGAAGCTAATATTCCCATTTTGCGGTATTATCTATTTCGGATAATTCCAATTGTGTTAACACAAAGAGAAACTTTAAATTATCAGTAGACAGGGGAAATCATTTTCCGAATCTCGGTGCTTAACATTTGATCCGAGATCTGCCATGGAAACCATTCTACTCGAGGATGTCGATTCGGTTCAAATCTCAGCTGATGAGAGTGTAAAAATGTCATAAAATGGTGTTGTTAAATGCGCAGAAAAAATGTTGTTTGTAGCAACATAGTAAAGTGTCTAATTTTTGCATAGGATTATGTTTTCAAAATGAAGTTGAAATGTAATTACCACAGTCAGGGGTTTCATTAATATCCTTTAAGAATTTTGTGATTTGACGATACGAAGCATGAATTTATTAAATAAAATATGCAATCTAAATACAGCTCAATATGTCATGTGATCAGTGAATACTCAAGTTGTGGATTTAGTTTGCCTCATTCAATCTGTACCAGATATGGCATTTGGAGCAAAGTAAGCCAGCAGAAGTGAGTTTTGTGTGTGCCGATACACTGTCACATAATTACATTTTGTGTAAAGTGTTTAGAGCATTCCATAGTTGAATAGTGAACTCAGACACACACATTTTTTGCAACTCTGTCCTTTACCTTGACATTCAATGGCATTACCAATGTTGAATCTCCCACTATCAACATCATGTGGGGGTTACCATTGACCACAAACTGAACTAGACTAGCCATTTAATACTGTGGCTTCAAGAACAGGTCAGAGGCTAGGAATCCTGCGGCAAGTAACTCACTTCCTGAGTCCCAAAGCCTGTCCGCCAACTACAGAGCAAAAGTCAGGAGTGTGATGTAATACTCCTCACTTGTCTGGATGTGTGCAGCTCCAAAAACACTAAAGGCGCTTGACACCATTCAGGACAAAGCAGCCTGTTAGATTGGCACCCCTTCCACAAAAATTCACTCCCTCCACCACCGATGAACAGTGGCATCAGTGTGTACCATCTTTAAGATGCATCAAGGCTCCTTCGGCAGCACCTACCAAACCCATGACCACTACCATATAGGACAAGGACAGCAGGTACCTGAGAACACCATTTGTAAGTCCCCCTCCAAGCCGCTCATTATCCTGACTTGGAAATATGTTGCCACTGCTTCACTGCCACTGGGTCAAAATCCTGGAACTCTCTCCCTGACAGCTCTCTGGGTGTACCTACACCACAGGGACAGCAGCGGTTCGAGAAGGCAGCTCACTACCACCTTCTCGAGGGCAATGATGCTGGCCTAGCCAGCGACGCCCACATCCCATAAATGAAGTTTAAAGAATTAAATTGAAGTATACTTACATCTTTCTCGGTGATAGGAAATTAATTATGGGTCCTTATTATGGCACTTTTAATGATGAGTGGCTCAGTTGAATAAATGCTGAGATGTTAAGTCAACTTTGATTGCCGTCTTGGACAATTAAGTGGTTGTCCTGATCAGCATCCAGGAATAACCAGAAATGCAATCAGAAAGAGGAAGATTTATATGCACAAGGCAAACTGAAATGCAATGATGAATCCAATAGTAACCGGATCAGTGAGCTCACTGGTAGGAAAATATAATTTTCCATAATGGATTTTCAGTGAGTGACTCTTGCATGCCATCTGGAATACGCCGCAGTCAGGCAGGCTGTGTGACACTGCTGGATTCATCGGGATGATTTCAACACGGATAGAAGTACAGCTGTGGCAGGCCCTGTAGCTAAGCATCAGAGCATGCATATGGCATCAATCACATGACATCAAGCTGGCATTGTTGCTCTATGCCTCCCAGTGACTACTTGTTCTATCCGGGGTCAGACCATGGACATGTTTTACAACTGTCTCTTCAATCGCAGGGCTCATTTTTGATACAAGCTGTCAATAGGTCTTGGATGATGAGCAGTCCTTGGCATATATCTGAATAATGCACCAGAGAGCCAATAATATAGACTAATAACTAGGCAAGGGCACAATATTTCTCTGCGTCTGAAACATTTCCCGCCTGTTGTCCATCTGTCCTGGCAATGTCACACATAATCAGGGTTAACTAGCACTGGCAAATACATCAATTAGGCAAAATAATTTGAGGGCTTCCAACAATTAAAACAATTTACAGAAATTGTGTTATGATCAGCATGAAGCATCACGTTGCCCACACCTACACCCAAATAGCTTTCTTTTTATAGAAGCCTAAAGAAAGCTTAAGGGTGACAGTGCAGGCTATAAAGTGGGAGAAAAAAACGAGATGAATCAAAAAAAGCGATGGATTAGATTTTAAATGCTAGCAATTTGCAGAAATAAGGGAAGTTTGGCAAGAGTAAAATCCTCTTTTTCCGTCGAGCTATAACATTGAACTACAGCTATCCGTTTTGTCAGTTTAACATTGTATGTCACATTGTGTTAACTGCTTGGTTCATCTGCCCATTGAGTAGGATATGGTTGTATCATGATCCTGCCTTCCATCATTACATTACAAAAGCACAAATCATCTGTTCGAAATTCCACGACATTGGTGATTAACATCTTCTCTGAGGTAACGTCTCTGCTGAAGACCAATTTTCCTTCCTTTTCTTCTGTGGAAACTGATTTAAATAAATGTGAGGTTTCTTAATTCTGGCTCATTTAATTATCATGCTATTCCATAAAACAACAGCCATGCTCAGTCAAAGATTAAATTTGGTACAATTTGATGTACACCTCCTCCAGGCCTTGGCCGTTCTTGCACCTTCACGTGTTCTCTCTCTGCTGAAATTGAGTCTACCCGACCTTTTCAGCAAATTATGCAACTATCTCTGTCTTCTGTCGGTCTGATTCCATTGTTATCCATCCAATCGTAACAGGAATCGTCCACAATGGCTTCTGTTTCCAATCCTGCACTGTCACCTCTGGAGATCACCCAAGGATTTCTGCTTGGTCCCTTATTTTTTTCTCACCACCATTTGCCCAAGCAATAGTCCGATTTTATAATCGGATGGCTTATTAGCGCCTGCTCCAGCAACCCCAGAGGACTTCACAGCGTCAGGTCGGCCTGACCATTTAAATTTTTAAAAAATTATTTCACAGGATCTGGGCATCGCTGGCAATGCCAGCATTTGCTGCCCATACAGATTGCCCTTAAACCAAATGGCTTTCAGAGGGCAGTTAAGAGTCAACCACATTGCTGTGGTTCTGGAGTCACATGTAGGCCAGACCAGGTAAGGGTGGCAGATTTCCTTCCCTAAAGAACACTAGTGAAACCAACATGACCAGCCTGTGGAGATGTGCCTAGAGTCAGCATCTCACCCGAGAACGTCGATGAGGCTCCAGGGGCAATTTCCATCAATCCTTGAGCCTCTTCGACAAGCTGTGCACTGCCTGCGTAGTGCTGAGTTGAGGCCCCAAAAGGGGACCACACCGATTTCTACCCCTGCATATTCAATTTCTAGCCAAGATCTGAATAGTTGCACTGCACAGCTTTGAATCACTTTGATTGATGTTTCAGTTTTTAAGTGAGCCACTGCTAATTAAGATCACCAATAAAAAAATGGGCATAACCACAAATTTATAATGACTCGATGGAATGATCATAATTAAATTAGGAATTGAGAAGCTTTTGCAATCAATTCTCATCCAGGTGCAACACAAAAACATTTAATAATCATTCAGTTCATTTTCTAACACCAGTATAGAAGTGTGTGTGTTTGTCAGCATTTTTGTACTGTGCATTTTGTACTGTGTAGTGTTCTTTTCCGTAGTTTGATGGTCTTGTTTTACAGGATCTATTTATATTTAATACATTTATCTTCCTAATTGTTTATAACAGGCTTTGTTAACCAGCTTTGACAAAGGGTCACCTGGACTCGAAACGTTCGCTCTTTTATCTCCCTACAGATGCTGCCAGACCTGCTGAGATTTTCCAGCATTTTGGTTTCATTCTGGTTTGTTAACTATGTGATCCCTGGAGAGCTGGAACACAGATGTTGGAGCATTGTTTAGTGTTCTGCGCAGATACACGTCACACTTTCATAGATCCTCCCTGTACAAAGACATTTCACAGTCAGTTACCCTAGTTCATCTAAAGCATGGAAGAGTAATGCTTCGCGGTTGCAAAAATTGACCACTTGTATTAATTTGTTGCCGCTTGATGTTCTCTACATTGCCGTCTCATTTCAGTTATAACCTATGCCGCATGACCTTCAGTAAGTGTAGAAATTAACTTTTGGTCTGTTAGACGCTTGATGTTGCTCAAAAACATTTGTTTTCAAAGCATTGTGTTATTCAGATGGAAAAAAAAGCATGCGCTGCGGAGACTAATATGGTGTACAGCATGCTCAGTCTACACTATAAATGCACTGCACAACATATTGGTTAGGTTGCCGTGTAGTCTCCCAAGGAGCCGATGTATCAGTCAATCGATATTGGTTCATGACTCATTGTAGCATCTGGATGGGGATGATGTGAAGAGAATCACCAGCTCTAATTTTCCTCCTATTTTTTTCTTTACTATTCCATGCTGAACTGATGATCCAATGATCACAATGTTATCCTTTTCATAATAGCCCGTAAGGGAGGGGATAAACAATGCCGCTATCTTGTAAATTACAAAAGTATAATTTTCCTGAGGTAAATTTGAGGCCGCGTATAATCCTTAAAAATAATGCTGCACCTTTTTCTTTTGCAGGTCACAGTACTCATTCTCTTTGCACTGGCATTTCTTACCTGCATAGTGTTCCTGGTGGTGTACAAAGCTTACAAGTATGAGCACAGCTGCCCAGATGGATTTGTGTTCAAGGTGAGAACTGCCCTTTGACAAATAAAGTGATGAGGCAATTCGCAAGTATTCTGTAAAAAGCCCATTGATAATACCATGATCAGTGTGAATTTGAACACATGCTGCATTTAGCTTGTGCCAAGTCCCGTTTGCCCCAGATCTCTCAGACTTAAATTGACTACAAGTCCAGCAGGGCCTCAGTTTTAAAATTCTTATAGTTATCTTCAAATTCCTCCATGGCCCCATCTCACCCTATCTCTGCAAACCACACCCAACCTAACTACCCTCCGAGATCTCTGCGTTCCACACCAGGTCTGGCTTTTCGTACATCTCCAATTTCCTTTGCTGCACCATTGTCAGCCATGCTATTGGCTGTTCAGGCCGTAAATTCTGAAATCCGACTGCAGACCTCTCCCACTCCTCCATTTATGATGTTCCTTGAAGGCTATCTCTTTCAGTCGCCTGTTCTAATATCTGCTTATGTGCCTCACACTCCTGAGAAGGACGTTGGGAAGATTTGTGTGAAATGTGCTAAATAATCGGTGGTATACATGACGGCAATAGTAATGCTTGTCATTTTCTCAATAATTCTTTCCCCTCTATCTTACCTTGTGAAATTTTTAAATAATTGATGGAATATGGTTTCAGGGGTGCCAGTGATCGCCCAGTAACTCACTTATGTGGTCACAATAGAAGTGCGAGTCAGCAGATTTGCAATTTGGGAGAGGTAGGGACATGTAAGCTGATCCCGTCTTTGCCCCAGTATCCACGAACGTACAAGTCTATTGGAAGATATTGATCAGGAGCGCAACCCTGGGTAATTTTCCCTTTCCTTAACCAAGAAATGCTGGGGAATTATCCTCTGTGCCTAGTCTCATCCTAGCCACGTTCAACAGGTTCAGAACGAGCCGGAAGTCGAACTTGGAAAGGTGATCATTTTGAACGATCTGGCTATATATTTGCAAAGGTTTTTGCATTCTGCCCATCTTCTGCTCTTGCGTGTTCTATATTTGTCAGTGTTGAAAGATTTGTTGTCTTTTTCTTGGTTCGAGTGTGTGACATTGCATTCAAGAGGTCCAATAATTAAATGGTATGTACAGACTGATTAATTTTCAACATTGCCATATTTAGGGAGATTTGAACACATGCTGTGCTCCAGAGAGGCCAGGAAAACATTGTTGTGCCTTTTGCGCGGCTACCACCCCGCAACCCCCCCCCCCCCCCCCCCCCCCCGGAGACTGCCTGAATAGGTGCCCCTTCTGTTTTCAAAATGTAGGTCTACATAGTTTTAAAATAGCAATAAGATAAATGTGTCGTTAACCTGTTGTGGTAATATATTGGTTGAGGAAGAAACATTGGCCGGAACACACTTGAGTTCCTCTGTTAATAGTGACATGGGATGTTTTATACTCAGCTGAGCAGACAGGGCCTTGGTTTAACATTTCATCTGAGTGACAGTGCCTCTGGGGAGTGTCTCATTTTATACTTCACTTTCTTTGCATTGTTCACCTCTACAAGCAACCAAAAGATCATTGGAAAGAACTGACTGTTGGATTTAACATACAGGTGGTCTGTTTTAGTGATTCTTGCAGTGTGGCTTTTTCCTTCTGTTAATTTTAAATAGGCTTTGGATGGAGTCAGCATGGTGCCCATGTATATCTTTTAAACCCATCAGCCAAATGGCCATATGTTTAGAGTTGCTGTGAGTAATGTAACAGCATGGACAGAAACCCTGAGCATATAAAGCAAGCCTTAGCCATGTCCCTCCAAGGCTGTTGTACTCAAACTAAATCTTTACCATGTGTTATCTGCATTTTAAAAAATATATATTTTTATTAGGGTATTTGCAAGTTTTTATAATAATAATAACAGCGACATAAACATGGTACCATCAAAATTTCTACCCCCATCCCAATCTTCACACACCCCAACCATAAAACAACAATCCGCCCCCCCACCCACCCCTGGAATTCTGCTTCTGCTGACATTTTAATTTTCCCCGAGAAAGTTGACGAACGGCTTCTCGAGACTGAGAAACCCAGCCATGTCACTAACCCAGGTCTCAACACTTGGGGCTTTGAGTCCCTCCACATGAATAATATCAGTCTCCGGGCTGCCAGGGAGGCAAAAGCCAAGACGTCGGCCTCTTTCGCCCCCTGAACTCCCAGCTCTTCCGACACTCCAAAGATCGCCACCTCTGGACTCTGCACCACCTGTGTTTTGAGTACCGTGGACATTGCCTTAGCAAAACCCTCTAAGTGGACATGTTTTGCTGGGCTTCCCGCGCACCTCGCACACCTGTTCTCTACCCCAAAAAACTTGCTCATCCGAGCCACCGTGATGTGTGCCCAGTCGACTACCTTGAATCAGGTTAAGCCTGGCATATGATGAGGATGTATTAACCCTGCTTAGGGCATCTGCCCATGGACCCGCCTCTATCTCTCCTCCTAGCTCGTCTTCCCACTTGCACTCAAGTTTCCTCCGATTCCAAAAGTTCCTGGTAAATATCTGAAACCTTCCCCTCTCACATCCAAAAAATGGAGACTACTCTGTCCTGTATCCCCTGTGGCAGCAGCAGCGGGAAGGCCGGAACCTGCCTTCTCAAGAAGTCTTGCACCTGCAGATACCTAAACCCATTCCCTCCTGGCAATTCAAATTTATCCTCCAAGGCTTTTAAGCTGGGGAAGCTTCCGTCTATAAATAGATCCACCATCCTCCTAATTCCTGCCCTTTGCCATCTCTGGAACCCACCATCCAGCCTACCCGGTACAAACCGATGATTATTATAAATCGGGGTCCAAACTGATGCTCCCTCCACTCTCTTATATCTCCTCCACTGCCCCCAGATTCTCAGAGCTGCCACCACCACCGGGCTTGTGGAGTGTCGGGCCGGCGGGAACGGAAGAGGTGCCGTTATCAGTGTTCCCAAACTTGTGTCGTTACATGACGCCGCCTCCATCCGCTCCCACACCGACCCCTCCCCCACTACCCATTTCCTAATCATGGCTATATTAGCCGCCCAGTAGTAATTGCAGAAGTTCAGCAGCGCCAACCCACCCTCTCCCCGACTGCATTCCAGCAACACTTTCATCACTCGCGGGGTTTTACCCGCTCACACAAAGCGCAAAATAATCTTATTCACCCGCTTGAAAAAGGCCCTTGGGATGCAGATGGGGAGGAACTGAAAGACAAGCATAAATCTGGGGAGGACCGTCATTTTCACGGTCTGTACCCTCCCTGCCAGTGATAGCGGGAGCATGTCCCATCTCTTAAAGTCCTCTTTCATTTGTTCTACGAGCCGGGATAGGTTTAACTTGTGCAGTGCCTCCCATTCCCGGGCCACCTGGATTCCCAGATACCGAAAGCTCTTTCCTACCATTCTAAACGGCAGCTCCCCCAGTCTCTTCTCCTGCCCTCTTGCCTGGATCGCGAACATCTCGCTGTTCCCCATGTTCAATTTATACCCCGGAAAATTACCAAATTCCCCGAGGATCTGCATAACTTCCCCCATCCCTCCAACGTGTCTGAAACATACAAGAGCAGGTCATTGCGTAAAGCAAGGCCAGCGCTCCAGCCCCCCCCCCCCCCCAACCAGCCCTTTCCAGTTCCTAGAGGCTCTTAACGCCATGGCCAATGGCTCTATGGCCAGAGCAAACCGTAGAGGGGAGAGGGGGCACCCTTGCCTCATCCCTCGGCGTAGTTTAAAATACCCCTACTTCAGCCAGTTCATATGCACACTCGCTACTGTTGCCTGATAGAGCAACGGCACCCAGTCAAGGAAGCCCTCACCAAATCCAAACCTTCCCAGTGCTTCCCACAGGTAATCCCACTCCACCCGATCAAAAGCCTTCTCCGCATCCATCGCTACCACCACCTCCATCTCCCCTCCTTCTGAGGGCATCATAATAACATTGAAAAGCCTTTGAACATTGGCCTTGAGTTGCCTGCCCTTTACAAATCCCGTCTGGTCTTCTCCTATCAGCCCCGGGACACAATCCTCTATCCTTGTGTCAGCAGTTTGGCGACCACATTCAATAGAGAAATTGGCCTGTTATGGTCTGCATTCCTCCGAATCGTTCTCCCGTTTCAGGATCAGTGAAATCGAGGTCTGCAACATTGTTGTCGGGAGGACTCCCTTCTCTCTTGCTTAATTAAATGTCCTCACCAGCAGTGGGCTCAATATCTCTGAAAACTTCTTATAGAATTCCACTGGGTAGCCATCCGGCCCTGGGGCCTAGCCCAGCTGCATGCCCTCCAGCCCTCAATTATTTCAATTTCAATTGGGGCTCCCAGCCCTCCCAGCAGATCTTCATCCACCCTCGGGAACCTCAACTCTCCCAAAACTGCCTCATCCCCTCCACCCCAGCCGGGGGTTCCGACTCATATAATTTGCTGTAAAAGTCCTTCAACACCTTATTCACCCCCACTGGGTCCAGGACAGTAATCCCACCTCTACTCTCCCTATCTCTCTGGCCGCCTTCCTTTTTCTGAGCTGGTGCGCTAACATTCTACCAGCCTTTTCCCCATACTCATAAATCGCCCCCTTGCCTTCCTCAGCTGTTCCACCGCTTTCCCTGTAGTCAACAGCCCAAACTCCGCCTGTAACCTCTGCCGCTCCCTCAGTAGCCCCGCGTCCAGGGCCTCCGAGTATCTCCTGTCCACCTGGAGTACCTCCTCCACTAACGTATCACTTTCAGCCCATTCTATATTTTCTCTGTGGGCCCGTATCGAGATTAATTCCCCTCTGACCACTGCCTTCAAAGCTTCCCAGACTGTTGCTGCAGAGACCTACCCCGGATCATTTTTTTTCCAGGTAGTTTTGGATGGACTTGTTCACCCGCCCACAGATCCCTTCGTCCACTAACAACCCCACATCCAGCCTTCATAGCGGGCGTTGTCCTCTTACCAAACTAACCCGTAGATCCACCCAATGTGGGTGTGATTCGACACTGCGATTGCCGAGTACTCAGTATCCACCACCCTCGGTATTCGAGCCCTGCTCAGAATAAAAACGTCAATGCGAGAGTATACCTTGTGGAATGGGAGAAAAAAGAAAACTCCTTCGCCCTTGGCCGTGCAAACCTCCATGGGTCTACTCCCCCCCCCACCTGTTCCATAAACCCCTTCAATTCCTTTGCTGCGGCTGGCACCTCCCTGTCCTGGATTTTGACTGGTCCAATTCCGGATCAATGACTGTACTAAAATCTCCCCCCATGATCAAGTTATGTGACTGGGATCTTACCTAATACCCGCCTCATAAATTCCACATAAATTCGGAGCATATACGTTCATGAGTACCACCCGCACCCCCTCCAGCTTCCCACTCACCATTATGTACCTACCCCTCCGTGTCTGACACTATTCTCCCTGCCTCAAATGGCACTCGTTAATTGATCAAGATCGCTATCCCCCTGGTCTTTGAGTCCAGCCCTGAGCGGAATACTTGGCCAACCCACCCCTTTCTCAATCTAGTATGGTCTATCGCCTTTAGGTGTGTCTCTTGTAACATTGCCACGTCCACCTTCAGTGTTATCTGCATTTTGATGAAATTATTTGCTCAACAGCTTGCTTAGTTTCAAGTTCAGTTCAGTTCACCGGGTCGGATAATATTGCTGATGTGACGTGTACATGGATGGTTGAGTATGAGTTAGCTTCAACTTCCTGACAGGCACCAGGCAACAAATTATTTTTAATGTTTGGCCTGTCCATCACAAATTCCGAATAAAAAAAAAAAGTATTTTATTACAAACATTTATCCAAACAGGTTACAGCGAATAAACACCCCCAGGAAACATACTTCCCAACAGCCAACTATACAGTCTGTACAAATGTTTCCCTTTTTTCACCCCCCCCCCCCCCCAGCGATGAACAGCCCCTCAGAAACGGTCACAACCATCCCCCACCTTTCCTCAAACCTCCTTGGAGCGCCCCTTAACTCATACTTTATGTTCTCTATTTGCAGGAAGTCGTACAGGTCACCCAACCAAGCCGCTACCCCCAGTGGCGATGCCGACCGCCACTCCAGCAAAATTCGCTGGTGTGCAATCAGAGAGGTGAAGGCATCGGCCTTCCTCCTCTCCATGAGCTCTGGCTTCTCTGAGATACCAAATATCGGCACGAAAGGGTCCACCTCCCCCTCCACTATCCTGGCTAAGACCGCGAACACTCCCGCCCAGAATCTTCCCAATTGTTCGCAACTCCAAAACATGTGCGCATGATTCGCTGGCCCCCGCTCACACTCATCTGCTACCCCCTGAAAGAACCGACTCATTCTCGCCCGAGTCATATGCACCCTGTGCATCACCTTAAACTGTATCAGGCTCATCCTTGCACAAGAGGAGGTCCCGTTTACCCTTCGCAGTGCCTCACTCCATACTCCCCAATTGATCTCCCCTCCGAACTCTGCTTCCCATTTCACCTTGATCTTCACCACCCGCTCGCCTCCAAATTCCGAATCTATCCATCCTATTGCTCAAACCAACTGGTCTACATCTGGGAATGGTGGCTTTGCTGTTATGAGCTGCAAATAGATGTGTATCATAGACCAGTTTATCCTTTATAACTTGAGTGAGAGGAGGAAGCTCCTCAGTATCTATATTCCACCATTGGACTCTCCAATAGACAGATAACCAGCGGAATTCTCCATCGGTGGAATCCTCCGGTCCGTTGCCCACGGATTTCCCGACGGCATGGGGTGGCACAGTGGGAAACCCCATTGGCCGGCTGCGGGAACGGAGAACCCGCCCAACAACGTTTATTAGCTAACGTAACCAAACGTGCTTAGGAAATGAAAGTGTGCAGGTGGAAACTTAATTTGAAAGTTTAGAGCTACCACCAGCACAATCAAAGAGAGAACGCACCAATTTCTAATGTCGTTGGAAGACCAGGGCCGGGATTCTCCATTTGGCGAATGGACTCAAGGGAGCGGAATTGGAACTGATTTGCGCTCCCAGGAAGCAAATTTGCATGCCGAGGATTACGAGGGAATCCCGCTATTGGGTCATAATTTTGAACGGGCGGTCTGATAGCGAAGTCCTGCCGCTGGCCACCCCCCAGCATCACCCCCCCCCCCCCCCCCCGCATCGTGGATTAGCACCCCCCCCCCCCCCCCCCAATATCGTCATGCAGCCCCCACACCCTGGATTTTCTGGGTCCCCCTCTCTTTGCCCCAATTACAGGAGTGTCCCACCTGTCCCCAAAGACCCCCTAAATAGGGGGACCCCCTCGAGATCCCCTGAATAGCAGAACTGTCCTGAGACCCCCTGGATAGGGAGCCCCCCCACAGAGACTCTTTTAATAAGCGTCCCCTCCTACAGAGACCCCTGAATGGGGGGACCCGCCTGGACAGGGGTACCCCCCTCACAGATACCTTAGACCCCCTAACTGGATGCTTTTCCTCTAGAGACCCGCTATTTAGGGGAACCCCCCCCCCCCCCCCCCCCCCCCAGGATAGGGGGATCCCCACAGAGACCCCTAACAAAAGGAACATCTCTCCCCCCCCCCCCCCTCCCCCCAACAGACACTCCAGAAAGGAGACTCCGATCTGGAAGCTAGAGAGCAGACTAGACAGGGGCAGTGAAAAGAATTACTGTAACCGCCACCGAGGCATACACCTGCTGACTCAGACAGCACCATATGTCCATTCCTGGAAAGAGAAAAGCAGTGACCTGTGTTTAATCCCCTCCAATCCTTTAGCTGCAAGTCATTCGTTCATTTCTCTGTGATTGTGGGCTGTGATTGGCAGATTCCACAAACACAGCTTACTTCATTCATCTCCCTTCTGAAGTGCAGTAACCCAATGTTTACAAACATCAACCACTTCAAGGAGTTGCGTGCTCTCAATTTCCAGCTCAGCTCTTCAAAATCACTCAAGCCAGAGTGATTTAACTTATAGAACATAGAACAAAGAACATATAGTGCAGAAGGAGGCCATTCGACCCATCGAGTCTGCACTGACACACTTAAGCCCTCACCCATGCTATCCCGGTAACCCACTAACCCAATCTAACCTTTTTTTGGTCACTAAGGGCAATTTATCATGGTCAATCCACCTAACCTGTACGTCTTTGGACTGTGGGAGGAAACCAGTGCACCCAGAGGAAACCCACGCTGACATGGGGAGAACGTGTAGACTCCGCACAGACAGTGACCCAGCCGGGAATCGAACCTGGGACCCTGGCGCTGTGAAGCCACAGTGCTATCCACTTGTGATACCGAGCTGCCCATACAACTTGGCTGAAATGGCCACACTAGTAGAAAAGTATAAGAACCAATAATTCAACTATTCAAACAACTCACACACGAAACAGGACAAATCCAACCCAGCCAATTACTGCCCTTTAAGTCTATTCTCCATCATCACTAAAGTGATGGAAGGAATCATCAACAGTGCTATCAAACAGCATTTACTCAGCAATAACCTGCTCAAGGACGCTACGTTTACATTCTGCCAGGGTCACTCAGCTCCTGACCTCATTACAGCCTTGGTTCAAACATGGACAAAAGAACTGAATGCCAGAGGTGAGGTGAGAGTGACGGCCCTTGGTATCAAGGCAGCATTTGACCAAGTATGGCATCAAGGAGCTCGAGCAAAACTGGATTCATCATTATGTCAGAAGTGGTGATGTTCGCAGATGACTGCACAATGTTCAGCACCACTTTTCAATGAAGCAGTTCATGTCCAAATGCAGCAACCTGGACAGTATCCAGGCTTGGACTGAAAAGTGACAAGTTACATTCGTGCTACACAAGTGCAAGGCCCATCTCTTTTGGGATGGCACGGTAGCACAGTGGTTAGTACTCTTGCTTCACAGCACCAGTGACCCGGGTTCAATTCTCGGCTTGGGTCACTGTCTGTGCTGTGTCTGCGTGGGCTTCCTCCAGGTGCTCTGGTTTCTTCCCACGAAAGATATGCTTATTAGGTGAATTGGACATTTTGACTTCTCCCTCAGTGTACCCGAACAGGTGCCGGAGTGTGGCGACTAGGGGATTTCCCCAGTAACTTCATTGACACTAATAAAGATTATTATTATTATTACAAGAGAGGATCTAACCATCTCCCGTTGACATTCAATGGCATAACCATCGCTGAACCTCCACAATCAACATCCTGGGTGTTGGCGGCACTGTGGCGCAGTGGTTAGCATTGCTGCCTCATAGCGGCGAGGCGCTGGGTTTGATCCCGGCCCTAGGTCACTGTCCGTGTGGATTTTGCACATTCTCCCCGTGTCTGCATGGGTTGCACCCACATAACCCAAAGTAGGTGAATTGGCCACGCTGAATTGCCCCTTAATTGGGAAAAAAGAATTGGGGGCTACAAATTTATTTTTAAAAAACCATCCTGGGAGTTACCATTAATCAGAAACTGAACTAAACTAGCCATATTAATACTGTGGCTATCAGAGCAGGTCAAAGGCTAAGAATCCTATGGCGAGTAACTCACCTCCTGAACCCTCCCCAAAACCTGTCCGCCACCTACAAGGCACAAGTCAGGAGTGTCATGGAATTCTCTCCACTTGCCTGGCTGAGTGCAGCTCCAACAACACTCAAGAAGCTCGACACCATCCAGGACAAATCAGCCCGCTTGATTGCTCCCCCTTCCACAAACATTCAAACCCTCCACCACTGATGAACATGGCAGCCGTGTGTACTATCTATGGGATTTTCACAGTAACTTCACAGCAGGAACTTGCCACGGTTCCTCAGGCAGCACATTCCAAAATCACGGCCAGTACCATCTAGAAGCACAAGAGCAGCAGATACCTGGGAACCCCATTACGTGGAGGCTCCGCTCCAAGTCACTCACCACCCCGACTTGGAAATATATTGCTGTTCCTTCACTGTTGCTGGGTCAAAATAATGGAACTCCGGATGCTGAATAGAAATGCAAGGAAGAGAAATAACTTTATTACGTGACCTAAGTACCAGAAACAGAGTACCATAACCATTCCTTCACATGTGACAGACCGAGTTTGTGAATGAGCTGTCAAGGCATAAGACTGCGTTGTATTGTGATCATGGTCCCTGCATGCGTTGTAGAGGAAGGTGTGGTGACAGAAAATGATCAACGAAGGATTGGAGTGAACCGTCCGCAGAGGTAAGTATGTCGTCACTTTAGAACAGGACTCAGAAAGCAATCCCATGCAAGCCTATATTTGGAACTGTGCAGAGTGGAATCGTACTGGTAGAAGTGTCATGATCCTCAGGATCTCATCTAAAACAATCACGACATTGATTTCCAAATGTCTAACTGGTGTGTATAATGTTTATTTAGAATGCGGGTTTAAGTAAATTGATTTGAAGATTGTTTAAAAACTGTTAAAGGAGGGAGAGGAATGTAGGCTGGGATTCTCCCCCAACCGGCGGGCGGGCTGGCTGTACCGGCGCCAAAGAGCAGCTTGAACCATTCCGGCGTCGGCCCGCCCGGAAGTTGCGTAATCTTCCACACTTCCGAGGGCCAGGCCAGCGCTGAAGTGGTTGGCGCCCCCACGTCACAGGTCCTACCGCAGATCGGTGGGCCCCGATTGTGGGCCAGGCCACCGTGCCCCCCCCCCCCCCCCCCCCAGGGCTGGATCCCTGCTAGCCCCCTGCAGGGCTGTGAATTCATGTCCCTTTGATCCAGGATTTTCAGGACTAAAACTCCACAGTTCTGACGCCGGCATGGGGCATAGTCCCAATAACGGAGAATCTAGCCCAATATTTGTAAGATGGAGGTAGGTAGATTCTTGTTGGGCAAGGAAATCAAAGCTTATCGGGGGTAGATAGGAATGAATTAGAAACACAAACAGATCAACCATGATCTTAATGACTGGTGGAGCAGGCTCGAGGGGCTAAATGTCCTGCTCCAATTTTGTGTGTTTGTGTGAATCATCTAGTGTTTGGGAGCATGACATGGAAAGAGAAGACTCCACATGGAAGTTTAGGAGCATAATTATATTTCCACTTGGGCAATGCAATGCAGGGATAGGGAGAATTACAATATTGAATGGCCCTAATGCCTGTGTTGATGTGCAGTATGGTTATACTGTATTTTTTATAAAATTTATAGCAGTTATTATTCTTAGTGAAATGTATTTTTACTGCCTCAGTGCACTTAATGAAAAACGTTCACATTTTCATTACATTTATGTGTCATTAAAAGCCCACTGAGCAATTCAGTTACCATCACAACCACCTAATTAGGATTGCCACATTCCATGATTCAGCAAATTCGCTTTTGTGAAATGGGCTGCGATTTTCTAAATTCAGTCGGTGCCAGAAAGATGCTGCGAGACTCAGCCATAATCCACTTCATTTTTGTGACACTGGTCTATATATTGGCACGAGAAAGGACGAGCAGCCAGACTGAGGAGCGAACTGACATTGGATTTCTGCTGCCAAAGTACACTTCAGCAGTTTTTCTTTGTGACCATCACCGCCCCTCCCCCAGCCATTTTGTAAAATTAACTAATTTAAAGTATCTCTATTGTTCTTAAAATCGTTATTTTTTTTTAAAAAATGCTCAAGACACTAATTTGCAGCTTTAAGTCATTGGGCAAAAATGAACTGCGACGTAAGTGTGTAGAATTCATAGAATTTACAGTGCAGGAGGCCATTCGGCCCCTCGAGTCTGCACCGGCTCTTGGAAAGAGCACCCTACCCAAGGGCAATTTTGGACACGAAGGGCAATTTATCATGGCCAATCCACCTAAGCTGCACATCTTTGGACTGTGGGAGGAAACCGGAGCACCCGGAGGAAACCCACGCACACACGGATGTGCAGACTCCGCACAGACAGTGACCCAAGCTGGGAATCGAATCTGGGACCCTGGAGCTGTAAAGCAATTGTGCTAACCACTATGCTACCGTGCTGCCCACATTTTGATAAGAACCACAGAATTGTTACGACACAGGAGACCATTTGGCCTAACGTGTCTGCACTGGTTCTCCAAATGAGCATCATGACTTGGTGCCATTCCCCCGCTTTGGAGTGACAGTAGCATTGTGGTAATGTCACAGAGCTGGTAATCTGGAAATCCAGGCTCAGGCCCCGAGGACATGGGTTCAAATTCCACCACAGCAGCTGGTGGAATTTAAATTTAGGGTTCCTCCTGTGGCCTCGTAGTATAGGTCAGTGAACGTGTAATCTACGGACCAAGAGCAATGGTCTGTGGGGTGCCCAGGCTCGAATTGCGCCATGGTAGATGGTCAAAATTGAATCCTGGCTCATTGCCTGACAAGAAAAATAAAAGGTCGTTACATTTTAGGAACTTAAGAATCTAAATGGGGCAGAGGTGCAAATAGATTTGGAAGCACAAGTACACAAATCACTAAACGTGACGACTCAGGATAATCATAGAATTTACAGTGCAGAAGGAGGCCATTCAGCCCATCGAGACTGCACCGGCCCTTGGAAGGAGCACCAAATGAAGCCATTTAAAAAGAAAAAGCACACGGGTAGTTTTATGTCTAGATAGATAGAACTAAAAAGTAGAGATGTTATATGGAACCTTACTTAAACCACATTTGAAGTATTGTATACCGTTCTGGTAGAGATGTTAAATGGAGCCTTACTTAAACCACATTTGGAGTATTGTGTACAGTTCTGGTAGCCATGGAGAATATAGAAATACTGGAAACGCTGCAGAAATGATTCATGAGGATGATACTAGAACTGAAAGGTGAAGAAGCTTTAAGAAAAGATGAAAACAAACGACTGTGTTGCTGGAGATCTGAAATAAAAATTGCCCTAAAAACCCAGCAGGTTTGGCAGCATCTGTGGAGATAGAAACAGAGCTCACGTTTCGAGTCCAGTATCACTGTTCCACGAAGAACAATCAGATGGACGTGTGACGTTAACTCCTTGTTTCTCTTTCTCCAAGATGTGGCCAGACCTGCTGAAGTTTTTCCAGCACTTTTTTTGTTTTTGATCAAGAAAATGTGAACGGTTTGGGTCTCTTCTCTTGGGTCAGAAGATCTGTGGGGTAACTTGTCTTTAAAATTATGAAAAGTTTTGATAGACTCCCCCTTAGGGCCCAGTGACCTTTGGACCTCCCTCCCCCCCACCTATCCCCTGAGACCCAAATCTCCCCTCCTCGTGCCCTCCTCCTCCCTTGACCCTACCTCGTTCCTTTGCTTTCAGGCCTCCTCTGGCCACTGCAGCACTGTTCTTGGAATGACTGCAGAGCTGCTGGCAAATCTGACCGATAGCTTCAAGACAGTTCACGTGCTTTCAAAACTGAGAACAGTGGTAGTACCTTTTGAGCTTGGCTTATTGGTTGCAGTCCCGTTCCACAAATGTGAGCACATAACCTTGGCTGTAAATCACTGTCAGAGCTGCTGTCTGTCAGATAAGACCTCAAACCAGCACCCTGCCTGGCTCCAGAGCTGGACGTAAAATATTCCATGGCATTATTTGAAGAGCAGGAGAGTTCCCAACCAGCAGGTTAAAACAGATTAGCCGGTCATTATCATGCTGAGGTTTGTGGACTTCACTGAACGTCAATTGGCGGTTTCCTGCATTACAAATCAGCACAGGTTATTCCCTCTGATACCAACCTGTGGATTAAGCATTATCTCCTGTTTGTTTGTCGCTTCTTTCTCTTCAGCATAACCGCTGCATTCCAGCTGGTTTGGAGACCTACTACTCGGAGCAGGATTCTGTTTCTCGGGGAAGATTTTACACCGTCATCAACCACTACAACTTGGCTAAACAGACCATTTCACGCTCGGTATCACCCTGGCTGGCTGCACTCTCCGAGGAGAAGGTGTCGGAGAAGGGAAGTGAAGGTGCTGGCAAAACAGCCGAGTAGGTTACCAGGTCCAACTAGTGGTTCCTTGCCAAAACCACCACAGGAACCAACATTAGCTGCTTAATGTGCAAGGCACTGACATTAGTAAGGTATGGAAGAGAACTTGTTAATTGGGTCCAGCTCAGTTTTTCTTCCACTCCTCTTCATTCTATTCATGTTATTTGTAAGTGTTAATGAAATTCTTTGCAAGATGGCATGCTTGTCTCATTTTATTAGGACATCCAGCTAGGAATGCCGTACTTTTATTAATCTCAGGTTGTGGATGTGAAAATAAGTAAGTAGAAAAGACCTGCTCCACATACCAATTCTCTGGCTAGATCTTCTAAAAATGCAACCAAACACCCTTATATTAATTATGCTGTCTTCTTTTAAAAATGGGCAAAGTCACCTCCAAACCAGTCCTGTGTAGTGAGTAATGGATAACTGATCATATGGTATGTTAGATTAGCAAATTTCTCTTGTGTTTTCAAATTAGCACATGCAACAAAGAATATTACTCTGGTTCTGTGATAAACTATAATGTGAATTGTTTTTCTTAGAACATGAAAACAGTGAGAGATTTTATAAAATAAACTATTTAGGATAAAATACTTCATTCTCTCTGATGCAGCGGTGTTGATACGAGCTGAAACCGGATCGAGGGAAACTTATAATTGGGGTCACTTATGGAGTAGCAAATTTGGCAGGTGGGTCATGACGTTCTACGCTCTGGTCTTCTGTATAGCAAGTCACTTTCACCACCCTTGAGTGGCAAGCAATGCTCAATTAGGTGATGATGTGGTACTATTGTCACATATTGGCAATGGCCAGCAAAGCAGAGCTCCCTCCCCCCCACCTCCCCAGAATTTGTCAAGACCACATTCTGAAGCCTGAGCCAAAAATATTACTTTTGCAGGAACAATCATTTTGTCTCATTTCTTATGACACAGTGAGATATTATGCCAGTCACAAATTCTGAAGAAAACACATTTTTGTATTAAGACTGGTGGTTCCTGCCATTCCAGGGCATATCCTGAGGGGCTATTTTCTGAAAGGTGCACATGCCTTGACTGCTCGGGATTTGAGTGGTGCTTGGGATACTTTTGCCTCCCCCAGGAAGACATCCAGGCGTTAGAACTTCTGCAGTCATTGACGAGAAAGGATAGGAGCAGATTCTTCAGAAGCCGAATTTGCGCAGAAAAAAAAATCAAAAACATAGTGTATGAGAATTATTTCAAACCATGTCAATTTTTAAAAATGAAATCTTTTACTGATAATGAAACACAATGTCATCTCCAGGTATTATAAAAAGTTTATTTTTCAGCAGTACTGGTGCATAATATGTTTTAGAATTAATGGTGGCTCTATTTCAGTGACATTTCCTTGGCTTGACATCTCTTCATTCCCTCCTCCACACCCCCCCCCGCCCCCTCAAATTCAGGAGGAAATAAGCACCTCACTTTGTTACTGCCAATGGCACATTACTCTAAATAACTATGTAAAAGCCAATTGGTCAAATTTGCCCTTAGAATGAAGAGGTGCCAAAATCAAGACAAAAAAAGCCAGATGTGGATGCTTGAGACCAATTTCTCTGGAATCTCATTGGCTGTTGAGGGGACATGAAAGGAAAAGGGACGGGAAAAAGATGCAGAGATACAACAAATTAAAATGAGTGCCAAAACATCATGCTTTGTAAAACGTGTGCCATACTTGTCATTTAGTGTTTATGGTGTTATTTAAGTCCTGTTTGTACAGAACTCCATGTGTTTTATACATCTGAACAAAAATTATACTTGTATTAGATGTAAAATGAAGCAATGAGGGTATAACCGATTCACTATTTAAAACAAATAAAGTCAAGTAATAATGACATCCTTAGATTGTGTTTTTTTTTCCTAATCGAGCAAAATGTTGTCTCAGTTTAAAACATTTCCTCCGTTTACAAATCCCAGTAGGCGGTAATACAGAATAATTGTCAATGTAATTAATACAAGTTTAGATCGGAATATATTATTACAAGATCATTACACATCAGGAAAGCCATTTAGCCCATCTTGTTCATCCACTCTGAAAGGCCCAATGCATCTATTTGTTTGTCAATCATTTAAATGCAACCCCCCCCCAGAACACGGCTTGTTTTCACTTCTCCTCGACCACAACCACCAGGAGCAGTTTTCACCTTCACCACCTATACAGTAAATTGGTGAAGCGTGTCGCTCAACCATTCTTGAACCCACTGGTTTTCATTAACTTTCAAGTCAATTGGAATGAAAACAATATGGGCTCTGTAACAGGCGTGGGCAACCCCTCCGGTGTTTACTGGCCAAATGATGGTCTTATTAGGATACCAGTCACAACATTTATTCTTTGTGTGAGTCAGCTAATTGACCATAAAGGCGATGATGATCAAGATGATCTGCTGTCCACCAGGAATCAGACTTGTGCACTACCCACCAGGGGACCCTGGCTAGCAATCAGGAGTAGGAACTCTACCTCCCCCCTCCCTAATAGAAGGATGCTCATGGTAATATTTTTGGACTGCAGGCTAGTTAACTTATAGGGGTCAAACTGTGTGCTTTCGTGGTCTTTATGACACCATTTGGAGATTTCATCCCTCACATAGGGATAAAATTATATGGGTGCATTTTTCCTGAAATTGCAGTGTTGTATCAGGTGAGAAAAGCTGTTTGAAACTCAGCGGCTTCATAAACACCTTTTCTCGCTTGATTTAAAAGCACTCTGTGCAATTTCAGAATGCTGGCGAGGATCAGACAGCCAGCTGGAGGGGCGGGACTCAACCACCTCAATAATGCTGAGATTCTGGGACCAGGCCGCTCTTCTGAAGGGCTCCCTGAAATTTAAGCAAGCCTTGCTATGGACCCCCCCCCCCCCCCTAGGACATAGTCTACTCCCACCACCAAGACATGCTCCCTGTCCCATGGATATTAGGCCCCCTCCCCCCATTAGATGGGACCCGCCACCACGGACTTCGGGGACCTCCCCGCAGACAAGAGGATCACCCCCAACTCCCACACACAGAAGGGGAATCCCCCCCCCCCCCAATGGAGGGTAAATCCCCAGCAGAGCCCCTTGCATGTGCCACCTTGCCACTGCCAGGGGGCAATGTCCCTCAACCCTTGGTGTACAAGCATCTCCACACCCCAGCGTGATCATCGTGACTGGTTTTCACCTTTAAAATCGAATAGTGATTTGTGCCGGCATGGCGTCACGCCGCAGGGTGGGGGGTGAGGATGAACAGTGGTCGGATGCCGGAGCTTCAAGCCCTTTAATAACATGCTGAAATATGATAATGTATTGAAATCAGGATTGCGTCACTGGTAGGTAGGGGGTGAGAAGAGAAGATTACAAACAGATCTCTCCTGCGTAAATCCTGCTATGGCTGCTCACGGATTTAGTGGCCATTACGGGATTTGCACCCATGGCAAACAGGGCTGCTAAATATGTTTCCTACAGGAAGAGATAGATCACACCTTATTCTGATTGAATGGTGGCGCAGGCTCAAAGGGCTGAAATGCCTGCTTCTGCTCCTTGTTCCTATGTTTCCTACAGTTCAAACAAAGTGGTAATGAAGGAATTTTCACTCTCAGATTAATGATTTTTATTAACAATTGCAAATGATAAATATACTTGGCTTAATTAATAAGCCAACAGTTTACATGGTGACAGCAATGTGCACGGCCCTGAAGTCTTGGAGCTAGAAATAGGTGAAGGTGAAAATTGCAAAATGAGAGCCTCCCGAAGTTGTTTCTGTTCACTTCAAGACTATAATTATAAATCCACTTTATCGGACACAGATTGTGTCTGATATGGCTGCTTGTGAGGAAAGAAATAAACATCATACACCAGTTTTCCACTATAAAATGTTTTTTTCTAACGGATCACTTTAAGGTTGTCACTAAGCTGACATACACGTCTGATTAAGTAATAATGAATACGCTGTAAGTTCTGATTTCAGATGTCTTTTTAAGTGTGAGCCAGTATCCTGTGAACAAGTCGTATGTCATTAACATCAATAAAGTCCTGTCAGGTCACATTGAATGCAACACAATGAAGATCTTTGGCTTTCTCCATCTGTTAGCTGTCATACCAGTCCAGGAAGAGCAGAGAGAATGAACACATCACCAGGAAGAAGAGGATCCACACACGAAATCCAGCATTATTTTTGATTGCCTGTTGGATGAATAAAACGTGGCATTGCTTTTTTAATATTGTTGTTAGTGTATCTTCACACCCATATACTGCTGTTTACCCTTTGGGGAATAGTGGGAGAAGTGGTGGAAGGATTTCCAAGCTGATTATCAGCCCGTTGAATGCTCCTTTCGTGGCCAGCAAGTCCTTGTGTTAGACTCAAACCCGGAGCTTTTGGCCCAGTCGTAGGGGCACTACCACTGTACCACAAGACCTCCTTTTTTAACCTTCATATTATACATGCCAATCCCACTTTTGGTAAATGTTTCCAGCAGAAAGGTTCAGACATAGGGATCAACTCATTCATTGTTACAATTCAAATGCCTTTTCACCAAGCACTCTTGACAAGAGAGGAAGGGAGACTGGGGTAAGAAGAGCAGAACGGGAGAAACAAGGCAGCAAGTGGTGGCTGGAGTTTCGAGCGGTACATGGAACTGAGGGGAGTCAGCAGCACATTCTCCATCAGTCCACCCCGGAACTGATTTTATCAGTGAGGCAGTGACAAACAGATTAATTCCTGTGGGGAGATGGGGGACGCCAAGGTGAGGAGGGTGGGGTAGATTGCAAAATGAGTAGGGGCAGAAGAGCATGGGCAGCCTGGGAGGGACAGGGACCTGTTCATTCCTTCGTCAACCACAGATTTCCTCCTAGTAGGCTGTGTGTGTGTGTGTGTGTGTGTGTGTGGGGAGGGGGTAGGGGGAGCCCGTTATGTTACCACCACTTGTCCTCGCCCTCTAATTTTTGTCACTGAGGGAACAGGAAAATCAATTGTTTTATCTACCTTCCATCCAAATCCTAATTATGCTCTCCATGAGTTCAAGGCACTTACCCCCTCTCAGCCCCATTGCAGATTTGAACAATTCGAGCAACCATTTCTCTTTCCCTGGCCTCAGCACTGGAAGAATGATTTTTCAACCAGTGAGGAGTGTGGGAGCAGGAGGCCCAGGGGCCCAATGTGGGTTCTCTTTTGTAGTTGGCAGGAGAATCATCTTGTGCAAGGGGAGCATGGCTCCATGCAGATAGCAGTCTAACTCAGGGTGAGCGCAGAGGTTGTGGGGCAGCGGAAAAAGGGAGATCCCAGGCAGCAAAGCAACAACTTGGGCCCTAGGCTTCATTCAATAAAAGGTGTGGATGATGGTACCATCACGGCCTTAAATGGCTGATACCCATAAAAGATGAGGGCAAAGAATTCCAAGAGAATTGTATGAGCCTACCTAGTTGCTATATAGAATCATCATAGAATTCCTACAGTGCAGAAGGAGGCCATTCGCCCATCGAGTCTGCACTGACCCTCTGAAAGAGCTCCCTACCTAGGCCCAATCCCCTGCCCTTTCCCCGCAACCCCACCTAAACTTTGGGGCAATTTAGTATGGCCAATCCACCTAACTTGCACATCTTTAGCCTGAGAGGAAACCCATACAGACACGGGGAGAACGTGCAAACTCCACACAGTCACCCAAGGCCAGAATTGAACCTGGGTCCTTGGTGCTATGAGGCAGCAGTGCTAACTACTGTGCCACCATGACACCCATTTATTTAAGATTAATTTTAATGCTTCAATTCGTAACTCCTTTACACATACCAACGTGGCTACTGGATAAGGTCATGGAAGGTGAATAATGCTGCTAAACAGTGACACTCAATGGCTGCAGCCTGTAATTGCATGCTGGTGTGCTACTAATCGAGTAGCCATTGCTGTAGCAGCTGCAATTGTGATAACTAATACTGGGAAAGAAACCTTGAAGTAGCGCTTCCTACAGGTACGACTGGCATCGCAGGTTAATGTTGAGACAATCAAGCACGTTTCCATTTAGGCTGCCGTACCCTCGAATTTAAAATTCATTTTGAAATGATTTGTTACAATTCACTCAGCAATTCAATATGCATGATATGTGGAAGCAAAGCAGAGGTTTAAAGCCCAAATACGTTCTTTTGGGATATTAAGCTGAAATACTTAGAGGAAAAATAGGAAAATCATAAAAGAAGAATTTGAATGTTGGGCTGGGGCTCAGGTCAAGTAGTGATTTTTTAATTTATTCTTTCACAGGACATGGGCGTTGTTAGCCAGGTCAACATTTTTGCTGCCGTTCCTAATTGCCCTTCAGAAGGTGGGGGTGATCTGTCTTCTTGAAACACTGCAGTCCATGGAGTGTAAGTGCACCCACTGCTGTTTGGAGGGGAGCTCCAGGATTTTGACCCAGTGACAGCGAAGGAACAGTGGTGCATGTGGAACAGCACGGCCATCGTCGGCCTGAAGTTCATGACTTCTGGCGGAATTTTCCCATATTTATTTTCCAGAGTGTCAGGCTCTGACTGAAATCTGGCATGTAGCTTTTCAGCTGCACAGCCGAGTGTTTAGGCCAGATCTTAGGCCTCTCTGGCTCCACAGAGATCGGCCAACAAGCACAGAAAATATCCCCCCCGCCCAGGGAGGACCACTCCCCACAAAGATCAGGGGCTCTCTCTCCCCATCCACCCCACTACCATCAGCAGAGAGCCTCTGCTTTCCCCTAATACAAGCAATAACATTGGGGGCTCCACCTCCCAACAAAATAGCGTAAACACCGCCCCCAATGGGGCTGTCCAGAGGGTCTTTCCCTGACACAGGTCAGCACTGCCAGGTTGGCCTGTGCCAACTTGTGTCAGGGCAGTGCCAGATCACTGCCCAGGCATATTCCCCCCCTCTCCCAAGGGCTATACTTACCTATGCACCCACGGGGTGGTGGTGGGAATCACCTCAACTGATCCTGTTCTTCCAAACCTGTTGCAAAGCTCGCCAATCTGTCATCATGTCGACAAGGTTTGAGGAGGCAACAGGTGGCGAGGAAGCTCGGTAATTATATTAAAATGTATATAAATCTATTAAAATTAGGTTCTTGCCCTTCGTAGGTGTGAGCCTTGTCATGTCACCGGCGAGGGTCGTGGAAAATCAGGAAACAAGATCTTGCCAGCGAGAATTTTGCTTCCCGATTCTCCAGATTTTGCGCCCAGTCACCGTTCTCGCTGATGACAAACCATAGCATCCCTACAGTGCAGGAGGCGGCCATTCCGCCCATCGATTCTGCACTGACCCTCCGAAAGAACACCCTCGCTAGGCCCACTCCTCCACTCTATCCCAGTAACCCCACCTAACCTTTTCTGGACACTAAGGGGCAATTTAGCATGGCCAATCCACCTAACCTGCACATCTTTGGATGGTGGGAGGAAACCCACGCAGACACGGGGAGTAAGTGCATACTCCACACAGTCACCCGGGGCCAGAATTGAACCAGGGTCCCTGAGGCTGTGAGGCAGCAGTGCTAACCACTGTGCCACCACCCCGCCCCTTTGTGGGTGAAAAATCACCCCCTTTACAATACACACATGAAAAAGTCAAATGCTCATCTGCCACACTCTAACCTCAAAGAGCCACCCATGCAAAACAATCCTTAAATAACAAAAGCTGGACTGTAAATCTCAAATTTACAATTACTCGTGCCCTGTAACTACTCTCAGCCATTTACAACTAGTTTACTGGATTTGCCCTTTTAAAGCTGTGGCCTTAAAAAGATAAAACAAGTCAACTGCTACCAAGGTAACTAGCCAGAACCAATAATTGGATCACCACGTCTGGGGATTTGCTGTTTAGAAAACATGATCCTTTCAAAATATATTAGAATTTAAAATAATAAACTAAGCTGCAGAATGTAGTCATATGTGCCTCCATTGCCTCTGCCATTGCTTTGAAGCAGCTACTTAATTATGGAATTCCTAAGTTTCAAGAGGCCTATTGAGCCATTGAGTCTGCATCGACCCTCTGAAAGAGCACCCTAACCAGGCTCCCGCCACTCCAGGGTTCTCGCTCCACCTGGACCCCTCCCTCTGGCCTTTTACCCTCTCAATCTTTTCATTGAGAACTATCAGCATGACATTGGCTGTCTCAATATCCCATCTCCCTTAATCTTAATTTTCCCCCTCTGAACTTGCTGCACTTTGCTTTCGCATGACTAACCCTGACATGCAGAGGCGGAATGTCAAATCGTAGATACTTCCTCCAACCTCCCCCAGGCCATGGCCCCTCCACTAAATATCAAGGCGGTGTTTCCAGAGGTCACTGACCTCAATTCCTCCACAGCTTCCCACCTCAAAGTTCGCCAACCCCATCCAGCCATGATAGGCCGAATGGCCTACTTCATTTCCTATTTCGTATGTTTGCATACAGTTTGCTTCTCCCTCCTTCCATAAACAAGGACTTCCTTGGTAGACCTTTCATTTCAGCCTGTTTCTGCCCCACTGAATTGATTGATTCCCATCATGAATCTATTTTTTTCTCTTCCAGCTCAGTCTCTATTGACATAAGTCTGCGACTTTTCTGATGCCCTCCATCTCTTTAAACATTTCCAATTTCTTAGCCCTAACCACCTCTTTTTCACCATTGATGCCAAATCTCTCTACACCTCCATCCATCACCAGGATGGTTTGAGGGCTCTCTGCTTCTTGCTTGAATGGAGGCCCAAATAGTTTCTCTCATTGAACAATTTCACCTTTAACTCATTTCAATTCCTTCAAATATAAAGTGTTGCTATGGGTAGCTGTATGGGTTCAAGTGTTGCCTGTCATTTTATGGGATATGTGGAACATTCCTTGCTCCAATTCTACTCTGGTGCCCTCCCTCAACTATTTTTCCAGTACATTTTAAAAAATAAATTTAGAGTCCCCAATTATTTTTTTCCCAATTAAGGGGCAATTTAGTGTGGCCAATCCACCTAGTTTGCTCATCTTTGGGGTGGGGGTGAGACCCACGTAGACATGGGGAGAATGTGCTAACTCTGCACGGACAGTGACCCAGGGCCGGAATCAAACCCGAGTCCTCAGCGCCGTGAGGTAGCAATGCTAACCACTGTGCCACCCTTTTTCCAGTACATTGATAACTTCATAGATGAACTGGAAAATTTCATCAACTTTGCTTCTAATTTCTCAGTTTCACATGGCCCATCTCCAATTCTTCCCTTCCTTGACTTTGGGCTTGATTTCTGGTGATAGGTTATCAAATAATGTTCACTCTCAGCTTACTGACACCCATAGTTACGTCGACTATGTTTCCTCACATCCTATGCCTGCAAAAGATTCCATTCAATTCTCTCAGTTCTTCCATCTCTATTGCATCAGTTCTGACGTTGCAACCTTCCACAATAGCGATTCTGGGATGTCTTTTTTACTCAACTAAGAATGCCACCCCAATGTGATTGACAGGGTCCTCGATCGTTCCCACCACATTTCCATCTCTTCCAGGATTCTGACAGAGTTCCCCGGCTTCACTTTCCACCCCACCAGCCTCTATATTAAACAGATCATTTGCTGCCATTTCCACCACCTCCAGTATGATGCCACCATAAAAGGCATCTTACCTACCCCTCCCCTTTCTGTATTCCAAAGGGCAGTCCCACTGTGATACTCTACTCTACTCCTCAGTCATCTCCAGGGTTCCTTCCCACGCAAACTACTTGCCCCATCATCTCCTCTCTCCTCACCGTTCAAGGCCCAAAGCACTCCTTCCAGGTTAATCTGCGATTTACTTGTACTTCTTTCAATTTAATCTACTGTATTCGCTGCTCACAATGTGGTCTCCTCCACACTGGGGAGGCCAAATGCAGATTGGGTGAGTGCTTTGCAGAATACCTCTGCTCAGTCTCCAAGCATGACCCTGAGTTTTCTGTGGTCTGCCATTTTAATTCTCACCTTGCTCTCGTGCTAGCATCTCTGTACTTGGCCAGCTGCAGTCTTCCACTGAAGCTCAAAGTAAGTTTGAGGAACATCACCTCATCTTTTCATTAGGTACATTACAGCCTTCTGAAATCTATACTGAGTTCAAAAACTTCAGACCATAATGTCTTACCCCCATTTTGTTTTAATTTCATTGCAGTTAGCAGCACACCTGCTCTAGGCACACCTTTTGTTTCTTTTCCTGCCCCATCACTATTCCCTCCGGCTCTCTAAGACTAACCGCTATACTATTTAATCTCTCTCATCTTCCACCCATTAAAAATCTTCCTTTTTTCCATGTCTCATCCACCCTTGCTCAAAACCTATTACACCTCTAACTTTTCCCAGTTCTGATAAAAGGTCACTGACCTGAACGCTGTTAAATCTATTTCTCTCTCTACAGATGCTGCCTGACCTGCTGAGTATTTGTAACACTTTCGTTTTTTATCACAGCAATTCTAGTCTGTCCACGCAACAGAAGTCACGCATCTCTGGTACTGATCTGGTAAATCTCCTCTGCACCCTCTAAGACCTTGACATCCTTCCTATAAAATGTTAATTATACTTCACTGATTATAATTATTGCGTTTCCTAAATCAGGCAGAA
Source organism: Scyliorhinus canicula (assembly GCF_902713615.1). Lineage (NCBI taxonomy): Eukaryota > Metazoa > Chordata > Chondrichthyes > Carcharhiniformes > Scyliorhinidae > Scyliorhinus > Scyliorhinus canicula. The sequence goes on along the minus strand of NC_052148.1, from coordinate 254,267,447 downwards.
CACACGAAGGACTGAAAGCAAAATTCTCTACTGGATGTCTGCTACACTGACGTTGATGAAGGATAGTTAAACTAAGGGATATTGGAAGTCAGCATTTGTGGTCAAAAAATTATTGGAAACAAACAGAATTTAATGGGCAGGTAAAGCCTCTTCCCAAAACATTTCAGCCCTAATTAATAACATTCATTTGTACTGATGATTCTCTTCTTTATCATTTTATCATTGTGAATCAGAGGGCTGTGGATGCTGCATCGTTGAATACATTCAAAGCCGAGAGAGACAGATTTTTGGTCTTTCAGGAAGTTAAAGGATATGGGGAGCAGGCGAGAAAATGGAGCTGAACCCCAAGATCAGTCATGATCATGTTGAGTGATGGAACAGGCTCAATCTTCGGCATGGTCTAATCCTGCTCCTATTTCTTATTCCCTGTTCTCCTACCTCGATTTTCAGAAAATGAGTGATTCATCTTGCAGAGAAAACTATGGAAATGACATTTGCTGAAAAGCAGTACCCCTTACCTCTCTAATGTCTTCGTTCCCTTCCTTAACATTCTCGGTTGTGCCCACAACAAGTTCGTGAATACTATCAATCTCTTTTTCCTGCCAAGAGAGAAATCACCATTTGCAATTATTGAATGACAAAATAAGGTAGCTTTTATTTCCATTTCACCAACATGATATATTACAGCAGCCTGTAACAAATAAACCCTCAAACTGCTGGGAAAGAACGTGACGAACAGAATGTTGATTTAAAAAATTTTTTTTTATTTTTTTTTAAAAAAGAGTACCCAATTCATTTTTTCCAATTAAGGGGCAATTTAGCGTGGTCAATCCACGTACCCTGCACATCTTTGGCTTGTGGGGGCGAAACCCACACAAACACGGGGAGAATGTGCAAACTCCACGCGGACAGTGACCCAGAGCCGGGATCGAACCTGGGACCTCGGCGCCGTGAGATTGCAGTGCTAACCACTGCGTCACTGTGCTGCCCTCGAACAGAACATTAAAGATGATGCATCTGGTATTACAAGTTACCGTGGTGTGGAAATACTACTATTATTACTAAATATTGATTGTACTATTTTTCAGATGTATTTCTAAACATAAAAAAGTGACATTTAGAAAATATTCAAGAACTAGCTGCTTTTATGGATTTGACACAACTTGAAACTGAACAAAACTGTTGCAAAACAAAATCAATTGCAAAGATTCCTCAAATTGCTTTAGGCCTTTTAGACCACAAGCCATTGAAGCAACATTTTAAGGTGACAACAAATGTAAAGCGAATTTGATCAATGTTAGGTTGATGACTTTACAAATATGGCATCGACACCAGAATACAATACATCCTTGAAAAAAGTAGCAATTTACTCCTGATACCGGTCTCCATCACTCACAAGCCTGACTTAGTAAGCATTGCTCCACTGCAGATCGTTGGTTGCCAGACTTTTCATTCCTGGTAAAATGTGTTACTGTATTTAAAATTTGGGAGGTGCAACAGCCATCATTTCCAAGTGAGAAAGTTAATCTGAAGACCCTCCAATTTCAGTTACGCTGAGTACCTGGGAAATGAACATTCCTAACAGGAACAATGTGTTGTACGAACAGTATTTTTTAGTTTTGAGCACATTTAAATCAGTTCTGATAGGCTTTTAGTAATGCAATGGAATGAAAAAGCATGTTTTAATTTGATCAGCACATTCAAATGAGCAAATTCAACTGTGTTGTGCAGAATTAATGAGTTGGGTATTAATATTGCACAACAATATGAAATTCTACTCACCTGTTGCAGCACTTTGTCAGTAAAAATTTCTTGAAGTCTGGAGATTTCAACTACCTTTCCTTCAATTTGCCTGTTTGTATATAAAAAAAAGTTCATGTTTTTTTCTCCTTAGACAGTAACGGGAAAGCTATTTTTGTTTTGTTTGATATAGCTTAAGGATTTGGGTTGTTAATCGTTTCAAATGTAACAATCAGAACATGACAATTTGACATCTTTAAAAAAGACATACTTCCTCGTCACCAAGATTGCCGATCATATTGCACCAACTCTTTTTTTAATGTTCTCGATACTTATCAAGGTGAAGGATGCTGACTGGATTCCCTTTAAGTGTCAGAACTGAAACTTTTACCAGTCTTCCTCTTTTAAATGGAGGCCAGCCTGCTCTACATTTTCTGCTTTTATTTCTGATTTCCAGAATGTGTTGGATTCCTTTCAGATCTTCAAACAATGGAAGTTGGAGATTGAGCAATTTTTCCATTCAAGTTACTTTTAAACACTGACATAGCGTGGGGATTACATGCAGAATAAATGTTCTAATCTATACAGCAATATGCCTCAGCCCCCAACTTCAAAGCCTGCAGCAGGTTTTCACTTCCGTTTCCCATTCAAACCATCATATGGGTTTTCTAAGGTCCACATTAAGGAATTTCTTTACTTTGAGCCCATATATACACTACCACGATTTCCTTGTAATTATTTGTTTCTGGGTAATGCTGGTTAAGCCACAAGTGTTGACAATGTCTAGTTGCCCTCAATTAGTCGTGATGACTCTCCTCGACTGCGGCAATCCTGGTCATGATGGTTTTCCTACTACAACACCTGTTGCATCTCAGACGCACTTCATTTGTTTTAAATTTTATGGAGATCCAGAAGGTGCTAAATAAAAATGTAAGCTCTTTCTTTAGATAGGAACTCCAGAATGGATTAAGATTGCACAAACTCGTTTCATATAGAAAAGATCTGCATCATGTCTGTCTTGGCTAATATCAAATCCATGTTCCCAGGGATACACCAGGTACTTTCCCATTGTACCAAGACCAAATGATGCCACAAGTCTTTCATATCACATTCCCAGGCCTCTAGTTCCAGTTGTCATTTTGCATCTTTGTGAGGTCTGTTTTATGGATGTTAATAATTCAAATTTTTTACTAATCTATTACCTATAGTCCTGCATGAACTATTCAGAGACAGCACAGCAATAAGTAGCCCAACAAATAACTTTTACATTCTGCTCACATTTTTTTCTAATTTTTTTTTCAAATTAAGGGGCAATTTAGTATGGCCAATCCACCTACACTGCACATCTTTGGGCTGTGGGGGTGAAGCCCACGCAGGCATGGGGAGAATGGCGTTGCACTGCTGGTTAAAGAGGACATTAACGCAATAGTGAGAAAGGATATTAGCTCTGACAATGTGGAATCTGATGGGTAGAGTTCAGAAATACCAAGGGGCAAAAAACATTAGTGAGTGTCATATATAGATCCCCAAACTGCAGTGGTCAGGTTGTGAATAGCATCAAACACGAAATTAGAGATGCATGTAATAAGGTGATCATGGATGATTCTAATCTTCACATAGGTTGGGCAAATCAAATCAGCCACAATGCCGTAGAGGAGGGATTCCTGGAGTGTATATGGGATGGTGCTCCTGACCAATATGTGGAGGAACCAACTAGAGAGCAGGCCATCTTAGACTGGATACAGTGTCATGAGAAGGGAATCATTGCCAATCTGGCTGTACGAGACCCCTTGGGGATGAGCGACCATAACATGATAGAATTTTTTATCAAGATGGAGAGTGAAGTAGTTGACTCGGAGAGCAGGGTGCTGAATCTTAATAAAGGGAACTATGAAGATATGAGCCGTGACTGGCCTTGATAGACTGGGGAGAGTTACTTAAAGGGATGACAGTGGATAGACAATGGCAAACATTCAAGGAACACATGGGGGAACAACAGCAACTGTTCATTCCTGCCTGGCAGAAAAGCAAAGGGGGTAAGAGGGCGAATCCATGTTTACAAAGGAAATTAGAAATAGTATTCGATCCAAGGAAGAAGCATACAGATTGGCCAAGAAAAATAATAGGTCTGAGGATTGGGAGCAGTTTAGAATTCATTAAAGAAGGATGAAGGGATTGATTAAGAAGGGGAAAGTACAGTACGAAAGGAAGCTTGCAGGGAACATAAAGACTGACACTAAGTGTTTCTTTTGATATGTGAAGAGAAAGAGATTGGTAAAGAGAAATGTAGACAGAAACCCTATAGACCCCTATAGACAGAAACAGGGGAATGCATTATAAGGGACAAAGAAATGGCTGAGCAATTGAATACATATTTTGGTTCTGTCTTCACAAAAGAGGACACAAATCAGATCCCAGAAATGCTGGAGAATGAAAGGTTTAGCGAGAGGGAAGAACTGAAGGAGATCAACATTAGTAGATAAATGGTGCTGGGAAAATTGATGGAACTGAAGGTGGATTAATCTCCAGGGCCTGAGAATCTGCATCCCAGAGTGTTTAAGGAGCTGGCTCTAGAAATAGTGGACTCATCCGGGATTCTACAGACTCTGGAACTGCTCCTGCAGATTGGAGGGTAGCTCACATCACTCCAATATTCAAAAAGGGAGGTAGAGAGAAAGCAGGGAATTATAGACCAGTAAGCCTAACATCGGTAGTGGGGAAAATGCTTGAATCCATTATCAAGGACTTTCTAATGGAACATTTAGAAAGCAGTGGCAGGATCAGTCAGAGTCAGCATGGATTTATGAAGGAAAAATCATGCTTGACAAATCTGTTGGAATTCATTGAAGATGTAACCAGTACAGTTGACAAGGAGGAGCCAGTCGATGTGGTATATTTGGACTTTCAGAAGGCGTTTGACAAAGTCCCGCATAAGGGATTATGGTGCAAAATTAAATCGCGTGGGATTGGGGGAAATGCATTGAGGTGGATAGCAAACTGATTGGCAGAGAGGAAACAAAGAGTAGGGATTAATGGGTCCTTTTCAAATCGGCAGGCAGTAACTAGTGGGGTGCCACAGGGATCGGTGCTGGCCCCAGCTATTCACATATTAATGATTTGGATGAGGGAACAAAATATAACATCTCAAAGTTTGCAGATTATACCAAGTTAGGTGGGAGAGTGAATTGTGACAAGGATGCAGGGATCCTACAGCATGATCTAGACAGGTTGGGCGAGTGGGTAAATCAATGGCAGATGCAGTACAATTTGGGTAAGTGCGAGGTTATTCACTTTGGAAGCAAAATCAGGAAGGCAGATTACTACCTTCATGGTTGTAAATTGGGAGAGGGGAGCGTGCAGCAGGACCTGGGTGTCCTTGTGCTGTTGCATGAGGTGCAACAGGCGGTAAAGAAGGCTAATATAGTATGTTAGCCTTCATTGTGAGAGGTTTTGAGTATAGAAGCAGAAATGTGTTGCTGCAATTATACAGGGCCTTGGCGAGGCCACACCTGGAGTATTGTGTGCAGTTTTGGTCTCCTTCTCTGAGGAAGGATGTTCTTGCTTCCGAGGGAGTGCAATGAAGGTTCACCAGACTGATTCCAGGAATGGCGGAACTGTCATATGAGGAGAGATTGACTAGATTGGGATTGTTCTCGCTGGAGTTCAGAAGAATGAGGGGGGATCTCATAGAGACTTATAAAATTTTAACAGGAGTAGACAGGGTAGATGCAGGGAGGATGTTACCAATGATGGGTGTGTCCAGAACCAGGGGTCATAGTCTGCGGATTCAGGGTAAACCATTTCGGACAGATATAAGGAGACATTTCTTCATACAAAGAGTGGTGAGCCAGTGGAATTCATTACCACAGGAAGTAGTTGATGCTAAAACATTGAATATATTCAAGGGGCGGCTAGATATAGCACTTGGGCAGAATGGGATCAAAGGTTATGGGGAGAAAGCATGCTTCGGCTATTGAGTTGGATGATCAGCCAAAATCGAAGGCAAAAGGCCTCCTCCTGCTCCTATCTCCTACGTATCTATGTAATCTGCAAACTCCACACAGCCAGTGACCCGGGAGCGGATCGAACCCGGGTCCTCAGTGCCGTAGGCAGCAGTGCTAACCACTGTGCCACAGTGCCGCCCTCGTTCTGCTCACATTTAACACACTGCCAGTAATACTCGAGAACTGAGAAAACATCACAAACAATGTTTCAGGTCAAATCTAAAGGCCTGGTCTCAAAAATAATGACTTGCAAGCTGCACAGAAATGCTGCCAGTGCATTCACACTGAGACTCCCAGCCCGACACACGGCCCAAAAGCCTTTTATCCTAGATTATATTATGCTGCCTCTGACCCCTTAAGAGCGCCTAAATTTAAAACAGCTGGTTTTCTTTTTAGGTAGACAGAAGAATATAAAGTAAATAACTAAAATAGCTCTCTGCAAGAGGCACAAGAGACAAAGAAGATTGGAAATGGTCTGAAGCGATACTGGCTGCCTTGAACACACATGAATATGGAATGAAAAAGGTCAAAGATCTGCAAGCCCACAAATTTTGCCTCATCTACAATATCAAGAATTCCATAACCACTTATTTATTCTCCTGGGGGAGGTAACTGAGAATATGCATGAGCTGTTGGACGTTCTGTGAAATTTCTTCTAGAACTCAAGGAAATAATGCAAACTCCCAGTTATTACGCCAATATTAAAATATACGCTATTTGACCCTGACCAGTTTCAGCCCGCAGGCTCATCTATAGTTTCTGCAGTGCAGGTTTCATTTCGTTTAGGGCAGCATTTGATCTTCTAATTCTATACATGTCTTTCTGACTGTTAATCTTAAGTCTTCAGCAGATAACAGATTTAGGTGCTTGTTAATGGAACTGTAAAACACAAGTGTCATTGTCTTAACTAGGAGTATACTTCCAAGACCCACAACTCAGGGGAGAGATTCATCTCATCTCTGGTCTCATTTGAAACTTGTTAATTTGTCTAATTATGTTCTCTAGTTCTTCAGTTGGGCCAAAATTCACAATTCATTGAAAACAGGGTAAAATAATTAGTGTGGTCCAATGGTGGGCCCATGCACATGGACTCCGAAACCACACTCAACTGGTCCGCCTGGCTGCATAACCCGAAATAAGTGAACAAGCAGCACCACTCATGTTTTTCATTGGCAGCTTATCCAACAATGTGGCGAGACTCGGGATGTCACTGGCACCAGTTAAAAGAAATCAGCGCTTTGTAATTGGGGGTGGAGCAGGAGATGCACTGTGACTGCCATCAGCTTTATTTTAAACACCAAAATGACAAGCGGAAAAACTTCCAGGAGGATCTGTAAGTTAGTTAAGGTGTGGCTCCTAACCTCTGAATACACAGTACCACGGTCAGCCTGTAACCGTAGCACTCATAAGTCTTTCTCCTCTGCTCCTCACTACTTTCCTCCAATCTCTGAAGCACACTTTCACCCCATCTCATTCTGCAGCTAGTACCTCACTCTGTACCTGCTACTCTCCTCGATGTCACTTTTCTTGCCTTCTTATGCCAGTGTCACCTTTCCACACGCCAGCAACACTAATCTACCTTGACATGCACATCCTCCCAATATCCCGGCAGACAAATACTAACTTATTTCCTTTTTTTCTTGAAGGACAAGTTGGCACTGAATGACAGGGAACAGATAGCCACAACGGAAGATCAGTCATCCATACACACCATGTCCGCTCTGTAAGAAACTGTCAGGAGGAGCGGGGGTGCATCAGGAGCATGGCTTCTTCCTGCAGGAATCTGAGCTATCTCACCATCTTCTCACTGAAAATTCATCCAACATAGTGTGCACGACAAAGACTGCAGCTTTCGGCAGACACATCTCTTTCAGCACCATTACAACTAAATGCTACACGTTGGTCCTCTCTTCACTTTCAGATTTTGAAACTCTAGAAGGCAGAGAAAAACTGCACCCACAACTGAAAAATCACCTTTAACGTAAAAACACAAATGTTCTAAGGATGCCTCAGAGAAGCATTATAAAGGAAGTCACATAAGGCAATATTAGGGAAGATTCTGTCAAAGAGGTTTTGGGGATGGGACAGAAGCAGAGAAATTTAGGGAGAAAATTCCAGGCCTTACGACTAGGCAGCTGAAAGCAGAACCATCAATGCGTTATGCAATTAAAATTGGAGATGCAAGAATTTGATGAGCGCAAATTAAAAATATGACCGAGATAGGGAGGGTGAAGCCAAGAGGATATTAAAAACATAGACAAGAATTTTAAAATCAAGGTATTGCTTGATTGGAAGCCTATGTAGATCACAAAGCACATGGGTGCTAGGCAAGTGGGACCTGGTGCAAGTTAAGACATCGGTAACAGAGTTTTGGATTACCTCAAGTCTATGGAGAGTGGAATGAGGGATTCAGCTGCAGATGAGAAGAGGCTGGAGCAAAGTCAGGTGATGTGCAAAGGTGTGAATAGGCAGTTCTATTGATGGCGTGGGTGTGTGGTCGGAAGCTCATGTCAGGGTCAAATATGAAACCAAGTTTATGAACAGTCTCAGACAGTTGCCAAACAGAAGGAGGGGGAATCAGGAAGAGGAAGACATCTCTGCAGAAGCTCCGGTACCACTCACTCAGCCAAGTTCAGAGAATGACAGCTGCATTGGAAAGCTAGGAAATTCATGAGCACAACTGAGGTGGATAGGACTATTTAATGTGGGTTGAGAGTCCATACTACTTGAATACCTAAATTCCCTGGACACTTTGTGGGACCAGCCCACGATGAATTAAAACAGCTTTCTGCTAAGCTTGGCATATATTATGGCAAGGGAGCCAGAGGCAAGAATATCTCCACAGAAAAGGAGAGTGTAGAAAAATGTGAAAGTCACTCAGCCATGCCTGTAATGGTCTGGTGTCAGCTTGGTCACTTGTGTATAAAGGGAATGGGAGGGGTTTGTGAGGGCAATATAACCATGGTAATAGAATGGTTGGAAGAGACTGAGGAGGGCTAAGTGCACTTTGCTGGGGCTACATTAATCTGCTGTCACTTATATGTATCTTGTTTTACTATGATTTGTTGGTGGTATTCATGGGATGTAGAGATCAAGGGTAGAAATGGTGCCCAAATGCTCATGATTCACTTTATAGCAGCTGGAATTGTGAAATCTGCTGCTTTCATGAAGGCGTGACCCTGCATCATTACACATGGACTTGTGTGTATGTGTATTCTAGTGCTTAAATTATAAACCTGTCCAACACCCGGGAACCATGTCAACAGAGGGTAACCTCACATCCTATCTTTGGTTTAGAGAGAGATGAAGACTTCTGGGGCCTAGCCTATGAAGAGAACTGCTGGCTATAAACCACAAATTTCCAAGAGCCCGCCATCATCTGCATAATGGTAATGGTAGACAGCATTGAGAAGTCCGCCTCCGATTTATGTGAAATGAAAAGAAAATCGCTTATTGTCACAAGTAGACTTCAAATGAAGTTACTGTGAAAAGCCCCTAGTCGCCACATTCCGGCACCTGTTCGGGGAGGCTGGCACAGGAATTGAACTGTGCTGCTGGCCTGCCTTGGTCTGCTTTAAAAGCCAGCTCTTTACCCTGTGCTAAACCATGCGGGGTTTAAATGCACATTATGCAGATTATACAGTCAACCATGGAGTGACTGGCCAGTTTAATGAACACTGCATGTTCCAAGAGTCATATTGGACTCAATATGATAACTCAGTTTCTCTCTCCATAGATGCTGCTGGGCCTGCTGAGCTTTGTCCAGCATTTTCTGTTTTATTAAAGCTGAGACATTCTATTCTGCAGTTGAACCCTTTGCATTAAAACTATTTGTTCCAAGTATTTTCTTTGAATACTTTCAGTTCTTGGCTATAAAATACATTTGTTTTTATTTTGGCTCCAAGGTTGCCTAGCACAGCCACCTCAGGAGTCCTCAGTGAAGCGTCAGCAGCCTTCCAGTGCCCTTGCCATAGCCACTGCGGTGTATCTTATAGTGAGAACACAACACAGTCACTGGGACTTTGGACAAAGGTGATTTTTGTTACCGATATTCAGTAGAAGCAACTGTTAAATGAAGAGTGATGAAGCATCTCAGTATAGTGAGCTTTTTTCTTAAATTTCTTTTGTCTTTCCATTTTTTTTTTTAGTTAGAGAAGGACAACCCCATCAAATTGTATGAGGACAGTTGGCAGTTGTGAAGATTGGATTAGGTGGACATTGGGGCCATTGATGCGTTTGTGAGGTGGGAACGTTCGCGCTGCTTGCTCATCCTCTGCAATCTCAACCTTCATTCTGTTCCTCCTTAACTTCCTCCTGTGACTACAACCCTTGCCCTCTATCGAGGGCAAAATTGTTCAATCACCCTTCATTGTATTAAATTTCATTGTCACTGCTTTTAGGAAAGGAGTGAAAACAATAGTGGAGGGATGTTAACTGGATGTCCATCTGCAAAGTTACTAAACTAGAGCAGGTGGTGACATTATTACAAGTCGTGAATCGTAACAAATACATTGCTGAGGAAATTTTGACATGCAAAAAGCTAAAACAGGGAAGAGTGTGTATTTACTTGTGCAATTACTCAATCTCAGAATGAAGGCGATTCATAAATCTGGGGAAAAAAACGTCTGTGTCTGTAAATATTGGAGAACGTAGCATTTTAGTCCACTTACAATGATTTTCAAAAACAGTTGACAGAAGCATTAGTTATATTAAAGTCTGTATTGGATTGAAATTGTTTCCTTTTTATGCTTTCCTGTCAAGAGTGCCACATTAGTACAAAATTACCTCACTTCATCCACCAGGCTATTCATCTCACTGACAAGGCGCTGATTTTCCTGTTCAAACTGCCAGGAATAAAGGACAGTATTAATTATCATACAAAATTAAAGCAAACAAATGCCCTCAATGTGAGCCATTTCAAGTTCCTTTATAATCCCTTTCAAATTCAAATAAAAAAGAAAACAAACAAATCGAGTTGTGAGCAGAGAGCTTCCACTGACAAATGGATTTTTTTTTGTTGTTGCCAATGTTCATTGTAGAATGATGTTTGAATCTTCCAGCCTCTTCCATTGGTGGCAGTAAGCATTCAGCATCTACAGCATTATTCGGAAACTGAGACTGGAGATGTACAAGCACTTGAAGAGCCAGGATAAATCCAAATGCCCTCCCAATCACTGATCTCCCACCCCTTCCAAATAGTTCATGTATTAATATTTATCTATGAATAAAGTTATGCACGCTTGGAGAAAATTGAATATCGTAAAACCTAGGGCACATTCAGAATGCATAAATTACAAAGTTCAAATCAATTGATAGTCAAATGTCATTCAGTGTGAAGAAAAATGAATGGATTTCTCTATTGGCACGTTGGAGTGCTCTCAAACAACTAGCGTGATCTCCACCTTTCAGCAGAATATTACATCTTTTATCAGTGTACCCAGTTCAATTCATAGCTTTAACCCCAATTTCTCATCATTGGAGGAAAACAAATCTCGCTAAAGCACAGGAATATTTTATATTCAATAAATAATTGAAACAAAAGATATAATATGCTGCCCACAAAACTGAAAAGGGGCAGGAAAGATTCTGTGTATGGAGATAGAAAAGTGCAGATAGAAAAGTGCACTTATTAGGATAGCTACACGTTGCGTAAAAAACCAATAAAGTTAATGCAATGCTATTTAATGCCCAGTTGCAACAGAATGAAACCAGGTTCTGTTCTTGTTTATTACCTAAAGACTTATATAGTGAATTCCCTAGGTGTTGCTGCAAAAAAACTAAAATTGGAAATTGTGAGAATCCGAGTTACTTTAAAAAATATTTTTTAGGAATATTGTGCTATTCTATGAAGAAGGTGTGTGTGTGAGTGTAAACAATTAAATTAATCAGGTAAAAGGTTACTAGAGTCAGGTTGTCTGGGCGGTTTAAGACATGAAAGGATGTTAGGTTTTTGCTTTTGTAACAAGATATTATGGTGGGTTTGAGGTAAATATGTTGGATCTTTAGATAAGTTGAGAGTTTGATTGAACATCAAACGGAAGTCAGAGGTGGCAAGAAACATTTTTGCATCTTACAGGAGTTCTATGGGTAAACAGAAGAGGTTGTATTATATTTTGCTGATCCAAAAGCAGAGACATTAAAGATTTTGGGCGGAATTCTCCGCAAGGCCTGACGCCGTCGTGAAACCCGGAGAGGTTCACAACGGTGTCGGAGGCCGCTCCTGGCCCCCAATTCTCCGGGGGGCTAGGAGGGCTGTGCCGTAAATCTCGGCCGACGGGCCTTGTCGCTGGCGTCAAGGTCTGGCGCGCCGAGAATGACCGGCCGGCGTGCCTAATGACGTCAGCTGCGTATGCGCGGGTTGGCCGGCTCCAACCCGCGCATGCGCGGCTGACGTCATGACGGATGACGGCTCAAACCCCCGCATGCGCGGTTGCCGTCTTCCCCTCCGCTGCCCCGCAAGACGTGGCGGCTTGATCTTGCGGGGCGGCGGAGAGGAAAGAGTTTGCCCCGTTGAGCCGCCGGCCCGATGATCGGTGGGAACCGATCGCGGGCCAGTCCCCTCCCGAGCACGGTCGTGGTGCTCACTCCCCTCTCCGCACCCGACAAGCCACAAAACAGCTGCTGGCGCCATGTTCACGCCGGCAGCGACCAGGTGTGGGACACGCGACACGCCATTTTAGGGGTGGGGGGGTGGGAGAATGGCGGGGGGGGGCCAGAGCGGCCCTCCCGCCATTATCCCACCCAGCGTGGGAGCGGAGAATTGCGCCCTTTATATTTGGAAGGATTTGAGTTTCAAAGAGGTGCCCGAACAATGGAACCCGAGATGAAAGGGGGAAAGGGGTATTTTAGCAGAGAGCATAGATGTTGGCTGCGTGTGGACTAGGGGAAGATATGAAATTTGAATCAGCCACCCAGTCAACCGAGAAAAGTCTTGAGCTGAAAAAAGCAGTCTTCTTCTGAAGTCCTGGATTCCCACAGCAGAGTGGAAATGTGTTTGAGAGATCGTATGGTATGACTTTATTAAAGCTCGTACTGGATTTTTCAAGTTGAACATGGGCGGCATGGTAGCACAGTGGTTAGCACTGCTGCCTCACAGCGCCAGGAACCGGGTTCAATTCTAGCCCTGGATGACTGTCTGTGTGGAGTTTGCATGTTCTCCCTGCGTCTGCATGGGTTTCCTCTGGGCTCCGCTTTCCTTCCAGAGTCCAAAGATGTGCAGGTTAGGTAGATTGGCCATGCTAAGTTTCCCCTTAGGTTACAGGGATAGGGTGGGAGAGTGGGCCTAGATAGAGTGCTCTTTGAGAGTTGGCACAGACTTGATGGGCTGAATAGCCTCCTTCTGCAGTGTGTGGATTCTGTGGTTCTATCTAGAACATAGAACATTACAGCGCAGTACAGGCCCTCATTGTTGCGCCGACCTGTGAAACCAATCTAAAGCCCATCTACACTATTCCATTATCATCCACATGTTTATCAAATGACCATTTAAATTCCCTTAATGTTGGAGAGTCCACTACTGTTGCAGGCAGGGCATTCCATGCCCTACTACAACAAGGGAGTATTGCCTGGAAGGTGTTTACTTATGGGTCCGACCAAATAGGGAGTCTTTTGAGGGGAATGTGTTGTAAGACTGCTTTTAACTGTGTAACTGTAATCTTGTGTGCTTCCTTAAGTATTATTTTCCCCTTGTTAATAAACCTTTTACTTTTTAAAATCCCAAAAGTTTTATTTGACTTCTTTCTGCTGAGATCAGTGAATTTTCTTCTCAATCTCAGAATACTAAAAAAAGGTATGGCTCAAAAACCAAATTTCTCTCTGAGATTTGGTTTGTTCAGCAATTAATATCTGCTGTGGTCATAACAAAATGCAAAATTTATGCTGCATTTTCTCAAAGGCCAAATTCTTAGAAGACCTTAACATGGAACACTGATTAATACAACTCGATTACAATCCTGGGATGAGAGAGAATAACAAACAACGTAACTAAATCAAATTCAAGGTTATTATGTCACCATTAAAAATCATTCCAGCTTACTGCTATGGAATATTTTGGCTTCTTCCTTCAAGGTACATGATATGCGTGAATTAGTTTCAAAATTACGTACAAGGGGTTTGAAAAAGATCTGCTTATTTCTAAATAAAGTCATACCCACAGTTGCAATTGCAGTCTCCAACAATGTTTGGCACATTCCTGGAAGCTGTATTACGTGACCTCTCACCTCCAACCACTCTACCCCCTCGCTCCTGACACTGGCTGTCACATGGCCCGACCCTCGTGCCCATGGTCTCCCCACACCAATTCCAAAGTGAACAGGGGCTTGGAATATATTTGACTGGATGGTTCTTGACTATGAATCATATCGTCCTTTTCTCTAACTTTCAACACATTTCATAACTAATAAATGAAAGTATTTAAAGAAAACAAATTTAACATTTTTTAAAAACGCCCCTCTTTTTTGTCTTCCCTGGTTAATTGCGCTGCGCCCTTTGACTCCTGGAAATGTTAGCGGAGGCCTGGAGGGTTGGCAGATCCTGCTGCATTCAGTACAGCAAGGAAGCTGCTTGCCTGAACATCTTACACCATCCAAATAAAATCAGGGTGAAATCTCATAACTTTGGAATAAGAGCACAGAATTTTTTTTTTTTTTTAATAATTTTTATTGAGAAATTTTGATTTTATACAACATTGACGCACCTTAGTAAAATACCGAAAATAACAATAATATTAACAATCATATACATTCGCCCCATCCCCATGAACAACCCAGCATTTTAACAACAACGCATATTAACACACTATAAAGTTACAGAATAAACACTACAATAATGCCCCCCCCCGGGTTGCTGCTGCTATTGACCCAGTTACCTATCTCTGAGCCAGGAAGTCCAAAAAAGGCTGCCATCGTTTATAGAACCCTTGTATTGATCCTCTCAGGGCAAATTTGACCTTTTCCAATTTTATAAATCCCGCCATGTCACTGATCCAGGTCTCCACACTTGGGGGCCTTGCATCCTTCCATTGTAACAGAATCCTTCGACGGGCTACTAGGGACGCAAAGGCCAGGACACCGGCCTCTTTCGCCTCCTGCACTCCCGGCTCTACCGCAACTCCAAAAATCGCGAGTCCCCACCCTGGTTTGACCCTGGATCCAACCACCCTCGACACCGTCCCTGCCACCCCCTTCCAGAATTCTTCCAGTGCTGGGCATGCCCAGAACATATGGGCGTGGTTCGCAGGACTCCCCGAACATCTGGTGCACCTGTCCTCACCCCCGAAGAACCTACTCATCCTAGTCCCGGACATGTGGGCCCGGTGCAGCACTTTAAATTGGATGAGACTAAGCCTCGCACATGAGGAGGAAGAGTTGACTCTCTCCAAGGCATCCGCCCAAGTCCCGTCCTCTATCTGCTCCCCGAGTTCCTCCTCCCATTTAGCCTTCAGCTCCTCCACTGACGACTCCTCCACCTCCTGCATTACCTTATAGATGTCAGACACCTTCCCCTCTCCTACCCACACCCCCGAAAGCACTCTGTCCATCGCCCCCTGCGAGGGCAGCAAAGGGAATCCCTCTACCTGTCGCCTAGCAAACGCCTTTACCTGCAGGTATCTGAACATGTTCCCCTGGGGAAGGCCAAATTTATCTTCCAGTTCCCCCAGGCCCGCAAACCTCCCGCCAATAAACAGGTCCCTCAATTTGCTGATGCCCGCCCTTTGCCACCCCCTGAATCCCCCATCCGTGTTCCCCGGGATGAACCGATGGTTGCCGCCCAGTGGAGCTTCCATCGAGCCCCCTGTTTCCCCCCGATGCCGTCTCCATTGTTCCCAGATTCTTAGGGTCGCCGCCACCACCGGGCTCGTGGTAAACCTCTTAGGGGAGAGCGGCAACGGTGCCGTTACCATGGCACCCAGGCTCGTACCTCTACATGACGCCATCTCCATTCTTTTCCACACCGCCCCTCCCCCCTCCATCACCCATTTACGCACCATTGACACATTGGCTGCCCAATAGTACCCCAGAAGGTTGGGCAGTGCCAGCCCACCTCCATCCCTTCCTCGCTCCAGGAACACCCTCCTCACTCTCGGAGTCCCACGTGCCCACACAAAACTCAGAATACTGCTAGTCACTCTCCTAAAGAAGGCCCTGGGGATAAATATGGGCAGGCACTGAAAAAGGAACAAGAACCCCGGAAGCACTGTCATTTTGACGGACTGCACCCTCCCCGCCAACGACAATGGCAGCATGTCCCACCTCCTGAACTCCTCCTCCATCTGATCTACCAGCCTGGTAAAGTTATGCTTGTGGAGAGTCCCCCAGTCCCTGGCCACTTGCACCCCCAGGTACCTAAAGCTCTTCCCTGCCCGCCTAAGCGGGAGCCTACCAATTCCTTCCTCCTGGTCTCCAGGGTGCACCACAAACACCTCGCTCTTGCCCAAGTTTAATTTATAACCTGAGAAGGTCCCAAACTCGGCTAGTAACTCCATCACTCCCGGCATCCCTCCCACCGGGTCCGCCACATACAGTAACAGGTCGTCGGCATACAACGACACCCTATGTTCCTCTCCACCTCGCACCAAGCCTCTCCACCTCTCTGAATCTCTCAATGCCATCGCCAGCGGCTCGATTGCCAGTGCAAACAACAAGGGGGACAAGGGGCAACCCTGCCTGGTCCCTCGGTAAAGCCGGAAGTACTCCGACCTCCTCCTATTCGTAGCCACGCACGCCATCGGGGCCTCATATAACAGCCGTACCCATCTAATGAACCCTTCACCAAATCCAAACCTCCCCAACACCTCCCATAGGTACCCCCACTCCACTCTATCGAAGGCCTTCTCCGCATCCAGTGCCACCACTATCTCTGCCTCCCCCTCAATCGCCGGCATCATAATGACATTCAGCAATCTCCGCACATTCGTGTTCAGCTGCCTTCCCTTCACAAAACCTGTCTGGTCCTCGTGCACAACCCCTGGCACACAGTCCTCTATCCTGGTGGCCAGGATTTTTGCCAGCACCTTAGCGTCCACGTTGAGGAGAGATATGGGCCTGTATGAACCACACTGCTGGGGGTCCTTGTCCTTCTTTAAAATTAACGAGATCAGCGCCCGTGACATCGTCGGGGGCAAAGTCCCCCCCTCCCACGCTTCATTGAGTGTTCGCACCAGCAAGGGGCCCACTAGATCCACAAACTTTTTATAAAATTCCACCGGGAACCCAACCGGCCCCGGTGCCTTCCCTGACTGCATCTGCCCGATCCCCTTAACTAGCTCCTCCAGCTCAATCGGCGCACCCAACCCCTCCACCTTCTCCTCCTGCACCTTCGGGAAAGAAAGCCCGTCAAGGAACCTCTCCATTCCCCTCCTCTCCCCCGTTGGCTCCGACCGGTACAGTTCCCCGTAAAAATCCTTGAAGACCTCATTCACCTCTACCCCCTTCCGCACCACATTCCCACTCTTATCTCTCACTCCAGCAATTTCCCTAGCCGCATCTCGCTTACGCAGCTGATGAGCCAGCATCCTACTCGCCTTTTCACCATGTTCGTACACTGCCCCTTGTGCCTTCCTCCACTGTGCCTCCGCCTTTCTAGTGGTCAGCAAATCAAATTTAGCCTGCAGGTTGCGCCTCTCCCCCAACAGTCCCTCCTCTGGTGCCTCTGCATACCTCCTGTCCACCTCCAGCATCTTTCCCACCAGTCTATCCCTCTCACTCCTTTCGCTCCTCTCCCTGTGTGCCCGGATGGATATCAGCTCCCCACGAATTACTGCCTTCAGGGCTTCCCAGACCATCCCCACCTGATCCTCCCCCGTATCATTCACCTCAAGGTACCCCTCAATACTTGCCCGGACCCTCCTACACACCTCCTCCTCCGCCAACAACCCCACATCCAACCGCCACAACGGACGTTGGTCTCGCACCTCTCCCATCTCCAACTCTATCCAATGCGGAGCGTGGTCGGAGATTGCAATGGCCGAATACTCGGCCTCCTCCACTCTCGGAATCAGTCCCCTACTCACCACGAAGAAATCTATCCGAGAGTAGACCCTATGTACGTGGGAGAAGAAAGAGTACTCGCGTGCCCTCGGCCTTACAAACCTCCATGGATCCACCCCACCCATCTGGTCCATAAACCCTCTCAGTACCTTGGCCGCCGCCGGCCTCCTACCCGTCCTAGAGCTGGACCGATCCAGTGAAGGATCCAACACCGTATTAAAGTCCCCCCCTATGATCAGACCTCCCGCCTCCAGATCCGGGATCCGTCCCAACATACGCCTCATAAAGCCCGCATCGTCCCAATTTGGGGCATACACACTAGCCAGTACCACCTTCTCTCCTTGTAGCCTGCCCCTAACCATCACATACCTACCCCCCTTATCCGCCACCACCTCCGATGCCTCAAACAACACATTTTTCCCCACCAGAATCGCCACTTCCCGGTTCCACACATCCAACCCCGAGTGGAAAACCTGCCCCACCCATCCCTTCCTCAGGCGGACCTGGTCCGCCACCCTCAGGTGGGTCTCCTGAAGCATTGCCACATCCGCCTTTAGCCCCTTCAGGTGAGCCAGTACCCTCGACCGCTTCACCGGCCCATTCAACCCTCTCACATTCCAGGTGACCAACCGGATCAGAGGGCGTCCCGCCCCCCTCCCCGTCGGCTAGCCATAGCCCGTTGACTGCCCGCCCCAGGCCAGCGCCCCCTGCTCGACCCCGTCCCCATAGCGACAACCCCTCACCTCTGTCCCCCCAGCCCCCACCAACTCCTTCTTGACCCTACCAGCAGCAACCCGGTATTCCCCTTTCCCCCCCCTCCCTTCCCCCCCAGGCTAGGAACCCTCCCAGCCGCGAACCGTCCTCCATTGTACTTCCGTGGGTCAGCTAACTTCTGCTGACCCCGGAAACTCCCGCCAATAGCCCGACCCCTCCCGAAGTGGGATCATCCCCCAATCTATCCCTCCTCCTGGCACCGCTCCAGCGCGGGGAAGAACCAGTTAAGGCCCCGCCTCCCCGTCACCATCTCCACCCCCCAGCCCCGCAGCACGGGAAACCAGAGGAAAGCCCACGCTTTTGCACTGCCCCACCACACCCTTCTGACGCAGCTCCTAAATATCAGCCCCACTCCATACCCCCACTCCGGCATAGAATACAACATACCCCCCCGACCCTCCCCTCAAGATACACAGCCCAGACAATGTCCCACAGCACAAAAACAAAAACATAGCAGAACAACCCCTCCGTAAATAACCATATCAAAATTGCAAAAGTACTAAAACAAGAAGAAAACAACAGAAGAAAAAGAGAACACAGCAACAGCAGAATCCAGCACTAATATCTTACAGCCGACCTCGCAACCCCCAACCCCTAGTTCAAGTCCAGTGTCTCCGTCCGCACCCGGGGAATCGAAATAATCGTGCCGGTCCAAATAAGTTACCCACAGGCGCGCGGGCGGCAACATTCCGAACTTTAACTTTTTTCTATAAAGCACCTCTTTCGTCCGATTAAATCCGGACCGCCGCTTAGCCACCTCCGCACTCCAGTCCTGGTAGATCCGCACTACCCCATTCTCCCAATTGCTGCTCTTCACCTTCTTGGCCCAGCGCAGCACGCACTCCCGATCACTGAACCGGTGGAACCTCACCAGCACCGCACGCGGGGGTTCATCTTCCTTGGGCCTCCTGGCCAGCACCCTGTGCGCTCCCTCCAGCTCCAAGGGCAGATGGAGAGATCCGGCCCCCACTAGCGAATTCAGCATTACAGCCACATAGGCTGTCAGGTCCGATCCCTCCAGCCCCTCTGCAAGGCCCAAGATCCGCAGGTTTTTCCGCCTCATGCGGTGATCCAGCTCCTCAAAGCGTTCCTGCCACTTCTTGTGGAGTGCTTCGTGCCCCTCCACCTTACTCACGAGGACCACGGCCTCCTCCTCTCGTTCAATGGCCTGCGTCTGCAACTTCTTGATGGCAGCACCCTGGGTGGACTGAATCTCTGACAGCCTTCTGTTCGTTTCCTGCAGAGAGCTCAGTACTTCATCCTTGAATTCTTTAAAGCAGCGCAGGAGATCAGTTTGTTGTTCCTGGGCCCAGAGTCTCCATTCCTCTGGAGCTCTGTCGGTGGCCATCTTGGATCCCTTCCCCTGTTTTTTCTGAGGAGCTGCTGCTGTTTTTTCCCCGTTTCCACTCCGAGTTCGAGTCATGGACTGCAGGGAAAGTCGTTCAGCACACCTTCCCCCACCGGGAGACGTCGAAAAATTTCCGTTTTGGGCTCTCAAAAGAGCCGAAAAATCTCTTTAAAACGGGAGCTCCCAAATGTGTGGCTTACTGATCCATCACAGCCACCGGAAGTCCAAGAGCACAGAATTAATAGCTTGTGGCTACTTAACAGCGGCCAAGCTCGGTAAAGACAAAATTGATAACTATTATTTTAGCTCATTTAAATAAAGCTACATTTCTTTGCAACTATCATGTTTTCTCCATTATTTAATTTAATTTTATATTATACGTTTAATTGTACTCACAGGATTTATTAACCCTTGGGGCGAGAGGAATGATACCAGCGATCCTTGGGGTGGGTGATATGATTCCAGCGATCCTTGGGGGGGGGGGGGGGGGGGGGGGGGGGGGGGGGGGGGGGGGGGGGGAAAGAGGAGAGAGAGAGAAAGAGAATAATGCCCGTGATCCTTGGGGGTGGGGAGAGGGATGGTCACCCTAATGGCAACAGTGTTGGGGGAGGGTAGCCCTTCCAGGGGTGAGGGTTGGGGGTGTTCCCCTTATCTGCAGGATGTTGCGATGTCCATGGGGGGGGGTGGTCGTTAAGCTGCTTTTGAGATTGGGGCGCCCTTTAAAAACAGTCTCTGTGAAGCCAGGTTTGCCGACCTGTTTAGGCTCCCACCTCGGAGCCTGTGCAAAACTCACCCCCATCCAAAAGAAAGTGTGGGCGGTTTGCAATCTGGATCGTGCCGATTCACCCAACAGGAATCGCACCGCGTTTCCCACCGGAGACCACACTTAGAAACCTTTTGGGAGAACTGCACCCCACAGCTGAAATAATTCTAAAACAAATATCTGATGAACATGTTAAGGACTTAGTTCAAATATATTAGTACTTAATTGCGCTTTAAGAATGGAATTTACCACTTGAATTTCTTCTGGTGAAAGCTCATCTTCTTTTGAATCCTCCCAAAGACCCATGTTATCCTGTAGCTCTGGAAAAGTTTTATCTGTGAACAGTAATTTTAAAACTGACATTATACAATCTTTTCAGAAATGCACTTTAATAAACCGTTAAGGAATTGAAGGGGAACTTGGATGAGCAAATGAGGGGAAAAACAAACAGAATGGCGTCAGGTTGAGAAGAAGTAAGTTTATGTCAAGCATAAACATCATTATTAACCTGTTGTCTGAATGGCATGTAACGGGCATTCTACTTAATAAGCATTTCTAACCAGTGTTTCCTGAATATTCAAGTTCAAAGTTCACTTTCGCAAACCTTGTCCACACTTTAGTTGTTCACATTATTATGATAACTAATATAAATCTTTTTATCTCCATTAAAATGATTGCTAAACTGGAGGATAGTCTCAAGTGTTCTCATCAATCAGGACATACAAGTTTCCCAGCAAATTGCTGCTGTTTCTTCAATCTGTCCTCCTCTTTAATTACTTTAATTACTGACACTTTGGGTCGAATTATTCCCTCGGAACTCAAAATAACTTCCAAATTTCCTTTGTTAATGTTGCCTTCAAGCAACTCCAATTCCTTTTAGATGGCAAACATTTCTATTCACTCAACAACTCCCCAATCTCTACAAAACCCAGGACTCAATTATTGTTCCCTATTTCGAGAGACTCTTCTAAGATCTTGAACTTGTGGATAGCTCTTGAACTGGTGGATTGATTTTCCCTCTCTTCTAGCTTCCGAACCCTTGATTTCGTCAGGACCGCAAAGTCCTGGTCACCGTAATATTTCCTTTTGAGAGTCAAATGCACCATCCCAAAAGCCGCTTCTACTTCCTAAGCCATCCTTGTGCTGAAATAAAGTTTCATCGAATGGCCACTCTCATTCCTCCAAATCTGTGAACCTTGTCACCTGCATTCCTTCAATTAGATATATCCATTGAAAACCAAAGTTGTTTTACCTTGCTCCCCTCATTCTCTCTTCAATCAATCCAGTGGTTAGTCTTTACTGCGTAATAAAATGGATACTATCTGAGCATCTTGTCCTACTGATTGTTTTGCTTTCCCACCTGAATCAGTCCATCCTAAGACCGGTTTAGTTTACTTAAACAGGGGTCCAATAAAGTGTTATTTTGACAGAAGGCAAGATGCTGGCATTGAATATTCTGTTTTCTGATCTAACTAGAATTAGCAGCTGCTGGCACCAATGGTCATGGAGTTGGTCTATAAGATTGACCCTGTATCTCTGCTATTAAACAGCAAGTACACCTGAAACCAGTTCTCCCTGATACATTTTCAGATTGATCTCATGTCAGACAGTTTTAGATTCCACAATGCTACACCAATTTAATTGGATAAACTGAATGAAATTCCATGAAGATGACATAAACCTGCCTATCAAGCAACTGAATTGCTGGAGGAAGTTTATTTTGCCAGACCTATCTACATTAGCCAACATAAATTTGTGTACTTCCAGCATTACCTTGCTAGCTTCAAGGAAGTCATAATATCCACTCATGTATAGAATGAGATGCAGACTGGCAGTGATTGACACATAGGATGACCAATGAACACACAACACAGAACAACCAATCACCAGACAAGACACCACTACTATAAAGCTCACTGGGCATTAAAACTCCCGCTCTTTTTCGGGACCCAGACACTGAGACAGTCAGAGTGCATAAGTCAGTGGACATTATTGCCATGTGGTAGCTTGTAAGTATGGTCGAACCAGTAAGAGGTCGTCAGTAGGATTAGTAGAGTTTCAACCCACAGCTGAACATGTACAGCCGTTCGTAGTTTAAATAAAACCGTGTTGGATCATCTCCGGCGTTAGACGTTTGTTTCTAGCTTCCCTGCATCCAGTTGCAGTCAACGTCAAACCGACCCGCCCAGCACATCATGGTACCAGAGTGCTATTAATCCTGCCAAACCTACCTCGAGTAAATCTGCAACGACCAGAAAGCGGCCATCCAGCGACATGGAAAACATCCAGCCTCCTCCACAGCTCCGGCAACCTCGCTGCCAATTGAAAGATCTTCAAACAAAGGTTCCTCCTGTATATCGAACTCGAGGCAGCATCAGATGCAAGGAAGATCGCGCTATTTCTCTCGACCGTGGGGGGTCACGCCATCCATATCTACAACTCGCTTACGTTTGCCGATGGCGAAGACAAGACGAAGTTTAAAACAGTCCTGCTGAAATTCGACAGCCACTGCGACATTGAAGTGAAGGAGAGCTTTGAACGGGACATCTTCCAACAGAGACTTCAGGGTAAGGATTAACCTTTTCAGTCCTTCCTGACCCAGCACCGCATCCTGGCTCAGTCATGCAATTACGGCTCAGCGGCTGATTCAATGATCCGGGATCAGATCGTTTTCGGGGTCCACTCCGATTCCCTTCGGCAGCAACTCCTTAAAATAAAACAGCTAACTCCCTCCATCGCTATTGAGACATGCGTGGTCCAGGAGCATGCCAAGAATCGTTACTCCCACATCAGGGCGGCAGAAAATGCAAAACTGGCCTCCCACGAGGCAGAACAGGTGCAGGCTATCGAAAAAATGCTAGGCCTGAGCATCGAGGAGAGTGGCCGTTTCGCGCGCTTTTCCTGGGTCCCGACCCATGTGCGCCACAGCCAGATGGACGACGAGGCTGACAACCCTAATGCGCAGGTGCGTATGTCGGCCGACCGCACTGCGCATGCACGTTGGCGCACGGAACGCGCTGGCATCAGCGTTATGACGTGTCCGATATGTGGTTCCGCCCATTTAAAGCGGCAATGTCCAGCCAAAGGACGGCGATGCCTACAGTGTGGAAAGCCTGGCCATTTCACGGCCTGCTGCAGGTCCGCTCCACCGATGATCAGCCAGCGGTCCCAGATACGGTGCAGAAGTATCCGTTCGGTACAACAAGACATGCAGGATACAGATCCAGACAGCCCAACGGATCCCGATGCTGATTGCCTCGAATCTCCATATCGGGTGGGCATCATAACCACAAGCGAGCTGGTCCCCACTGCACCAACAACCCGCCTTTCGATCCTCAGTGTGGATCCCGACGATGAGTGGTGTGCTATCCTCACAGTCAACCAGGCTCGCATCTGTTTAAACTGGACACCGGCGAGCATGCGAACCTCATATCGCAGTCAGATCTCGACAGCATCCGTGACCGACCAAGCATTCTTCCACCAGCATGCCAACTCGACTACAATGGCAATGCCATAGCTACCAGTGGATCGTATCGGCTAGGGGTAACTCACAAGAAATTAAAGGCAACCTTACGATTCAAGATCGTTCGGCCTGACAGGGCGTCCCTGCTCGGTGCTCACGCCTGCAAGCTCCTGAATCTGGTCCAGCGAGTCCACACCATGTCCTCGACACCGGCAACCACCTCGACCGATGTGAACCTCCAGGCTGAGGTAGACGACATCCGCACGCAATACCACAACGTGTTTGATGGAATGGGCACGCTCCCATATCGCTACAAAATTCTGCTAAAGCTGAACACCACCCCAGTGATCCATGCACCACGCCGGGTGCTGGCTCCTCTCAAGGATAGCCTAAAAAAGCAGTTGCAAGACCTCCAAGAGCAGGGCATCATCTCAAGGGTCACGGAACCAACAGACTGGGTTAGCTCCATGGTATGTGTCAAAAAACCCTCTGGTGAACTCCGCATTTGCATTGATCCCAAAGACCTGAACCGCAATATCATGCAGGAGCACTACCTGATCCCGAAGCGTGAAGAGTTGACCAGTGAGATGGCTCATGCCAGATTCTTCATCAAGCTGGACGACTCCCGGGATTTCTGGCAAATACAGCTGGACGCGTCCAGTCGGAAGCTGTGCACGTTCAACACCCCATTTGGCCGCTATTGCTGCAACCGCATGCCCTTTGGTATCATATCAGCTTCCGAAGTATTTCATCGCATCATGGAGCAAATGATGGAGGGCATTGAGGGGGTGCGAGTATATGTGGACGACGTCATCGTCTGTTCCACAACGCCCGAGGAACACATTGCCCGCCTCTGACAGGTCTTTCAGCGGATTTACGAAAATGGCCTCCAGCTCAACAGGGCCAAATGCTCGTTTGGTCAATCCGCTATCAAGTTCCTGGGTGACCACATTTCACAACACGGGGTGCAACCTGACGCCGACAAGGTGTTGGCGATCAACGCCGTGAAGACCCCGGAGGACAAGAAGGTGGTCCTCCGCTTCCTCGGGATGGTGAATGTTCTGGGGAAATTAATTCCCAACTTGGCAGCCCACACCACGGCCCTCCGGCATCTCGTAAAGAAGTTAACAGTGTTCCAGTGGCTGCCTGCACATGATAAGGAGTGGCTCGAGCTAAAGGTGAAGCTCACCACAGCCCTAGTACTGGCGTTCTTTGACCCAACCAGGGACACCAAGATATCTACTGACGCTAGCCAGGACGGGATTTGGGCAGTGCTCCTCCAGCAAGACGACTCCTCGTCCTGGGCTCCAGTGGCATATGCCTCCAGGGCCATGGCGCTGACCGAGCAACGGTATGCCCAGATCGAGAAGGAGTGCTTGGGTCTCCTGACAGGAATAGTCAAGTTTCATGACTACGTATATGGCCTGCCGAAGTTCACGGTGGAAACACACCATAGGTCGTTATTCCACATAATCCAGAAGGATCTAAATGACATGACACCTCAGCTACAGCGCATTCTTCTTCGTCTACGCCGTTATGACTTCGAACTCGTCTACACACCGGGCAAGGAGCTGATCATCGCAGATGCCCTATCCAGGTCCATCACCATGCCGTGTGAACAGGGCGACTTCACCTGCCACACAGAGGCACAGGTGCAGTTGTGTGCCAGCAACTTACCAGCCACTGATGAACGTGTGGTCCAAATACGTGAAGAAACTGTCAAGGATCCGCTACTGCAGCGCGTGATTCAACACCTCACCCATGGCTGGCAAAAGGGGCAGTGTCCCCAGTTCTTTAACGTAAAGGGCAAGTTAACGGTCATTGAGGGAGTCCTTCTCAAACTGGACAGGATCGTCATTCCTCAAAGCATGCGAGCTATGGTGCTCGGGCAGATCCAGGAGGGTCACCTTGGGGTTCAAAAATGCCGACGCAGAGCTCGGGAGGCAGTTTATTGGCCGGTTATCAACCAGGACATTGCTAACACGGTCCTCAACTGCCCGACCAGCCAGAAGTTTCAACCGGCTCAGCCCAAAGAAACACTGCAACAGCACGAGCTTGTGACTCCTCCTTGGTCTAAAGTGGGGGTAGACCTCTTTCATGCCAATGGCCGTGATTACGTGCTCCTGGTCGACTACTTCTCCAGCTACCCGGAGGTGGTGAAATTGTCGGACCTCACGTCTAGGTCCGTCATCAAAGCCTGCAAAGAGACGTTTGCCAGACACGGGATACCACTCACGGTAATGAGTGACAACGGTTTGTGTTTTTGCAGCCAGGAGTGGTCTGATTTTGCATGATCCTACAACTTCAGACACATCACTTCCAGTCCCCATTACCCACAATCAAACGGGAAGGCTGAAAAAGGAGTCCATATCGTCAAGCAGTTGTTGTGCAAGGCTGCAAACTTAGCATCCAATTTCACCTTGGCTCTGCTGGCCTACAGGGCGGCCCCTCTGCCGACTGGTTTGTCTCTGGCGCAGATGCTCACGAACCGCAACTTGAAGACGACTGTGCATCGGTCCAGGGACCAGCAGAAGATCACGTATGATGCTCATGCCGTGGATCTGCCTGCGCTGGCTCCCGCAGATGTTGTTTGCGTCCAGTTGCCTGAGGGAGGTTGGTCGGACCCAACGGTTGTTATCAGGAAGGCCGCCCCAAGGTCTTTCATTGTCCAATTGGCCGATGGCTCCATTCTCCGGCGCAACAGGAGGGTGCTGCGGAGAGTTCCCTGCCCGCCGCCTAACATGCCTCCTCCGGACGTCTCCTGCCACGAGGACACCAATCTGCCATCGATTCCGCCTGTCCAAGACACCGCCGCAATGCCAGCAATCCAGCCTGTCCAAGTGCCGGCGTCTCCTGCTCCACCTCTGCGGCGACCGACCAGAATTCGCCGCCCGCCTCAAAGACTGAATCTATAGACTTTATTTTTGTAAATTTCATTCAGTTTGCCCTGTATCTGCATGATCGACACCGTTCCATGTATATATGTTCGTTAACTCACCATTTGTACATAGTCAGGCATGTATATACCTCCATGTTTCATAACTTATTTGGAAAAAAAGGGGGAGATGTCATAATATCCACTCATGTATATAATGAGATGCTGACAGGCAGTGATTGACACATAGGATGACCAATGAACACACAACACAGAACAACCAATCACCAGAAAAGACACCACCACTATAAAGCTCACAGGGCCTTAAGACACCCGCTCTTTTTCAGGACCCAGACACTGAGACAGTCAGAGTGCACAAGTTAGTGGACATTATTGCCATGTGGTAGCTAGTAAGTACGGTTGAACCAGTAAGAGGTCATCAGTAGGATTAGTAGAGTGTCAACCCACAGCTGAACATGTACAGCCGTTCGTAGTTTAAATAAAACCGTGTTGGATCATCTCCGGTGTTTGTTTCTAGCTTCCCTGCATCCAGTTGCAGTCAACGTCAAACCAACACATCAAAAAAGATCAAAGATTCTCGAAGGAAAATGAGCCTCATCCAAACAGACAAATCAGTTCAATTCACCCGCATGGTCTCTGTTTCAGGTTAATGTCCCCCCACCCTAAATATCTCAGAGCTGAATTAAAATGATTAAAATTCTCAAATTAATTGCACAATTTAAATGACAGCTAACTACTAAAGTAGTAAGTAAAGTCACCAGAGGGACAGATAGGCTGCTTTCCCTTTGAGGGGGGAGATCTGATTGGTGGTGATTTAACCTGAGGATCACCACACCTCAGGCGATGGGCAAGGTTGAGAAGGCGGAGCCTTCATGAATACCTCAGCTGGTATGGGAATGAAACCCATGCTGTTGGCCTCACTCTGCATAATAAACCAGCTGTCCATCAAACTGACCTAAACCAACCCCCCGGCTAAACACTAAATGGACATTAGCTAGGAGTGTAAAACTGAACTCACATTTTGTGTAGATCGTGACGCTCCTTCACTTATTCATGGAAAAGTGGACAATTAGTAATTATAGCACTTCTTTTCTCTAATTTCTCTTTGTGCTGCATAGTATTTTACAACATCTTTAAATGCCATACACCATGCAAATAATAAAGATAAAGTTTACAATTCTATTAGTTTTAGCTACGTTCTATTTGGTAATTATAAAATAGAGCTGGTTTAGCTTAGTGGACTAGACAGCTGGTTTGTAATGCAGAAGAAGGCCAGCAGCATGGGTTCGATTCCCGTACCGGCTCATTACCCAAACAGGCGCTGGAATGTGGCGACTAGGGGATTTTCACAGTACCTTCATTGCAGTGTAAATGTAAGGCTTCTTGTGACAATAAAAGATTATTTTTTTCATTATTAATAATTATTAAAGTCCGTCCTCTGGTACTTCAAGCTTTCAACGTTGCTTGTGTCCATTTTCTACCAGTAACTATTAAAACATGGTGTATTGTGGCACAGTGAGTAGCGTCAGTGCCACCCCAGGACTTGTTGGCAAAAGAAGGTGCATTTATAACATGGCGCAACCTGAAAATCCTTCCAACATGTGGTAAGAGCACGAGACACTGTGGTCAGCCATGCTTGACTGAGTGGCGCCCCTCAAGCTGTATGCCTCTGATGACAAGCTAGTAACCTGTTCCAGGAAAAAACTATGGGAACAGAGGAAAAAATTGCTTTGGAAAATAACAAGGCCTTTCTTTCATCACAAACAATTGCATGCTGTTCACTACATTTACTGTTACAAACCATTGCTTTCATCTTTTACGACTAGCTCCTCTGAATTTTCAGGCTTGATGGAAGGAATACTCCCAGAAGATGATACTAACGTCTTGTTGCTACGCTGTTCAGGTTCAAGTCTTGACCTATGAAAAATAAGTCCGTCAGAACCGTGTGCAACAGATTAGATTTACGCAACCTTAAATTTCCTGATTTACAAGATCATAACTTTCTTTGGAGGGTCAAAGCTAAAATAGTATTAATATTCCCATAAATATACAGAATTTATCTCATTTAATCACGACAGCTTTAATTTTCCTGTACCTCAGAGGCTATCTTCCCTTCTTATGTTATAAAATAAGTGATAACTGAAAAGCAATTATTAGTGTGGCTCTGCTTCAAACTACTGGAGCAAATGAGCCATTTGTGCAGTTGTGTACATTTTAACTTGATTTATTATTTCATTTAATTTGTTTCTGCTGTTCACATTCTATTTCTTTATTACACTTTTTAGGCACTTGCAAATCCATGTCTTGCTTCAAGAGATTTCTTGACTTATTTTTCAGCATGTCACTTTCATTTGTTCCCTCCGTTACATATAAAATACTCATTCTCTGGATTTCTAATGGCCACACTATCCTCTTGTTTATCTATCCTGATGCAGTTTGTAACAAAGAAATAACAAACAAATGTTGCTGTGTGCAGCTAAATATTCAGCTGAAACTAGATCTTAACCACAGCAACCGCTTCAAAACTTAATAAGCATGTTGTGGAAATCACGGGAATACTTCAGAAACACCGGCTATGGCCTCAAATGGACCATCTCACCTGTAAACCAAATTCAGGCAAAGATATAAAATAGAAGTATCTGGAACAGTTTAACATACCTTCTGTTTTTAAACATTTTTTAAAAATCATGTGAAAAAGAAAGAAAATAGACACAGACGAAAAACAGAGAATTACTGTAATAATAATAATAATAATCTTTATTGTCACAAGTAGGCTTACATTAACACTGCAATGAAGTTACTGTGAAAAGCCCCTAGTTGCCACGTCCCGGCGCCTGTTCGGGAACATGGATGGAGAATTCAGAATGTCCAATTCGCCTACTAGCACGTCTTTCAGGACTTGTGGGAGGAAACCGGAGCACCTAGTGGAAATCCATGCAGACACGGGGAGAACGTGCAGACTCCACAGACAGTGACCCAAGCCGAGGATTGAACCTAGGTCCCTGGAGCTGTGAAGCAACAGTGCTACCCACCTTTACAATAATTACAAAATCTCAGAGAGCAGCAAATCACCACAACTATTCACCCAGAAGGCATTAATATGACCATATAATGGTATTTTGTATGAATTTTGCATTTGGTCGCAAATGCACTGAACACCCAGGGACACAATTACAACAATTCCTTTTCTTAAAATAAATTTAAAGTACCCAATTATTTTTTTTTTCCAATTAAGGGGCAACTTCGCATCGCCTACCCTGCACACCTCTGCGTGAGATCCAAGGGGAGAATGTGCAAACTCCACTCGGACAGTGGCCCAGGATCGAACCCTGGTTTTCGGCGCCGGGAGGCAGCAGTGCTAACCACTGCGCCACCGTGCCACCCCAATTACAATTCTATCTCTATTGAAATTGACCCAATCGAGCTGCTATCTCTTCAAATGCAGCACAATTTCTAATAAGACTAAGATAAATAAGTGGTGAACTTGTAACAGAGGTATCATGGACAAGTTAGCCTTAAATTTTGTAATTTTGATTCTCTTTCTCCAGTTCTTTGTCGAACCACAGCAAAGTGCTGTGGTTTTTGTTTTTGCCATGGATAGGGTAAGGAGGCAGGGCCACAAATCTACATCAGCCGGGATGAGAATTGAACCCCATGCTGCTTGCATTAATCTGATCCACAGGCTAGTTGATTAACCAACTGAACTAACCAGCCCTGGGAATGGGCTGGTGGCTCATCCACTTCCCCAGTTCTGTTAGAGGTAGAAGTGGGCCGTTTTGGAGGCCGGGTGAGGTTGAATGAGATTTTTTTAATGTTCACATCTCACGCGACGCAAATTCAACCATGATTTTGGACCAAGGTGGGGGGGGACAACCTCAGCATGAAGTTTTAGTGCTAATTAGGTGCCCTCTGCAGATGATGTTTTGCTGGTCAAGAATGCGAGGAATAGTCAGTGGTGACTTGCTCTCCAAATTTTCCCTCTCTCCCTCCCTCTCACTCACTCTGTGTGGAGTAACATTTAGTTTGGGCCAGAGTTTTCCGGCCCTGCTGTAGCGGATCTCCCAACGGCAGATGCGGTGAGCCATTCAAGCGTCCATTGACTTAAGCGGGACTAGAGGATCCTAGCTGGCGGGAAGGGCCGGTTAATTCTGGCCTGGGTCCCCGTTCAATGTTCAGGCAACAAATTGACAGGAAAAAATTGTCAAAAATGAATTCCTTGCCAGAAGCTATTTTTCTTTGTTAAATTGAAAGTTTAACTCAAATACCGAGCGTTTGGAGAACATTATGTTCATGGCATTACAACTGATGACAACCACATTTTAATGGAAAACCAAAAATAACAATTGAACAGTGACAATGACATTACAGTACTCTCATGAGGGTCAATTTCAGTCAATATATAGCTGTCCAAATTGCAAGCTGTCCTTTAAATTAGTATTAATTTTATTATTAGCATTAGTATTATTAGCATTAGTATTTTAACGTACTCACAATCTTTTCTTATCCACTACCCGTTTGACTCGAATTGCCCTTTGTTCAGAGTACACTTTACACACATCTGTCAAATTACAAAGATAAGATACATAAGACAAAAAGGTAATTATTGTAAGTAACAAGCTCATGGGGTAAATGTGTAACACCCAGCAACACAAGCATTTTGTTAACCAAGGATTCCGATTGTACTGCTGTATACTGCAAGTATACAGAAGTTCAAAGAATGGATATTAAAATTGGGGAATGAGATTTCATTTGTTGTGGATTTAAAAACTGTTTCCCGATCCTATGCAGCAATGTTTTGTCAGGTTGAGAGGATGGGCTTGACAGGCAAACAGGTGGCCACTGGCACTCCTCTGCAGTAAACCACCAGGATGTATTGTTTGTGGACGTAGCCCAGGAAGACTGCTGGACCCCTAAATTTTACCCCTTTGTGGGAGATGTACGGTTTCCTTCTATAATTTCGACAATCGAAACTAAGATTCACAAAATGGGAAATAAAACTATATTTCCCCTAAGTTGTGTCCATTTATTCTTCTATCAAACTATGAAAAATCCAGGGCGCGATTCTCCCAAAACGGGAGAAATCGTAAAGCTGGCGTCAAACCCGGGCGGGTTTGACGCCAGCGCGCCCCTTCCCGACCGGGAACCGATTCTGGTCCCCGGTCGGGGCTAGCAGCCCGACGCCGTAGGCTCCGGCATGACGGGCTTAACGAATATCGTTAAGCCCGCTTGCCGGAGTTAGCGCCGGCTGACGCGTCATATGACGTCAGCCGCGCATGCGCGGATTGGAAGACTCCAACCCGCGCATGCGCGGATGACGTCATCGCGTATTTGCACGAAACCCGCGCATGCGCGGGCCGGGTTGCCCCTCAGCCGCCCCGCGAATGGATACTGCGGAGCGGCAGAAGGAGAAAGAGTGCGCGGGCATCGGGCCCGCTGCCCGCGATCGGGCCCATGGCACCCTTGGCACGGCCGTGGTACTGCCGTGCCAATCGGTGCCATAGTTATGAAAAGCGAGTTTGTGACGCCGTTTTTACGAACGGCCAGACCAGGTGTGTTTGCCGTTCGTAAAAACGGCGTAAAAGGCTGGTACTTCGGCCCATCGAACAGCTGTGAATCGCTGCCGGCCGTAAAAAACCGGCGGCAGCGATTCGGGTCGGGAGTTGGGCGGGGGGTGGGGGAGAATAGCGGGAGGGCGGGAAAAATGTCGGGAAGGCCCTCCCGCTATTCTCCCACCCGTCGTGGGGGTCGGAGAATTTCGCCCCCAATGTTTACACTGCAAGACAAATGTAAAGTGACAGGGCTTTAGATAAGTAAAGGAAATTAGCGTTTGTATTCATCACAGAGTTTGATCTTGCCCAACAAAGTATCGATTGACTCTTCTGTCTGATCAATCTAGCACATGGCTGTGGGGGACCTATTGTGTATTCAAATGGGTTTCGAGTTTGGAAAATATTATGTCTCCATTCAAACGGAGGCATTCTGCTTCTACAACCTGGGGTCAATGATTTCTAAATTTAATTCCTAATCATTGATTAGGGCTCAATGGTTATGCCAGTCTAGGGTAAAAATAAAGTTAAAGGCATTACTGTACATTGTGAATTGTTGGGTGGGGGTGGTGAACAGGAGTTTATTCCTAAAAAGCTATTCTCATGATTCAGGGAGTCCAAAGGGCAAATTGCTTCAGTCGTGTAAGGAAATAACTCTAATCCTTTGCTGCAAATGAAGTATGTTCAATATCCCACACTGCATCTGGCATTATCCCTTACATGGCATTCCAATCTGGAGGCCATCTCTGTCAATTCATTTAAAGATAAGAATTTTGGATAATATTTCATAACAACTGCCGAGGACGGATATGGGAGCTACTAGGATCAAAGACAGTTGGTGAAGCCGAAACCAAGACATAGCGTTTCTTAAAAATTGAGTGTGTTTGTTGACTTGTTCAGTCTCACAGTTATCTTCCCTCTCAACCCAGTGTCCCACCTATCCCCTATTTATATGTGCTCAAGGACAATTAACATTCATCACTTGTTTCCCTTGACCACAATAATGTAATTGACAAGGCATTAACAATGGGTTTGCAGTGCACATGTGAGCAGATGCCTTTGTGCAGTGATTTGATTTTAAACATTTTTAAAGTGTCTGGAAGAGCACTAGCCTCCTATAAACAAGGGAGTAGCTTCAGCAACAATGGCAGCAGTTCATGAATCCAAGCATTATGGAACCCAGCAAGGCATTTTCTGGATCCTGGGACTTTCCTGCACTGCAGTATATTTACTTGGTGACAAGGTTACAGAGTTGGCAAAAGTGGCAGGGCAGTAGCAGAGTGATGCAGTTAATGTTGCTATTCTACAGATTTTGGTAAAGGTAGTAAATGAGTCACTGAAAAGTGTTCAACCTTCTGCTGAACACCTTAGAATTCCGAGGGTGCACTGCGAGATTGCCAGTTTTTTATGGATTTCAGTAGAGCTGAAAGTAAGTTTGCAACAGTTCTGCTCTGATCTTTCATTTGAGGATATGCAAAAGAAGATTTGCATTCAAAGGCAAACATTTCAGTCCTTCCCAAAGCTAGAAGCAGGCAATGTCCTCTTGAGGAAATTAGAGATGATGCAATTATTAGGGGTTACATGTATCAAAATTCTTTGTTCTGGTTTAACTTCAAAGGGTACCTGGGTTAGATCTAAGGGAGTATATTTCTAAAATAACAGGACTAAGGAATATCTGGAAGCTCCTTGCAAGTAAGAATCCAAATCCTATATAAAGTTTTGGCCAAAAGAGAAGCCCAGTTTTATTTTGGGAGTGTTAATTTGTTTCTGATGTTAGCATGTTCTGCATATAATGGTAAAATTGCAATTTGTCTTTGCTTAATCTATTTATTAATAAATTTGTTTTTAGGTAATTAACTAAGCAGTAGCTGCCTGTTCTAACATTCTTGAAGGTCTAAGAAATCACAAGAGGGCTCTTAACATATCCAGTAACTGAAAGACAATGACGTGGATTCAAGTTTGGCCTCTGGCCTCACTACATCAGTAGATATTGCATGCATAAAGTTAGATTCCAGTTTGCAAGAAGAAAAAGCTCACTTTATAGGAGTGGCCTTTGATGCTGAGAATGAAGAAAAGATCGGAGTTAAAAAATGAAAAATGTCACATCTTTCTTTTAGTGATTTAACCCACGATGATCATCTTTTCCACACATTCAGCCTGCAATTTTGCATCTACAGGCAGTCCTTGCACTTGAGACACTATTGTTTCCAGAAAAATGCATCTTAAGTCAAAAGATTGCAAGTCAGAACTGATTTTCTCACAAGGACAGTGCTATAAATCAGGGATTAGTTCCTGAACCAAGGGCTGACAACTTCTTTTCACCAAAATAACACATAATTTTGTACTCAATCAATTATAAAAATTTGAAGAAAAAGTTTGGAAACAGATTCACCAAGTAAGAACATGTCAGAGCAGCAACGGAGGGCCTTGAATCAGGTGGGCAGCGCAGAACGTCGATGCACGCATATCAAGGTTTGAACTTGTTCATTGGCATGGCATCATAAAGTCAAAACTTACATTGCAAACTCGAACAGGATGCCAATTCATAAACATTGTAACTCGAATAATGATTTTGTCATAACTCGCATGTCGTAAAATCGAGGACTGCCTGTACTTTGGCTTGCATTAGTCTGTGTTCAGTACTCTCTGCGTTGGTTTCCAGCCACCTGGGTAGGATTCTCCATTTCAGAGATGAAGTTCTCCCGCCAGTGGAGAATCGTAACATTTTTGCGCTGTTGCTAGGAGCGCCAGGAAGGCAAGATTCCATCCATACAAATTGGCCACCACTCTTGCCCATGTGCATCCTGCTTAGTCCCAGTTCCCCAGGTGTGTGATTCGCTAGGGTTGGGATTCCAATTGTGAGCCTGATTGGAGCAGCTTTTAACTCCTTCACTCACCCCAGATTCTCATTGCAGCGCATTGCTCCATCTCGCCCAGCCCCACCTCCCCCAAAATAGTGTGGCCCATGAGAAGGAGTCTCCATCATACAACCGGGGAATATTGGGGCAGACAGTGGTATGTTATATAAAAGACAGGGGTCAGACTTCATAACACAATGGGGAGCACCAGAGCTCAACTCACAGTGAGTAGTTATCATCCCCCATCCTGCAGACAAGACCTGCTGATACTGCCAACCGAGGCCCAAAACCCTGGTGTGATGCTGAGATGAGTGGCGGCACGGTGGAGCAGTGGTTAGCACGGCAGCATCACTACGCCGAGGACACTTGTTCGAATCCCGGCCCAGGATCGCTGCCCATGTAGAATTTGCACATTCTCCGCGTGTCTGCGTGGGTCTCACCCCCACAACCCAAAGATGTGCAGGGTAGATGGATTGGCCATGCAAAATTGCCCCTTAATTGGAAAAAAATATTTGGGTACTCTAAGTTAATTTTTAAAAAAGTGATGCGGAGATGACGCTCGGAAGGGGAGCTGTGGTCGTGGTTAGGGGTGAAAGGCTAAAGGGGAAGTGGTTTGATGGTCGGCCGGCACTTAAGCTTCACCAGCTGGCCCATGCTGTCTGGGGCAAGCTGTCGTGCAGGATCTTCCCTGGGCTGGCCCTGGTACTCTTGCCACCGAGCATCCGGGACAGTGGCAGCAACCAGCTATAGCTAGTACGGCAGGTTGAGTTCCAAATTCCATTTCCGTGTGGGGGTAGGTGGGGGGAGAGACAGGGGACAGACAGGCCATCAGCAAGGTGATGCTTCCCTTGGCCATCCAAACCCCCCAAATTATATGGTCATCCGGAGTTTGACTGTTCAGCTGCCCTCACCTTCCCCCCCGCCCCCCCAACATCCAGTTCCCACTCCACCCTCGCCCGGCCCCTTCTAGATCATGACCAGGATTTTCCGCACCCCGATGCCGAAATCACGGCCGGCGCCGGGGGCAGAGAATCCAATTCGGCGCATGAAATAGGGACCAGAGTCGATTCCCCGGGCCCCGAAAAGCGGCATACTTGGAGAGTACACCGCACCTACCTGCGGCCATTGTTGGAGGCCCGCCCCACCATTCTCCACCCCCGACCAGCCGAAATCCCGACGGCGTGGATCTAATATGGTCCTGCCGGTCGGAATACTAGCGTGGCGGATGCGGACTCAGTCAGGGGACCTTATACGCGGCCAGGAAATGTTTGGGTGGCGGTCAGGGCCAGGCGTGCGGCCGATTGGGGTGGTCTATTTTTAATGTCCAGCTCCGGGGTCCGAGTCCGCCATGGAGCACAGCGCTGCCGCTGGAGTCTGCCACCGTGCGCTTGTGTGGCCTCTGACCCGGAAGTGCGGGGCCTGTATCTGCAGCAAAAGCTGCTAGATTTACGCCGAGTCCCTGCTAGTCCCCTTCAAACAGTTTTGACGAGGGCGTGGGGTCATAGTCCCCAAAACAGAGAATCCAGCCGATGTACTTGAC
Organism: Scyliorhinus canicula; assembly: GCF_902713615.1. Taxonomy (NCBI): domain Eukaryota; kingdom Metazoa; phylum Chordata; class Chondrichthyes; order Carcharhiniformes; family Scyliorhinidae; genus Scyliorhinus; species Scyliorhinus canicula. The sequence continues at coordinate 254,230,528 of NC_052148.1, read as the reverse complement.
ACAGCAGCCCTGCCCCCACCAGTGACTTACACCTGGTCGTTGATGTGCAAATCCTCTATCCTCACCACCCATTCCTACAGGTGTCTGCCGTATCAGGTGCTAGCGATGGACTCTGGGAGGCCCCTGTCCTATTTCTCTCAGTGGGGTCTACTGTGGGTGTCCTCATTGAGCGAATCTGGTGCCCTGTTGCCAGAACAGTGGCAGCTGGTTGTGTGGTGGAGACATTCATCTGTGCAGGCATGCGGCTCTATGCTAAGAGACTGGTGTGAGGTCATGTCCCACAGATGGGGGTTGTGTGCCTTTGCTGGGAACTTGGCTCAGTGTGATGTGGAGTCTGTGTTGGTCACAGAGATTGTGACAGGGAGCTGTTCAGGTTTCCTGGGCGGGTCTGGGATCCATATACTCACAGTGGCACAATGGTTAGCACTGCTGCCTAACAGCGCCAGGGATCCCAGTTCAATTCTGGCCTTGGGTGACTGTCTGTGTGGAGTTTGCACTTTCTCTCCATGACTACATGGAATTCCTCCGGATGCTCTGGTTTCCTCCCACATTCCAAAGATGTACGGGTTAGGTGGTTAGGCCACGTTAAATCGCCCCTTAAGTGTCCAGGGATGTGCAGGTTAAGATAAGAGGATAGGGTGGGATGGAAGGGGGTGGGTGGGGTTGAGTTGCTCGTCTTACAGCAGTAATGGGAGGTACAGCTATAGCACCCTAATCCCGAGGGGGATACCCTGAGTCCACATCCTTGCCGCAAGACGGTCGCCACTAGTCCCAGAGCTCCAGGCATACACCCCGCAGCAATTCTGCAGACAATGAAAAAAGTACTTACCTCCTTACTTCCCTCTAAGTCCATGATGACAGGATCCTGTGTGTAAACATTTGCACTAAATCAAGCCCGCGTGATTCCCATCTGGGCAGGGTGGAACATAACGAGGTTTATTAATCACATTCAAATGAAAGTGTACGAGCTGCTTCTGCCGACGCAGGATAGGAAGCCCGCTATGGCCGGTGGGGAGGGACCAGACACTGGGGACGGGTCTGCCGCCCGGTGCCAATCCCGCTTTTTGGGCCGACGTGGAAAATCCCACCCTCTGTTACTGACTACACTCTTGATTAGGGTGGCATGGTGGAACTGTGGCCACACGGCGTCAGGGGCCTAGGTTGGTTTTCAAATCCGGCCTTGGGTCACTGTCTGTGTGGAGTTTGTATATTCTGCCTGTGTCTGTGTGGGTTTCCTCCGGGTGCTCCGGTTTCCTACCACAGTCCAAAGCTGTATGGGTTAGATGGATTGGCCATGCTAAATTGCTCCTTAGTGTCCAGGGATGTGCGGGTTTGGTTATGGGGTTATGGGGGTAGGGCTGGGTGGGCATGGGCAGAGTGCTCGTTGTAAGGGTCGTTGCAGACTTGATGGGCCCAACGGCCACCTTCTGCACTGTAGGGATTCTATAATTTCATTGTAAAAATGTAGTTTTTAAAAATAAATTTAAAGTACCCAATTCATTTTTTTAACCAATTAAGGGGCAATTTAGCATGACTGATCCACCTACCCAGCACATGTTTGGGTTGTGGGGGTGAGACCCACGCAGCCACGGGGAGAATGTGGAAACTCCATTGGGACAGTAACCTGGGGCCAGGATTGAACCCCCGTCCTCAGCACCTTGAGGCAGCAGTTCTAACCACAGCGCCACCGTGATGCCTGTACAAATGCAGTTAAGTGAAATGTACAATTATTATCCTTTGTAAGCATTTTAACAGGGTAATAGATTAGATACTCATTTTTGAAATGTTTCTTAAAAGTCATGAAGCTTTCTCATATTTCTAATCAAAATATAAATAAAAATTACTTTTCAGATAAACGTCAAGCAAATCCAACACATGTTTCCTGTGTTCCTTCACTTGGGGAGAAATCACATTCTTGGATGCTGTAATAGAAATAACAAGTCTTTAATGCAAATACTATCCACAACCTTCTGTCATATTAAGTAAAGAATAATCTAGAACAGAATTGCTACAGTGCAGAAGGAGGCCATTGAGTCTGCACCGACCCCCTGAAAGAGCACCCTACCTAGGCCCACTCCCCTAACTATCTCATTGAAAGAACTGGGACACATTTCATGAGGCAGTTAACTAGAACCATTCTTCAGGAACTACCAAGGCCTTCATTTTATAATAATTGTCACAAGTAGGCTTTATTTAACACTGCAATGAAGTTACTGTGAAAATCCCCCAGTCGCCACATTCCGGCACCTGTTCAGATACACTGAGGAAGAATTCAGAATGTCTAATTCACCTAACAGCACATCTTTCGAGACTTGTGGGAGGAAACCGGAGCATCCGGAGGAAACCCAAGCAGATACGGGGAGAACGTGCAGACTCCGCACAGAGTGACCCGAGCCGGGAATCAAACCTGGAACCCTGGCGTTGCGAAGCAACAGTGATAACCACTGTGCTACCGTGCTGCCCATACATAGATGTTCTGACAGAAATCCAATACAGAGTCCCTTAATACATTTTTTCTACTGTTGAGCTTTTTCCATGGATTCAGCATCTGGTGTCAGCTATAAAGGCAGTCAGTTCAAATTACAGATGAGGGAGTGAAAACCAACATTTGTCAACGGTTGTGTGACTGGGCGAGGAACAGGTTATTATTATTATTATTGTGAGGATGAGGAGAACTAGGACAGTTTCAATCGCTACTGTTGTGGTCAGAAAGGGCAGCGAGTTCGATCGGGGAGATCTCAGTACTGATGAAATGACGACTGTTAATGTTTTATTTTAGGATTATAGGAGTTGGTTCAGTCAAACTCAATGAGACATACCTAATACATGCCCGCCAGATTGAAAATGGGCCCTGACCCTCAAAAAAAAACTCCACAGGAGCATGATGGCTAAGTAGATTCAAAGGCGGCTAGTGTGACAAAAAGAAAAGTTATACTGTCTTGAAGGTGGATAACAGCACAATGCTGGACACTACGTAGGAATCACATATAGGCCAGACCAGGTATGAACAGCAGACTTTTTCCATAAAGGACATTATGAACCAGGTGAGTTTTTATGATGATGAATTACTAGTTCAACAACAATACCACTACACCGCCGCTTCCCCTGAAGAGAACAAAGACTAGGAAATTCTTAGAAGAGTCAAGTTTGAATTTATTAATGCCGTTTGGGGCTTTTCTCATATTTCAGGTTCTTCTTGCTTTCAATTTTAATTCTGATTTCCCCCTAAACCCCTTAACTCTTCCCATATTAAACTATTAATTTGATGGTATTGGGAATTCTTGATTTCTGTCTCTAGAAACAGCAGCTGAGAGAGACTTCAGGCCATAAGTCTGTTGTAAAATAAGACTGTTTGCCCTTAAGATGCTTCTTTCACAAACCGCCAACACTTAGTTTCATAGAATTTACAGTGCAGAAGGAGGCCATTCGGCCCATCAAGTCTGCACCGGCTCCTGGAAAGAGCACCCTACCCAAGGTTAACACCTCCACCCTATCCCCATAACCCAGTAACCCCACCCAACACTAAGGGCAATTTATCATGGCCAATCCACCTAACCTGCACACCTTTGGACTGTGGGAGGAAACCGGAGCACCCGGAGGAAACCCACGCACACACAGGGAGGATGTGCAGACTCCGCACAGACAGTGACCCAAGCCGGAATCGAACCTGGGACCCTGGAGCTGTGAAGCGATTGTGCTATCCACAATGCTACCGTGCTATCCACAATGACACTGTTCTGTCATGCATTCTAGCTCAGATATTTAACCATCTGTGGACAAGTCCTGCAATGTTTCTTCACCCCTTCCCACACCTGCCAAAAAAACATTTTAGGCCATCCGCTAAGATTAATAACCTGTAATAAGCTCATAATCAGTTAACTTAGTTTTAACATTTCTGAAAAAAGTTCTAAATCCCAGCTGCCCATTTTCAAGAGTGGGCTACTTGGCCAATTTTTCAAAAGGCTTTGTAAAAATCTTAGGTGCACATTTTTGAGCGTTTACCTTCGGCCCTCAGCTGATGGATGGCGTCAGAGCACGTTCGCATAAAAATCTGGGCATCTTGATCGATCTGATCACGTTCCATGTCCGTCATATTCGAATATTCTGACATTACAAAGCTGGAAAAAGAAGAAAGCAAGACAAGTTTAAAAAGTATAAGTGCAGGGACATGGGTAGAGGCCTTGCAGAGGGTAAATGCGTTCTCGTTGTGTTCAAGGTTAAGCCTCATCCAGTTTAAGGTGGTTCTCAGGGCCCACATAACGGTGGTGAGGATGAGCCGGTTCTTTGCGGGGGTGGAAGAGAATCACGTCCACGTGTTTTGGGTGCATACAGAACTCAGGGTGTTCTGGCCGGGGTTCTCGGATGTTATGTCCGAGGTTCTGGGTGTGGGGGTGGCCCTGAGTCCGGAGGTGGCGATATTCGGTGTGTCGGAAGATCCTGGAGACCAGCTGTGGAGAGGGGCCGATGTGCTGGCCGTTGCCTCCCTGATAGCCCAGAGATGGATTTTGTTGCGTTGACGGGACTTGGAGCTGTCGAAAACGGATGTATGAGTGGGTGACCTGCGGTTGGAGACGGTCAAGTTCACTTCAAGGGGATAGGCAGAGGGGTTCACCTGGAGTTGGAACCAGTTCATTCATTTCTTCAAGGAGGATTGGGGGGGGGGGGGGGGGGGGAGGGGGGGGGGGGGGGGGGGGGGGGAGAATAAGGGGGTAAGAATTGGGAAGGCGGGATGTGGTGGGGTGTTGGCATCGGGGTAGGTTGGGAATTTATGGCTGTGTGTCAACGTTGATATTTTGTTCTTCCGATATTTTTGTGTGCATATGTAAAAAGTCTTGAATAAAACTATTTTTTTTTAAAAAGTGGAAGTGAAAGAAAACAGAAAATATTGGAAATTCCTCAGCACGTCAGGTACCATCCAAGGAGACAGGAAGGGAAGATTAATATCCCCCTCTCTGTCGGCGCCTTGTTGAGTGTATCCAGCACTCTTTGTGCTTTGATTTCAGATTTCCAGACTCTGTAGTGGTTTTTCTTAATGTTAAACTGTGATTGCTTTTGTGCTCTAATACTGAAATGTACAAGGAACTAAAACCGGAGATTACATATGGGACTTTATTCTGTCGATATTGCAGGTCTCAGCTGTGGTTCAGTTGGTAGCACCCTTGCCTTTGAGTCAGAAGAGTTGAGCACATAATGTAGGCTTAGAAGACCTACTGAGGGTATGTTGTACTGTTGGAGGTGCTGTCTTTCAGAGGAGACATTAAGTGGCTCCCCTCTCGGGTGGATTTAAAAGATACAATAGAATTATTTTGGAAGAGAAGCAGGTGGGATATCCTTGGTGTCCTGGCCAACATTTATTCCTCAATCAGTATTTTTTAAAAAAGACTTTCTGATTATTATTACTTTGTAGTTTGGGAGCTTACTGTAAGTTAATTGAGAACATTTTAAAAAGACACATAATTGACTGCATTTTGGAACATCCCGTTGACATAAGTGCAATGACATGCATAACTAAACAAACCTTTTGCACAACCCAACTGTTCAAACGATGGCTCATTATAATTAATACCAACATTTAGTCATCAATCTAACAGTTAACAACCTTCCACAAGAGACATTGCTCATTTTGAGTCCAGAAATAAAAGTAATTTGATTTTGCCTGTGGGGAGTTGTTCCACATTTGCAACTTCATTCTGAATGCAGCACTTTGCATTTTACATATTGTCTAGCAACACTGGATGAATTGGTGTGGAAATCAAGCACACTAAATACATGATTTGATTACTTCAAAGTTATTAGATATAATCTTAAGTTTAGAAAAAGGTCAAAACTAAATGTCTTTCCAAAACATTACACATAATTGTTCTGTGATTCCACTTATTTCTGTTGTATTTCACAGGTCCATTGCTTCAATTTTCTGGTCATCAATTTCTCTTCCGTGAAAGCCTTTTAAAAAAAATATTTTTATTGGCATTTTGCAATTTTTACAGAATAACAAGTTAACAAATAGTGCACCTAATATTAACATGTTGTACAGTTTCTTATTTACATACTTTTGAGCATAGATTCTCCCCCCACCCCTGCCCTGACCCCCACGCTGGTAGCCCCCTCTTCCGCCCTGGGTGTCATACTACCGAGCTCCGCTCCTCTCTTCTGGTTTTTGTTGGTGATCTTGTGAGTTCAGGAAGGGACTTCATCATGCCCTCTTCCCTCCTTCCTTTTTTCCCCATGTTTCTCTCCTCATCTCCTCCCCCCTTCGCTCCTCCTCGGTGTATGCGTTCTTGTCTGCTCCCCCCCGTCTTCCCCTCATCGCTGTTGGCCTCAAACAGGTCCTGGAACAGGCTAACGAATAGCCCCCACACTTTGTGGAAGCCCTCGTCTGGCACCCAGATAGTGTACTTTATTTTCTCCACGTGGAGAGATTCTGAAAAGTCAGCCAGCCAGTCTGCAGCTGTGGGTGGTGCTGCTGATTGCCAGCCGAGCAGGTTTCTCCAGCATGCGATTAAGGATGTAAAATAATAAATAATAAATAAATAAACTTTTATTGTCACAAGTAGGCTTACATTAACACCACAATGAACTTACTGTGAAATGTCCCGAGTCGCCACATTCCGGTGCCTGTTCGGGTACACAGAGGGAGAATTCAGGATTCTCAGCTGGTACGGGAATTGAACCCGCGCTGCTGGCCTTGTTCTGCATCACAAACCAGCTGTCTAGCCCACTGAGCTAAACGGCTAGGGCATCGGTCCTCTTCTGGCTGGCTCGATACCCCGAGGACTGCCACTCTTGGGCACGGCTCCACCTTCACCCCCACAACCTTGGACATCGCTTTGAAGAAAGCCGTCCAGAACCCGACAAGTCTGGGGCCAGAACATGTGGGTTGGCCAGGCCCCTCTGGCACCGTTCACATTTGTCCTCTCCCTCCAGGAAGAACCTGCTCATTCAGGTTCTGGTCAGGTGTGCTCTGTGAATCACTTTGAACTGCATGAGGCTGAGCCTTGCGCAGGAGGAGGTGGAGTTGGCCCTGCTTAGTGCTTCGCTCCAGAGTCTCCACCCCACCTCTGACCCCAGTTTGTCTTCCCATTTTCGTCTGGCTTCATCCAGCAGTAGTCTTGCCTATCCAGTAACCGCCCATAGATGTTCCCACAGCGCCCCCCCCCCTTACTGTCTTTGTTTATCAGTTCCTCTAGTAGCGTGCCTCTCAATGCCTAGAGGTATCTTGTCGTCTCCTTGGGAGAATGTGTTTAATTTGGAGGTGTCCGAGTTCCTGTCCGTTGGTAGTTCCTGGTCTTCCATCAGTTCGCCAAAAGTCACCAGACGTATGTAAATGACCCTGACTGCGACCGTGCCCCCGTCCTGTCTCCATTTTTTAAAGGTGGAGTTGAGCATGGCTGGTGGGAATTTGTGGTTTCCGCAGATTGGGGCCATGGGGGACATCTCGGTTAGACCAAAATGCTGCCTCATCTGGTTCGATGTCTTTAGTGTGGCTACCACCACTGGGCAAGATTTCGTCGGGGGCAGGGATGGGAACGCTGCCGTGGCGAGGGCGCGGAGGGTCATTCACTTGCAGGACTCCTTCAACCTCACCCATTACATGTTGGGTTCACGTATCCATCCCCTCACCCTCTCTGCCATAGCTGCCCAGTGGTTGTAATGTAAATTCTGCAGGGCCAGACCACCAATAGTTTTCCTCCTTTGCAGTGTCGATTTAGGGATCCTTGGGTTCTTACCCGCCCACATTCAAACGCCATGATCATTTTGACTATGTTATGGAAAAGCCTTGGGGATGAATATCGGTATGGATCTAAACAGGAAGAGGAACCTCGGCAGTACGTTCATCTTGATCGTCTGCTCCATTCCCGCCTGGAAAGTGGAAGCGCATCCCATCTCCTGTAGGTCCTTTATTAAAAAATAAATTTAGACTACCTAATTATTTTTTTCCCCAATTTTAGGGGCAATTTAGCGTAGCCAATCCACGTAACTTGCACATCGTTTGGGTTGTGGGGGTGAAACCCACGCAGACACGGGGAGAATGTGCAAACTCGGACAGTGACCTAGGGCTGGGATTCGAAGCCAGGTCCTCAGCGTGCAGTCCCAGTGCTAACCACTGGGTCACATGCCACCCCTTGTAGGTCCTTTTTCACTTCCTCCGCCATACTGGTCAGATTCCACTTGTAAATCTGTGTCCAGTCATGGGCTATCTGGATCCCTAGGTAGCGGAATTTGTTTTGGGCTAGTTTGAATGAGAGTCCCTCCAGCTCTGACCCTCCTCTGTTTGGGTTCATTGGGAATGCCTCACTCTTGCCCAGGTTGAGTTTGTAGCCCGAGAATGCTCCATACTCTTCCAGGAACTGCATGATTGCTTTCAGGCTGTTCTATGGGTCCAAGACGTAGAGGAGCAGGTCATCCGCACAGAGTGAGACTCTGTGCTCTCTGCCTCGTCTTTAGAATGCCCTTCCAGCTTTTCGCGTCTCGCAGAGCTATCGCCAGGGGTTCAATTGCCAGGGCGAAGAGGAGCGGGGACAGTGGGCATCCCTGCCTTGTGCCTCTGTGCAGCTGGAAGTATTCAGAGCTGGTAGTGTTGGTCTGAATGTTCGCCTCGGGGGCTTTGTACAGAAGTTTCACCCACAAGGTGAACCCCACTCCTAGCCCAAACCTCTCTAGTACCTCAAAAAGATGTACTTCCAATCGACTCTGCCAAAGGCCTTTTCTGCGTCCAGGGAGACGATCACCCTGATGGGGTCATTATTACAATAAGCAGCCTCCTGATGTTCGCAGTTAGCTGCCTACCCTTGACAAAGGCCGTCTGGTCCTCTGCGACCACCTCCAGTACGCAGTTCTCCAGTCTCACGGCCAGAACTTTTGCGAGTATCTTCGTGTCTACATTGAGCAGCAAAGTGGGTCTGTATGATCCGTATTCCATTGGGTCTTTATCTTTTTTGGGTACCAGCTATATCGTGGCCTGTGGTAGCGTAGTAGGCAGGATGCCCCTCACTAGCGAGTTTGCGAACATATCCCTTCGGTGTGGGGCCATGGCTGGTGCAAATTTTTTATAAAAGTCTGCCGGGAACCCACTGGTTCCCGGCGCCTTCCCCGCTTGCATGGAGCTGATGTTCTCCATGATATCTCCCAGACCTATTGATGTTTCCAGTTTCCCCCCCTATCATCCCCTATGACTGGCATGTCCAGTCCATCGAGGAACTGTTTCATGCACATGCCCTCGTCAGGGGATCGGAGGTGTACAGCTCTAGGTAGGGTCTTGAACGCTCGGTTGACCTCTTTTTGCTCTGTTACCTGTCGACCACTGCTATTCTTCATCTGGGCTATCTCCCTCATGGCAGCCTCCTTTCTCAGCTGGTGAGCCAGTAGGCGGCCAGCCTTTTCTCAGTGCTTATAGAAGGTCCCCCATGTCTGGTGGAATTGGTGCACTGCTTTCCTGGTGGATAGCAGGTTAAAGTCCATTTGTAGCTTTTACTCCGCCAAAAGCTCTTCAGTCAGGGCCTCTGAGTACTTGTTGACCTCCAGAATGGAGTCGATCAGTTGTTGCCTGGCCTCACTCTTTTCCCCGTCTCAACGTGCCTTGTAGACTATAATTTCTCCACAATCACAGCCATCAGTGCTTCCCAGAATGTGGAAGGTGAGACTTCCCCGTTCTGATTATTAGTAACGTACTTGCCTACGGCATGTGATGTTTTCTTGCAGAAGGCCTTGTCGGCCAACAGGTCCATGTCCAACCTCCATGTGGGGCTCCAGTCTCACAATCATGTAGTGTGGAGCCTGGTCAGAGATGACTATGGTGGAATATTCTGCCCTTGCTATTCCTGGAAGCACCAATTTCTCCTTTGCAAAGAAGTCCTTCCATGAATATGCTTTGTGCACTGGCGAAAAGAATGAGAATTCCCTTTCACTGGGTGTAGAAACCGCCATTTTCCCACCGCGCCCATCTGCTCCATGAATGCTCCCAGTTCCCTAGCAATGCCTGTCTTTTTTCCCGTTCTGGGGTTTGATCAGTCCATCAGTGAGCCCTGTACACAGTTGAAGTTGCCCCCATGATCAGTTGGTGTGTGTCAATGCTGGGGATTTCCGCCATGGTCTTCTTTATAAAGTCAGTGTCGTCCCAGTTGGACGCGGACACATTTACCAGAACTACTAGTGCCCCATCCAGGACACCACTGACCGTGACATACCGTCCCCCTTGGTCTGTAACCGTCCTCGTCATCGTAAACCTCGCCCTCTTGCTGATCAGTATGACTAATCCCCTAGCCCTCGTCACGTAGCATGAATGGAACGCCTGTCCCACCCAGCTCTTTCTTACCCACAGTCGGTCCTTGTCCCTCAGGTGTGTTTCCTGCAGGAAGATTATGTCGGCTTTCAGACTTCAAGTGGGGGAAGACTCTGGATCTTTTCACTGGGCCTTTAAGTCCACTGACATTCCAGGTGATAATCCAGATAGCAGGTTTCTGTCCCCTTGTTCATGTGAGATCAATCGTACTCAACTGCACTCCGGGGTTCCCCTTTATTAAGGGGCTGTCCAAAATGACCACTGTCACCATTCTCACCATGAAGCCGGGCCCCTGCGCTCCGTCCTCTCCCTTTGACCAGGGGGCACCCAACGTGGCCGTCAACTATGTGAACGCCAAGTGGGTGTGCCTTTTCTCTCCGGGGTCTCCCTTAGCCCAGAGACCCTCCAAGGTGGCTGCTTGCGGCAACATCTAGTTTCCTCAGCCTGCTCCCTACCTGCCGAAGCCAATCTGGGAACCAATTATTCCCCCCCCTCTTGTTCCCTACGTGTTCCTCCACATCCCCCTCCCCCATGCATTCCCCCTCCTCACCCCCCCCCCCCCCCCCCCCCCCCGGGGCCAGGCGCTTCCTCTCTGCCAAGAGGTGCGCACCCCTTGCAGTCTGTCTTCCCGTGCTCGCTATCTCTGCTAGCGTGGTGGCTCCCCTCCCAGGGTTGGTCTAGCCCCTGGCTTATGCCCGCTGACTGTCCGCTTTTCCTGCCTATAGCCTCACCTGCATTTCACTGATGCGGCGATGCCGGCGTTGGACTGGGTTGAGCACAGTAAGAAGTCTTATAACACCAGGTTAAAGTCCAACAGGTTTGTTTCAAATCACAAGCTTTCGGAGCACTGCTCACATTCACATTGACCTGAGGAAGGAGCAGTGCTCAGAAAGCTAGTGATTGAAACAAACCTGTTGGACTTTAACCTGGTGTTGTAAGACTTCTTACTGTGCATTTCACTGTCCTCACTCTCTTCTGTGACCTGGTCTTTTTGATCAGAACGAGGCAGTACAGTCCCACGCAAACATGTCTAATGAGTCTGTATTCCTTCAGCGATCCTTCTCTGATCAGCCTTCATTGCTGCCTCGCCTGTCCCTTGTCCAGCCCGTTGATCTGCACAAATTTGTTGGTCTCCGCCGGGGTATTGAAGTAGTGCTCTTTGTTCTGGTACGTGTCCCAGGGCCTGGCTGGGAACAGTATACCAAATTGCACCATGTCTTTGTATAGGGCCAACTTTGCCTAGTTAAACTCAGCCCTGCGTTTTGCCAGATCTGCCGCAATGTCTTGGTAAACTGGATTTTCTGCCCTTTCCATGTGTTCTTTCCCACCGCAGGATCCTCTCCCGATCCTGATATCGGTGCAGCTTCAGATGATTGCTCTCAGCTGCTACCCCGCCTTGGGTTTCGGCCTGAGCCACCTGTGTGCCCTGTCGAACTCTGGTGGTTGTGGAAGCTGTCTCTCCCGACTAGGATGCACATCATTTGGGCGACGTAGCCTGTCGGGTCTCTACCCTCGATGTCTTCTGGCAGGCCCACAATCTGAATATTCTGTCGCCGGGACCTGTTCCCATTGGTCCTCGACATTCCCCTTTAAGCTCCCTTGGGCCGCCAACCTTTGAATTTCTGTTTCCAGGGTGACGGTCCTGTAGCTCTGGTCGGTCGAGGCTCTCTCTAGATCGTGGATCGTCCTCACCTGCGCCTCCACTTTCTTCCCCAAACCGTCGATTGTCTTTTGCATGCTGACCATCGCCTCCGTCACTGCCATCTTGACCGCCACCTGGATTTCGATCCTGATTGACTCTTTCATGGCGGTCTGCACCTTTACAAGGAAGGTCTTCCATCGTCTCCAGGTGGTGCTGATGGTGGGGGGGGGCTGATACTTGGGTCTATGACCTTCCCCTCTCCAGGGTGACCAGGACCCCCTCGCCTCGTTTGGCCGCCGGTTCGTCTGCCTGCTGCTCGTGGCCCTTCCCGCCACTTCTGCCATTCCTTCGACCCATCAAGTTCCTGTTTGCTGGCATTTTCTTTGTGGTTGTTTGCTGTTCTCCATTGAGGTTAATTTGCCTTCAGATTTTTGGGCACAATTCATCTAAAAGTGCCTATTTGGTTCTGGTTAGGAGGAGAGCCACCTGATGCGCGTCTGCTCAGCATACCACCATCACCGGTAGTCTCTTACGCCTTTTATCCTTCTCAACCAGCTTTGCTCCATACAAGTACCTTCACTTGGTGTGTGGAGATATCCTTACTGGTTCTCTTTCCCCACAATCTACACTCATTCAAAAATAACCCCTCAATCTAATTTGTTTCTTAAATGACCACTCTGCAGCTTGCCTTTCCTCTTCAAGGCCCTTTAAGTTGCCAACTTCATGTTCAGAGCTCCTGGTTTGAATACCATGGCCAGTTTCTGTCTCACCCACTGTCCACAAGACCATCTTAGTCCAAAAATAATTTCCGTTGTGAGTTCAACCGTGGCGTGCTCTCTCTTCGTTTCCTCCTCCTGCTCCCCCAATTGGCCTGTCCTAATGCATTTCCCACAAACCATCTCAAAATACACAATACTTGGAAAAATGATACAGCAGGTCAAGTAGAAAATAACAAGTCAAATGTTTAATCATTTAAAGACCTATTACTTTAGTACAGCCATTGTGATTGCACACAATATTTATTAGGTTATAGTCTGAATAGCCAATATACGGTTTGAGGTTTAGACATTTTTAAGAACATAGACTTCACAGAGATTTACCAGTTAGATTGCCAGATTTGTGATAACCATCTAGACGTACTTAGTCCTATAACACACTTGAGTGAGCAAGCTATTGTAGCACAATAATCATTTGGAAATGTAAAAAAATGTATGAGTATGTATTGATTTTAGCACAAACTCGCACTGAAGTCATTGAAGCAATTTCAAAGTCGCAATCCATTAATTCTACCTTTTGAGTAAGTCACAGTAATCAACAACGCTCCACATACACAGCCAATGGCCTTATTATGATGCTGTTACGTAGCTGCATTTTAACCTCCCGCCCTTGAGGAAGTGAAGTGATGAAACCAATGTTTGATTTTCATTGTAAATATTTTGGGCTCTCGGTTTGCCTGAGAAACAGAGCACAGAGAAAAAGATTTCCTTTGTGGAAATCTTGATGTGTTTAAGGGTTGTGCCACAGAGACATTTGAAGAACACTGCTATAGCTGAAGAAAATGTAATATAGTTTCTAAAAGAATATACCGAATGATTTTTTTATATTACTTTTTCAAAGTTACAAAGTCAGAGCTCAGAGTGTGGACAGGTGCAAACCTCTAATCCAGCTCCTTGCTTGCTCCAAAAACCAATTCAAATTCAAATTGAATCCAATTCATGGTCCCCACAAGAGAGACATACCAGATCTTAGCCAAAAGACTGATCAGATACTACACTTGATCTTAGCCGAATTACTTCATTGTTTTATCCTTCGTTATAATACTACATTGGGGCATAAAGCTTTAGTGCTTTCTGTTAGTTTCACTGATGACTACGTAAGTTTCACTGCTGACTACATCAGTTTCACTGCTGACTACTTCAAAGTTACTAAAGCGTGGAGGGAGATGAATGGAACAATATACTGGGGGGGGGGGCAGAAAATCCAGGAGTGGGGATGCTGAATTGCGCTGGAATCCGGGCAGGGAGGAAGGGAGTTGACTTGCGTTGGGTTGGGGGGTGGTAGTGGTCAGCCGCCGGATCACTATCAGGCCGTCTGCTAAAAATGCCGGCACAATAGGCGATTCTTATGGGAGTCCCTCGCAATGCGAATGGCTAAGGATTGGGAATCACTTCCTGATTTGCGTTCACTCTCTCTGGCAGGAGAACATAGTCTCTCAAATGAAGAATCCTGCCCCAGGTTTACGAATTGTCCTTTTTAACTGTAATTATGTGCATTGGATTTTTTGTCGAATTTTAAATGCATGCCTGGTAAATCCAGAAGATTGAAGCTGTCATACAGGTAAACATTTCTGATTAAATTTGTTTAAAATTTGGTGATATACATGGGAAAATATCAGATGTAATTATCGTGTTGTATATTATACATACAAATAGGATAATTCTCATGTTTGGAAGGATCAACTGCTTTTTGCCAAGCTCCTAATTTGACAGTCCCCATCATTTCAAGAACATAGAACATAGAAAATACAGTGCAGAAGGAGGCCATTCGGCCCATCAAGTCTGCACCAACCCACTTAAGCCCTCACTTCCATCCTATCCCAGTAACCCAATAACCCCATCTAACCTTTTCTGTCACGAAGGGCAATTTATCGTGGCCAATCCACCTAACCTGCACGTCTTTAGATTGTGGTAGGAAACTGGAGCACCCGGAGGAAACCCACGCAGACACGGGGAGAACGTGCAGACTCCGCACAGACAGTGACCCAGCGGGGAATCGAACCTGGGACCCTGGCGCTGTGAAGCCACAGTGCTATCCACTTGTGCTGCCCCCAAGAGATTGACAGAAGGCACTGGGAGAGTACAGCAACCCAGCAGCATATCCATCACAACAGTGTCACTATGGACTAAAAGACTCACGTCTTTTACATGTCTTACTTTATTGACATAAAGGTAATATCTTTAATAGATGCAAAGCAAACATAATTTTGGATGTCTTCATTCACAGCAGGAAAATTGACTATAATACATATACTCGATCACAGGCCATAATATTACACGATTAATCGTACACACCCTATGCTCCATCGAATTTAAAATACAATATTACAGAGAATAAACTGGAAACAGCTGAAAACTTGTTTTACAATACAAAAGGTACAACATATTCGGGCCTGGTTTAGCTCAGTTGGCTGCACAGCTGGTTTGTGATGCAGAGCGAGGCCAACAGTGCAGGTTGAGGTTAATCATGAAGGCCCCGCCTTCTCAACCTCGTCCCTCACCTGAGGTGTGGTGATCCTCAGGTTAAATCACCACCAGTCAGCTCTCCCCCTCAAAGGGGAAAGCAGCCTTTGGTCACTTGGGACTATGGCAACTTTACTTTTACAACATATTGTAGAGCTATCAAAGTGTTGACAGGCTGTTGACAACTTTGAGATTCTCATCAGCATCTCAGTCACACGGTGTCCTTCACTAGTTATTTTATTCACGAACTTCTAAAAATATTCACAAAGGAGCCAGTTACATTTAGCAATGGAATTTAGGAGATCTTTTGAGGGGCTTAATAAACTCTTAAAGGCTTTGTATTAATTCCAACAGAACAAAAAATACTTTTTGTTGCATTATATTCTCAGTCCGTCATCACACACCATTCTCCAACAGAACTTGGAAGCCAATGTCCTGTGCCACGATGACCTCTTTCTATGTACAGTAAGAAGTCTTACAACACCAGGTTAAAGCCCAGGTTAAATTTGGAATCACTAGCTTTCTCAGCTCTGAAAGCTAGTGATTCCAAATAAACCTGTTGGGACTTTAACCTGGTGTTGCAAGACGTCTTACTGTGCCCACCCCAGTCCATCGCCAGCATCTCCACATTTTTCTATGTACCCTTTTATACCCTGGTAAAGTATTTCATACCATTTCTGAAGCTAAAGCATCCTCTTTGAATTATATCTTTGATGTTATGTAATTCTTTACTGTACATGAATCGTAGAAAAAATACAGCACAGGAGACCATTCGGCCCATCTTGTCCATACCAGCCGTAGAACACACACATACCCTTTCTAATCCCACCTTCCTGCATCCGATCCGGTCTCTGCCTCCACCATGAACTCGGGCAGCGAATTCCAGACTCCCACTACTCTCTGCGTAAAAACGTTTTTCCTAATGTCCACTCTACACCTCTGCCAATTATCTTGAATCTATCTCCCGTGGTTCTAGAATTTTTCATCAAGGGAAACAATTTTATCCTTTCCACCCCATCTCTTCCTTTTGAACACCTCATTACATCGCCCCTCAGCCTTCTTTGTTCCAAGGAAAACAACCCCAACCTATCCAATTGTAGCCAGACGAGAAAGGTTTGATTACAACAACAGGCATTTATTGTGCCTTTAACATGGTAAAGTGTACACTCTATGGAGTGTTATCAAACAAAATGTGACATTGAACAAGAGACGGACATGATGAGGGCAGAATACCAATTCGCTGGTCGAGGTAGCATTTTAAAAGGAGAAAAGGGAGCAATCAAAAATCAGGATAGCTTAAACATCCAGAATTGGAGGAGCTTAAATATCTCAGAGAATTGTTAGCCCAAAGAAGATTAGAGAGAGATTGGGAAGAGAGAGATTGGGAGGAGAGAGATTGGGAGGAGAGAGGCCATGGAGGGAGAATTTTAAAATCGAGACATTGTTTCATGAGAAGCCAATAATGTTGAGGAGGGGGCGGTGGGCGAATGAACCTTTGTGTGAGTTTGGTCACGCATTAGTGTCCAAAAGGACAGGTGGGGTTACTGGGATAGGGTGGGGGTGTGGGCTTTAGTAGGGTGCTCTTTTCATGGGCCGGTGCAGACTTGAAGGGCCAAATGGCCTCCTTCTGCATCGTAAATTCTATGATTCTATGATATGGGCAGCAGAGTTTTAGATAATCTCAGCTTTCGGGGGTAGAACATGAGAGATTAAATCAAAATCAAAATCAAAATCGCTTATTGTCACGAGTAGGCTTCAATGAAGTTACTGTGAAAAGCCCCTAGTCACCACATTCCGGCGCCTGTTCGGGGAGGCTGGTACGGGAATTGAACCGTGCTGCTGGCCTGCCTAGGTCTGCTTTAAAAGCCAGCGATTTTGCCCAGTGTGCTAAACCAGCCCCTAAACCAGATTAGTCAATCAGGATGGTGTTGGAATAGTCAAGACTAAAGGTAACAAAAGCATGGAAGAGTTTCAGCAGCAGAAGCCAGGGATGTTACGGAAGTGGAAATGAGCAGTTTCAATCGTGGCACAGATATGCCGGTAACTCACCTTGGTGTCAAATAAGACACCCAGATTGTAAGCAGACTGGTTCTGCCTCGGGATGCAATCAGTGGAGAGGGAATAGTTTGTGGCAGGGATTGAAAAAAGTCTCAATATTTAACCGGAGGAAATTTCTGTTCATTCAGAACGGGATGGCAGGCAAGCAGTGTGACAATTTAGAGACAGTGGAGGGATCAAGAAAGATGGTGGTGAGGGAGATCTGGTATAGTCCATGTTGAACCTGCAATGTGTCTTCTGATAATGTTGTTGACGGGTAGCATGTACATGAGAAATAGGAGGGGTGTCAAGGATAGATCCTTGGGGACATCAGAGGAAATGGCATGGCAGCAAGAAGAGATTGCAGACAAATCCCTGGCAATGACTGGATGAATACGAGTGGAAGCAGGTAAGAGCAGTCCCACCCAACTGGATGATGGAGCAGACATGTTTGAGGAGGATGGCGTAGTTAAACCATGTCAAAGGCTTTAGACAGTTTGGGAAGGATGAGGAGGGATAGATTATCTTTGTCACAGTCATCATAGAATCATAGAATTTACAGTGCAGAAGGAGAACAATCGGTCCATCGAGTTCGCACCAGCTCCTGGAAAGAGCACCCTACCCAAGCCCACACCTCCACCCTATCCCCATAACCCAGTAACCCCACCCAACACTAAGGGCAATTTTGGGCACAAAGGGCAATTTAGAATGGCCAATCCACCTAACCTGCACGGCTTTGGACTGTGGGAAGAAACCGGAGCACCCGGAGGAAACCCACGCACACACGGGGAGAACGTGCAGACTCTGCACAGACAGTGACCCAAGCCGGGAATCGAACTTGGGTCCCTGGAGCTGTGAAGCAATTGTGCTAACCACTGTTCTAACGTGCTGGCCAGTCTTGCAGGATGTCATTTGTGATTTTGATCAGAGCCATGTCTGTGGCAGGGCTGGAAACATGATTGAAGGGATTAAAACCTGAAGTTCCAGGAAAGATGGGATTGGATTTGGAAGGCGACAACACATTTAAAAACTTTGTAAAGGAAAGAAATGTTGGTGATGGGGTGGTAGTTTGCAAGGATGGAGAGAGTCAAGGACTATTTTTTTTCGATGCGAGGGATGATGACAGCAGATTTGCAAAAGGATAGTACCTGTGGAGAACTGTTGACAATATCAGTTGACATGAGAAATAATAGTTGTTAAAAAAATGTTTTCCAATTAAGAGGCAATTTAGCGTGGCAAATCCACCTACCCTGCACATCTTAGGGTTGTGGGGGTGAGACCCATGTAGATACGGGAGAATGTGCAAACTCCACACGGACGGTGACCCATGATTGGACCCGGCTCCTCGCCACAGAGAAATAATAGTTAATATGACTGTTATCACACATATTGTTGTAGCCTGAAGCGAAAGAGAAAATGCTGGAAAATCTCAGGAAGTCTGGCAGCATCTGTAGGGAGAAAAAAGAGCTAACGCTTAGAGTCCGATAACTCTTTGTCAAAGCTAACAGAAAGAGAAAGTGGGAAATATTTATACTGTGAACTGAGAATGAAAGATGAGTCATAGCCACAGGAACCCAGGGAAACCGGGTACTAATGGCCACAGATACCAAGGGGAAAGAGTGTTAATGGCAGTCCCCAGAGAGAACAAAAGATGTGAAAAGCCAAACAGCAGAGAAACTAACATCAGAGGATGAACTGTAGGTGTGGGGGGAGGGGAAGCAAAGAGGAGAAAAGTGCAGGAAAGGTGGATAAGATGGGGGTGGTGGGGGGGGGGGGGGGGGGGGGGGGATTAAATGTATATTAAGAAAGAAAGAAATGGTAAAAGACAGATAAAATGAAATGAAAACAAATGGGTTGAGGTGGGGCTGATCATCTGAAGTTGTTGAATTCGATGTTCAGGCCGGAAGGCTGTAGCTTGCCTAACCGGAAGATGAGATGTTGTTCCTCCAGTTTGCGTTGTGCTTCACTGGAACATTGCAGCAGGCCAAGAACAGACATGTGGGCATGGGAGCAGGGTCTTTTGTTAAAATGGCAAGCAACAGGAAGGTCAGGGTCCTGAATGCGCAAAGACCGAAGATGCTCAGCAAAGCGATCACCCAGTCTGCGTTTGGTCTCTCTGATATAGGTAAGAGAAGGGATTTAAAACAGGAATTTAGGGAGCTAGGGTGGAAGCTGAGAGCCAGGACAAACCATGTTGTCATCTCTGGTTTGTTGCTGGTGCCACAGCTAGCGAGGTAAGGAACAGGGAGAGAGTGCAGATAAACACGTGGCTGCAGGGATGGTGTTGGAGGGAGGGTTTCAGTTACGTGGATAATTGGAGCACATTATGGGGAAGGTGGGACCTGTACAGACAGGACGGTTTGCACCTGAACCAGAGGGGCACCAATATTCTGGGAGGGAAATTTGCTACGGCTCTTCTGGGGGGGGGGGGGGGGGGGGGGGGGGGTTTAAACTAATTTGTCAGGGGGATGGGAAAACAAGCTGTAGTCCAGAAGCCAGTGTTGAGAGTAGTGAGGTACTGAGGAGGGTATCAAGGTCACATGAGTGTACTGGCAGACAGAAAGGTGGGTTGAAGTGTGTCAACTTCAATGCAAGGAGCATCCGGAATAAGGTAGGTGAACTTGGAGCATGGATTGGTACTTGGGACTATGATGTTGTGGCCATTACGGAGACATGGTAAGAACAGGGACAGGAATGGTTGTTGGAAGTTCCGGGGTATAGATGCTTCAGTAAGAGTAGGGAAGGTGGTAAAAGAGGTGGAGGAGTAGCACTGTTAATCAAGAATAGTTTAACGGCTGCAGAAAGGCAGTTCGAAGGGGATCTGCCTACTGAGGTAATATGGGCCGAAGTTAGAAATAGGAAAGGAGCGGTCACGTTGTTAGGAGTTTTCTATAGGCCCCCAAATAGAAATAGAGATGTGGAGGAAGAAATTGCAAAACAGATTATGGATAGGTGTGGAGGTCTCAGGGTAGTTGTCATGGGTGACTTTAACTTTCCAAATATTGACTGGAACCTCTATAGGTCGAACAGTTCGGATGGGGCAGTTTTTGTACAGTGTGTGTAGGAGGGTTTCCTGACACAATATGTGGATAGGCCAACAAGGGGGGGGGGGGGGGGGGGGGGGGGGGGGCGCACATTGGATTTGGTACTGGGTAATGAACCGGGCCAAGTGTTAGATTTGCTTGTGGGAGAGCATTTTGGAGATAGTGACCACAATTCGGTGTCTTTCACTATTGCAATGGAGAGGGATAGGGCCATACGGCAGGGCAAGGTTTATAATTGGGGGAGGGGTAATTATGATGCAATTAGGCAAGAATTAGGGAGCATAAGGTGGGAACAGAAACTGTCAGGGAAAGGCACAAATGAAAAGTGGAACTTGTTCAAGGAACAAACACTGCGTGTCCTTGATAGGTATGTCCCCGTCAGGCAGGGAGGAAATGGCCGTGTGAGGGAACCATGATTCACAAAAGAGGTTGAATGTCTTGTCAAGAGGAAAACGGAAGCGTATGTAAGGATGAGAAAACAAGGTTCAGTTGGGTCCCTTGAGGGTTACAAGGTAGCACGGAATGAGCTTAAAAAAAAGGGCTTAGGAGAGCTAGGAGTTGGCATGAGACGTCCTTGGCGGGTCGGATCAAGGAAAACCCCAAGGCTTCTTATTCTTATGTGAGAAATAAAAGAGTGACCAGGGTGAGGTTAGGGCCGGTCAAGGACAGTAGTGGGAACTTGTGCATGGAGTCAGAAAAAATAGGAGGTGCGTTGAATGAATACTTTTCTTCAGTGTTCACCAAGGAGAGGGGCCATGTTTTTGAGGATGAGAGTGTGATACAGGCAGGTAGGCTGGAGGAGGTAGATGTTCAGAGGAAGGATGTATTAGCAATTTTGAAAACCCTTAGAGTCGACAAGTCCCCTGGGCCAGATGGGATATATCCAAGGATTCTGTGGGAGGCAAGGGATGAGATTGCAGAGCCTTTTGCTTTGATCTTTGGGTCCTCACTGTCCACGGGGATAGTGCCAGAGGACTGGAGAGTGGCGAATGTTGTTCCTCTGTTCAAGAAAGGGAATAGGAATGACCCTACTCATTATCGTCCGGTTAGTCTTACTTCGGTGGTCGCTAAGTTAATGGAAAAGGTCCTGAAGGATAGGATTTATGACCATTTGGAAAGCTGCATCACGCTGGAGTTGGCGAAAATGGCGGAGGATTGTGCTTTGCATACGGAGGCTGGTGGGATGAAATGTGAAAACAGGGGGGACTCTATCCTTGTTCTGGGAGGGAGTGGAGGGGGAGTGGGTAGTGGCGCGAGAGATGTACCGCACACTGTTGAGGGCCCTGTCCACAACTGTAGGTGGGAAATCACGGTCGAGGAAGAAGGAACACATTTCTGAAACGTTATTTTGGAAAGTGGCATCATTGGAACAAATGTGATGGAGGCAAAGGAGTTGAGAGAAAGGGATGGAGTCCTTACAGGGTGCAGGGTGCAAAGAGCTGTCGTCCAGATAGTTGTGGGAGTCAACGGGCTTGTAGTGGATAGAATCATAGAATTTACAGTGCAGAAGGAGGCCATTCGGCCCATCGGGTCTGCACAGGCTCCCCGAGATAGCACCCTACCCAAGCACACATCTCCGCCCTATCCCCATAACCCAGTAACCTCACCCAACACTATGGGCAATTTAGAACACTAAGGGCAATTTAGGCTGGCCAATCCACCTAACCTGCACATCTTTGGACTGTGGGAGGAAACCGGAGCACCCGGAGGAAACCCACGCACACACGGGGAGAACGTGCAGACTCCGCACAGACAGTGAACCAAGCCGGGAATCGAATCTGGGACCCTGGATCTGTGAAGCAATTGTGCTAACCACCATGCTACCATATTTGGAACTTGAGACAAGGGCTCAAAAGGCAATCGTTTTGCCTGTACAAGATGCCATTAAATTGGTGCCATTGCTTAGACAACCAGCTGTATTGTTGCCTTCCAAAGTCCCAGCTAAGGCTGCCTCTGCATCAGTAGTCTTGATTATGCCCTTTGTAGTATTACAATAGCATTACTGTATACTGAATTACAGAAATACCCCAGGGACAGGTATGAAAATGCTTGTGCCAATTGGTAGATGGGCTTCCACCCGAGCTCCCTAAATCCGTTTTAAATCCTCGGCCCTTCTCTTACCTATATCGGAGAGACCAAACGCAGACTGCGTGATCGCTTTGCTGAGCATCTTCGGTCTGTGCGCATTCAGGATCCTGGGTTTTGACCCATGACCTTCTAACTCAAATGAAACAGTGCTATTACGGAGCCACATTAATCTGGATGAAGGCATTGGGGAAACTATCTGAACGTTTGCGGGTGGCACTAAGATTCTGACTCGCTTTAGGAAAGAAAATGCAATGTTAAGAAATGGCCCATACCTGCCAGATGAAGTGTTATGCTGGTGGGTGAGAACTGTGGATCAATGATGATGCACAGCTGAAACCTGGCTGTATGGGGCTGACAATGGAATGACTGGTCTTTATCCGCCCAGCAGTGTTATATATTTTGTGTAACCACTGAAGTTTGAGAAATTGTGAGGTTGCAAGCAGAGCAACAATAAAAAAAGGAGAATTAAATCTGGTAAATCTCCACATGTAAAAATAAGCCTTTGTTCCCGACACCCCTTATTTTTGACACCGTTATTCAGGAAACAATTTCATAAGAGTTTTCATTATCACTGTTGAATTATAAATTTGGTTTAATTTACTTTTCACTTTTAAAATGTCCTTGGTTTCCATTTCGTTTAAATTCATAAATTTTTCTATGTAACTGTATGTTAACTCAAATATTATAGATTTTGGGTTCCAATTTGTTCATTGAATCATAGAATTTACAGTGCAGAAGGAGGCCATTCAGCCTCTCGAGTCTGCACCGGCCCTTGGAAAGAGCACGCTACTTAAGTCCAGGTCTCCACCCTATCCCCGTAACCCAGTAACCCCACCTAACCTTTTGGACACTGAGGGGTAATTTAACATGGCCAATCCACCTAACCTTCACATCCTTGGACTGTGGGAGGAAACCCACACAGACATGGGGAGCAAGTGCAAACTCTACTCAGGAGAGTCACCCGAGGCCGGAATTGAACCCGAGTCCCTGGCACTGTGAGGCAGCAGTGCCAATCACTATGCCGCCCCCAAGTCAGGATGGTGTCTGGTTTGGAGGGCAACTTGCAGGTGGTGGAGTTTCCATGTGTCTGCTGCCCTTGTCTTTTTAGGTGGTAGAGGTCTTGGGTTTGGGAGGATCTGTTGAAAGAGCCTTGATGAGTCTCTGCAGTGCATCTTGTAGACACTGCTGCCACTGTGCATTAGTGATGGAGGGAGTGACTGTTTAAGGTGACGAATGCTGTGTCCAGGAAGTGGATTGTTTCATCCTAGATGGTGTTGAGGTTCTTGAGTGTTCGGGGAGCTGCTCTCATTCAGGCAAATGGAGAGTATTCCATCACACTCCTGATCTGTGCCTTGTGGATGGTGGACAAGCTTTGGGGAGTCAGGAAGTGAGTTACTTGCTGCAGGATTCCAAGTCTCTGAACTGCTCTTGTAGCCATTGTATTTATATGGCTGGTCCAGTTCAGTTTCTGGTCAATGGTAAACCCACAGGATGTTGACAGTGGTGGATTCGGCAATCATAATGCCACTGAATGTCATGGGGAGATGGTTAGATTCTCTTTTGTTGCAGATGGTCATTGCCTGGCAATTGCGTTGTGCAACTGTTACTTGCCACTTATTAGCCCAAGTCTGAATGTTGTCCAGGTCTTGCTGCACATGGACAAAGACTGCTTCAGAATCTGAGGACTTCCAAGTGGTGCTGAATATAGTGCAATCATCAGCGAACACCAGACCTCTGACCTTATGATGGAGGGA
The DNA here is from genome assembly GCF_902713615.1 of Scyliorhinus canicula. Taxonomy (NCBI): domain Eukaryota; kingdom Metazoa; phylum Chordata; class Chondrichthyes; order Carcharhiniformes; family Scyliorhinidae; genus Scyliorhinus; species Scyliorhinus canicula. The sequence continues at coordinate 254,206,445 of NC_052148.1, read as the reverse complement.
AGGTCATTGATGAAACAGCTGAAGATGGTGGGGCCTAAGACACTCCCCTGAGGAACTCCTGTAGTGACGTCCCAGGACTGAGATGATTGACTTCCAACAACCACAACCCTCTTCTTTTCTGCTAGGTATGATGCCAAACATGGAACATTTTCCCACTGATTCCCATTGGCTTCAATCTTGCTAAGGCTCCTTCATGCCATACTCGGTCAAAAGTTGGCTTGATGTCAAGGGCAGTTACTCAACTCACCTAGAGTTCAGCTCGTTTGTCCATGTTTGGGCTGTAATGAGGTCACGAGCTGGATGGCCCTGGTGGAACTGAACCTGAGTGTCAGTGAATAAATAAGTAAATAATCTTTATTACTGTCACAAGTAGGCTTACATTAACACTGCAATGAAGTTACTGTGAAAATCTCCTAGTCGCCACACTCGGGCGCCTATTCGGGTACACAGGGAGAATTCAGTATGTCCAATTCACCTAACAGCACGTCTTTTGGGACTTGTGGGAGGAAATCGGAGCACCCGGAGGAAACCCACGCAGATACGGGGAGAACGTGCAGACTCCACACCGACAGTGACCCAAGCAGGAATCGAACCCAGGACCCGTGAAGAAACAGTGCTAACCACTGCGCTATCGTGCCGCCAGTCGGTTATTGTTGAGTAAGTGCCATTTGATAATACTATTGATGACACCTTCCATCAGTTTGCTGATGATCGAGAATGGACTGATGGGACAGGGTCAGATTTGTCCTGCTTTGTTTTTGTGGACAGGATGTACCTGGGCAATCTTTCACATTGCTGGGCATTTGCCAGTTTTGCAGTTTTGCAACTGGAACAGTTTGGCTAGGAATACGGCTAATTCTGGCACACAACAAATATTCTTTGCTGTTGTCAGAATGTTTTGTGGGCCGATAGCCTCAGTCTCTCAGTTACGCTCATTTTATTTATTGAAAAGGGTTTGGATGAAGGAGTTAACATGCTAAAATGCAGTTAAAATGCTAAATGGAAGTTGACCTCCCCACAGTTCAGTCCTCCAAGCTGTTGCATTAGAACTAGCAGGCAGAGATACTTAGGCTTAGGGGGCAAGTGAGGAGAACTGAAAGTGGGAGCAATAGAGATTGACTGCAAGAATGCTTGGGGGTCTGAAAACACCTTGTAGGTGGGCAATAAAACCTTGGTGCGTCCATGGGAGAATTGGAAGCAGTCGGCGAGATAATTCAATTACTGGGGACTTGCTTGTGGGAGATGGGTGAGGGTTAGGTCCAAAGGAAGAAGAGTGGGGGTTAGAGGAACACTGAGACAAGAGAAAACACAGAGAGGGAAGATGCAGAATGGTGTTGATGGTGATCAAGACCACTGATGTTGGCAAAGGGAGTTAAAAGCAGAGCAGGGAATCTCCCCAGGGCCATGCCCTGTGTATTGGAGATTCGAGGAACAATTGAGCTGGGCAGGAGGGCCAGGAAGTTAAGACAAGAGGTAGAGCAACTGAGCCAGCAGGCTGGACAGCACTCAAACAAGTATCCCAAGTTCAATTTCTGGCATTGTGATTTATTTTGCTTCAACTGTATCAGAGTTATGAGGGTAGACAACTGTGTCCTGTAAATGGCGTAGGAATGAAACAAAGTGCTAATGTGTTCAATTGTAGATTTAATAAGAGCACAAGTAGGCTTATACATTAGAAAAGATTTTAAAAAGCTAAAATAGTATCCCTGAGAAGAGTAAGGTAAGTGGCTGGGAGAATGAGAGCATTCAATTTCCAGCTTAGTGAGAAACATATGCTGTTTAGTGAGGAACCATAGCTTGGTTAGGGAACTTCCCAGATTGCAAAGTGGTCAGTTTCAGGTTGCAACACAGGGCACCTAACATACTTAGATTGATTTTCACCAGTAATGAAGTGTGACATCGGCACAAGCTGAGGTATTCCTTTTAATGTATTACGATGAAAAAAGACCTGTATTTATATAGGACGTTCCATGACCTTAGGTCACCCCAAAGTGCTTCACAGCTAATGAAGTACTTTTGAAGTATTGTCAACAGTTGTAATGTAGGAAACATGTCAGTCAATTTATTCCCACAAGCTCCCATAAAGAACAATGTGTAAAATGACCAGATAATTTGTTATTGTGGTATTGTTTGAGGCACAAATATTAGGGATAACTCCCCTATTCTCCCTCGTAATAGTGCCCTGCGATCATTTACATCCATCTTAGAGAACAGATGGGGCCTCAGTTCAACACCTCATCTGAAAGATGGCACCTCCGACAGTGCTGCACTTTCTCAGCACTGCACTGGAGTGTTTTTTAAAAATATATATTATATTAGGTTTTTACATTTTTTATAACAACAAACAACATTTTCAATGCAAAACAGGTACAGTATCGAAGAATTATTGCAAATATAAGAACAAAAATAATTTATTTCCAATAATACAAAGAAAACAAAGTAAAAGCAAATAACTTATACCCTATACCCAAAATCTCCAACAGCCCTAATAGGTGACGTTGTCCAGATCTTTGAAAAAGGAGATAATCGGTTGCCATCTCAGGTGGAATCTCTCAACAGAACCCCTGATGGTAAATTTAATTTTCTCCAAATGAAAGAAGGACATTAAGTCCCCATACCAGTCAGGGGCACTAGGCGGAGCGGGAGACCTCTCACCAAGCAGTATCCGCCTCTGGGCTATCAATGAGTCAAAGGCAATAACATACGCCTCTACCCCAGAATGAACTACCGGAGGGTCCGAAACCCCAAATATGGGCACTAGCGGGCATGGCTGCAAATCTACTTGAAGAATATTAGACATAGTGTGAAAAAAGGTCGCCCAGAAGCTGGCGAACCTAGGGCAGGACCAAAACATATGCTTGTGATCTGCGGGGACAAGCAAACAGCGGTCATATCTGTTCTCACCATTCGGGAAAAACCCATTCAGCCTTGCCTTGGTCCAGTGCATCCTGTGTAGCACTTTGAACTGAATTAGGCTCAACGGGGCACATGAGGACATGGAGTTGACCCTGTATAGGGCCTCTCTCCAAACCCGGTAGCCCGGCTAACCATGTACATATGTTCTGGGCATGTACGAAGTTGTGCGGATTCTGGCAGGGATTTGCGGACGTTATGTCAAAAGTCCTGGAAGGGAGGGTAACCCCGAGTTCAGTACTGGCAAGGCAATATTTGGTGTATCGGATGTGTTAAACTGTGAAAATTACAAATGCTTCAATAAAATATTTTCTAAAAAAAAAGCTGTGAAACTTTGTAATTAATGCACAAGGAGGATCTCCAGTGCGAGGCTTGGGTGGAAGTAAACTGTGGGCCCATTCTAATTCTGGGAGGGTGGAAGTATGTTCTCAACCAACATTTTGTGGAAGAGGTCTGAATAGGGATGTGGCCTTCGATCCCCTCCAGTATTGCCACAACACAAACATTTTGCCTTCTGGATCTGTTCTTCAGGTCATTCAGCTTGGATGTTAATGCCTTGTCATCCTTGATCACAGCAGCATGTTCGGACTCCATGGAAGTGATCCTATGTTTACGGTCAGACAATGCAGTCTATTTGATTTTGGCACCCATGTGCTTTGACAGACTGGTTGGTGATCTCGAGAACTGAATGAATGGGGGCCAAGGCCTCCTCGATTGATCTTTAAGATCCGAGGTCAAGCATTGTCGATATTTCTCGCGCTCAAGAGCCAAAACTTTGCTGAGTAATTCAGCCATTAGTGGTGTGGCTGGAGAAGAAGCTGCCATCGGCATCTTAACTCCAGTTAATTTGTGGGAGGTTTCAGAGACTGCCATCGAAATTCAGGCCGATTCTTCTCTGGAGTTGCTTCCCCTGGGCATCATAGAGGTGAGGGAACTCTACCCAATTACTTTCCAGGATTTGTTCTGCTAAGTTAAAGACCTATGGCACCGGGAAAAAGGGTTAAAAGGTCTGGTTTCCAGCGGAAGCCACCTCGTGCACATCTTCCCCTCACATTGTGCCAGCAGACGTCAACTGCATTGGAACGCTAACCAAGCTTTTTGTGCTCGAGTCTCTGGAGTCAGTGTTGAAACCACATCCTTGTGACTCAGAGGTAATAGCGTTACCAGGTGAACCAGGGCTGGCACACTTCCTGTTGCACCGTGCACAGTAGGTCATGATGTTTTATAGTGAACAAGCTATATTACCTAGTGTAGACGGTACTATTTTACTGCTAAGGTGGGCCCATGTTGCTCACTGAGCTAAATCGCTGGCTTTTAAAGCAGACCAAGCAGGCCAGCAGCACGGTTCGATTCCCGTACCAGCCTCCCCGGACAGGCGCCGGAATGTGGTGACTAGGGGCTTTTCACAGTAACTTCATTGAAGCCTACTCGTGACAATAAGCGATTTTCATTTTCATTTCATATCCTTTCAAGGCCACAGAGGCTAACTCCCATTATGTAAACACTGGGCGAGATCAGAGTTTAATTGGTTTTCTCACTGTAGGTCACAAACCTACCTTCTTTCTCCCTATTTTTAAAGCGTGATTGACAAGATCAGTCAGAGGTTGTAGTTTGTAGCTGTTGGGTTGAATGGCTGTCTTTGTTTTAAATTCTGACTGGTTAGACCACTTAGAGGTTACAAAACCTTGTGACACGTCTCTGTTTCTACGTGACAAAGATGTGAGCATAATATTTGAAGCATGACTGAATGGATATGCATACAGGGTGAACCATTTTATAACAATACATATTATGACTGCATTCAAATAGATACATGCGGAAGAGAGATACCCAAAGAGAAAGGGGGACAGGGATAAATAGATTAAATCCAGAGAAAGGTAAATTTGCCATGATTCCAGATGACCATAGGTTGCTTTTCCCTGTGAGGGGGAGAGCTTACTGGTGGCGATTTGACCTGAAGATCACCACACCTCATGCGAGGGGTAAGGTTGAGAAGGCAGAGCCTTCATGAATAACCTCAGCCGGTACGGGAATTGAACCTGCGCTGCTGGTCTCGCTCTGCAACATGAACCAGCTGTCTAGTCTGGTGAGCTAAACCAGCCCCCAAAATATAGATACAAATAAAGATAAATATAGATCAGGGGGTCGGGGCTGAAGGCACTAGCAATGGCCCCGCTCCTGATAGCTCCGGGGAAATACTCAGGGAGTCCGGTAGTAATAGCTTCATTGAAAATCTGCAGGCAGTTTCGCCAACACTTCGGGTTGGGGGCTGGTCGAGGGAAATGCTGATCCGGGAGAACCACAGATTTGAGCCAAGGAGGTGGGACGGAAGCTTTCGGAAATGGGAAGAGAAGGGGATTAAGACACTAAAAGATTTGTTTCTTCAGGGTCGATTTGCAGGATTGAGGGAGCTGGAAGCGAAGTATGGGCTGGAGTAGGGAGAAGTGTTTAGGTATATGCAGGTTCGGGACTTTGCCAGGAAGGAGATACAGAGCTTCCCGGAGGAACCGGCCTCCACGTTGTTGGAGGAGGTGCTGGCGGCAAGGGGACAGTGTCAGCGGTATATGGAGCTATGTTGGAAAAGAATAAGGCACCACTGGAGGGGATCAAAGCAAAGTGGGAGGAAGAGTTGGGAGAGGTTATAGAGGAGGGGGTCTGGTGTGAGGTGCTCCGGAGAGTGAATGCCTCCACCTCGTGTGCGAGGTTGGGGCTGATACAGCTGAAGGTGGTGTACAGGGCGCACCTCACGAGGGCGAGGATGAGCCGGTTCTTTGAAGGGGTAGAAGATGTGTGGCGGAGGCAGATGTCATAGCCTTCGCCTTGTTGATCGCCCGAAGGCGGATCCTGCTGGGATGGAGAGCGGCCTCGCCACCCTGTGCCCTGGCGAGGGGACCTGTTGGAATACTTGACCCTTGAGAAAGTTACGTTCGAACTGAGGGGAAGCTCAGAGGGATTCTACAAGTCATGGGCACTATTTTTTATGCACTTTCAAGAACTGGATAACATCGAACATTAGTTGGGGGGGGATGGGTGGGTGGCGTTGGGGGGTGGGGGGGAGGGGGTCTATGTATATTAAAGATGGCTATGGGTAATCCCTGATTCCTTTTTTTCTTTGTCATTTGTTTATGCTAACATGCGGGCTGATGACTGGGCATGGTGGGAGGATGGGATCGTTGTTACTGTTATGGGGTTTGAGATATTTGTTGTTGGTTATTGATTGTTGTTGGGTGTAAATTCGGGAGAAAAATTGTGAAAAAGGAGAATAAAAATATTTTTATAAAAAAGATAAATATAGATACAAAATGTTACATTCCATTGACATATGGGGCAGGCCTTAAGACATAGACTTACTTCAAGGGCAACTAAGGATGGGCAATAAATGATCGCATGCCAGTAAAGCCCACATTTCATGAACAAAAATAAAATAAAATATCAGATTACATAGATACATAGAAGATAGGAGCAGGAGGACGACTTTTGGCCCTTTGAGCCTGCTCCGCCATTCATCATGGTCATGGCTGATCATCCAACTCAATAGCTTAATCCTGCTTTCTCCCCATAGCCTTTGATCCCATTCTCCCCACGTGCTATAGCCAGCCGCCTACTGAATATATTCAAAGATGAAATAGATAAGACAGTGTTTAGTGAAGTTCTCGAACTTTTTGCTGCTTTTGGTGATGTACTCCCATTAATTAACTTAGTGTCCAAAGATGTGCAGTTCAGGTGCAGTTATGGGGATAGGGCGGGGGAGTGGGCCTAGGTAGGGTGCTCTTTCAGGGGGTCAGTCCCGACTCGATAGGCCGAGTGGCCTCCTTCTGCACTGTAGGAATTCTATGACTCTAACCTCTACTGTTGACATCGAAACTCAATCTAACTTTGCAAATAACCAAAAATTCAGATAGCTCTCTCTAACTGCTACATGAGCACAGGGCAGGGTTAACTTTTCTAAACTTGATTGCGACCCCTGAAATAAAACCAGAAAATTCTGAAATGATCAGCAGGTCATGCCATCAGCACTGTTAGTTCAGAATTCCATCGCTCGCAGTGTTCTGGTTTTGGCTTGGTATTAACCCTGTTTCAACCCGTTTGCAATCAGAAATCTCAAGTTAACCAGCAAGCTTGTTGTTTCGTTGTTCTGAAGCTCCAATGCTGAGCCCTGCAGCAACAAATTTAACACTAAAGCTTTTTGACGAACAACTTATTCACCTCCACCGCTGAGAGTCAATCAGTTTCTCTGAGAGAAATGGTTCCGAATGTACAGCACATATTATTCGCAATCATTTTCTTTTTACAGTTTTCCATTCCTTTTGCCTAACATTCGCTTTATGTCACCGCTGAGGTAACATTTCCTAATTTGAGTGAGACTTTCACATGTTCTTGATTATAAACTTCTCGGTAATCTGCTTATTTTTAAAAAATTTAAAGTGCCCAACATTTTTTTTTCCCAATTAAGGGGCAATTTAGCATGGTCAATCCGCCAACCCTGCACAACCTTGGGTTGTGGGGGTGAGACCCACACAGACATGGTGAGAATGTGCAAACTCCACACAGTCAGTGACCCGGGGCCAGGATCGAACCTGGACCTCAGCACCGTGAGGCAGCAGTGATCAGCTTAATTGGAAAAGCTTGGTCCTACTTCATACAGGTCAATCGAGAAAACTCGCATAAACTGATCAATTACTTTAAAAAGGTCAACAATTATAAGTCTATGACAAGGGCGACACAGTGGTCAGCACTGTTGCCTCACGGTGCCAGGGTCCCAGGTTTGATCCCGGCTCTGGGTCACTGTCCGTGTGGAGTGTGCACATTCTCCCCGTGTTTGCGTGGGTTTCGCCCCCACAACCCAAAATGTGCAGGGTAGGTGGATTGGCCATGCTAAAATGCACCTTAATTGAAAAAAATGAATTGGGTCCTCTAAATTTATTTTTAAAAAGTCTATGACAAACAATTATTCTAAAAGTGCTGTGGCTTATGGGCTGTTATGGTAAGCCGTAGGGATACCCAACAATCCTTCACCAAAGCCAAAAAGTGACGCGTCTCCTCCGAATTTAAAGTTATTTAATTTGAATTTCATGTTGGTACTTGTCTGCAACCCTTAAGAGTGTGTGGGGAATTGGGTGACACAGTTTCCCTCAGCTGCCGGGACGTATGTGTAACATGCTGACCAAACATACAGCCCAAATTCAAACACAAACCCTCAGTGACCTCTGTATGTGTGACTACGCTGGCGAAGGTTGTGGAAGATGATAGTGCGACCTCTGGGTCAGTGGCGTCATTGTGTCCAGAGCTGGAGTCTTCAGGCTACTGCTGTGCGCTGGGCGAGGGGCTGTGAGGATCTGTGCTGGAGAGCAAAAGGAAGCACGTTAAAGAACAGCAGAGTCCACGGGCACTATTTAATGGCCGCATTGTGCTTAAGTGAGAGCGTGATTAAGCCGCTAATTCACAGGAGAGGCCAAAAATCAGGAACCACGCTGGGCACTGATCTGTTTGCTGTCTAACTGGCCCATTCCCGTTTGCGAAATCAGGATCCCGCCATAGCGTGGTGAGAAATGAATAATCACCACTTACGCCAAGTCTCCATACAATTAACGGAAGATACCACCTATCCTAACGTGATCTAACGACCTCCCCAGCAAGAGGTCATGCAGGCGCCGATTAAAAATGTGAAGCTGACGGAAGGGTTGCCACGGGGACCCGAGCAGGTGAGGAGCCATCTTTGTTCCCAGGCAAAGAGCCTGGGGGCACATGGATTGCTGCTCCGGTGCTCGGAGGAGGTTAGGGGAGCAATCTTGGGGCCAACCTTGGTTGGGGTGGGCCGCCATCAGGGGGGGCGGGCGGGGAAGAAGAGATTGGTGTCTCAGCACTCGTGAGTCCACCATGCCAACCCCTGGATCGCGCGACCCCGTTCCAGGGGAGACTCCACCCCGCCTTTCCACCGACCACCCATAACTCCCACTAACCGCAGAGACCTCTGGCCGCATGTCTGGAAGGTTATAGCTAATTTGGAATTGGCAATCATAGTTAAGTGAGCACTCCACCCGTCCCAATTTGGGTGGGCGGGCCATGTAGCATGGGGGAGTTATTGCCTAGCATCCCAATCAGACCGTGATGCCTGGACACTGTGCCTGAATACTGCAATGGGGGCGCTGGAGGGTCCCGGGGTGGAATACACCACTGGTCGTCAGCCTCACACCCTCAACACTTCCTTACAAATATTGCATGTGATGGATAATATCGTGAACCCCGCAAAACATGCCCTAGTGATGCTGCTGGCAGGCCACGTGAAGGGGCCCGCCCCACACCCTGAGGACCCAGCTGCCCATCACGCCAGTGAGGGACCCAGAGAGGGAGACCCGTGACAGGCCAAGATGTACAGGCGTCGCTGGTCTTGTGGTCTTGATGGACAGTGTGTGCCGCAGAAGGCTCCACCTCAATAAGGGGACAGTGCGGCACCTGTGCCATATCCTTACGGACCTGGCACCACGAGGAGGAGGATACCCGCTCCCAGTGGCCGTGATGGTCACCGCAGCCCTGAGCTTCAGGATAATTCCAGGCTCGAGCATGAACTTGTGCAGCATCCAACAAGCTACAGCCCACAAGTGCATCCATGAAGTCACGGATGCCCTGTTTACCCGGGCAGAAAACTATATAAACTTTGACATGGACCAGACCCAACAAGATGCCCGGGCAGCAGGATTCTCTGCCATCGATGGAATGCCCAGGTCCAGGGGGTAATAGATGGCACACATGTCGCCTTGCGTGCACCGGGTCATCTGGGAGTGCCTTACATCAACAAGAAGGGGTTCCACTCCCTGAACATCCAGCACATGTGTGACCATCATATGAAGATCATGCACATGTGTGCATGCTTCCCAGGGAGTGTGCAAAACAGCTACACCTGGGGCAGTCAGACATCCACGCCCTCTTCGAGGCCCATCCCAGGATGACTGGTTGGCACTTGGGAGATCAGGGGTAGCTGCTGAGGATCAGGCTAATGACGCCAGTATGGAGGCCGAATACAATGTGGAGATCCAATACAAGGAGACCCAATACAATGATGCCCATGTGGCCACCCGGTCTGTCATTGAGCGGTGCATCAGACTCCACAAAATGCGGTTCTGATGCCTCGACTGTGTCCGGTGGTGTACTGCAGTACATCTCCGAGAGGGTCGCTTGCTTTGTGGTCTGCTGTGTCCTCCACAACCTGGCGCAGCAGCGGGACGACATGCTGGAAGTGAAGGGCTAGAATATATGGCTAACTCCGAGGAGGCAACGGATCAGGTGAGGCTGGAGGACAAGCCCAGGGAGGGCCCGCAGGACCAGCCAGAGGATGGAGTACAGGCAGGAGCGGGGAGGGTCGGGCAAGCCCAGAGGGCCAGAGAGGCCCTCATCCTCGCCCACATAACATAGGATGTGGCCTCGTTCATCATTCCCCCTCCATCTCCATGTCTGGGGAGATGCGGCATGGGATTGGTGCTCTGCCCGCATTGCGGAAGAAAGTGCTAGAGGTGTAATACTGGTTGAGATCAATAGATTTTAAGGGTGTACAGAAGTGTTCCCAACTGCCCCATTCTCCCTATCTCTTTCAGACCATCCCTCCCCCCTTTAGACCCTCACCCCCTACTCTGCCTCCCTCCCCAGTGCCTTCCTCGATGTGCTGAACGTTCTTGTGCAGTACTGCTGCACAAGTACTGTGTCCCGAGGACATAAATCAGAGGTGGAGGCAGCCTGCTGCTTACCGCTTCCTCTGGCCTTCGATGCCGGGGCAAGCCGTTATCTGGGGGCTCTGGGCCCGGAAGGCCCCGGCGCACTTGTTGGCAGTACTTGTCCCTCTGTGCCGCATGGTACCGGGTGCTGTCTTTGAGACGTGCCTTTGTCATGGAGGGTGGAACTCGGGGGAGCTGGTGGCCGCTGTTGCCACTCCATAGAATGGCTCCAGGATGACACCAACGCTACCCTCCTCCCGGTCGATGCCCATAGGGCCCTGGGGTTCACCTCGGTATAGAAGGGTAGCTGGGTCAAGCCCCGATTGCGACTGTGACATTCCCCAGTGACTGGGACATGCTGTTGAGGTGCTCAGCCATAGCTGTCTGACTGAGCCATGCCTTGGGACACCTCCATTCATGCTGCCGACGTACAGCACCAGGCTCTCCTGGTGGTCACCCGAGCAGTGTTAGCCTCGGTGCCATGCATTGCCGTCACCATCTCCTACGCCCATGGCCTTTGGGGTTCCTGCGATTGTCTATGGGCCTGGAGTGTCACTGACATCTCCCTCTGAATCTCACGACTGTACCCTATTGTCTGCCATCAGCTCCTGGGATCCAGCAAACCTCCGATTGCTGTCACATCAACTCGATTTACAACAGCTCTTGACAAACAGGGACTTGGCAACAGAATCCGCTAGGGGCACAAGTGGGGAGCGGGTTATGCCTGGGAAGTATCCTGGCATCCATTGGGGAGGCTTCTGGTTGTGTCTACGGGAGGTTTTGGTTTTTTTTGATCGGCCGATCTGTTGGGAGCAGAGGTTTCAAGCAGGACAGGCATGACCTTGTGACACTGGTCCCTTCCATTTTTTTTCCAAAGTGTTTAATAATACAGCGGTGAAACCAGGCAAAGCAGTTGGAGGGCTGTCCTCTGCTTTTCTCACCCAAGGTAACACCTAGGGGGAAAATAATTCCACCCTGGTGGAGGGCACGGTAGCACATTGGTTATCAGTTGCTTCACAGCTCCAGGGTCCCAGGTTCGATTCCTGGCTTGGGTCACTGTCTGCGAGGAGTCTGCACGTTCCCCCCCCATGTCTGCGTGTGTTTCCTCCGGGTGCTTCGGTTTCCTCCCACAGCTCAAAGATGGTTAGGTGGATTCACCATGCTAAATTGCCCTTAGAGTCCAAAAAGGTTGGGTGGGGTTATCGGGTTACGGGGATAGGGTGGTGGCGTGGCCTAGGGTGGGGTGCTCTTTCCAAGGGCCGGTGCAGACTCGATGGGCCGAATGGCCTCCTTGTGCGCCGCAAATTCTAAGATATGATTCTATGATTCTACCCAATGGCTGAGTTCTTCTTCCTGAATTGTTCTGTCCTTATTCTTATTTCCATTTCTTTGCACTCCTACGCTCTAACATTCTCACAATACTGGAGCACTCACTCAATTATGGAAGCTTTTGGAGGCCAATGCTTTATGAACAACTGCTTCTTCAACAGCACAGTTCTACTGCTTGTCCCCTGGGTTATTAAAAATCAACGTGAACTCCCCATTTTTCCTGCATAAGAAGGTACTTAAAGTTGAACTTGGTCCCTGAATGATTTCATACTGTTGCATGCTTCAGTCATTGTAACCATTCTGCCACCAGTAATTACCACCAACTGAATGATTACACTTGATTTTGAACTCAACAAGGCAGAAAATTTGAAATAAAATTAATGGCTGTGCTATTGTCACAACAGTTTTAATTCAGGGCTTGACTGCTGCAGATGCTAAAATCCAAAATTTAACAAGCGATCTGATTTGTAAATAATCCCTTTAAAATAATTGTTCTAACCGTGTCAAATTGTCCTGGTGCCTTGATATGATTACAGTTTTACCATTTACTACTGCATAACAAAATTAAATTATGAAACAGATAAACCCGGTTTAGGTATTATATTGATTTTCTTGAAATAAAGATTAGTGCATACGACTTGTGTCATTTCTGAAGCTTCTTATGTTGCTGAAGAATTTAGATGAATGCTACAACTAATCAGCTACAGCAATAAATAAGCAAGCCATTGCTATACTGATTAACTTACAAGTCCAGTAAGTAATTAATTGCAGAAGGTTCTCCTTCAAAAGAGGTTTCCGCAATTTATTAATACAACAATGATTCAGAGTGGCCTCAGACGTATAGGATCTCTGGATTTTTTTCCCCACTTTGCCTTGTTCTCAAAAACCAAACACAGATGAGTTTATTTCCATTTTTAAAAATCAAATTGGGGAAGAAGCACTTCTCGTATACGGGGTAAAATTAAAGCTGCTGCTATCTAGCATCCTTTCTGCAACTCTTGCTGGGTGCTCAAGAGTGACATTGGCAAACACCTTGAAACAGGCTCGTGATTTCAACTGTGCATGGCATGGCACTTGTTTTGTTTAAATTACGAAAAATTAAGACTTCTCTCTTTAGGCATCAGCATATAATTCAAACTGTTCTCCCAGGAGACTGTGTGGCTGCAGTTGGAAGAGGCCTTTTCGATTGGTTAGTCTTTTTCTACCCTTGATACACATCTTGCTTCACGCTGCCTGCTTTGCAAGTTGGCCGACTCCTTTCGCAAGAACCAAAACGTTGCGCATTCAGACCTCATTCCGCATCTTGAGCATACAATATAGACTGATGAATTAGTCAGAGACTGGGGCACTGCTATACTTACAAACCTCATCAGGTTAGAGAAGGGATTTTAACTCCCTCCACCTTTTGAAAATGGAACAGGAGCCGAGTTAAAATTGAGATGGTGGACTTGCTGCTCTATTCCCGCTCCACTATAATTTTTCCTGGGATCTCCCACTGTGAAGACAATACAGGTGAGTATCTCTTTAATCTGTGTAAATCGGGGTCCTATGACTTACACAGGATTGCAACGCAATTTTAACAGGTGCACTCTGTGGCAGTTCACTCTGTAAAACCAGGTGTTTAAGATGAAGAGGTCCCGGTCCCACCCCCCAGCCACCCCCGCGCATCTCCGCTCCCCCTACCCTCCAAATGTCTATAATTAAACTTGTAGGGTCAGGAAGAGCAGAGGCACTCCTCTGGGTGCTACAATATTATGTGGGCATCAGTTAAGATGGGCTCTGGGCAGCACGGTGGCCTAGTGGTTAGCACAACCGCCTCACAGCGCTGAGGTCCCAGGTCCGTCCCGGCTCTGGGTCACTGTCCGTGTGGAGTTTGCACATTCTCCCTGTGTCTGCGTGGGTTTTGCCCCCACAACCCAAAGATGTGCAGAGTAGGTGGATTGGCCACGCTAAATTGCCCCTTAATTGGAAAAAATAATTGGGTAATCTAAATTTAAAAAAAAAGTTAAGATGGGCTCTTGCTCTTTCCTTCTTGCCTGTTCTTTTTGATTATACATTTCCAGCAGTTTTTGCTGGTAATTTGCAACAACACACTGCCCGCTGTTTACAGGCCACATTTACAAATCATTACTAAACTACGAAGCATTTCTTGGCCTAATTTCAGAAAGTCATCAAAATTGGATTTGTTTTACATTAGAGAACAGTACATCCGTAGTATATTACTGAATTTCAATTAAAATGTACACGCAACGTAAGCAGTGGGAATTAAGGGACCTCCCTCAGCACAATAAATCTGGCATTACAGCATCTTCCAACACGACATTCTACTAACTACATACACACTGCAGTGACGTTGCAGAAGGGTATCTAGGGATTTTTTAATTTTAAAGAAGCGCGGTTTCTTTGACAATTCAGCAAACTGATCTGATGACTGAGTGGAAAAGTGGAAGTTGGGGGGAGAACACCCTGAAGTGTAAATGTGGCCATGAGTCTCAGACCATGGAACACACCACATCAACTTCCACACTAAAATCTGCTTCAGAAGGCACCTCATTTCTCCAATCAACCTGGCTGGAGGCCATCGAATGGATAGCCAAACTAAACATCTCATTCAAAGCTGTTCCCATCATTTGGTGGTAGGAGTACTGAGTCACACATGAAGAATCCATGTTCAAGGGGGGGGGGGGGGGGGGGGGGGGGGGGGGGGCGCGAAAAAACACAAACTGCAACCGTCTCCTCTATCTTTATGCACAGTGTAAAAATATAAACTTTTAATAAAAATACTTCCAAAGAAATATGGACAACAAAACTAATTCCCATGCTGAAACAGCTTCAGAATCTGTTCTGTAAAGGAAGTCCCTTCAAGACCAAGATAGTGAAGTGTATGATTCATTGATTTATACTGTAACGACACCCTGGGTTAGTGCACGGTCAATTCCAGCCCCCTTGACCGACAGTCACAACACAATTGAATTAACCAATAATTCTTCGAAAAATACGCAAAGGTTTTTGCCCTTAACTGCCCAATTACTACAGTCACCAGGTTTGTAAATTTAAAGACAATTACTTTTTATTTGTAACAAGAACTATAATGAACTATGCAGCAAATACAACTGGTTAACTATGATCTAATTCCTAACCCGCGCCGCCCCCACCCCTCGCCACACACCAGGGGGTGTGTGTGAAAATAAGTTAAGCGTTTTCATTGTGTACTCATTCCAGTCTCTAAAGCTTCAGAACTACAGCAGCTTTTCTGGAGAAAACACGAGCAAGCGAGAGCGAATTCAATCACCACCTGTTACCGGTCAGAATACGGCCTTTCAGGCAACTCATTGGCCAACAACCAACTGAACAGAGTTCCACCCCAACTCTCGGGTGCTACAGTGAGTTTTGCTGTCCAAAACTAGCAGAGTGATCTCTTCTGTAACTTTGAACTCCTCATTTCCCTATGCTTGACTTAAAGATATATGTCCCTTGGATGATAACAGCAAAAATAAAGAAAGGGGAAACAAGGGAATCGTCAGGAAGGACCTTTACAATACTCTCCACTGTTCAATGTTTATTGTAAATAAACAATCTAGTTCAGAGTCCCAATCATGACCTCCTACAGTATACATCTTTGAAGAGAGGGTAATCATGCAGCTGCACAACACATTCCAGTATGTGGTGAATCAAGAGAGAGTTTTCTGTTGAAATCCCTGGGTCTCCCAAGAATTTACCTAAATAACAGCAAATAGTGCAACATATGAGAATGGAGTCAGGGGACTGAAGGGTTGGAAGTATAGCGAAAGAATAGCGATAACCCTGATAACTACAAGCCCATTGGCTGATCAGTGGGAGTAGGGAAATGCTCCTTGGGTCAAAATTAAGAAGATGGGCTAATTAAATGATGGCCAATAAAGATCTGTTAAAGGAAAAACGTCTCGGGTATGCTTGATTGAGTCATTTGATTAAATAATTGAGAGCACATAAAACAGCTCTTAACAGGGCTTTGATTATGGAAGTTGGCTGCTCGCTTCCTTGGAGCGGGCAGCCTGTGCCTGTCCACTTCTGGTCCTGACGCTGATAAAATGCTGCATTAATGGGGTAGCATCAGCCAGCCGGTCTAACCCGGTTCCCTGCAATTCTGCCTCACTATTCACCACCAGGGGACCAGAATCCATGCAAAATGCATTCATTTTATTTAAGAAAAATTAGCAACCACCTTCAGCAAGAAGTGCTGAGTGGATAGTCAATCTTGGCCTCCTCCGCAGCCATTTCGATTTACTCCACCCGATGTCAAGAAACGGCTGGAATGCCAAGGCCCTGACAACATTTCAGCGAAAATACTAAAGACTTGCGCTCCAGAACCTGTCATGCTCTTAACCAAGCTGTTCAGTACAGCTACGACACTGCCATCTACCCAGCAATGTGGAAAGCTGCCCAGGTATATCCTGTCCGCAAAAGCAGGATAAATCCAACCTGACCAATTACTACCATATCAGTCTACTCTTGATCATTAGCAAAGTGTCATCAATTGACACCTAAGCAGCAACAAACTGCTCACTGACATTCAGTTTTAACTCCACCAAGTCCACTCAGCTCCTGACCTCATTAGAACCTCGGTCCAAACATGCACAAAAGAGGTCAACTCAAGTGGTGAGGTGAGAGTGACTGCCCTTGACATTAAAGCATAGCATCAAGGAGCCCCAGCAGAACTGGGATCAATGGGAATCGGGGAAAACTATCCACTAGTTGGAGTCGTCCCCAGCATATATACAAACATATTGGGCAATGAAGGAGGAGTGGGTGTTATAAGAGATTCTCAGGATACAACTGGATAGTTGAGAGGAGAACCAGGCAATGGCTTTCCACTCAGCTGAACAGAAGAGAGGTGTTGGAGGAGGATGGAGTGGATGCCATTTGTGACTGAGTGAGTGCATCCTGTAAAGAAAGTGAACACCAGCAAGTTATGAACTGCACAGTACTAATAAGCAGTGAAGCAAATTTGTACTTGTGCTAAATGTATTTCCGTAAATTACCTACATCTGAAAAAATAACTGAATTTATTTTTTTAAATAATGGTGAGCAGATTTCCTTACTTATGGTGAATGAGCGCGGATTCGATTTTTGTTAAATTGGATTCGAGTGTTTTTAAGCAGTGCTGCGGGAATCAAAATGCAAGTCTGTACACCTCCAATTATTCCAATGGTGATTGATCTTATTATATAGGATTACGGCATTTTCCATGATTTTTACTGATGTTTTTAGGATCATATTGCACCATACAGTTCAACTTTCCATGAAAATTTCAAAGCAACCTTGATCATGAGCAGAGAAAGAATGTTTTGCTGTTGCCACACACTGGACACTGTAGGCAAAAGGTATTGTAATAGAATCATAGTATTTACAATGCAGAAGGAGGCCATTCTGCCCATCAAGTCTGCACTAGCCCCTGGAAGGAGCACCTTACTTAAGCCCAGGCCTCCAACATATCCCCATAACCCAGTAACCCCACCTAACCTTTTTTGACACTCGGGGCAATTTAGCATGGCCAATCCACCTAACCTGCACATCTTTGGACTGTGGGAGGAAACCGGAGCACCCACGCAGACACTGGGAGAAAGTGCAAACTCCATGTAGTCAGTGATCCGAGAGCGGAATTAGCCGCAAGTTTATGGTTCATCTCTCAGTAACTGATTCCAAGGCTAATGGAATTAAAATAATATCAGGCCAGAAGTACAAAAATTGTCAATTCTAATGAGGCGTCCCACTTAAAATGTCACCCGACTTCCTCATTCAGAGTCTGATGACCTGCTGAGAATTCTGCCATTTATTTGGGACAAAAACAGTCCTGTATTTTTATTGTAATTAGAGAATATCAAGTTAGTGATCAAACTCCAAGAGGCGGGATAACATTTTTCTCCACTGAAGTTTCTAACTGCAGTCAGTTAAACCAACAATGTAAAACTTTCTTCCAACATTTGTCACTTAATGGTGCAAAGATTGAATGGTACATAAAACAGCTTCCGGTTATTGTCTAATACATCATTCCTAATGGTCTTGCCTGAACTGAAAGTATGACTTCTTAAGAAATGGTGTCATACAAACGGCAGTTGTAAAACAACATATATAGCTGTACCCACACTCAATCCAACTAGGTTCATAAACTATTTTCTAGTTCTTGAATAATAGAGCTTGAACACGCCAACAACTGGTTTTAATGTATAAATGAGAAAATTACTGAAAACAAAAAAAATTATATTCAATTCATATTCCCATACCAGAACAGACTAAACATTCTACTGTCTGCTGCAAGTATATGATGAGCAAAAGGTTACTTATTAAATAAACTAGTACCAGCTCTAGTTTCTTCATCCACTAATCAGCACCATCTGGTAACTGTACAGTTGATGCCCTTGAGATTGAATCAGTCCATGCTGTCTATGTGGGTCAGTATATATAATTCTAGCTACCTCCTACTGTGTGGTCCAATTTACGGAGGCCCACAATCTCTCAGTTCTTTTCTGCTAATGCTAACCTATTAATGTGACCTTGACATTAAGTCTTGCTTATCGGTTACTCCTGAGCTACATCTTATAACTGGACAGCTGAGAAGTTGGCAGACTTTTCAGCAGCTTTGTTTTCTCTTCAAAATTTAGATAGGATTGCCAAAAATGACAGGCTATTATCTTGGCCCTAATTTGATTTGCTGATAAATATCGGCTGTTAAAGGGGATGAATAACTTTCAGCATGGGCACACAACTTCTGCATTCTTGACTTCTAATGGACAGCGACATTCATGCCTCCAAAGTATGTTCTGAAACCATATTGGATTACTAGGAAATGGTCTCAAACTAGGTAATGCAAGGTCATGTGAAAAATCTGCTCCCGGGTTTATAGCGACACCCTTGAAATGTTACTTGTTAAAAGTTTGCAATGCAGCATAAAATGGAATGAAACTTTGCAATTGAAACCTGCTGACAAAAGAGCCGCCTTTTCCTTTTCAATTTTGAATTTCTACATTTCATTTACAACTCAGCATGTGAAAAATTTTGAGCTGGAATAGAATTTCATCTAAAACCAAAGACACAGTTGGCGCACACCTTCAAACAAAAATTATAACAAGGCACTGATATGCCCTCACTCTTCCGCAGGTTCCACTTTGTAAAAGAAAGAGTCCAGCTCACCACTAAGTCTCTGTTGTTGCCAAACTAGTTGTAACAACAGCAAGCAGCAATCCCATTAAGCCTGTCAATGTAGCATGTGCTTTGTGGGAAATGGGGATGAGGTTGAAAACGTGAGTGAGTGCACGCCTGCAGTGTGAATAGCTGATAGATTTCAAAAGTCGGCAGGGTAGCAGCGAGATGACTCGACTCAACATTTTGCTTTAAAAATAACATTTGCAAATTGTTGGTGGTAACATAAATCACCAATCATGCCAACTAACACATAAGCTCCATTTTAAAATGCTCGCCTGTGTTTTCAAATCGCAGCATGGCCTCCTCCCACCCTACTTTTGTAACTTCCTTCAAATGTGCAACTCTCCGATATCTCAGCTCTACCCCAACCCTGGCATTTTAATCGCTCCATCATTGGCCATCTTGCCTTCAGCTGTCAACTGCCTAAGCTCCAAATTCATTTTCTAAACCTCGCAAGCCTTCTACCTCTCTTTGCTACTTTAAAAAAAAAAAATTTTAGTGTACCCAATCATTTTTCCAATTAAGGGGCAATTTAGCGTGGCCAATCCACCTACCCTGCACGTTTTTGGGTTGTGGGGGCGAAACCCACGCAGACACGGGGAGAATGTGCAAACTCCACACGGACAGTGACCCAGAGCCGGGATCGAACCTGGGACCTCAGCGCCGTGAGGCGGTTGTGCTAACCACTAGGCCACCATGCTGCCCTCCTCTCTTTGCTACTTTAAGATGTTTCTTAAACCTACATCTTTGGCCAGGCTTTAGGTCACCCGCCCTAATGAAGCTCATTGCAACATTTTGCTTGATAACAGTCCTCTGTCGAGCCTTGTGACATTTTACTACACTAAGGTGACTAAATAAATCTAAGTTGGTGTGCTGTTGATCTTTCCAATTAAGGGGCAATTTAGCGTGGCCAATCCACCTACCCTGCACATCTTTGGGTTGTGGGGGTGAGACCCACGCAGATACAGGGAGAATGTGCAAACTTCCAAGTCCAAAGATGTACAGGTTAGGTGGATTGGCCATGCTAAATTGCCCTCAGTGTCCAAAAAAAGGTTAGGTGGGGTTGCTGGGTCACAGGTATGGGGTGGAGGTGTGGGCTTAAGTAGGGTGCGCTTAACAAGGGCCGCTGGAGACTCAATGGCCCGAATGGCCTCCTTCTGCACTGTAAATTCAATGATACTATGATCCACAAGGACAGTGACCTGAGGCCGGGATTGAACCTGGGTCCTCGGCGCCGTGAGGCAGCAACCCTAACCATGGAGCCACCATATCTCCCCATTATTGTTGATCTTTAATAATCATCAGTATCCATTCAGTTGAACAAATTTAGAGTAATTTCAACATTGTGAATTTTCCGTCCCTCCCTCTATGAATTAGATGAGCTTCTGTGGCTGATATTCTAAGTGTTATGATCTTGGTAGAGGCCAGTAAAATTTTGTTGTTAAAAAAGAAATAACAATCATTTACTGAAATTATGAAGCCATAAGATTCCACAGTTTAAAAAAAGAATGTTTACTATACAAGAGTCAAACAATGCAAACATTATTTTAGTTAACCACCGATACACTAAAACCTTCAGTCAACATTAGTTAAACATGAATTACCAGGCAAATTTCAGACGATTTTAAACAATACATTATGCATTAAATGACAGATAACACGAAGGTAGATCTTATGATATGGCTCAGCAGTCTACTCAGCATTTAGGTCATCAAATTCAATCACAAAGTCCTTCAAAACTGTGGGCCTCACGGTAGCATGGTGGTTAGCATCAATGCTTCACAGCTCCAGGGTCCCAGGTTCGATTCCCGGCTGGGTCACTGTCTGTGTGGAGTCTGCACGTCCTCCCCGTGTGTGCGTGGGTTTCCTCCGGGTGCTCCGGTTTCCTCCCACAGTCCAAAGATGTGCGGGTTAGGTGGATTGGCCATGCTAAATTGCCCGTAGTGTAAGGTTAATGGGGGGATTGTTGGGTTATGGGTATACGGGTTACGTGGGTTTAAGTAGGGTGATCATTGTTCGGCACAACATCGAGGGCCGAAGGGCCTGTTCTGTGCTGTACTGTTCTATGTTCTATGTTAAAACTGTCTTCCTTACGAGGAATTTCAGCACTTCCTCTTCTGGGAGCTCGTCTGATCCCCCCATCCGACAGCAGCACACAACCAAATTGAGTTCTATGAGCAAGGTCTTCACCAAAAATGGCACAGTTCTATCCAACCTCAATTTGGTCTGGATAATGTGGATCCACTAAAGATGTGAAGACGTTGAGAGAGCGCAGAAAAGATTCACGAGAATGGTTCCAGGGATCAGGAACTTCAATTATGTAGGTTAAATGGAGAAGTTGGGGGTGTTTTCCTTGTTAAGGGAAGGCTGAGATGAGATTTGATAGAGGTATTTAAAATCATGAGGGGTCTGAACAGAGTAGATACAAAGAAACTATTCGCACTTGTGAAAGGATTGAGAATCAGAGGGCACAAATTTCAAGCAATTGGCAAAGGAATCAATGGTGACATGAGGAAAAGTTTTTCATGGAGTGGGTGATCAAGGTCTAGAATGCACTGGAGTGCAAGGTTACAAGGAGATGGTGGGGAACAGCACTACATGAATTGCTCATTTGGAGATTGGTGCGGAAATGATGGGCCGAACAGCCTCCTTCAGCACTACAACAGTTCTGTGATTCAATGTTATCTTAAAGTAACCGTCACAGCTGCAGCAGATGTGTATTTGCTCCTTTTCAGCTTCCGGATCTAGCCTCTTGTCTTCTTCAGCTTATGTGGGACTCATCATCCACAATTGAGCTCCGATGGCCCTGACCCCTTTTATATCATTTCCACCAGAAGTTTTGGTTCTCAATCTCATTGTCAGCCTCATTTTCCTTCACAATTGGAAAGGTCCTTTCATAGAACCCCTCTTCAATTAGGTTCTGTCTCGAAAAACAAAAGCTTTGATCACAGATTCCATCGCATAAGGAACACAATTATCAAAAAAGGAAGTAATTGCAAAAAAACACCGACATGCCAATGTACTCTACCTCAGGCATTGTCAAACTCAGGGGCGCGACGGCCAATGGTGTCGGGAGGGTTGCAGAGCCATCCGTCACGGCACTCCCAATTGCGCAAATCTCTGCGCAACAGACAGTTTTTAACAGTGCCGGCTGCGAGCGGCTTTCAAAATGGTCAGGAACAGATTTAAAAAATTCGGCCGCACTGCGCATGCGAGCACTATCATCGGTGCGCATGCACATAGATCGGGCACGCATACGCGGTGCGACCAGCCTTTTTTTTTCCAAGTTCAGGGGGGGCCAAAGGGACCAATTGGACCAAAGGGACCCAAAACCATTTCCTCCATTTTTGTCAGCAACAAACAAGGTAAGAGTAAATGGTGGGTCGCTCAGGTCAGCCGGTGTGGGTCTCGAAGGTCGGCCAGTGTGGGTCACGAAGGTCGGCCGGTTGGTAAAAATGGATCCCTAGAAAAAAAAGTTTGAAAAACACTGCTCTATCCGCATACATCTCCTCAATCCTGAAGCTCCTCAATATATTATTCTGATGCCAGGAAACCACACTTTTAATTCAACAGGAACAAAGAAGGATGAGAAATCAAATAACATTTTAACTCTAATGGGGCCTCACGGTAGCATGGTGGTTAGCATCAATGCTTCACAGCTCCAGGGTCCCAGGTTCGATTCCCGGCTGGGTCACTGTCTGTGTGGAGTCTGCACGTCCTCCCCGTGTGTGCGTGGGTTTCCTCCGGGTGCTCCGGTTTCCTCCCACAGTCCAAAGATGTGCGGGTTAGGTGGATTGGCCATGCTAAATTGCCCGTAGTGTAAGGTTAATGGGGGGATTGTTGGGTTACGGGTATACGGGTTACGTGGGTTTAAGTAGGGTGATCATGGCTCGGCACAACATCGAGGGCCGAAGGGCCTGTTCTGTGCTGTACTGTTCTATGTTCTATGTTCTAATTTCTCTTTTTGTGTACCTGCCACAATATCCGTTACTTAATCATCCTCTTTATTCCTCTTCCTGGCCAGTGTCTAAGGCTGGCTCGGACCGTTTGCAATCTTGGGCATCCTATTTGACCCTGAGACCACATATCTGCTGCTTAATCAAGAACCCCTATTTTACCTCTTTTAACATCAATCATCTATGCCCCTACCTCAGCTGATCTGCTGCTTAAGCCCTCATTGCTGTCTTTGCTACCTCCAGACTTGATTATTCTCATGCATTCCTGGTCAGCCTTGCATCTTCGACCCTTCAGTGCGACACCGGCTTGAAGCCCAGGATTGTGTTGGATCCCAGGCCAGAGGAAAGTGCCGACAGAAGGGGAATCACGAGGTGTGGACCATGGGGGGGGGGGGGGGGGGGGGGGGGGGGGGGGGGGGCGCTCTCAATGGGCCTCCCTCTTTCTGAAGCCGGGTCCCTTGATCAGGCACTGAATGCTTTGAACGATGGAACCCCCATGGGCCCACAAGAAACCCAGCATGTGTTTGCTTGTCATGCTTCATGTACGGTGGGCCCTTACCTGATGCTGGGTTATTAGCAGCATTAATTGCCCACTTAAGGGTCTCCACTTACGGTGGTGCAGGAAGGCCATCCACAGGCCTTCTGACCATGAACTTAGATAGGGTGGAGGCAGGAAGGACGCAGGAAGGTGGCAAGGGCCACCCGCCTGCCACCGATTAAATGCCCCCTGCCATCACGGAGAGCACAAGATTAAACTCATTGTTTATTGTATGTAGATTAAGACAGAACCTACATTAATATATTATTATACTGTGTTTTCAGAATTTTGCTAAATGCTTTACAACCAATCAATTATTTTTGAAATGCAGTCACTTACTATGTAGACAAACACAGCTGTGCGTTTGCAGAAAATAAGTTCTCACAAACGGTGAATGAGTGAACAACCAATTAATCAGTTTATGGTATTACTGGTTAAGGAAGAAATGTTGGTCAGGGAAGAAAAGAGTTCCCTGCTCTTCAAATAATTCCATGCGATCTCTTAATTCCACTTGAGCAGGCAGACATTTAATGTCTCATTTGAAGACTGAACTTCTGACAACACTCCTTCAATAGTGTACTGAAAGTTAGCCTTGATGTGTTGAAACGATAGTCGGCCTTGCCAAAACCTTCTGACTTGGAGCATGGAATGTTACCAACTGAGCCAAGTTGACACAAAGGATTGGATTATGTTTATCTTGGTTATTCTAATCAATGACACCACGATGATGGGTATTGTATGACACAAAACTATATGCATGTTTGGCAAGGCCTGCAATAATACTTTTTTAAAAATGTGGCGTAGAGCAAAAACAACCCCAATTGCCCATAAAGTGAAACAATCTGAACTGAATTCTGGTTGTGCTCCATATTCCATGGAAGCAAAACAATGATATCAAATAAACAAAATATTTTTAAAATGAAATTAACAAACAGATGAATAATGCAACATGAATCCCTGTCATATTTTTATAATAATACTCTTTATTGGTGTCACAAGTAGGCTTACATTAACACTGCAATGAGGTTATTATGAAAATCCCCAAGTTGCCACATTCCGGCGCCTGTTCGGGTACACAGAGGGAGAATTCACAGTGTCCAATTCACCTAACAAGCATATCTTTCGGGACCTGTAGGAGGAAATCGGAGTGCCAGGAGGAAACCCACGTAGACACAGGGAGAACGTGCAGACCGAAGCCAGGAATTGAACCCGGGACCCTGCTGCTGTGAAGCGGCAGTGCTAATCACTGTGCTACCCTGCTGCCCTGGCTGATCATTCAGAAAATACTCATAAATCTGAAAATGACCACCTCAATATAACATTAAAATAGACTAACTTAAAAAAAAATTCACTGAGCCTGATGAATACAGCTGTTGACCTCTGTAACAATTTCAATAACTTTACTGGGTTAAAAAGTAACTTACTGCAGTATTTGTACTGCTCAACACCTTTACGCCACAAGGCTGCAATTTTCAAATGTTTTAAAATTTAAATTTCAGGTTTGTTAGGTAACACAAGTTTGCAGCAGTGCGCAATTGGCAAGGCTGCTTTTGTGACATCTCAAGAATGATAATAAGACAAATTGATCCGCAGTCGAAATGATTGAGGGGAACAAAGTTGCAGAATGGAGGCCCAGTGAGCAAAACAGACGGCAATAAACAAAGTAATATATTTAAAAATTGGAGGGAGGAAGAAATACAATGGTATAAGATTACAGAGAAATATTACATACATTATTTTGCTCTCATTGGCCAGAAAGTTCTCCACTTGAAAAATGCTCATTCCTTAGGACCATTTCCAGGCCCCTCCTCCACTCATGTGGGTGCATATTCCCACAGTGATCTTACAGAAGGCAACCAATTCACAGGCCCACATGGGACGACAGGCAGGGTGCCGATTCGGGAGGGCCAATTAGCGCATCCAAAAGGAAGGATGGCCAGGTGCCACACTGAGAATGGTGTGTGGGCTTGAGGTTTATGGACAAGGAGAGAGTGGTGCACGATAGAGGGGAAGTACTGGAACTAGCAGCCACCTCCAGATTCGATCTGCCTGCAGGGTAAACTCCAAATTGAAAGCATTTCCCAGAAGATGTACTAAAGTCAACTCAGCATCTGCCTCCCCTGCTGCTCGTACCTCCTGTGAAGAAATGAGCTGCAGACACAGTGGGGTCTCGTGTGACATTCTGAAAATATCACTGAAGTGTCAAAACAGTTGCTAATTGAACTTTTAAAAATCTTTTAAAAGATTACTGGGTGAGTAGCTATTGATGCCGAGAGCTCGCTTCCAGGATAGGTGTAAGGAGACGGGAACACATGCTGAATGGCTGGGCCAATGCCATTCTTAAATTTCAGCCGTTATCTGCAAAGATTTGGAGGAACTAATAACTTAGAGGAGTGCACTGACCAGCTGCAATAGGGAGTATGAGAGCCGCCTGTATGTGGCTCTGCTGAGGTAGTACTCTTTGTCAAATCTCTATTTAGAGTTGCTCTGAAGTAAATTAAAACATGAAAAGTGAAAGAAAGTAATGATAAAAATGTGAAAAGGGAAATGGATGCATCAGCAACAAAAGGATACCTCAGCCAGCAAACAAAATTGACAAATCATCGACTATTTTCATTAATGCAGAAATAACTGACGATTTTGCGCTTCCCTGACAACTGAACATTGTGATCCTTGTTCCATTCGAATTCTCATTATGATAGATAATCCAAGGTTTCAATTATTGAGGTCTACAGATATAGGCTCCACTGTTCCCGATTCCAGCTCATTTTAAAATGCATAGCAAAATAGTTGTGTCAATATTGCTCTTCAGAAGAGTTTATTTCGGAAAAACAATTGTTTAATTATCTGCAAATTAGAACATGGCTACGTCCTGAAAGGCAGAGAAGCCTCTTTTATTCTAACTTCATTTATAACGTTTCAGTTGCTCTCAGGAATTATACTACTGTATATGAGTAACTTTGAAGAATGACGAAGAAAAACAAAGTCTAATGAGTAAGTGGCTAAATACTTCTTGACTTTGTTCAGAGGATCCGGGCCAAACAATTAACTACACGGGTCTTTCCACAGTCTCAGCATATACTTTGATCTGAGGGGGGATGCCATCCACTGTATTGCATGCCTGAGGGTGACCAAGATCAGATGGCAATATAATCTGATTCTCAGGCTCTAATTTTAAGGGAGCTTAACCTTGGCTTTAAACAAATGATTGGACACATTAGCTAAGACATGTCTAAAATGATGCACATTTCAACTGCCACACATTTTTATTCCATCAGGAAAGCAGTCTTCGGCCATCTGAACGTTACTCATCAAACGCACATAAACGCAAAGCAATATTTTAACAATAGAGACATGCAAGACATGCAGCAGGGATCTGCTGAGCAACAATACTATTTACCCCATCACCTATCATACTGTAAACAGTCTCAGTGAAGACTGGTACAGTATCTAAGATAGGTAATATTAAGGAGTCAGTTCTGATTAAAACACTAAATTACGTAATTCTCAACTGATTCCTGTAGCATTCCAGCTAGACACTATAAAGTGGTACAGAAAGACCGTTAAGTGTAGATATTTCTTTTTAATGGCCACTGATGTTCCTTCAGTATCTGATTGTTCATTAGGTCATTTAAAAATGTGGCAGAATCAACAGCAACCTCAAAGTCATTGGGCGAGATCTTCTGTTCACGCCGGCGGGATCTTCCGGTCCTGTCGACGGTACGCTCCCACTGCGGGTTTCCCGGCAGCGTGGGTGGATAAAGTAGGAATTCCCGTTGACAGCGGCGAGAGCAGAAAGTCCTGCCACTGGCCAACAGCGGGCCTGCTCCCGCTGCCGAGAAACACGCCGCAGGGAGGCCAGAGAATCTCACCCAATAATCCAGTAATCTGAAAATGATTTTCCTCATCACAATCAATACCCCAGCTTTCACTTAGAACTCTGAATATCAACTGCACTGAGTCTCTCCACTAATGCTTAAATGAGTAAATACCTTGTATGGTATCGCACTATCACAAAGGTCCCTCATTTATTAAATGATCTATGCTGAGTTGATCAATCACAGCCTGTGTACAGTACATGGCATGCTTGGTTTTGAAGTGGTGGGGTGGGGAATTCAGTGGCTTATCAGGAGACAATCATTACTGAAGGCACGTTTCCGATCGATGGATCCTGCATTGAGAAGGGGGTCTTGGTGGTGGGGGTTGGGTTTGGAGGGCCCACTGAGAACTACTTTCTGTCCTTGCTGCCAAACCCTCCACAACTGCTGTGATCCCCATGCTATGCAACTACTCCCGCCATTAACTCTCTCTGGACTGGGTCGCTCTGTGATCCTCTGGCGATTGACGTTCCGGCAGCAGCCACTGCCTCCTGAGCAAAAGAGTTGCCTGCTTCTGATAGGCTGGCAGCTTTTGGTAGGCTTGACCACCGCCCCAGGGTCCTGATACCAGGGAAAAGGCCAGCCAGTGGTCTCTCAATTGCCTGACTGGGTCGTGGTTCAGCAGATCTCCCCCATAGCAGGCAAAGCAGGTCTCCTGCCAGCTCGGATCCAAGACCCCCATTGCCTCCAAAGGTTCCGCCCATGGGAATAGGGTATTTCAAAAATCATAATATGGTGACGTAGAGGCAACATGAATTTATAAAAAGGAAATTATGCTTGGCGAATCTGTCAAGAACATTTTTTGAGGATGTAACTACATAAACAAGCAGTGGGAAAATAAGTCATTGCAGGTGCAGATTAAAGGAGTTGGAGGAAAATGATCTGGTCAACTGTGTTGAAATCTAAAGACAGGTGGAGAAGGATGAGAAGGGACAGTTTATCTCGCCAATGAAATTTAAGCCTAGTCCATTTCAGTCTATCTCACCACAAAAATTGAGGAATGGTCTATTTCAGTCTAAGTACTTAAAATACAAAGTACTTTTATTCATCATAATTATAAATCATAAAATCCCTACAGTGCAGCAGGCCATTTGGCCCATCAGGTCTGCACTAGCTCTCTGAAAGAGGACTCTACACAGGTCCACACCCCCGTCCACAATGCCCTTTCCCTGTAACCCCAAAACCTTACCTGCACATCCTTGGACGAAAAGGGGCAAGTTAGCATGGTCCATCCACCTACTCTACATACCTTTGGACTTTGGGAGGAAACTGGAGCAACCGGGGGAAACCACGCAGACATAGGGTGAATATGCAAACTCCACACAGACTCACCCAAGTCCGGAATCGAACCAGATTGTGTCCAACAATCTTTCTGGCACTGAAAGCTAACTTTCACCAGTGTGGAGTCTCATTCCTCCGATATTAATTGTTGGAGATTGTTTTCAAATTAACCATCTTTGTTCAGTCTTTTTCTTTCTCACAAACATTTCTTTATTTTCCTCTATGTATTTTGCCCTCTGAACTGGATTTGACATTGAATTCACTATTCTAACTTGCAGAGTCAGACTCTTCATTAACAAAAGTTCAATCTGAATGGTTAAGGAGATACAAGTTGCTGTTCACATATGTCCCTGATGCCTTGTCGAGCCCACCTTACCATATGGATCTCTAACTTACAGCAAGGGCGAGTACAAAAGGACACAGAAATTAAATGGGCAAGAATGGGGCTCACGGGTGGCACTCACTGTTTGTTGGCCAGCTATAGTAAGTTGGGGCTCTATGTTTATGGTCACAATTATAAATTTGCCTTTGGCCGGTGGCACGTTTAGCGAGTTGGTCACACCGCAGGTGAAAATTACTGAGGGAGATAGAAAATGGGTGACCAAAAGACAGAGCAAGAGTAGGAAGGCAGTGCAGGTGTCCCCTGCGGTCATCTCCCTGCAAAACAGATATACCGCTTTGGATACTGTTGAGGGAGATGGCTCACCAGGGGAAAGCAGCAGCAGCCAGGTTCATGGCACCGTGGCTGGTTCTGCTGCGCAGGAGTGCAGGAAGAAGAATGGCAGGGCTATAGTGTTAGGGGACTCGATTGTAAGGGGACTAGACAGGCAGTACTGCGGACACAATTGAGACTCCAGGATAGTATGTTGCCTCCCTGATGCAAGGGTCAATGATATCTCGGAGCGGCTGCAGGACATTCTTGGGGGGTGTGAACAGCCAGCTGTCGTGGTGCACACAGACACCAACGATATAGGTAAAAAACGGGATGAGGTCCTACAAGCTGAATTCAGGGAGCTAGGAGTTAAACTAAAAGGTAGGACCTCAAAAGGTAGTGATCTCAGGATTGCTACGAGTGCCACGAGCTAGTCAGAGTAGGAATGTCAGGATAGATAGGATGAATGTGTGGCTCGAGAGATGGTGCAAGAGGGAGGGATTCAAATTCCTGGGGCACTGGAACTGGTTCTGGGAGAGGTGGGTCAGTACTAACCGGACAGTCCGCACCTGGGCAGGACTGGAACCGAAACAAAAAGCAGTAAGGGGGAAAGTGGAAGGCAGAGAAGCCATAGTCAAAAATCAAAAAGGGCCACAGTACAGGGACTGAGGAGTGTGAAAAGGGAGGTGGCCAATGCAGGATTGAGGGTGTTGTACCCAAATGCGCGCAGTATATGGAACAAGGTAAATGAGCTTGTTGCGCACATTGAAATTGGCCGGTACGATGTTGTTGGCATCACAGAGACGTGGCTGCAAGGGGTTCAGGGCTGGGATCTAAATATCCACGGATATATGTCCTATCAAAAGGACAGGCAGATGGGCAAAGGGGGCGGGGTTGCATTGTTAGTAAGGAATGAAGGTAAATCGATAGCAAGGAGCGATAGAGGATCAGACATAGAATCTCTGGGAGTAGAGTTGAGGAATCACAACGGTAAAAAGACCCTAATGGAGGTTATGTACAGGCCCCCTAGCAGTATTCAGGATGTGGGGCAGAAAATAAATCAGGAGGTAGAAAAGGCATGTAAAAAAGGCAATATTACAATAATCATGGGGGACTTCAATATGCAGGTGGACTGGGAAAATCAGGTTGGCAGTGGATACTAAGAAATGGAATTTGTGGAATGTACAAGAGATGGTTTTTTGGAGCAGTTTGTGACAGAGCCTACGAGGGAACAGGCAATTCTGGATTTGGTGATGTGTAATGAGGCAGACTTGATTAAGGAATTTAAGGTGAAGGAAACCTTTGGGAGCAGTGACCACAATATGATAGAATTTACTCTGCAGTTTGAGAGGGAGAAGCTGCAATCAGATGTAGCATTATTACAATTAAATAAAGGTAACTACAAAGACATGAAGGAGGAGCTGGCCAGAGCTGATTAGAAAAGGAGCCTAGCAGGGAAGACAGTGGAACAGCAATAGCAGGAGTTTTTGGGGGTTAGTGGAGAGGCACAACAGAAATTCATCCCAAGGATGGGAAACATGCTAAACAAGGCATCCATGGCTGACGAGGGATGTCAAGGACAGCATAAAGGCTAAAGAAAAAGCATACAAAGTGGCGAGGAATAGCGGGAAACCAGAGGATTGGGAAGCCTTTAAAAGCGAGCAGAGGACTACTAAAAAAGCAATACGGGGGGGAGAAGATGAAGTATGAGAGCAAGCTAGGTAGTAATATAAAGGAAGATAGGAAGAGATTTTTTCAATATATAAAAGGTAAGAGAGAAGCAAAAATAGACCTTGGACCACTAGAAAATGTGGTTGGAGAAGTAATAATAGGAAACAAAGAAATGGCAGACGAACTGAATAGTTACTTTGCATCAACCTTCACGGTGGCAGACACCAGTGGGAAGCCAGAGCTCCAGGAGAACCAGGGGGCAGAGGTGAGTGCAGTGACCATTACTAAGGAGAAGGTTCTGGGGAAACTGAAAGGTCTGAAGGTGGATAAGTCATCTGGACCGGATGGACTACATCCCAGGGTCCTAAAAGAGATAGCTGAGGAAATTGTGGAGGCATTTGTGATGATCTTTCAGGAATCACTGGAGGCAGGAAGGGTCCCAGAGGACTGAAAGATGGCGAATGTAACACCACTGTTTAAGAAGGGAGGGAGGCAGAAGACGGGAAATTATAGGCCGGTTAGCCTGACTTCGGTCATTGGTAAGATTTTAGAGTCTGTTATTAAAGATGAGATCGCGAAGCACTTGGAAGTGCATGGTAAAATAGGACTGAGTCAGCACAGCTTTGTCAAAGGGAGGTTGTGTCTGTCAAATCTGTTAGAGTTCTTTGAGGAGATAACAAGCAAGTTAGACAAAGGAGAACCAGTGGACGTGATTTATTTAGATTTCCAGAAGGCCTTTGGCAAAGTGCCGCAGAGGAGACTGTTAAATAAGTTAAGAGCTCAGGGTGTTCCGGGTAAGATCCTGACATGGACAGAAAATTGGCTGACTGGCAGAAGGCAGAGAGGGGGGATAAAGGGGTCTTTTTCAGGATGGCGGCCGATGACTAGTGGTGTGCCTCAAAGGTCTGTGCTGGGACCACAACTTTTTACAATATACATTAATGATCTGGAAGAAGGTACTGAAGGCACTGTTGCTAAGTTTGCAGATGATACAAAGATATGTAGAGGGACAGGTAGTATTGACGAAGCAAGGGGGCTGCAGAAGGACTTGGACAAGCTAGGAGAGTGGGCAATGAAGTGGCAAACGAAATACAATGGGAAAAGTGTGAGGTTATGCACTTTGGAAGGAGGAATTTAGACATAGACTACTTTCTAAATGGGGAAATGCTTGGAAAGCAGAAGCACAAAGGGACTTGGGAGTCCTTGTTCACAATTCTCTTAAGGTTAATGTGCAGGTTCAGTCAGCAGTTAAGAAGACAAATGCAATGTCAGCATCTATGTCAAGAGGGCTAGAATACAAGACCAGGGATGTACTTCTGAGGCTGTATAAGGCTCTGGTCAGGCCCCATTTGGAGTATTGTGAGCAGTTTTGGGCCCCTTATCTAAGGAAGGATGTACTGGCCTTGGAAAGGGTCCAGAGGAGGTTCACAAGAATGATCCCTGGAATGAAGAACTTGTTGTATGAGGAACGTTTGAAGACTCTGGGTCTGTACTTGGAGTTTAGAAGGATGAGAGGGGATCTCATTGAAACTTACAAGATACTGCGAGGCCTGGATAGAATGGACGTGGAGACGATGTTTCCACTTGGAGGAAAAACTAGAACCAGAGGACACCATCTCAGACTAAAGGGACGATTCATTTAAAACAGAGATGAGGAGGAATTTCTTCAGCCAGAGGGTGGTGAATCTGTGGAACTTTTACCGCAGAAGGCTGTGGAGGCCAATTCAATGAGTGTCTTTAAGACAGACATAGATAGGTTCTTGATTAATAAGGGGTCAGGGGTTATGGGGAGAAGGCAGGAGAATGGGGATGAAAAAATATCAACCATGATTGAATGACGGAGGGCAGCACGGTGGCCTAGTGGTTAGCACAACCGCCTCACGGCGCTGAGGTCCCAGGTTCGATCCCGGCTCTGGGTCACTGTCCGTGTGGAGTTTGCACATTCTCCCCGTGTCTGCATGGGTTTCGCCCCCACAACCCAAAAATGTGCAGAGTAGGTGGATTGGCCACACTAAATTGCCCCTTAATTGGAAAAAAATAATTGGGTAATCTAAATTTATAAAAAAAAACAAAAAAATGATTGAATGACGGAGCAGACTCAATGGGCCAAGTGGCCTAAATCTACTCCTATGTCTTATGGTGAGGGTGGGGGACTTATGCCTGGAGGAGAGGTTTGCAAGTCTAGAGGAGCTAGATTTAGTTCGGTTCCCGGCTGGGTCACTGTCTGTGCGGAGTCTGCACGTCCTCCCCATGTGTGCGTGGGTTTCCTCCGGGTGCTCCGGTTTCCTCCCACAGTCCAAAGATGTGCGGGTTAGGTGGATTGGCCATGCTAAATTGCCCGTAGTGTCCTAGGAAGTAAGGTTAAGGGGGGGGGGGGGGGGGGGGTTGTTGGGTTACGGGTATAGGGTGGATACGTGGGTTTGAGTAGGGTTATCATTGCTCGGCACAACATCGAGGACCGAAGGGCCTGTTCTGTGCTGTACAGTTCTATAAAACAGAGCTGCAGGGGGAGTGGGGACTTCTCGGTGGGACGAATGTGGGTGTATGCAAATGAGGGACTTTGCGTGGAACGAATGGACAGGGCTTCGTGGCTGGCCGGAGTGTTCCTTATTGCTGCTCCCAGACGTGGAGGGAGCGGGTGGGATGGGGGTGGTGAGGATTAATGGGGAGTGGTGGGGGGGGGGGGGGGGGGGGGGGGGGGGGGGGGGGGCGCGATGTTCGGGGTGGATTCAACATCCTCGTGTGGGGGGATGGGTTTGATTCGATTTAGGATGGAACACGGTGCACGTGTGACTTGAGCGAGATTGGGTGGTTGTTTTTTTCGGGGGGGGGGGGGGGGGGGGGGAAGGTCGGCAGGCCATACGCATATGTTCTGGGGCTGTGAGAAATTGAAGATGTGTTGGGCCGGGGGGGGGGGGGGGGGGGACTTGTACACACTGTGAACTGTGAGATGTGGAGAATGTTCTTTGATTTATTTATGCTTTTGCACTTTTGAACATGTTTGGAATAAAATACATCTTTTTACAAATTGGCGAATTAACATCAAAATAATAAATAACTTGGGACTTACAGAAGTAAAGTTTAAGTTTGTGAGAATTAAACAAAAGATCTGAATAATTCATATCCAGAGGCAGGCACTGTGAGGAAAAGAATGAATCTTATGATTGCGCCAGCTAAATTTAGTAGTTGATTCCATGAATAAATTTCCATTAATAAAACGAGAGTCCTATGACATCAATACTTTCGATGGGACAGATAGGAGCAAAGCAAGTGCCACACGCGCATGGGCTAGTTATTCACGGCCATGTCCATGTTGACATAGAGATTTTGGGTGTGCATGGAGCAAGAGGATTTAAATTTTATCTTCGTAATCTTTGGCGCAATGAGGAAAATGGGCAGAGGACCAAAAATGTTAATCTAGAAAGAAAACACAGGAAAGGAAGTTAAAAGCATACAAATTCAAATGGGAAGCATGCCCTGTGGGGCATAATTTTACAACCAATAAAATTTTACTGTGCTGGTGTTGTTGCTAACCACAATTCATTGCCGTCATACAAAAAAGTAACACATGGTCAATTGTTAGAGACTATGGTGTCTTCAAAACTGAATCTCATAATATACGGCTTCTAGTATCAGATTCACTGCATTATATCAGGCAGTCAATATGGAGTGTTATGGGGTAAATGTGCAAATGAACACCAATGCACTTCACTTCCATTAATTTTCATTTTATAAGATTCATAAATAATAATGGGTAACTACCAGTATTTAACAATACAGTGTTTTCCTCTTAAAGGTGGCAGCCCAAGTATCCTTTGAACAGCCCGCTAGAGCTCACCAAACAGGTCGATTATCACCCTGAATTATTTACTTCAGTTTTTTAAAAAACTAGAATTATTGAATCCAGAATCCATTCGGCCCATTGAGTCTGCACCGAACCTCCGAAAGAGCATTCCACCTAGCCCCACTCCTATCCCTGTAACTTCGTGCATTGATCATGGCGAATCCACCTAACTTGCACACCTTTGTACTGTGGGAGGAAACTGGAGTACTCGGAGGAAACCCATGCAGACACAGAAAGATGTGCAAACCCCACACGGACGATCACTCAAGGCTGGAATTGAACCCAGGTTTCTGGCACTGTGAGGCAGCATTGCTAATCACCGTGCCATCGCATCGCCCTTTGAAAATGTTGAATGTTTGATTCCCAGGCAAAATTCTTGTTGGAAACAACGGCATGAGAATAAGGAATTAGGCAAATGTTTGAAACTATATGCAATCTCCCATGATGTAACCCAAGTGTAATCTTCATGTCTACAAAGCTAATTGGACCAAGATGCAAATGTAATTCAATCTCTATTTTGAACTCTTAAAAGCTGGTTTTAACTCACTCAAAACCCATTCACTCAAGAGTTAGAATTGGACCCATACATTTTGTCCTTGCTTTTAGATTTCCATTAAAAACTACAATATTTTGATTTATAATGGAAATTAGCAGTGCAAACATCACATTCACCTGGCAAAGCTGGTGCTACTGCCAAAATATTTATGAATACAGAGCATTCTATCCAACATGATATACAATGCCATTCCAGCACAGATTGAGCACCAACATGCCGCAAGCCAAGTTCCTCTTCTCAGTGACCATTTTTGCCTGAATGCTCACCACCAACTTTGCACAGGTGATGAATAAGTCCTTTGTAGGGAATTTGTGCTATGGACACAAGTGCCTTTATGCCACTATCAACACCTTCTTTAACCCATAAAATCCCTGCAGTGCAGGAGGCCATTTGGCCCATCGAGTCTGCACCAACCATCTACCTAGGCCCAATCGCCACCCTATCCCCGTAACCCCACATCTTTAGACACATAGAAACATAGAAAATAGAAGCAGGAGGAGGCTATTCGACTCTTCGAGCCTGCTCCGCCATTCATTATGATCATGGCTGATCATCAAGTTCAATACCCGGGTTTGATTCCGACCTCTGGCGACTATCTGTGTGGAGTTTGCACTTTCTTCCCTTGTCTGTGTGGTTCCTCCGGGTGCTCTGGTTTCCTCCCACAATCCAAAGATGTGCAGGTTAGGTGGATTGGAATGCTACATTGTCCCTAGAAGGGGTTACAAGGATAGGGTGGGAGATTGGGCCTAGGTTAGGGTGTTCTTTCAGAGTCGGTGCAGACTGGATGTGCTGAATGGCCTCCTTCTGCACTCCAGGGATTCTATAATACCCTGATCCCGCCTTAGTTTTTGTGGTAGTGAATTCCATAGATTCACCACTCTCTCGGTGAAGGAATTTCTCCTCACCGCAATCCTAAAAGTTTTACCCCTTATGCTCAAACTACGATCCCTACTTCTGGACTCCCCCACCATCAGGACAATTTTAGAATGGCCAATCCACCTAGCCTGCACATCTTTGGAATGTGAGGGGAAAACCACACAGACATGGGAAGAACGTGCAAACTCCGCACAGGCAGTCGTTCAAAGCCAAAATTGAACCTGGGTCCTTGGCGCTGTGAGGCAGCAGTGCTAACCACTGTGCTACCTTTTAATCTTTAACCCTACCAATAACACTCCCTTAATTTTGTGTCCATGACATCTTAGCCAAAGCTCCTAGCTCTCACTTTCCTTAACCTGCTTTGCTCCATCCCCTCTTTATAGTATAAAATTGATCACATTCCTCCCTCTCTTTAAATCTGAAGAAGAGCCGTACAGACCCAATGTTAACTCTGTTTGTCTCTCCACAGATGCTACCAGACCGTCTGCGTTTTTTCAGCATTTTCTCTTTTCATGCCTTGTAGAGGACTGAGAGAGGAGACAAATGTTCCATCGTGATGGTATCAGGAATTAGGTAGTTTTAAATAATCTATATTTGTATTTGTGGGTATTGGAAACAAGGTAAACCTTTAATAAGTTTAATTTTGTGTTTCTATAAAAGGGTTAAAATATTAGTTAGCTTCATGTTAAACACAAGTACCTGCATGTGTGTGGGTTTTGGTTTCATTTCAAACTATGCCCGCATTGTAATTAAAGAGTTTAACAACATGAAACCAAACAGGGTTTAAAGACTAGGTTGTTGCTTAGCAATCCGGGGCCCACACTGAAAAGCATATGCACGTGTGGTTCAGCTGGAACCGGGTACCTGAGAAGAAAATAGTTCTCACAGAAACTGCCAGGAGAGAGGCAGGACATTGGAGTAAGAAGCAGAAAGCAAGATGTAGAAGCTAAAGAACGGATGTTCTAGAAACCTGGGAATGAAAGAGACGTCCCCAGAAGACTGAAGTCAAAGTGACAAAGATCTGGAATCTGAATAAGGTACTGTTCACTGAAGTTAAAGAAAGGCAGATAGAAGCTCCACGTTAAAGACAGAGCTCTGAGGTGCAGACTTGGTCAGGTCGGCTAGCAAGAATCCAGACTTCTGAAGTAAAACTCAGGTTGTTGACACCTTTGTACAGCCTGTGAATCAGTGGTATTCTATTGGAGTGGCTGAGTACCTGAGAGATTGTGTGGAAGCTTGAATTCACACGGCAATCCAAGGCAGAGGAATACTGAAAGGAGAAATTAAAATCATGGAAGGAGATTCTTGGTGAAGGAATCTGAAAGAAAGCATTGCTTTGGGGAAGATTCTACGGTGTGTTTTACCGTGAGTGGAGTTTGGAAACACTCATGTTGAAGTCAGAGTCCCAGTGAAACTAATTGGCTTACAGTGTGATAAACATCTGGGGAGGGGATTTGATGAAAAATCCATAGAAGTTGTATTGGGTAGCATCTGTCAATTAGTTTTGGAGTGTCTGACCACAGTTCGTTTACATGGACTGTGTACTTACCGAGAACATTATAGTATAAGGTACATTTTGTAACTTGTGTTATCCTTAAAAGTCTGTGCACATCTGCGAATAACTAGGTTCAATGAAGGAGTATATTGTGTTATAGTCAATCTTTTCATGTTTAATACATGCTTTATTCTTTTGTTAAAAGTTAATTGGCAGTCCTGTGACTCTGTTCATCTACGTTGCTGAACAAAAAAAAAGTTATGGTCTATCGAGCCAAGGTTCCATTCTGGGACGAGACTATCCAGCAGTAACATAAGCTGGGACCGTGTAATGAAAGCTAAGGCTTTTACTCTTGAACTTTGAGAGAGGAAATGCAGGACGAGGAGAGGTTTATAGTCTCTTACTGAGGCTTTTGGGACCTGATGGCTACCATTGTGCAAACCATCAATCTGATGAACAGGGCTGCAGATCAAGGTCACAGTGCAGGAGCATCCAATGTGGTACAAGTGGCCTAGTGATGGTATCTTTCCAGGTGGCAGCACCACCCTGGCACTGGCTACAGAGGTCTATGTGAATAGCTTGGAAACACTGGGGGTTTTCCCAGAAGTGGCCAAACAATGAATTGGGGTGTTATTGATTGTTGCATTGAAAAGGAATTTTGGAAAACCACATCATCAAGACTGTCGCAACCCGAGGGGGTGAGGGTTCAGGTAAGTAGATAATAATCATACCCTTTAAACCTGGAAGTGAAGCTGCTGTCAGAGAGGACTCCTGACCAACCTGGCTTGAATAAAGGCAGTAAATTGTAGAACTGTGCAGCTACGCAGTGCCTTGTACACTAAAGGTTTGTGTTTGTATAAGACACATCTTTGTTGCATTGAGTATTGAAGTGAAATTTACCTTATTAGCCAAAATATAATTTGCCTGTTCAGTCAAGTTAAAGTAAAAATTACCAAAAGTGATGGGGAGTCCATTCATACCATCAAAGTTAGTCTTCCACAGAAAGCTACGATCCCCCTTCCCAGCATTCAATTGCTAGTCATTCAACAAGACATCTCAATTGTGAGTTCATCATAATCTTTCCATGCTTGATTCTAATCTATCGCAATCTTTTGGGGGGGGGGGGGGGGGGTCGCAAATATCGTGAAAAGTCACAGTTGAGATTCCCCTCGCCGTAAAACAAATTTACCAAACGACCCCCAAAGGAAGAAAATACCAACAAGAATTCACTTTTGGTAATTTTATCACTATTACCCCTACCTGATCTGAGATGTTCTATGTAACGAGCTTGCTGACGTCAGATACATACAGAACATACAGTGCAGAAGGAGGCCATTCGGCCCATCGAGTCTGCACCGACCCACTAAAGCCCTCACTTCCACCCTAACCCCGTAACCAAATAATCCCACCTAACCTTTTTGCTCACTAAGGGCAATTTATCATGGCCAATCCACATCTTTGGACTGTGGGAGGAAACCGGAGCACCTGGAGGAAACCCACACAGACACGGGAGAACGTGCAGACACCGCACAGACAGTGACCCAGCAGAGAATCGAACCAGGGACTTTGGCGCTGTGAAGCCACAGTGCTATCCACCTGTGCTACCCTGAACAACCATTTGTCAGGTTGTTTCCATATCCCCTTATACTGCAGTCAAGATTTGAATTAAAATATTGACAACCAATCTTGAATTACCATTTTGCACATCTCTAGAAAGGTTTCCCTCCCATAACTTTTATTTCGAGACTGCCATGATTGAGCGCTCTTAATTGGCCCAGAATGAAAGCCTCAATTCGGCCAGAAGAGGCAGTGAAATTGTTTTGTCAAATGTTCCAGTGATTTTTTTTTTAAGTGAGGTCCTCCAAAGACACAGTTCAGAAAGGCAGCACGTGACGGAGCCTGACAGACTAGGTCCAACTTCAATTTCTGCTCTGTGCTGGCTGCAGCTGAGGTAAGGTGCTATAATAGGGCTCAGCGAGCCTGGACAAGGTAGAGGAAAATTAGCCTAAACTCTCAATCACTATTCATGACTTGTGCTGAATACAGAATCAGGCTTGGCAATGATGGCTTTTTACATTGGAATAGTCTGACATTACTCAATGCATGATTGCCTATTCGTCTTTGCAATATACTTCTGGTGATAAGAAACTTTTTTGTAAAAGAAATCAGAAAGACTCAGTGATATTCAGCATGTATAAAGGTCTAGTTTTAAGCGGCTCTGGCTCTAAACAATATTTTAGCACTGTTGACTCACAACAGCTGCTGTAGATTATATGTATCACAACATTTCCCTCCTTTGAAAAATATATTTACAGTACACAACATTAGAGTTTTCCTTCTTGAGCTGAAGCTACAACTACAGACTATTATCTTAAATACTAGGTTAAATATATTTCAGAATAGAGTACAGATGCAGGAATCAGTGCAGGAATCCCCTGTGACTGTCCCCCCCTCTCTAACGGGTATACCGTTTTGGATACTGTTTGGGGGGGGGATGGCCAATCAGGGGAAAACAGCAGCAGCAGCCAGACATGTGGCACCATGGCTGGCTCTGTTGTTAAGTAGGAAGGGATAATACAGCTAAACAAGTGGATAAAAAGCTGGTGTAGAAGGGAGGGTTTCAGATATCTGGACCATTGGGATCTCATCCGGACGGGTGGGACCTGTACAAAAAGGACGGGTTGCATCTAAACTGGAGGGGCATAAAAATCCTGGCCGCGAGATTTGCTGCTGTCACACGGGAGAGTTTATACTCTGTGGCAGGGTGTGGGAACTGGAGCAATAGGTCAGAAGGTGAAATAACTGAGGGGGAACGAGAGAAGAGGGCCAGTAAGACTCAGAGGACGAGCAAGCAGGGAGATGCTGCTGAACACAGTGGGACTGGTGGTCTGGAGTGCATTTGTTTCAATGCGAGAAGTGTAACAGGTAAGGCAGATGTACTTAAGAGCTTGGATTAATTTAGTATTTGGAACTATGATGTTGCTGCCATTACAGGGACTTGGTTGAGGGAGGGATTGGCAGCTAAACATTCCAGGGTTTAGATGTTTCAGGCGTGATAGAAGGGGCGTAAAAGGGGTGGGGGAGTTGTACTACTGGTTTAGGAGAATGTCACAGCTAGACTGCGGGAGGACACTTCAGAGGGCTCATTCCGCGAAGCAATATGGGTAGAGCTCAGGAATAGGAAGTGTACAGTCACAATGTTGGGGGTTTACTACAGGCCTCCCAACAGCCACGGGGAGATAGAGGAGCAGATAGATGGGCAGATTTTGGAAAGGTGTAAAAGCAACAGGGTTGTTGTTGTGGATGATTTTAACTTCCTTATATTGACTGGGACTCACTTAGTGTTAGGGCTTAGATGTGGCAGAGTTTGTAAGGAGCATTACGGAGGGCTTCTTGAAACAATATGTGGATAGTTCAACTAGGTAAAGGGCCTTCCTCGACCTGGCATTGGGGATTGAGCCCGGCCAGCTGGTCGAAGTTTGAGTCGGGGAACAGTGACCGTAATTTAGTAAGTTTTACGGTATTATTGGATAAAGATAAGAGTAGTCCTCTAGTGAAGGTGCTAAATTGGGAGAAGGCTCATTATAACAATATTAGGCAGGAACTGAAGAATCTAGATTGGGGACGGATGTTTGAGAGTAAATCAACATTTGGCATCTGGGAGGCTTTTACATATCAGTTGATAGGAATTCAGGACCAGCATGTCCCTGAGGAAGAAGGATACCTGTGGCAAGTTT
The DNA here is from genome assembly GCF_902713615.1 of Scyliorhinus canicula. Lineage (NCBI taxonomy): Eukaryota > Metazoa > Chordata > Chondrichthyes > Carcharhiniformes > Scyliorhinidae > Scyliorhinus > Scyliorhinus canicula. The sequence goes on along the minus strand of NC_052148.1, from coordinate 254,164,831 downwards.
CAGGAACCTTGGATAATGAGGAATATTGTGGGCCTAGTCCAAAAGAAAAATGAAGCATTTGTAAGGGCGAGAAGGCTGGGAACAGACAAAGCCCTTGAGTAATATAAGGAAAGTAGGAAGGAACTTGAGCAAGGAGTCAGGTGGGCTAAATGGATTCACGAGAAATCATTGGCAAACAGGATTAAGGAAAATTCCAAGGCTTTTTATACATATACAAAGAGCAAGAGGGTAGCCAGGGAAAGGGTTGGCCCACTCAAGGACAGAGGAGGGAATCTATGAGTGGAGTCACGGAAATGGGCAAGGTACTAAATGAGTACTTTGCACCAGTATCAAAAGAGAAGGACTTGGTGGATGATGAGTCTGGGGGAAAATGTGGAGAAAGCCTGGGTCACATTGAGATCAAAGAGGTGGTGTTTGGCATCTTGCAAAACATTAAGGTAGATAAGTTCCCAGGTCCTGATGGAATCTATCCCAGAATACTGAGCGGGGCAAGGGAGGAAATTTCTGGGGCCTTGACAGAAATCTTTCTATCCTCACTGGCTATAGTTGAGGTCCCAGAGGTCTTTCTGCACGGTAGATTCTATGATTCTATGACTGGAGAATAGCTAATGTTGTTCCGTTGTTTAAGAAGGGTAGCAAGGATAATCCAGGAAATTACTGGCCGGTGACCACATCAGTGGTCGGGAAATTATTGGAGAGGATTCTTCAAGGCAGGATTTACTCCCATTTGGAAGCAAGTGGGTGTATTAGTGAGAGGCAGCATGCTTTTGTGAAGGGGAGCGCACATCTCATTAACTTGATCAAGTTTTTCAAGGAAGTGATGAAGATGATTGATTTTTTTTTTGTTTTTTAAAGTGGTTCCGAAACTTATTTTGCTCAGAACATGAGCAATTTTCACCTTGTCATAAGCATCACCATGTTCTGAAGTGCAAGAATTAAAGTAATCAGCAAAGATAATGATCCACTGTATTTCACACTCTCCAGCATGGTATGTAATCATGTTCAGCACCAAAATTCAGCAAGGTTCTATACAAATGCACAATTTTGTTCATTAGCTGCATGTTTTTACATTAAACAAGATTATTTTACTGAAAGGTCTTTCTGAACAATATCGGACAATTCAAAGACAGTATTTTGAAGCATAAACTTGAAGATGGTGCATTTAGTTACTCAATATCCACAAGCTCCACTTCAAAAATGGGCTGAGCGTTCGGTGGCATCTTGGCTTCTGGCTCCCCTTTCTTACCATATCCCCAATCAGATTCAAACTGTAGCCGGGCTTTTTCTCCTTTAGTCTTAGTCAGATGTGCTTCATCCCACCCTCAGATAATTTTTCCAATTTCTACTTTAAAGCTCAGAGGCTTTATTGCCTTTTTATTTTTTTAAATTGAAGCAACATGTGTGTCAAACTCGGTCCCATCGTCTAATGTTCCTCTGTATCACCAGTGGACAGTGTCACCCTTCTTGGGAAAGTTGGTTTTGTCTCCTTTCTGCAATACGGATTTGGTATACTTTGGTGGTTCCTCATTTGAAGTCACTTCAGGTTTCTTGGCTTTTGCTTTATCCTGACCAGCCCCTAACTTTACATCTTTCAGTTGCTGAGCGACTTTTTCCACACTTTCAGTGCCTCTAAACCTCTTTGTTTCAAAAAACTGGTTGTAGATAACTATTAGTTCCTCCTTTCTTGCAGTCTTGGCAACTTTAACTTGTGTTCACCAAGAAACGGCTCCGAGGCGCTCTGCTGCAAGAACTGGAAGTTGTCCTTTTTAGCCACGTCCTCGCTCTTCAGCTACTCCTTGGTCCACTGTCTCGCTGGCTCGGCAGCCATGACCGTCTCCCGTCTCCCCGCCGCCCATAGGACCTATTCACAGCCGCCATCTTGGAAAAACTACCGACGAAGATAATTGATGACGGTAGGGCAGTGGATGTGGTCTACAAGGACTTCAGTAAGGCCTTTTACAAGGTCCCTAGTGGCAGACTGGTACAGAAGGCGAAGTCACATGGGATCAGAGGTGAGCTGGCAAGATGGATACAGAACTAGCTCGGTCATGGAAGATAGAGGGTAGCAGTGGAAGGGTGCCTTTCTGAATGGAGGGCTGTGACTAGTGGTGTTCTGCAGGGATCAGAGCTGGGACTATTGCTGTTTGTAGTATATATAAAAAATTTGGAGGAAAATGTAACCGGTCTGATTAGTAAGTTTGCAGACGACACAAAGGTTGGTAGAATTGTGGACAGCAATGAGGACTGTCAGAGGACACAGCAGGATTTAGATCAGTTGGAGATTTTGGCGGAGAGATGACAGATGGAGTTTAATCCAGACAAATGTGAGGAAATGCATTTTGGAAGGTCTAATGCATGTGGGAAATATACAGTAAATGGCAGAACTCTTAAGAGTATTTACAGGCAGAGGAATCTGGGTGCACAGGTCCACAGATCACAGAGTGGCAACGCAGGTGGAGAAGGTAGTCAAGAAGGCATACAGACGGCATGCTTGCCTTCATCGGCTGGGGCATTGAGTATAAAAATTGGCAGGTCATGCTGCAGCTGTATAGAATCTTAGTTAGGCCACACATGGAATATAGTGTTTAATTCTGGTCACCACACTACCAGAAGGATGTGGAGGCTTTGAAGAGGTTCAGAATAGGTTTACCAGGGTGTTGCCTGGTATGGAGGGCATTAGCTATGAGGAGAGGTTGGATAAACTCGGTTTGTTCTCATTGACCTGATAGAAGTCGACAAAATTATGAGGGGCATAGACAGAGTGAATAGTCAGAAGCCTTTTCCCAGGGGTAGAAGAGTCATTTACTACGGGACACAGGTTTACGGCGCGAGAGGTAAAGTTTCGAAGAGATGTGCAAGGGAAGTTTTTTTTTTACACACAGGATAGTGGGTGCCTGGAACTCACTGCCGGAGGTGGTGGAAGCAATACAATAAGGGGTTACACGATTAGGATGGGATAGAGGGTTACGGACCCCGGACGTGTAGAAAGCTTTAGGTTAGATGGGCAGCATGGCCAATGCAGGCTTGGAGGGCCGAATGCCCTGTTCCTGTGCTGCACTTATCTTTATTATTTGCTCACATTCACTGTTATCAAAAATGGGGATATGTGTTGATTTGCTCTCTCCTCAGAAAAAGGTTTGGTGGAAATGGACTTAAGTGGGCTGGCTCATTATATTTATGTTTACTTCCTTCAAACCATTTGTCTGTAAGTTTGTGTTGTGCACCACAGTACTCCATTCACCATTCATTTGAGTCTTCTGTGGGTGGTAATTTGATTTCCTTGTTGACAATTATGGGTAAAGTAATACAACCGGTGCTTTAGGTGCACCCAAATGGCAAATATTTCATTAGTGGCTGTTTTTACTTCCAATTTTCTCTAACCTCTCTCTGTGATGCAATGACTTCTCCAGGTTATTGTTTTAGCAGCCTTCACAACCAATTATCTGGAGTAGGGAGGCTACTGCTTCTAAGTTAGCAAAGTCAGGATATATAGTTCTCAAAGGTTCAGTCCATGGGCAGAATTTAATGTCCTTCCTTGAGGCGCGTTTGGAGGCAGGAGGATTTATTTGGGCAGGGGTGCAGAGTGGAGTCCCGGTCACCTTCTCCTCTCTGCTCCAATTAAGTCCGTGGCGGGAGGGCAATTAATGCTCAATTTAAGGGCCTCTCTCCTGCTGCCTCTGATTGAATAGCAGCAGCAGGTGGACTTGAAATGTGGGGAGCCTAAAATGAAAACCCTTTTGGGCTTGCTTATAGGTTCCTGGGGTGGGACTTCTCATTCAAAGGCACTGAGTGCCTGATCAATAAATCCGGCATTGGGAAGTGGAGCGTTCATAGAAAGTCGCCACCCCCACTTTGCTGCTAATGCCCCTCCCTTTCCACCCCCATTCTGTGACCCCCCCCCCCCCCCCCCCCCCCCCCCCCACCGCACGACCTCCACCCCATCCTCTCTCACCCATTGCCTGTGTCCCTTGCTGATCCTGGGCCTCTGTTGGATGCACTGACAGCTGCCGCCACTGCTCCCATTGGTGCTGCCTGCAATGGACAGGTGATGGCTTCTAATTGGCTGGCAGCTCTCAGTTAGGGGGTGGGAAAAAGTTGTTTCGCCTTGGGGAAGGTCTGCAAATGGTCTATTGGCATTTAATACGGCACCATTCCCTAAAGGAGGTGATGCAGGAATGTCACCGGCTGTCCAAATAGCAGGCAAGACCCATTGCTTAGATACCCCAGATCATGCATTCAGTAGAAATCACCAATATGGTGTTACAATGCTGATGCCATGTGATAGATGCCAATTTTTTAAGTTGGCGCCTCTATATATACAAACATTTATCTCCAAAACATGTTCACAGGGGTCAATGAGTCGGTAACCATAACAACACTTTCATCATGGCAAGTCAATGGACCGGATACAAATCTGTAATTGCTCTGCTCAGGCAATCTCAATGTAAATCACTGACTGATAGCCTACATGAAGAGTTACAGAGCTGAGTCACAGCAATAAAATGTTTGATGAAACATATTGTTGAACAATTTGAGGAGAGGCAGAATTGAACAGAAGCCTACTGCAATACCTGCTGGCATTGATGTAATCTTTTCTGTGCTCCAGAAGAAAATCTTTCAACTTGCTGATATTGGTGAGCTGAAAAATAAAAACAAACAATAAAAACACTGATGGATTGACAACTTAAGCGCTCTCTCTCCTAAACATGGAATTTTCAACAAGCGACTATTGTAATATTATGTAGTACTCTTCATGATCATATAATCCAAATGACCAATTTAGTTCCATTATTATAGAGTATTTTAATAAACATCTTCCTATTTGATTACATGAATGGAGATGGATGTCTTGAACAAAAATGCACATGCATGTGTGATGCCATCGGGAGCGCAGACTTGCATGGGTTTGCAGTTTACTGAAGCTCCTCGAGGAGTTTGTGTAATAGTTGTGTATCAGCCGCTGCTGGTGCCTGAAGCCAAACTATATTATTGCCTCAAATGTTTTCTGAAATAAAGAAGTTTTACCTTTTACAACACGTTCGACTACCTTTCTTATGGTCATTTTAGCACAATTTTCAAAGTCAAGCTTCAGCTTCAGAAACGTGCACATCTTTATGGTATTTACTACACAGTGCAGCATTAAAAGTGTAATCTGCATGATACTGTAATACAGTAACAGCTTTTATCTAGCAGCTTCATCTGAAGACAATAAACTGACGCAAATCATATATGGCAAAATTCAGGTTGTGACAATTGATGGCAGATGGCGCAGATTCTTAGCAATAGAATCATAAAGTGATACAGCACAGAAGGAGGCCATTTGGCCCATTCTACCTGTGCTGGGAATTTGAAAGAGAAATCCAATTAGTCCCATTCTTCTGCCTTAGCCCTGAAATGCCTTGCCTTCAAGTATTGTGCAGAAGGAGACCATTCAGCCCATTGGGTCTGCACTGACTCTCTGAAAGAGCACCGTAACCTAGGCCCACAATCCCGCCCTACCCCATAAACCCACCTAACCTGCACATCTTTCGACTGTGGGAGGAAACCGGAATACCCGGAGGAGACCGCCGTAGACACGGGGAGAAAGTGCAAACTCCACACAGTCACCCAAGGCCGGAATTGATCCTGGGTCCCTGGTGCTCTGCGGCGTCTTTTCAAAGTTATTGCCGAGTCTGCTTCCACCACTTTTTCAGGCAGTGAATTCCAGACCATAAGTCCCACGCAAAAGAAAAACCCTCATAGTGCCTCTGATTCTTTTCCAAAGTACTTTAAATCTGTGTTCTCTGGCTACCTTCTGCCACTGTAAACAGTGCATCATTGTTTTATGTATTCAGATCCTTCATGATTTTGAGCAGCTTTATCAAATCTCTTAACCTTCCCTGTTCTAAAAAGAACAACCCCAGTTTCTCTACGTAACTAAAGTCCTTCATCACTGGTATCACTCCAGTAAGCATTCTCTGCACCCTTTCTAAGCCCGATATAGTTTACATGCATTCTCACATGACTATTCTGTAGAGAAAAGGGAAGGAAGGAGAATTTTATTTCTACTGCGACATGGATACTCAAATATTCCTCAACATCATACCAAGTGCACATCTTTCAAACATGATTTAGAAAACAGCAAAGTTTAATTAAAATATAGGTGTTCTTTTTTATTCCCCCCACGTACTTAACTTGTAAAATACAACTGGGCCACCCATGTACATCTTGTGGAAAAGTACATTGATTATTAACAATGATGTCTCAATCCTCATCAAGGGAATACCATCGGGAGTCATTTTATCTATTGGCAATAAAAGAACACAAGAAATAAGAGCATGAGCAGACCACTGGCGGTTGAGACTGCTCTGTAATTTAGTGCATTCCTGCTAATCTTGGGGCTTCAATTCCATTTCCCTGCCCGCTCCCCATATCCCTTGGTCCCTTGAGAAACCAAAGATCTGTCCTTCCCAGTCTTGAATGTATTCAGCAATGGAACATCCACATCTCTCTGGGGCAGAGAACTCCAAAGCTCTCCAGTCCTTTGAGGGCAGCACGGTAGCACAGTGGGTAGCATTGTTACTTCACAGCACAAGGGTCCCAGGTTCGATTCCCGGCTTGTCTGTGTGGAGTCTGCACGCTCTCCCTGTGTCTGCGTTTAATCCGGGTGCTCCGGTTTCCTCCCACAAGTCCCGAAAGACGTGCCTGTTGGTGAATTGGACATTCTGAATTCTCCCTCTGTGTACCCGAACAGGCGTCGGAGTATGGCAACTAGGGCCTTTTCGCAGTAATTTAATTGCAGTGTTAATGTAAGCCTCCTTGTGACAATAAAGATTATTAATTTCGCCTCATCTCAGTCTTCAATGATCGGCCCCTAAACCCAAGACTGTAACCCCTTGTTTTACCCAACCAGTGAAAAGAATCGCGCAGCATCTACCCTATGGAGAACCTTTCAGAATTTTATAGGTTTCAATGAGATCACCTCTCATTCCTCTAAACTCCAGAGAATATGAGCCCAATTTACTTAACTTTTCATCATTGGACAACTCCCTCATCCCAGGAATTAATTTAGTGAGCTTACTGCTCACTGGGAGTATATCCTATCTTAAATGTGGAGGCCAAAACGGCACATGGTACTCCAGATGTGATCTCACTAACACTTTGTACAATTGTAGCAAGGCGCCTTTATTCCTATACTTCAATCCCCTTTCAATAAAGGCCAACATGCCATTTGCCTTCCTAATTGCCTGCTGTCCTGCTTGCTAACTTTCTTTGTTCCTTCTAAGAGCAACCCACAACATGAACTCAAGGTTCACCTTTTTTTTAACATTCTGATTTTCTATTCTTATGACCAAATTGAATGGCCCAAATCTTTTGTCTCCTGGAGAGTCACACCACAGACATACACTCAGAAGTCCCCAGACAAGGACGGCATTTGTATTGTCTCTGAAGCTTCAACTTTCTTCGGGCAATTACCCTGTCTAGAACCTTCTGAAACTCCAACTTAAATGTCAGAGACTTTGGATAGTTCCAATTCTTTTTGCAGAATAGTTACCCAGTTTACACATGTCAGCAAAGCCAGAATTCCAAGATTGAGGCGATGTTTGTAAAGGGTGCCCCAATCTCTAAGTCACAATAAAGACTCTTCTGTTCTATTTTTTCCCTTTTTAATCAACTTTTTTGGTGGCCATTTGCTGCTTTCTAAAACACTCCCAATCCTCAGGTTTGTTACTGTTTTTGGCAACTTTAAAACGTTTCTTCTTTTCATCTAATACAGTATTATCCTTAACTTCCTGAGTGATCTATGGATGGGTTTTTCTTCCTGATCTTTTATTTTTCAATGGAATGTATTTTTGATAAACATTTTGAATTTTGAGCTTCCCCACCCACCACTGAAGTTAAACCGACTAGTTTTTAATTAATGGGTTTAACCTTACAACCTTTTTTGAACAAGGCCATAATGTTCGTAATTTCCAGTCCTCTGGCGCTACCCCTATAATTTCCACTCTCACTTATTTCAAGATCCTTGGATGCATCTCATCAAGTCCAGGTGCCTTCATAACTTTAAGTACCAACACTCCTTAGCAATTTTGAACCCTTCCAGTGACAGAGCTTCCTTCTCTGACACCATAGCCTGGATGGCATCTACCTCTTCAGTAAAGACAGAGGCAAAATATTCCTTTACTACCTCAGCTATGCCCCTCATCTCCATATGTAAATAATGTTTAGGTCCCTAATTCATGTGGCTCCTCCTTTTACCACCCTTTTAGTATTTATATGCCTATAGAAGACTTTGGGTTCCCCGTTATGCTGGCTGCTAGTCTATTTTGTTAAGAACCCGGTTGATGTTAAATGTGAGAATATTCCAAAACCCAGAAGGGCAACTTGGAACACGAGTTCTTAGTGGTGTATATTTTCAATTTGGTTTACTGTGAGAAAAATATGTGAACCAGGGACGAAGAGACCACCTGCAGTGTGACCAATCACTAAAGATATAAGAGCATGGCAAGACAAGAAAGCACTTATGTACTGATGGCTGCACTCCCACAGTACTACAAGAAATTACCCCTTGGTTCCAACTACCTACGTTTCCTGAACTCTGAGCCACCCCCTTATTCCCAAACAACATGCAATATTACATAACTCTATGAGCTAAATCCAGCAAATAATTACTATGCACAGGCTATGGGCCATGTTTGGGAACACTATCTTGAGTTTCAGCAAAAGCAAAATCTGCTCGGTTGGCATTTGATGTTGTCTCCCTTTTACCCCAGTCATTGCGTTATGGATATACCATTATTTTTCTTTGATGTTATCCATCCTGTGGAGTCGGCTTTTGGCACACACGTCAATTTCCTATCTCTCCACTTTGACGATACCTTTTCTGTAGCCTGCAGCCCAACTGTTTTCCGCTAGCCACCTAGGTAAACACTTGCTTTTCTCACTGATATGCTAATTCCCCATCACCCCGTTTTATTTTCTTTTATCCCAATTTAATTTTTTGATCTTAATTTTCCCTAATTCTTAACATTTCTCATAATCCTTCTTCGCTTACCCAACGTGCTTTTTCACCTCCCCTCTGAACCGTCTGTATTCCACTTGATTCTCAACTGCATTTTCTAACTGACATCTGTCATAAGCACATGTTTTCTTCTTTATCTTAATTTCTATCTTCTTTTTCATTCCCTTTTGAGGGAATATACCCTTGACTGTGCTGGAACCATTTAGTCTTTGAAGGTATCCCATTGTTCAGCTAGTTTTACCGCCAATTTTTCATTCCAGTCTATCTGGCCCAGCGACATTCTTCCTCCTTTGAAGTCAGATCTCCCCCAGTTAATTATTCTTACTCTAGATTGCCTATGTGAGTTAGTTGTGCAGGGTGAATGTGCTGAGAACAGATCTGTGCTGGGAAAATTTGTGAAAGTTGCGAATGTGACCCGTCCAGTCGAGTCAGAAATAAGTCTTACAACACCAGGTTAAAGTCCAACAGGTTTGTTTCAAACACGAGCTTTCGGAGCACTGCTCCTTCCTCAGGTGAATGGAGAGGTATGTGGAGAGGAATGGGGAAGCAACATATCTCTCCATTCACCCGAGGAAGGAGCAGTGCTCCGAAAGCTAGTGATTTGAAACAAACCTGTTGGACTTTAACCTGGTGTTGTAAGACTTCTTACTGTGCTCACCCCAGTCCAACACCGGCATCTCCACATTGAGCCAGAAAAGTCTTTGTTTTCAGAAAAACAGTCTATTTTGAATCTTTTGTTTGGATTACCTAATCCAGAGTGAAAGAGTTTCTGGAGTCATGGGTATACCTTTATTAAAGTGACAGAAGTTCTTTGCCTTAGATAATATTATTCAAATGAGGTGAAGTTTTTGCAAAGAGATCGACATCAGCCACTTTCCCCATACATACAAGAGTTGGGTAACCACATCTTCTGAAATCTCACTAATAGGCTATAAATTGGAGAAATACAAAGATGAAGAATCCAGAGACATGCAGAATCTAAAGCAGAAAGTGAAAGTTTGAATAATTCAATCAATGTAAAACCATGCGCAGAAAGAGAAACAAAAGGGAACAAAAGAGAGAGTCGAGAGAGAAAGAAAAAGTAAAAGAAAAATAACTTATTTAAATCTCAAACTGCAGCTACAATCTGAAGGAATGCAAATTCACACTTGCAAAAGTTAATTTTCAATGTCAAAGAGGTTGTTCGTCAGTAATTAAAACATCACTGAAAATTCACACATTTAAATGGAGAAACCCTGTTTTTTCGGGCATATTTAATGGATTGCTATTGGTAATCACTTCAACTTCACATCTTGTGTGTGTTTGAATGATGAATGCCTCAACAAGAAATTGTTACGAGCAAGGTTTTTGGAAGAGCTCGGTAACACAGAGAGCAAATTCCCAATTTCCTGCATTGAGTTGCACGTGCCAAAATGCTGGAAGTTACGGTCAGATATTCGCCTCATTTATAGTGAGTGCGCGCTGACAGTCAACCCCCCCCCCCAATTCTTACTGAAAAGCCCAGGCCACTGTTCCCGCACCAAGTCGTGAATATTTGTATTATACAAAATTACTGGCGTGAAAATCAAGTCAAATTTTTGAGAAATAATATAAAAGAATAATTCTCCATCATGGACAAGCAGAAAGCGAAAGGGTTCTATAAGGAGTGATTACTGAATCCACACATTTTTATTTACAGGAAAGTTAATAAATATACTTTGAGATCCAGCCCTCCTGTGTATTTCCATTTACTAACACCTGGTGGCGCACTGAGCTTGCCAATGTCAAGAACTTCTGAAAAGACAGCACTGGGACACAGACCAGTCCACACCGACAAATCTGCGTGCATAATGTTTGGTAAGAAACTTGAGGGACAAGATTGGGTCAATCATGTTGTACTTAACAACACTACAATGATTAGCATTTCAAAACGGGTCATGACTGGAAATATAAAAGCATACTTCGGCTATGATTTAAAAGAAATCTGAATAGTAATTAATCACTTGGTGCCTCATTTAATAAAAGCAGTTCATTTATCCTGTTCTTCACGGCAAGTGGATCAACGTTATGATACATTAGCTCCTTTAATGACCAGATACAATGGGTATCATTGAATGTGCTGCCCCGGAGGTGAATTCTGAGATGGGGGAAGGTGTTTTATTGGCAGAAGGATGCAGGGTGGGGATCCCGCCATCTCCTTTCGTTCTCTCTCTTCCTCTCTCTCTTTCTCTCTCTCCTCTCCTCTCCTCCCCCCCCCCCCCCCCCCCCCCCCCCCCCAACCCGATTAAATCCTGGGCAGGAAGGCTTGTGGGCAGCCTCACAATAAGTACCCGCTTAATCCCACCTTGACCTGCCAACACGGATTTTCAACCAGTGATGGGAGGGACTCACTTTTGCTTTTGGCCTACTGTTGGGGTAGGGGAAAGGAAGTTCCCTTGTTCAAAGACACTTACATGATGGAGAGACCTGTCATTAGGAAAGTGGGGTCCGCTGAGAGCCCCTTTCCTCTGACCAGCCTCACCTCTCCCATTAACCACCCTCCCCTCCTCCAACTTCCCGTGACCCATCTCCTGCCCTTACTTATCTTTCTCCAAACACCTCGAGATCATTCCTGCGAAGATGCCAGTAAATAACTGGCAGCAGCCACAGCTTCCAGTAATGTTAGTGACACCAGCCTCCGATTGGTGGCAGCTCACAGGGTGGCATTTCTGCCCCATTCCCTACAATTAAATATGTCTGTGGAGTTGAGAATGTAATTTTTCGTTTTATTTAGTCTCATAATATTGTGTCTACAAGTTCGCAATCCGCAAAACAAAGTCCTGGGAAACATCTTCTTCACACTCCACTGCCCCCCCCCCCCCCCCCCCTTAAAACACACATATCTTTAAACAAGAGGAACAGTTTTAGCCATCAGCCAATCGCAAACATTCCCAGCCCAACTCTCGGCTCCAGCACTATTCAAAATGCTAACACTTACCTCTGGAGCTATATACACAATGCGCTGTTAAAGCAAAGTAACAATATGATTATCCCAATGTTTCTACTACCGCTTTACCTACATCCCACTTCTCCTGCCTCACACTCATCCCCCCCCGCCCCCCCAGCAGTAATCAGAATGGGGTACCACCCGTCACAAATGGTCATTACATTCAGCCCCAACCTCTAACTGTTGACCTTGAAACAACCCTATCACAATTCGTGCCATATTTATGATCTTCCTACATTCATTTCTTGCTAAGATCACAAACCTAACCTCTGTAAACATTACACAACTTAACATTCAGGGTCTGCATTCTATGAATTCTATGAAAAAAAAGGGGCAGCAGGGTAGCATGGTGGTTAGCATAAATGCTTCACAGCTCCAGGGTCCCAGGTTCGATTCCCGGCTGGGTCACTGTCTGTGTGGAGTCTGCACGTCCTCCCCCTGTGTGCGTGGGTTTCCTCCGGGTGCTCCGGTTTCCTCCCACAGTCCAAAGATGTGCGGGTTAGGTGGATTGGCCATGCTAAATTGCCCGTAGTGTCCTAATAAAAGTAAGGTTAAGGGGGGGGTTGTTGGGTTACGGGTATAGGGTGGATACGTGGGTTGAGTAGGGTGATCATGGCTCGGCACAACATTGAGGGCCGAAGGGCCTGTTCTGTGCTGTACTGTTCTATGTTCTATGCATCAATCCCTTTTGGATGAAGAGTCAAACATTAGGGGTTTGCAATTACCGCAACATTAATTAAAGACATAATAAAACAGATAAACATTTAACAGGAGATGGCTTGCTATTTTTATTCCAGACACACATTTTGGAGTTCTGTGCACATAATAAACCTCAACATACCAAAACTTTGTCATACAAATGGTTCAATACAGAATGAACAAGAAACCTGAGTCAGTGCTCCAAATGGTCATCGCGCTTATTCATGAAGTGTACTGTCCAAGCAAAATAATGTGGAGCATTAAAGAAGTCGCTTTGGAGGAATTTTTAAAAATGAGTACTCAAATTAGATTTGCAAAGTTTATGTATACTACGGACAGTATTTAACACTCAGCACTGTACAACATTTCTTACATTGCCAGTCAGTTTGAATGTTTTAAACAGTTATGCGGTAATGAAGTTGGGGATTTGCACATCATTCTCCATAAAATGACCAAATCTGAATTCCCTACGTAGACAGACAGACATCAGGGTCCTAATCATTGAAAAATATTTTGCAAAATAAATTTAATTACATTAACACCCAAGTACAAAATCAGTCATTTCACATTATCCTAATGAACTTGGTAGGATTGGCATCCTCCATTTCAAGAAAATTTATTCTATTTCTTACTGTGGGCTCATTATGTCAAACTGGGGACATGTTAAACTTGGCTAGAATTTTTTTGACCAGTCACAGGTGGACTATAAACAGATTTGTAGTTGAGATTCGCTGGGTGTACTGTAGATTCAATGTCAGTGCTGCACGGTAGCCACCTGAAATTTTGGAGAAATACTTCAGCAGAGAGGACACGAAAGAGAAAAATCTGTAAATCCACTTTGATTAAAACAGACATTTTATATCCTGGATGGAAATTAAAGGGAACACTTGGGTCAAAATGTTGATGTACTTCAATATCATCGTTTGACCACAGACATCATTGCCCCATGCCAAAATCTTATTGATTGGATGGCTGGGAGGTTGATGAAGGAGAAGGAGCTAATCATAATTTCTTAAACATTCGCAGTGCAAAAAAAATGAAAGCCTCGCAAAGCACCGTTGAAAAAACAAAGATGCTGCTCAACTGGTGGAGACGTATACTGGAGCTTTAAAATTACTCAGTTACATAACTTGAATTTCCCATGGAAGCAGTAACCAGACTATTTGAAACCATAGTTACGGCACCCAAATAACACGTTCCACTGGCTGAAGGAGAAACAGTGAGTCTTCCAGGAAGAATGTAGACAAGAGGACTTTTTAAACCACAGCACATTAGCACAGACTACAGAACACAAAGTAAAACTGCTCCAAGGTAGGTCATGGGCTAAATCCTGTTAAATAATCCTGTTACATAATGCATACATTCTCGCTAAATCCCCTAAAGCTATCGTACAGTATAGTTCCAATGTCTGCTTGTAGAACGCGCATTTCCATTGAAGCAACACTGATACGGTACATTCGTGGCAACATTGGTGTTTAAGGGTAGAGGGCTTTGACTCTATTCTTAAATATACATATCTTTTTATCTTTTTGCAAGAGAAAGTCTTGAAAAATGTTCTCAATTTCAAATTAATTAAAACGGCGGCAGCAATGTCGCATCAGAAGGCACCAAAAGATACACGGCTTGTAAAAACTTTGCAATGGCAGCAGCAATTCTTAGTAATTTTTCTGTGCATTCTCTGAAGTTGATGTGTTAATTACTGCCGATATAAAAACCATGGGCAGGTATATTAAATCTAAAATTCGTCTTGCCATGTTTATGAATTTTAGAAGACCAATTTTAAAGCATGTGGCACATGCCATGTGTTACCTTTCATCTGGATTTGATTTTCAACTCTGCTCCAAAACAAGAATAGGACCCACCCTTCCCCTTCCCCATCTCTCCCGCTGAAACTAAATCCATAGAATTGCGAAGGAGGTATTCGGCCCATCGAGTCTGCACCAACTCTCTGAAAGAGCATTCTACCCGGGCCACCACCCGCTCTATCCCGTAACCTTGCGCATTGATCATGGCCAATCAAACTTACCTGCATATCTTTGGACTGTGGGAGGTAACCCCACGCAGAATGGGGAGAACGTGCAAACTCCACACAGTCACCCAAGGCCAGAATCAATAAAGTTTCATAAATAATTCAAATTGGCTTATTTATTCCTGATTTATTATTCCTGATTTATGTTTTCTCTTTCACGTGTCCACTCCGCACATGTGAACCTAAACAGTGACTATCACTGTTGACGGTGGTGTACCTGCTCCAACTGGTGGCGGTCATTCAACTTTTCAGGTGGCTACCGTGCAACACTGACATTGCATCTACAGTACACCCAGTGAATCTCAACTGCAAATCTGTTTACAGTCCACCCAGGACTGGTCAAAAGCCAACTTCTCCCACCCAAAAAGAGACTTAACAAAACATTTCAGCTTCAGAAAATGGAATAAAATTGAACTTGTCTCCATACAGCATATTCCACTCTTAGGTGCCTCAATACAATTGTGGCACTCTTGATATTTACAACATACATTCCATATTGGGAATACAGCCCAAGGGCAAAACATTCCAAATTTAAAATTACAGAAAGTGCAATGTAATTCTGAACCTTGGAATGCACCAGTCTGCAACACTCGGTCAAGGACAACTCTTTGCACTGGAAGACCTGCAGGTTTCGAGCAGACCAAAGAGCGTCTCCCACCGATTGAAGGTCCTCTAACCGCAGTTCATGTTTATCTCGGTGTGTGTTCCTGGGGACATCCCACAGATCACAGACTCCACAAGAATGAACCTCTTGACAAAAATCACAGCATCGCTAGACAGATCTTCTTTGCCAAGTCACATTCCGCAAGGGGATGGGAAAACACCACTTTGTAGCAAAGGTCACTTAGATAGCAATCAGGTGCTTGAATCATGATTCATCGGTGTTCCACTGCTCCTCGGTAACTGTAACTAACTCAGCAAAGACTGAATTAAGCCTGGTACATTCCTAGTGCAGTAATCCAGTGCCAGTGTGAATCCAGTGGTAGCATTCAGCTCTGGGAGTCAGAAGAGTGTGGGCTCCAGCTCCAATAGTACTAATTGAGTGCTGTATCAAGGTTGTTGCATCCTGTGGCTAATTTGCAACTTTAAATTTGCATAGTGGTGATTACAATTCCAATCTGAGGAAGCCATGCAAATGTCTCTGACCTGGGAATTAGGGATAGTTTGCTCTAAGGGCGGCACAGAGGCGCAATGGTTAGCCTCACGGTGCTGAGGACCCGGGTTCGATCCCGGCCCTGGGTCACTGTCCGTGTGCAGTTTGCACATTCTCCCCGTGTCTGCGTGGGTTTCACCCCCACAAATAATTTGGTACTCTAAATTTATTTTTAAAAAGTGATAGTTTGCTCTCTCATCAACCCCATATCACGCAAGTCATGACAAGTCCCTCTTCTCAAATTCCTCCCAAATTATTTGAACACAATAGCCAGGGTATGCTCTTTTGTGCCAGTGGTCCAAGCTCACTCCCAAATGCTCTTCAATGGTGCCATACATGGCCCACACCTTCCTACTGCCACAATGGACCCAATTCATTTAACACCACAGCTACTGTGCACCCAACCCACGTTATCGCATTGTAGACAGATCCAAACTGCTCCATCTCACTGCAAACAGACCCAGCTCGTTCCAGGTCAATGATAACAGGCGTGGCCACGTCTATCTCGCTGCTTATAGACCCAGCCTGCTCCCTCAGTGTTGCAACCGTTTGAACCAGTTCTATCCCTTGGTTGTCAGAAATCAACACCCCACCAACCCTATTAATAGATAAACAAGAAATGTGCAAGAAGAGAGAGGTTAGATACAGAGTGAAGTGGAGGAGAGGCGAAACAGGAAGACGGTCAACTCAATGAAAAAATTAATGAGAGCGCTAACTCAATAGCAAACTAAAACAGGAAACAAAAAAAGTGACCCAGAAAAAGAGAACCATGCAAGAAGATGAACTATTTAAATCGATCAATTTGTTTGAATACAAGTATTTTCACTTTGGAAACTGTTGAGATAACTGGCTTTTTTGGCATGATGCAAGAGTTAGGAACACAAATCCTAGCCCTGCAGGAGGTCTGCATTCCATCAAATGCTCCCATTCTATTTCTTGTTAAGATCGTTCTACTGTGTAATATATCCATTTGGTTAATTAAATTAATATAATCATTAACCAAATGGCTATATTACACAGTAGAGTGATCTTAGAAAGAACAAAAACACTTAAATCATTTGACATCTACATTAACTTACCAACAAGCAGCTCTTTCGTCAGAAGTATACTCCTGCATCCAAACAAAGTCTGCGTTAAAGAAAATCTCCCTCACGCCATGCAGTGCATAACTATTTGCAATGCTGCAAACTGCACAGGGGCCTTTAACAGGTAGTTAGCAATGCAAAGAAAAATATCCTTTAAAAGCATGTCTTTTAGATAGTAAAAATAACAAGTTAATCAAATAGTTGAAAAAGAAGTAGGGGCGACACGTGGCACAGTGGTTAGCACTGCTGCTTCATGATGCTGAGGACCCGGGTTCGATCCCAGCCCCTGGTCACTCTCCTTATTAGGTTTGCACATTCCCTCTGTGTCTGCATAGGCCTCACCCCCACAACCCAGAGGTGCAGGGCAGGTGGACTAGCCATGCTTAATTTCCAATTAATTGGAATAAAATAGAAACAGAAGTTACCCAGGATACAATAACACAAATGTATACACAGCAAGGCTGCGTCAATTGATTTAAGTCACTAAATAATCTTAAAGTAAGATATTGGATTGCATTAGGACTGTGTGTTTAGGTAGACGAGGCAAATATTTGTTCACTTGGAAGACATCATTCAAAAATCATTATAAAAAATGCTTAATTTTCTGCTTATTGACCTTTGTTCAAAAATATTTAATGCCTAGAAGGCTTTAAATAGAAATATTAACTTTGAGGATGAACAGTTTCCCAAGATAAAGAAATAAGCAAAGAAATAATAAGCGCTGTGCGTAATACATTCTTTAAAAAAAAAATTAGAGTACCTAATTAATTTTTTCCAATTAAGGGGCAATTTAGCGTGTCCAATCCACCTACCCTGCACATCTTTTGGATTGTGGAGGCGAAACCCACGCCAACACGGGGAAAATGTGCAAACTCCACACGGACAGTGACCCAGAGTCGGGGTTGAACCCGGGAACTCGGCGCCGTGAGGCAGCAGTGCTAATCACTGCACCACCCGTGCTGCCCGCGTGCGTAGTATATTCTAACCACAAGGTCATTTCACAGGAGAGTTTGCTACAATCGTCTGAAGTAACTCTTTTGACTCACTGAAAATCAATTACTGATTTACTACAGTTGATGATACCTTTTTAATTCAATAGATTAACCTTATAATTGCTACAGAACTTACAGCATTGACAATTTATGATTTTAGTTAGTTATCTTCTGAGAGTTCCTTCAATTCAAAAAGAAACTGCTGCAGTACTTATGTACCCTGCTAGAGGGCATTTAATCTTACATTCCAAGACTAGCCTCTCATAGGACAACTGCTGCCTTTGTGGTTGATTGGTCTTCTGCATGTATACGTTTAAGCTCAGATTCCCACTGCTATGATGAAGGCTTTACACTAGGTCACAGGGATCAATTGCTCTTGTAATTCAAGACCCTAAAGAGCAACTAATACCCAAACAATGAAGTAGGGGTGGCCCAAGCTTTAGGGAAATGGAGACCCAGTAGACAGTCAGCCTGGCTGCATCTAATCTCATCACTGAAACTATACTCTGTTTCTGCTTTACATCAGTACAGGCGGGAAACATGGCTTACATTGAAGCGGATCATGAAAAAAAGGGGAAAAGTGAAGATTTTACCTATATTTTTAAACCCGTTCTAAATCCTGTCACTTCAGCTGCATTCTCTTGCATCAGCACAAACTACAGCTCCTGGAGCTGTGCGATGCTGGCCATCCTACACTTTTACAACTTCTTCCAAGTATTTTGATGCTTAAACTAGTCTCTCCGAGAACTGCATGAAAGCTGGCTCTAATTTAGAAAATCCAAGCTGAAATAATATCCACAGATTTAAGAAAAGATCTGTTGCACTCCGGTTTGATCTGCAGTGGCCTAATCATCAAGAACACAAGTCCTGACTGTTCTGATGCTGCCCGGTCATCAATATTTGATGGTGTGGGGCTCTATTACGGGTTTCATGACAGGCCCTTATTATTGTGGATCAACGTTAGCACTATCTGCATGAGTATGCTGACATGAGAGCTCTTAGGATATCAATGGAGCCATACTGTTGTGATGTCAAACTATTTTGTTTTTCTACACAGTACTACTTTACTGATCCCAGAAACTCAAGTTTCCCCTTTTAGTCTCCTAAACCTTGAAGAGATATACAGTGAAAATTAAATTAGTTTAAATTACTTTAATTCACTAAAGTCCATATGGATATATGTTACATAATTCCACAAATCATACGCAGGAACACAAGCCAAACAAGAATGCACATGTTTATAGCATGCATGGGAATTTAGAAGCAGAGTGGACCATTCCGGCCTGCCCTGTCATTCAATAGGATTGTGACTGGTCTGACTGTGGCTCTCAAATCCATTTTCCGGTGTGCCCCCTAACCATGCACTCCCTTGTCTATCAGAAATCTAACTCCGTCTTGAATAAATTCAATGATGCAGTCTCTTCTGCTCTCTGGCAACGAGAATTCCACAGACTAACCACCCTCTGAAAGAAAAATAATTCTCCTGATCTCCGTCTGGAGAGACTTCTTCATCTTAAACTGTGACCTCTGGTTCTTGTCTTACCAACAAGAGAAAACACCCTCCTACTACCCAGCTTATCAAGTCCCTTCAGGATCTTATGTGATTCAATAGATCACTGTTCATTCTTCTGAATTCCAATGAGTATAGGCCCAACCTATTCAACCTTTCTTTATGATAAGTCCTTCATCCCAGGAACGAGTTGAACAAACTTTCTCTGAACTGCTTCAAATGTAATGATATGTTTTTTTCAAATATGGAGACCAACAACTGTACACATTGATGTAGTTGCAGCTTGCCAACCCAAAAGTGACCTATTTACCCCTAATTTCTGCTATCTGTTAGTTACCTGTCTTCTAACTATGCTATGCTGTTACCCCCTACACTATGGAGGACTTATTTTGTATGGTAGCCTATCAAATGTCTTTTGGAAATCCAAGTACACCACATCTAAAGGTTCTCCTTCATCCATGTTGTTCGCCACGTCCTCAAAGAATGTTAATAAGTTAGTTAAACATATTTTCCCTTTCACAAAATCATACTGAATCTGTCTGATCCCATTATTATTTTCTAAGTATCTACGTATCCCTGGATTCTAGCAATTTTCCTATGACAGATGTTAGGCTTATTGGGCTATAGTTTCCGGCTTTCTGCCTGCCTCTTTTCTTGAATAAAAATATTACATTTGTTATTTTCCAACTGTTCGGACCGTTCCAGAATCTAACAAATTTTGGAAGATTATAATTACTGCATCCACTGTCTCTGCAGCCGCTTCTTTGAAGACCACCGGGTTATGAGGACATGTCAGCCATTTTCCCGTGGGGATGGTGATTGTTATAAATTCCTCCATTCCTTTCACCTCCTGATTTTCCCCCCTTGAGAAGTTTTCCAAATGTTCCACAGTGAAGACAGACTCAAAGTAAAGAGACACAAAATACTTGTTCAACGTTTCCACCATTTCCTTGTTTTCTATTCATTTTTTGATAATGTTTTTCAGGTTTTCATTTTATACAATACAAAATAAACACGTCTCTGAAGATCAAATACAATTTTAGAAAGCTAAACATTGGAGGTAACCTCCGAGTTCCCCCTCCCCCTTCCCCGTCCTTTTTATTTTACTTTAAAATATTTTTGTTGAATTTTTATAACTGTACACGGTACAATAGCTGAGCGAGACAGTTCGTAGGTACAATTTGCTACTGTTGCCCCCAATGGCTTTGTTGGCAAGGGGAGCCCTCTGGCCCCCTCTTCGGTCTTTTCCCACGTTCCTTCCTGATGTTTCCCTGGGTTCCTTCCTTGCTGCCGCCCCCCCCCCCCCCGCCCCCCCCCCCCCCCCCCCCCCCCCCCCCCCCCCCCCAATCCCCATTGCTCCTATCTGCTTCTGTGTGGCTTCATTGGCCCCTTTGCTCCCCTTTCTTTCTATCTGCTATTGGCCTCGAACAGGTCTTGGAACTGGCTAATGAATAGCTCCCGTGCTTTGTGGAAGCCCTCGTGCGACCCTTGGATGGTATTTGACCTTCCCCAGGTGGAGAAATTCCGACAGCTCTGCCAGCCAGTCCACGGCCGTGGGCAGTGCTGCTGATCGCCAGCCGAGCAGGATTCTCCGGTGGGCGATTAAAGAAGCAAAAGAAAGGGCTCTTCCCCATATGCAGTTCTGGCTGGTCCGATACCCCGAAGACTGCCACTCTCGGGCAAGGTGCTTTCTATTATTAATTCCCAGACTCTCTGGAAGACCAACACCACCTTTCGGTACTCTTTCCTGCTTAAATACTTGCAGATGTGCCGATGCTGTGACGTGACAACTGGACTGTTATCTGCATAACACCAACTATTTGAACAGCAAGAGCTGACTAATACAAGTGAAAATACTGAATTACTTTCATATCAAGTATCTGTTCGACATAAAAACAACTCCAACAAAAAGGCATTTTACATTTTATGTTAGTTTAAAGAATTTCTCCACACATTCACCAACTTTCCTTCAGAGCTGAAAAAATAGTTACAGTTGCAACAATATATTTAATGTGTGCTGATTACACAATCATTTTGGAAGTCAGAGTTTAGACTGAAGTAAACAGTATAAATTGTGGTGCAACGCAATAGGACAATCACTAGAGGCCAGTAGCTACAATTCCTGCTGGATGCAAAGGGGAGCACCCTATCCCTATTCACCATCTGCCCCCTGCTCCACCTTGCTTTGATTTGGGGAAGCACAGGTATGTTCACCATGTGTTTCCTTCTTAGTCTTTCAATTCCAATAGCAAAATAGCTTTTTCAGATTGCAACGTATCATGAAGACACAGGGGGCGATTCTCCAAGCCCCGCGCCGGACCGGAATATCGGGCAACCGCGCCACGATGCCGGCGTGCGATTCTTTGAGGTGCGGAGAAGCGGCACAATTTGGCGCGGTGCCGGCCGCGGGCCGCCGGAATCGGTGGGGCTGCTGGTTCTCCGGCCCGGATGGGCCTAGCCGCCACTCCGATACGACAGAGTTCCGCCGGCGCCGTTCATCCCTGGTTGCTGCCGGCGGGAACGGTCGGGGGAGGGGTCCTCCGATGGTGTCTGGCCCGTGATCGGGGCCCACCGATCGGCAGGCCGGCCTCTCCTCCTCTGGGCCTACCTCCTGGCGCGGCCGGCCCCTGAACACATTTTGGTCGGGGCCAGCGCGCAAAAGAAGTCCCCTGCGCATGTGCAGGGGGCCAGAATCATACGTAACCGGGCCCGGTTAGTGCCATTATAAAACGCAATGGCGTTCACGACAGCGCAAACTCTTGGGCCAAATCTAACACGTGTCTGGTTCATTACCCAGTACCAAATCCAATGGGGCCTCGCCTCTTATTGGTATATCTACATACTGTGTTAGGAAACCCTTCTGCACACATTGGACAAAAACTGACCCATCTAAAGTACTCAAACTAGAGCGTTTCCAGTCAATACTTAGAAAGTTAGAGTCCTCCATAACAACTACCCTGTTACTTTCACTCCTATCCAGAATCATCTTTGCAATCCTTTCCTCTACGGTTGTAGGGAGTCAGTCATCTGATTTCCAGGACATCACTGCAGGGACGTCTCAGGGGAGGACTATCTCCAATAAAAGGGAACCTTTACATTGCCCCATGACATTCATTGTCATTGCCATCACTGAATTCCCCACTGTCAATATCCAGGGGTTACCATAGACCAGAAACTCAACAGGACTAGCCAAATACTGTTGCTACAAGTGGAGGTCAAAGGCTAGGCAGTGAGTAACTCATCTCCTAACTCCCCAAATCCTGTCCACAATCTAGATAGCACAACATGTCAGGAGTGTGATAGAATAATTGCCTGGACGAGTACAGCTCCAACAACACTCAAAAAGCAAGACACCACCCAGGGCAAAGTAGCCGGCTTGATTGCTCCCCCTTCCACAAACATTCAGTCCCTCTACCACTGACGCACAGTGGTAGCAGTGTACCATCTACAAAATGCACAGCAGGAACTCAGCAAGGCTCCTTAGACAGCACTTTCCAAACCCACAACCGCTGTCATCTAGAAGGACTTGTGCAACAGACACAGGGAAGGTCCCCCCAAGCTATTCACCATTTTGATTTCACTTGGAAATATATTGTTACTCCTTCACTGTCACTGGGTCAAAATCCCGGAACTCCTTCTCTAACAGCACTAGGTGTACCTACACCATGTGGACTGCAGCTGTCAAGGCAACTCGCCTTCTCACGGGCAATTAGAAATGGGCAATGAATTCTGGTCTAGCCAGCAAAGCCCACATGCCCAGAATGAATAAAAATCTTTCTGCAGTTTTTTTTAAATGAGCTAACTACAATGTATTTTGCAGACATTGTGCGCTACTGCTATCAACTCGGTTTAAAACATCCTGGATTAAAAAGCTGCACACTTACTCTGATTTTCATTATCTTGAACTACATACATTTGCAGATTATTCACCTAAAAATTCAAATGATATAACACTAGCAATGCAAGCAATCCAAGCAGAAAGATGTTGCTGTAACAGGTTTTGGAAAAAGCTGCAAACAGACATGAAAATAGTACCATGGGACAGAAGGAACCATACTTTTAAAAATGATTCCACTAATAGTGGAGGGATCTGTTTATTTATAAAATTATGTGAACATACAAATTAAGAGGAGTAGCACACTTGGTCCTTTGAGCCTTCTTCCCCATTCCCTGACCCCTATCAGGTTCACTGGGCCCTTTAAACCAACCTACTTTCCAGCAGCCAGTGTAGTAAAAAGAGGGTGTGATCTCTCCAAGTTTTTTTTCCCTTTTTTAAAAAATTTTAGAGTGCCTAATTCGTTTTTCCAATTAAGGGGCAATTTAGCGTGGCCAATCCACCTATCCTGCACATCTTTGGGTTGTGGGGGTGAAACCCATGGAAACACGGGGAGAATGTGTAAACTCCACACGGACAGTGACCCAGGGCCGGGATTCGAACCCAGGTCCTCAGCGCTGTAGGCAGCAATGCTAACCACTGTGCCACCGTGCTGCCGATCTCTCCAAGTTTTCTGGTGTTACATCATGCTATGGCCGCTGGAGACGCTTTCGCTGCAGGCACCAAGCGGAAATTTCACCCAAGTTTTTCGGAGCAAGTAAATGCGCTTTGCACTATTGTAATTCCAGCAGGCCATGATTTTCCGCTGCTGGGTGGAAGTTATGCCTTCGCTATGAGGGCATTAATTAATCCTATCCTGTTACACAATACCAGATCTAATATAGCCTGTCATTTGGTTCGCCAGAACATGCTGTTCTAATAAACAGTCCTGCAAAGATTGAGTACGCCATCTTTTTCCACCTGATTTTTCCAATCTATATGTAGATTAAAATCCCCTGACTATAGTCACCCCTTTCTAACAAGCTCCCATTAGTTTTTGCCTTTATACCCCAACCTACCGCGTTGTTAATATTCGGAGGCATGTACACCACTTCCACAAGTGACTTATCATTTCTCATCTCCACCCAAACTGCTTCCACATCCTGGTTTCCTGATCTTAGGTCATCCCTCTCTATTGTGCTCATACCATCATTAAATAACAGAGCCACCCCTCCACCTTTTCCTAACTTCCTCTCCTTTTTAAATGTCATGTACCCTTCAATATTCAGGTCCCAGTCTATGTCATCCTGCAGCCATGTCTCTAATATGTATCAGATTGTGCGCATTTATTTCTATTTGCACTATCACTTCATTGGTTTTGTTTTCATTGCCACATACATTCAGATACAGATCATTTTACTTATGTCCTTTTATTGTTTTTGTAATCTTGGGTGAGATCTTCCGGCTGCTCATGCCTGCGGGATCTTATGATCCCAATGATGGCACCCGGCTGCGGGTTCATTATAAAGGAATTAGAGTATAGGAATAAATAAGTCTTACTGAAATTACACTGGGCCTTGGAAGGCAACATCTGGGATACCGAAGGGCGGAAGGCAGATAAGTCCTCTGGCCCTGATGGCTTGCATATTAGGATCCAAAATAAAAGCTACAGAGATAGTGGATGCATTGGTTATAATCTTCCAAAAATCCTTTTATTCTGAAGAAGTATTGAAGGATCGAAAATGCCAATGTGACAACTCTATTCAAAAAGGAAGGGAGGCAAAAAGTGGGTAACTATAGGCTGATTAGCCGAACATCTATTG
The DNA here is from genome assembly GCF_902713615.1 of Scyliorhinus canicula. Lineage (NCBI taxonomy): Eukaryota > Metazoa > Chordata > Chondrichthyes > Carcharhiniformes > Scyliorhinidae > Scyliorhinus > Scyliorhinus canicula. The sequence goes on along the minus strand of NC_052148.1, from coordinate 254,139,760 downwards.
TTGAAAAAGTAATAGCAGCACATTTAGAAAATCATAATCTAATCAAGCAGAGTCAGCATGGCTTCATGAAAAGGAAATCATAATTTATTAAGAGTTTTTGAAGGAAGTCCCATGTAGTGGATAGAGGGAAAGCAGTAGATGTTTTCGACAAGACATTTGACAAGGTACCTCACAAAACGTTGAAGATTAGAGCATATTGGTACGGATAGAGAATTAGCTAATGGACACGAAACGGGGGGGGGGGGGGGGGGGGGGGGGGGGAAGAGAGAGAGAGAGAGAGAGAGAGAGAGAGAGGAGAGAGAGAGAGAGAGAGAGAGAGAGAGAGGAGAGAGAGAGAGAGAGAGAGAGAGAGGAGAGAGAGAGAGAGAGAGAGAGAGAGGATAAGGGGTTCTTTTTCAGGTTGGCCAACCCGCAACCGGTGGGGTTCTACAGGAATCAGTGCTGGGAGCGCAACTGTTTACAATATATATTAATGACTTGGAGGAAGGAAGGAAGCGAATTTGCTGTAGCCCAATTTGCGGCAGGGATACAAACAGTTTGCAAGATTATATTGATAGGTTAAGTAAGTGGGCAAAAGATGGCAAAATGGATATAATATGGGAAAATGTGAAATTGTTCATTTTGGAAGAAAAGTGTCATTTAAATGGGGAAAAAACTGAAGAAAGCTGCAGCGCAAAGGGACTTGGAGGTACTTGTGCACAAAACACAAAGCTAGCACACAGGGTAGCAGGCTGCGTTGGCCCTTATTTCAAGGGGGTTGGAGTATAAGAGTAGGGAAGTCTTGCTGCAAATGTAGAAGATACTGGGGAGAACACATCTGGAATACTGAGAGCAGTTTTGGTCCCCTTATCGAAGGAAATATATTATTACATTGGAGGTGGTTCAGAGAAGGTTCATTTGGATAAACCCGATACGGAGGGATTGTCTTATCAGCAAAGGTTAAACAGGTTAGAACTATACACATTGGAATTTAGAAGAACGGTACAGCTACATGACTGGCATCGAGGGCAGCACGGTGGCGCAGTGGGTTAGCCCTGATGCCTCACAGCGCTGAGGTCCCAGGTTCGATTTCGGCTCTGGGTCACTGTCCGTGTGGAGTTTGCACATTCTCCCTTTGTTTGCGTGGGTTTCGCCCCCACAACCCAAAGATGTGCAGGGTAGGTGGATTGGCCACGCTAAATTGCCCCTTAATTGGAAAAAATGAATTGGGTACTCTAAATTAATTTTTAAAAAAGAACAGCACTGGCATCTACCTGGCAATTTGGAAAGTTGCCCAGGTGTGTCCTGTACACAAGAAACAGGACAAATCCAACCCAGTCAATTACTGCCAGATCAGTCTACTCTCCATCATCAAAGTGATGGAAGGAGTCATTCACAGTGCTATCAGGCAGCACTTACTCAGCAATAACCTGCTCACGGACGTTTAGTTTGGGTTCCACCAGCCCCTGACCTCATTATAGCCTTGGTTCAAACATGGACAAAAGATCTGAATGCCAAAGGTGAGGTTAGAGTGACTGCCCTTGACATCAAGATAGCACCTGACAGAGTATGGCATCAAGGAGCCTAAGTAAAATTGGAGTCAATGGGAATCATGGAAAACTCTCCGCTGTTTAGAGTCATAACTGGCACAAAGGAAGATGGTGTGGTGGTTTGAGGCCAATCACTGCAGGAGTTTCTCAGGATAGAGTCAACTAGACCCAACTATCTTCAGCTACTTCATCAATGACCTTCCTTCCATCATAAAGTCAGAAGTGGGGATGTTTGTGGATGACTACACAATATTCAGCACCATTCATGACTCCTCAGATAATGAAGCAGATCACATCCAAATGCAGCAAGATCTGGCAAGTTATATTTGTGCCACACAAGTGCCAAGCAATGACCAGCTCTTACAAGAGAGGATCTAACCACCACCCCTTGACATTCAATGGCATTACCATTGTTGAATCCCCCTCAATCAACATCCAGCGGGTTACCATTGATCAGAAACCGAACTGGACTAGCCACATTAATACTGTGGCTACCAGGACAGGTCAAAGACTAGGAACCCTACGGCAAGTTACTCACCTCCTGACCCCCCAAAGCTTGTCCACCATCTACAAGGCACAAGTCAGGAGTGTAATCCACTTGCCTGGATGAGTGCAGCTCCAACAATACTCAACGCAACACCATCCAGGACAAAGCAGCCCGCTTGATTAATACCCCTTCCACAAACATTCAAACCCTCCACCACCGACAAACAGTGGCAGCCATATGTATATCTACAAGATACACTGCAGTACCTCACTAAGGTTCCTTAAACAACACCTTCCAAACCCACGATCACTACCATTGAAAAGCACAAGAGTAGCAGATACCCGGGAACCCCACCACCTGGGGGTTCCCCTCCAAGTCACTCACCACCGTGACTTGGAAATAAATCACCACTCCTTCACTGTCGCTGGGGCAACATTCCAGAACACCCTCCCTAACAGCAATCTTACACCTTAAGGACTGCAGTGGTTCAAGAAGGCAACTCACCACTACCTTCTGAAGGGCAATTAAGGATGGGCAAGAAATGCTGGCGGAACCAGCAATGTCCACATCCCATAAATGAATTTTAAAAAGGTGATCTCATTGAAACTTGTAGGATTATTAAGGGGCTTGACAGGGTAAATGCTGAGAGGATATTTCCCTTCATGGGAGAGTCTAGGACCAGAGGGCCTAGTCTCAGAATAATGGCGTGCTAATTTAAGACTGAGATGAAGAGAAGTTGCTTCTCTCTGAGGGTTGTATGTCTTTGGAACTCCTTGCACACAGACAGCTGTGGGGGCAGAGTCCTTGTGTATGTTTAAGGCTGCGATTGATAGATTCTTGGATCAGTAAGGGAATAAAAGTTATGGGGAAAGGACAAGAAAGTGCATTGAGGAACATTGGCACAGTGGTTAGCACTCTGCCTCACAGCACCAGGGACCCGGGTACAATTCCAGCCTTCAGTGACCATCTGTGTAGAGTTTGCACTTTCTCTCAGTGTCTGCAAGGGTTTCCTCTAGGTGCTCCGGTTTCTTCCCACAGTCCAAAGATGTGAAGGTTAGGTTGATTGGCCTTGCTAAAGCACCCCTTAGTATCCAAAGATGTGCAGGTTAGGTGAGATTGCGGGGATGGGACGGGGGTGTGAGCCTGGGTAGGGTGTTCTTTCAGAGGGTCGGTGCAGAATCAATGGGCCGAATGGCCCCCTTCTGCACTGTAGGAATTCTATGGTTCTATGGATTGTCGGATCAGCCATGATTCTACTGATTGGCGGAGGTGGCTCAAGGGACCATCCTTATTTCTTATGGTATACAATTTCTGTCTTCTTACCTCAAAAAGAACAGACTTGCCTTGGAGGGACTGCTACAAAGTTCCAGCAGATCGATTCCTGGGATTGACCGGAGAGATTGTGAAGAGACATTGAGCAAACCAGGCCTGTATTCCCTAGAATTAGGAGAATGAGAGGCAATCTCATTGCAGCAACATGTAATTAATTAAAGGGCTTTCTAGGTCAAGAGGATGTTTCTCTCTGGAAGTAGGCATGACAATCTCAGAGTAAAGATTTTTCCACTTAAGTCTAAAATTAGAAATTTCTTCACTCAAAAGTACTGTGAATCTTTATAATTTTTTGCCGCAGGATATGTGTTCAATACACAGATCGCTCAATTTTTGTTTACTATGGGAATCAATGGCTAAGAGTAAGTGCGGGAAGATCATCCCTGATCTTATTGAATGGCAAAGGAGTGTCAATGGACTGAGTGGCTTATTCCTAGCATTCATAAGTATAAATTAATGGGCAGTGCGGTGGCGCAGTAGTTAGCACTGCTGCTTCATGGCACCGAGGTCCCAGGTTCAATCCCAGCTCTGGGTCACTGTCCGTGTAGAGTTTGCACATTCTCCCCGTGTTTGTGTGCGTTTCGCCCCCACAACCCAAAGATGAGCAGGCTAGGTGGATTAGCCACACTAAATTGCCCCTTAATTAGGAAAAATGAATTGGGTGCTCTAAATTTATTTTTTGTAAGTGCAAATTAAAGCTATAACACTTTTCCGTCGAATTATAATGAGTGCTATACTCATACCACAGTTCTCTCCAATTTTTAAAAACACACTGAATTGCAGTGCTAATTTACCCTGGTTTAGTGTTACCACTATAGTTCAGTAGCTAGCTAGCATCATGGCGGTTGAGAAATGTAGACATAGCATCATAGAATTTACAGCGCAGAAGGAGGGTATTCAGCCCATCGAGTTTGCACCGACTCCCCGAGATAGCACCCTACTCAAGCCCACATCTCCGCCCTATCCCCATAACCTAGTAACCTCACCCAACACTAAGGGCAATTTTGAACACTAAGGGCAATTTAGCCTGGTCAATCCACCTAACAGCACATCATTGGACTGTGGGAGGAAACCGGACCACCCGGAGGAAGCCCACGCACACACGAGGAGAACGTGCAGACTCCGCACAGACAGTGAACCAAGCGGGAATCGAACCTGGGACCCTGGAGCTGTGAAGCAATTGTGCTAACCACCACGCTACTGTGCTGCCATATTTGGAACTTGAGACAAGGGCTCAAAAGGCAATCGTTTTGCCTGTACAAGGTGCCCTTAAATTGGTGCCATTGCTTAGACAACCAACTGTATTGTTGCCTTCCAAAGTCCCAGCTAAGGCTGCCTCTGCATCAGTAGTCTTGATTATGCCCTTTGTAGTATTACAATAGAATTACTGTATACTGTATTACAGAAACACCCCAGGGACAGGCATGAAAATGCTTGTGCCAATTGGTAGATGGTAATTAATGTTCTTCTAACTCTTCACAACCAGCCGTCAATACACATTTATAAACTGTCCTTCTTCTGGCTTGTGATTACCCAAAACATTACTACAATGTGGCATCAAATGCCTTACCCCATGTACTGCAGCCAGAGAAGTTATTTATTTTTGTGGCACACTACGATGGTGTTAGCAAATGAACAATATCAAAATATAAATTTTTAGTAGTTATGTCAGCTAAATAATGCTATAAATTCTTTGCTTTTAATTGCTACACAAAATGCTACCCTTTGTTTTTCTCGTTAGAAATCTACAATGCTAAGAGCATGATGGGACAATTAAAGATGCCTTTTGTAGATGTCAATTATAGTCAGAGAAATTAGACAGCACAGCAGGAGGTCATTCAGCCTACTGTGCATCTGTGGTAAAGTTATCCAATTAATCTCATAAATGAAAATGATTTGATTCGAAAGTAACATTGGATTTTCTCCAATCGATTAGAATGCATGACTGTGGTTTAGAAATTGTGGATGTGATCCAAAACCAATTGTTCCCGATTAACACCAGTTGTAAGTGAAGGAAGCCGTACATCCATTCATCTTGTGGCATAGGCGGAGTTCCACAGTTGCAAACAAAAAGGTCTGTAGACTTGTGCTATACACAGTCTCATTCTGGTTGGGAGAGAAATCCAGAGTACTGATATATTCTTCCTCCTCTTTAGGAGACCATTTGCTTTCTGCCTCCCTTAGATGGCACAACAAAATAAACTCTGTGGGGCATGTTGGCCGGGATTCTTCAAACCTCCACACCGAAATCAAGCTCGGCGCGGGGGCGGAGAATGGTTTCACCCGGCGGAGTGGCGGCTGCCCTGGTGGGGGGCGGAGGGATCTGTCACCGGGGGTGGGTCCTCCAGGGCAGCCACGGTACCGATCAGGGATCCCGATCGGCGGGGGCGCGCGATCTCTGGGGGGGGTGGCCTATTTTGTGGGGGCCGGTCCGCAGTGTGGGTCCGCCATGCTGCACGGCGGCAGCTGCCGCGCACATTCGCGGACCCACAGCCGGAAGTGCAGGGCCCCGTATCGGCACCAAAGCTGCGCGGAGCACACCTGCTGGCCCCCTTCAGGTAAGTGAATCGCTGGGCCAATGGGCCCATTGACCCAACATGAAATGCTCCAGTGTTTACGCTGGCGTCAACGCTTAGCGCTGTTTCGGAGAATACCAGCCGCTAGTTGATCGCTCTGCAGGTATCATACCACAAGTTACTGTTCAGATATTAATTTCTGCTCCCGAAGGGAAGTTGCCCCACAAAGTGCACTTCCTGAGTACTGCACTTGCAAAAATCTGTTTCCAAGTTTTTGGCTGTGGAAGACTAGATCATGGAGTGGGTTGGTACACTACCATTTTAACTCTGGAGGTATGTGTTTCAATTCAGCTCAGACCGAACAGAATGAAAATCTGACCTAGTGGATTTTATCCAGAGTGATGGAGAAATGTTATAATTGGCCACATTGGCTCAAAGCTGGAGAGGAAATTTGCTTTGGTTCCTTTACCTGGAGGGTTATAAAGTGACCGGTAGTGGAGGTGACAGTGGTGTCCAGTTGAGAGTCTGGCAAATGTACAACTGGACAAAGCTATGATTTCTTCTTCCCCCCGCCCCCCCCCGCTGAACAGTTTCCTGTCTGGCGTCGATATTTACTCCCTGAACAATGTTATAAATTAGACAGGATGTCATTTGGTAATCATTGATTTACACAAGTATGATTGATGACAAGGTAGGAGGTTTTCTTTTTCTGTGGTATTCTGACACACTGACCAAACTTTCAGAAGACCTCAGTTCTTCATCTTCAGGACCTAATTACTTATTAGGTCAGAGGATGTAACACAGATGGCATTTGATAAGGTGTCACATCAGAGCTTATTGAAAATAAAAGCACATCGTGTAGGAGGGTAGCATGTTGGCATAGATAGAAGTTGGCAAGCTAACAGGAAACAGAGTGTATGCATAAATGGGTTATTTTCTGGTTGGCAAGATGTAACGGGTGGTTTGCCACAGGGTCAGTGCTAGGGCCTCAGCTGTTTACAATTTATGTGAATGACTTAGATAAATAGGGCTGAATGTTTGGCTGCTAAATTTTCTGATGACGCATAGTTAGGACATAAGGAGGCTACACAAGGACACCGACAGTTTAAATGAGTGGGCAAAGCTCTGGCAAATGGATTATAATGTGGGCAAATATGAAATGGTCCATTTTGTCAGCAAGAATAAAAAAGCATATTATCTAAATGGTGGGAGATTTCAGCACTCAGATTCAGAGGGGTCTGGGTAGTCCCATTGCACGAATTTCAAACTATTACAAAGCAAGAATAGCAAGTAATTAGGAAAGCTAATAGAATGTTATCATTCATTTCAAGGGTAATAGAATACTAAAGTAGAGAGGTCATGCTTCAGTTATATAGGCCCTTGCTGCAACCACATCTGAAGTGCTGTGTACATACAGTACTGGTCTTATTTAAAGAAAGATGCAAATAGGTTGGTAGTAGTTGAGTGAAAGGTTTTCTAGACTAATACCTGGAATGGTCACACTGCCGAAAGATTGGGCAGGTTAACTTTACATGCGTTGGAATGTAAAACAGTCAGAAGCAACACAATTGAAACATAAAAGATCCTGAATGACCTATGGGTGGAAGTGGAGAGGATGTTTCCACTTGTGGGAAAATCTAGGACTAGGGGGTCACTGTTTAAAGATAAGTGGATCACTCATTTAAGACAGAGGTGAGAATAATTTTTTTCCCTCAGAGCCATGAGTCATTCGAACTCTTTTGCTTCTTGATAAGCAAGGGAGTGAAGGGTTATCGGGGATGGGCAGGAATGAGGAGTTGAGGTCAGAATCTGGTCAGCCATGACCTTAATGAATGGTGGAGCAGGCTCACGGGTGCGAGTGTCCTTCTCCTGTTCCTAATTCAGAGCCAGAATTTTACACTCCCCGCCTAATGGACTCTAAAGTGGTGGAGGGAGAGGAGCGTAAAATAGCATGGACAGGATTTCCTTGGCAATCCCGCCCTCACCAACCAAGATGCGATTTTAAATGGAGTGGACTGGAGGTTCGTGCTTGATCCTATTAAGGTCCTTAATCTGTTCCAGCGCAGCCACAATTTTTAAGTTGGTGGGCTCCGTGACTGAGGGTGGGAAAGTGAAAGGATTCTCATCCTCGATCGTGGATGGGGGTTTCTATCAAAAGGTCCCTTCAGACCACAGCGAATGACAGGCCCCGGCCCCCTCGCGCCCCCCCCCCCCCTATTTCCACCCCCCCCCCTTATTTCCACCCCCCCCACCCCCCAACCTATCCCCCAAAACAGAGATTGTACACCCCGGTACCTCAGGGCATCCCCTACCCTCCCCAGGACCTCTTGGTATTTCCCTGAAGAGCGGTTCTGGGGCTTAGGCCTCAGGCACCATGCTGCAGTTCCTCTTCCAGCACCATGCTGTGGTTCTGTTCCAGCTGACAGCTTTCCGAGTCAGGACGTCCGTCCAAGCGCGGACAGAACTCCCACCTGCTGTCAATCAACACTCAATTGAGCGTGAAAAAGCAGCTGGCCTGTTGGAGCAGGCAGGGATGCATTTCCCGCTTATTCTCATGATGACGGAACCCAAGCGCCCACCATCCTGAAAATTCAGGCCCAAAGGTTTGCATGTTACCAAATGCTTTTTGAAAAAACAAATCCACAACGGTTCCCCCTTTTCTACCATGTTAGTTACATCCTCAAAAAACTGTAACAGATATGTCAAACATGATTTCTCTTACATAAATCGGTGTTCACTCTTCTCAATTATGCTACGATTTTCTAAGTGCCCTGTTACCATGTCCCTAATAAGAGCTTCTTCCCTATTACTGATATCAGGATAACTATACTAATAATACTAAAGTGCTTTGGAATATTCTGCTGCAGAGGTAAAATCTATTAGAAACAAATTTGTTCTTATTGATAAACTGCAATAAGGAAAATATGACATTTCAAAAAAACAAAGGCACTAACAATTTTCTGAATCTGTCCAAGGCAATGATCAATGTAACGGGGGGGGGGGGGGGGGGGGGAAGAGACCAATGGACCGGTTGGCAGAAAGAGTCAATTATCTCTTTCAGGAATATGGTATCTGGGAGCAGGGTCCACCTATTCTTCCACTAATTAATATTTTGGACTTCTCCAACTTAGACCACAGTCTAAGGTGGCTTTGAGTAATTCATTGCCCGAAGGCAATTTGAACTGTTTAGCATTCCATATTGTTTCTGCACTTGATGAATTTAGCAGACAAAGACATACCTTTTTTAATGTTGAATGATAACAAATTTAGCATGAGTGCAATGGTCCTCTCACATCTATATAGCATAAGGAAGTTAAGGGATGAACTCTTTGGTGGGCCGAGGTAGGGTGTTCTCCCAGAGGGCCAGTGCAGACACAATGGGCCGAATGGCCTCCTTCTGCGCGGCAGTGATTATATGGCTCTATATCCATAATATTTGCCTTTTATTTACTTCTACAAAAGGTCAGCACTCAGAGATATCCTATTCAAGATGAAAAGTCCAAGTCTCTTCAATCTGTTTTTGTAATTCAAGCCCCGACACTGAGGATCAGCCTCTTGGTTCTTCTCTGCACTGCTTCCAATGCTTGAATGTCTGTGTTGTTTCTAGGCAACCAGGCTGGACACAATACTCAAGGTGCAGTGAGACCAGGGATCATAGTGCAACCTGACCACAAACACCTGACACATTTTATTATTTTGGCTATTGTTTCCCAACATTCTTTTGGCCTACATAAATAAAAGCAAATTAAGCGGATGCTGGAATCTGAAACGAAAACAGAAAATACTGGATAATCGCAGCAGGTCTGACAGCATCTGTGGAGAGAGAAGGAAGCTAAAGTTTCGAGTTTGAATGGCTCCTTGTCAAAAGGTTCTTTTGGCCTTGATGATTGCAGCTTCACAACGGTTAGACATGTTGAGTCCTGAGTTTACTGGGACTCACCTTTTTGTGCCATTGTTTGGTCCAGTCATATACAGTATTTTGTTTTGCCCATTTATGAGTTGCCTCCCTTTAAATATTTTAAACAATTGCTAAATAACTGGCTTTGAAAGCAGACCAAGGCGGGCCAGTAGCACGGTTCAATTCCCGTACCAGCCTCCCCGAACAGGCGCCGGAATGTGGCGGCTAGGGGCTTTTCACAGTTACTTCATTTGAAACCTACTTGTGACAATAAGCGATTTTCATTTCATGTCATTGTCCCTCTTGAGTTTGTTACCACCTGAAAACTTGACCACATTGCCATGAGTTGTGGAATCCAAGTCATGGATACAAATTAGAAACAGCAGGAGTCCCATGGTTAGCCCTGGGGCACTCCACTCAGTACTTCCCCTCTCAACCTTTAACCAGTACCTGTTATGTACTGTGCAATTATGAATATTGTAGCCATACTCAAGTTTTTCCTCAAATCTCTGCAGCCATTAGATAGTGACTCAAGGTCACTACTTTTCCCTCACAGGCACTTGTTCTCTGTTACTTGACCCAAATGGTTACTGTATAGGAGACTCTAGACATTGGCAGAATATTCGAAAATGGTTGGATATCACAGCCAAACCTGATTTGATCTGATAACTGCACAAAGACTATTTTCAGCAGCTATCACTCAATCAGGAGCACGGACCTAGGCTTATACTTCATCTCTCCATTGCCCAGGGATACAGAAAACTTTTAGACTGCCCTACACAATTGCCCAAGCTGAGATCTACTAACCCAGCGCAGACCGGGGAGCTTTTTCTAAAATGGGCCTGCACAATGAACAGTCAATTTACGACTGGACTTTACTCAAGAGCATCAGCAAGTAATATGTTTTAAAAGTGTAAACATCTGTGTCTAAAATGTGTTTCTGTTGCACATTTTTATGTTTATCAGTAGATTGAATGGTCCAATTAATAAATTTGTGGGCTGTGACATTGGAATTTGTAAACTACCAATTGTTTTATCTAAATTCCCATCCAAGCAATAAAAAAGCTGGCAAACCGTTTGTTCCTTTTATCAGAATTCAGCTGTACTATAAATTGTTTCCAACAAAAGCAAAATTGTATACTTTGAAAAACTAACAAACCAAGAACTGGATACAAAAACAGAATTAGAAATAAATTAAAACTTTAGACTGTGGTCTATTTGCGGTCTAGACGAAACCTTAACTCCGTGTACTGCCCAGTCTCCGGTCTACTCTAATGCTGAAAAAGTAATTGAACTTGGTCTGTAATTACTGGATTAGACACAGATGGGCTGTGTGCACTTCACAAAAGGAGCTGTTTTGATTCATTTTGGAGATTGCACGGAAGGTCAGACTTTTTCATAATTTACTTTCATCTGCTAGATAGGTTTGCAGCTCCTAGCGGTACACCTTGAATGATAGTTTGAACCATTTTAGCTTGCATCATATACATCCAATTATTAACCCAGTTATTTGGACAGAGTTGCCACACCGTATATCTAGTCCAATATGTTCAGTGCCACCTCTTTCAGAATGCAAAGACAGATATTGAGACAGCACATCAGTCAAAGTTAGCAAGTGACTTGCATCCCTTAAGCCAAGGATTCTATTAACACTTTAAGCAATTTCCTTAGGGTTGCCACCCAATATAGGCAGACAGTGCGCCATGTAGAGCCACATATGAAACAAGTGACAGAAAGAAATACATACATAGATCACAGGGTAGATCACATACATAGATCAACTTCTGAAGTCTCAAATTATTCTTTCAAAACCAGGGATCGAATTACGCACACAGACTATCAAATGTTAACTACCAGTGATGGTGTTGGTGGTCATCATTTTTAAATTTGAAAATAAATAAGACTGCTAATTCAAATTAAATCAGTAATGAATGAATTAATTATACAAGTACACCTTCAACCACAATCAAAATGTTTTAATAACCTTCAAATTCATTGTCTTAGGCACCTGATGCAGAGTTCATTGAATTGGCTGAGTCACTGTGGCTATGGTATCATCGTATGGATCCATCTGGATCTGATTTGGCACTTTCAGTTCCAGAATCATCCCTGCACGATAAATCATTTTCCTCTCCATCTAGTAAATTGGATATTCTACAGTTTTTTTGAATGACTTTATGGCAAGTTGTGCATTAACAACATCACAAGATGTTCATTTGATGATGAAATCACAGAAAACATTAACTTTTCTCCATCAACCATCCACTGATTCCATTTGACACGAACACCTGAATAACCTGCTGAAGCACATATCCAATGGTTGATTAATGGACATCAGAACCTCTGGTATAGCTGCAGTATCTCTTGATTTCATTGGTAGATAGAGGATTGGTTGTCTAACAGGAAACAGAGAGTGGGAATAAATGAGTGCTATTCTGGCTGGCAATCAGTGACGAGTGGTGTGCCTCAGGGATCGGTGTTGGGACCACAATTATTTACAATTTATATAGACGATTTGGAGTTGAGAACTATGTGTAAGGTATCCAAGTTTGCAGATGACACAAAGGTGTGTGGCAGAGCAAAGTGCACTGAGGACTGTAAAAACCTTACAGAGGAACATTGACACATTGAGTGAGTGGGCGAAGGTCTGGCAGATGGAGTATAATGTCAATAAGTGTGAAGTCATGCATTTTGGTAGGAGTAACAATAGAACGGATTATTACTTAAATGGTAAAAAGCTGCAGCATGCTGCTATGCAGAGGGACCTGGGTGTACTTGTGCATGAGTCACAGAAGGTTGGTCTGCAGGTGCATCAAGTAATTAGGAAGGCAAATGGAATTTTGTCCTTCATTGCGAAGGGGATTGAGTTTAAAAGTAGAGAGGTAATGTTGCAGTTGTACAAGGTGCTGGTGAGGCCACACCTGGAGTACTGTGTGCAGTTTTGGTCTCCACACTTGAGAAAGGATGTGCTAGCACTAGAGGGAGTGCAGAGGAGGTTCACTAGGCTGATTCCGGAGTTGAGGGGGTTATCATATGAGGAGAGGCTGAGTAGATTGGGATTATATTCACTGGAATTCAGAAGGTTGAGGGGGGATCTAATAGAAACATATAAAATTTTGAAGGGAATGGATAAAATAGAAGTAGAAAGGGTGTTTCCACTGGTAGGTGAAAGTAGGACAAGAGGGCATAGCCTCAAGATTAGGGGGAGCAGATTTAGGACTGAATCAAGGAGGAACTTCTTCACTCAGAGGGTGGTTAAAGTATGGAATTCCCTACCGGAAGTAGTAGACGCTACTTCGTTGAATATATTTAAAGATAGGGTAGATGTTTTTTTGAAAAATAAAGGAATTACAGGATATGGCGAGAATGCGGGTAAGTGGTTCTGAGACCACGAAAAGATCAGCCATGATCTTATAGAATGGCGGAGCAGGCTCGAAGGGCAGGACGGTCTACTTCTGCTCCTAGTTCTTATGTTATATGGGATCTGAATATGTTCCCCAATAATAAATTGTGTTCTTGCATAGAACAACAGGTAGTTTATTCCACCTATTATCGATCCATAGTTTCATTCCATTGTCACTGATATGATGGATGTGCACAAAATCTCCTGCAGGGAACTTGATTTTGGTGCGTTTTTATATTTGAAGATTACCATAGCTTTAATTTTCTTCCCACTGTCATGCAAGTTAGTACCATGATGAATTTGGTCTTCTCAAGTCTTTTGTGTGGTTTTCATTAGAACAGTTTGCAAACCTTTTCACTCTACAGTTCGGTTGCTAGGCATATTGAAATTCGTGAGCATTTAATTGCCAATGTGATATAATGTACTCATGTTTTTGCTACTGTCTGACAATTAATCATTGGAAATTTGCCATTTTGACATCAAGGTTTTTGGGTGATGTCTGAACGACCTGATCTTGTTGCAACACTAGACATTTTGTTCCATAAAATGGCTAAACTAATTAGTTGTTGCTCTGAAATCTTTCATTCTTTTGCCAGAGGACTCATTTTGGTTTGTTATTCGCCATGTCTGTGTGGGCAGGCATTAAATTCTGGTGTATTTTCTTGGCAACATGGGTTATATTACCTGTTTGATTGAGTGCACCAACTGATAAAGGAGGGGTGAAAAATTGAGACCGACTCTTCATGTGAGTACAGTATTTCCTAGTAGAAATGTGTGTGTGTGTGTGGTGTGTGTGTGTGTGTGGGGGAGGGGGGGGGGGGGGGGGGGTGTTGTGGAGAGAAAGAGACAGAGAGAGAGGGGTCAACTTATCCACCAGGAATAGACCTAATAAGTAAGATTTTCGGCACCACAAAAATCAGGATCTTATATGCTGGGTCAATTTATATGCCACGGTTCTATGGTAATGAAATTCCCCTCCAAGTTGTATTCACTAAAAACAAGGCGGGGGGGAGGAGGGGGAGGAGGGAGAGGCCATGAAAAAATGCCACTTCATTTAAAAGGAGGCCAACTTCAAAGGTCTTCCAAGGCTAAACTAGAAAGTGTTGGTCATCTAAGCAGTAGCGCCGATAATATGTGAGATTAGTAGCTCTGATGCCTCATACATTTATTATTTTTATCTGCAATATAACTCACATCAGGAAATGTCGGCTGTCAACTCTCTTTTCCTTTACCACAGGCTCAGATTTAATGCATTTTTATTGTAATAATTGGAGCCCAAAGGGGCCACTGGCCAAAATAACAGTTTTTTCATCAACCTGTACACCCCTTTGGAAACAACTCTTAACAGAGGATCAGAATCCTGCAAAGGAAATCAAAGTTTTATTTTTTAAAAATTAATCCTGCTCAAATCTGGTGTTATCACACTTCTATTACAGCACGTTTAGGGAAATTTAGATTGTAACCAGGACAAAATGTTATTTCAAACTGAATAAAGTTAGCAATTCCCAACACCACAAACTGTGGCGATGGCAGCTTTTCTCTTTTGATCAGTTAGCTGTCAAACGCACATGAAAACAGTGCTTAAGAGTTTCCAATCCAAGCTACTGAGAAATCTGCAGTCTTGCCTGGTGTGGAATGAAGTCTCTCCAAATAAAGGGCACATCTTGCTTACTTAAATCCAGAAAGGGCGGTACGGTGGCACAGTGGTTAGCACTGCTGCATCACAGCATCGGGGACCCGGGTTCAACTCTGGCCTTGGGTGACTGTGTGGCATTTTTACGTTCTCCCCGTATCAACATGGGGTTCCTCTGGGTGCTCCGGTTTCCTCCCATAGTCGAACGATGTGCAGGTGAGCTGGATTGGCCATGCTAAATTGCCACAAGTGTCCAAAGATGTGCAGATTAGGTGGGGTAACGGGGATAGGCTCTTTCAGAGGGTCAGTACAGACTCGATGGGCTAAATGGCCTCCTTCTGCACTGTAAGAATTTTATGGTTCTAACTTAAATAGATAAGGAACAATAGTTTATAAAACCCTTAGTGAGTGTAGGGGTTCAGTTGGAATTTAGCTAGGTACAATTATTCAGCTGACCTAGAGGGAACTGGCAAGTTTTCACTACTTGTCCAGATTTGATCAGCTGAATGCAGAGGGCACTGGTTTATAGGATTATCAAGGGAAGATTGGGAAATTTTCTAGATCCCAGTAACAGCTCTACCCTAGAGCCACAGCTGGCTAGCCAATAGTTACTAAAGTCTATGCCACCACCACAGGATTAGGTGCAAATGGCATTGTACTTAAATATCAACGGTGAACATAACCTTGGGTATGCCATGCTGTATTAAGAATCAACATCACTTCCTCCATCACCCCAATTTTCACTTGAAAGCACTGGCTTATATGTCAGGGTGCAGTACCATTGGGACTGGCAGCCAGTGGAGAGAAGTTGGAGGTGTAGAGAAGGTCTGAAATTTGGTGATATTCCAATCACAAACAAAGAAGAATGGTAGTATTACATGAAAACCATGCATAAGAGTGTCCAATCCAAATTGCTGAGAAATCCAGACACTGACGTTTCTTTTACCTGGTATGGATGGTGCATCTCTCGCATTCTAAATGACACACGCGACTTACCTGAATCCAGATATCATAGACCAATGAATTGCAAAGTTTACACAATGGTTTAATATTGCTGCTAAAATATTGCTTGGGATTCTGGTAGTTTTTCCTTCTCCTCAGTTTTACCCCCTCGCTCTCCTGAAAGTTATGACTTCCTCACTGGCATTCAATGGCAAAGAAACCAGCTTGTCTCCCAGTTCCTCAAGTACGTGTCAGTGGTTACTGACAAGCTATTGAACGTGCAGGACATTTTAACCAAGACCAATCGTGTCCTCATCCAACATCAGTACACACATATTTCCCAACAATAGAGCAGCAAATGGTAATCCCACGAGGTAAATTAACTAAGAACAGACTAAAGATGTGCAGGTTAGGTGGACTGGCCATGCTAAATTGCCCCTAAGTGTCCAAAGGTTAGGTGTGGTTATGGGAAAGGGAGGGGGATTGGGCTTAGGTAGGGCGGTCTTTCACAGGGTCGGTGCAGACTTGATGGGCTGAATGGCCTCCTTCTGCACAGTAGGGATTCTAGACAAGGAAATCTGGGATACTTCTAAGAAGTCCACAGACAGATGTTTCTTTTGCTGATTATGCATGGTGCACTGGGCAATGTGTTAAAAGACTTGCATCTGTACAGCACTTCTTGTGACCTCGGGATGCTCCAAAGTACTTCATATTCAATGAAGTTTTTTTTAATGTAGTCACTGTTGTGAGGGAGCTCTGTGAACCCAACGATTTATCATATACATCCTTAAAGCTCAAAATTCTACTTACTCTTTTAGTGGGCTATGTATATCCTATGCACTAGATTGCATGCAAAGTACAAGAGGCTGCATTCCAACAGAAACCAAATACTGTGCAGTGGAGCAAAGTTTGTTCCATAAATGGAGCCAACTCAGATCATTTGTGCACACTTCAGTCAGGTATTCCTGTGGAAATACATTGTCTGTACTCTGCGGGACAGCTTATATATACACAAGGAAATTATTGAATACTCTATACCCATAGCTTTATTTCTTCCCTTAGTTTAAATATGCACATGAAAAGTGCACATGTGACCGAGAATATTTTGGAGAAAAAAAAACTGCAAAAATAACATTTGTGGGTATTCAGTATAAAATATTCCTAGCATACTTTATTTTCTTGCCTTCCAAGCATCTGTATGGATGTTTACATTTTGTAAACCTTCTGAAGTGTTGCATCCCATTCAATTTAAGCCATAAATTGATGTTTTGCTTTATGTATCCTATCCTTCCAGCCACAACACCAGAGCCAATGGACAGTTTGGGTAGCACCTGCTACGTCCTATCTCATTATGAACCAGGACCTCTGCTAAATTAAGGCAGTTCTTCCCATTGAAACCATGAATTTGGCCGGTGTAATGTTTCTGCGTAACTTAAGTCATTCAACTCAAAAAAGGTACAGATTTAATTATGTTGTCAAACACTACAATTAAAGGCTTTCTCACATAAACAACATAGAATACTCAGCAACCCCTTCCCCCATTTTTCATTTTGTTGCTGTCTTAAAATTTGCCATCAAATGAATAATCTGTCAGAGCTCTTCTGTAAACATTGTATTTTTGCTAATTGAAAGAGGTATCATGACAGCACACTTAATGAAAAAAGCAAACAATGAGAAATGAAGATTGCAAATGTCCAAAAACAATTTTGAAATAAAAATGGTCTTAAAAGTTGTGCCTGAAGTGGTTTTGTCTTGTTTCGTATAACTGATGACAGACGATACCGAAGTGATCAGGAAGGTGTTATATCTCAGCATCTACATAGAGATTTTCCCATTGAATTAATGGTACTGCTAAAATTTTAACTTTCAGTTTGCTGCATACACACACTGAAATTCGTCACAAAATGTTCAGCAGAGACTAACAGAATCTCGCAGTCATGGCATCAGAGTATGATACACAGTACAGAATTTCTGCAGGGCAAACAACTTCACACCACGCCTAAACTGGATACAACAGCACTCAATTTAGAAAAACATTTACTCCATTCTTAAAGTTACAAAGCCAATGCGCAGAGTGCACAGGGCAAGTCTTTAATCCATCTCATTGCCTGCTCCAAAAATCAATTCAAATTGAATCCAGTTCATGGTCTTCACAAGAGAGACATACAAGATACAAGCTGGCAAGAAAAAGCATTGCACCTCATTTTAGGCTTGATCTGATACTTGATCTGAACCAAAAGACCAAGATGCGATTTTCTCTTTTTCCTGTGGTCTCTCAAGGCTATGTCCCAATCCAGCCTGCACCAATTTCATCCTAAATGCCACTAGCTGCAGAAGAGTAATCTAAGCTAAACTCTTCCTCCAATTTCTCGTTATCCATTCTGAGCCTTTCACAACAGTGCAATCAAAGGGAGTACATAGAAGGCCAGAGAGCATGTGAATCCATGCCATTTTCACTGCTTTCACAAGCCAACCAGCAGCAAAGTAATATTTGCATAAAGTCAGAGGAAATCTGCTTGTCCTGGAATGATTGGGAGAGGGGACAAAGAATCAGAAAAGGTGAGGGAAACAAAAAGAAAAGTTTTCTTAAAGCAACACACAGTGAGCTCTCCTCAAAGGATTATTGGGGTAGATATTGGCATAAACGCATTTGAGTGCAGAATCGGCACTATGTTCCAGGCATGCAGACCATTACAAGGAAGGGTTCAAAGCAGTCCTCCAATGAATGAAAATAGGTGGGCTTCCAGCATATTCATTGGCAGTTCACCCAATGGAGAGCATCAATAATGCACATTCTAACAGCTTGCCCCTCTTAAAGGGAAAGCACACTTTTGTTGCTGCCAACTATAGCCGAAGATTATGCACAATAGCATACTGCAAGGTATCCCCCTCTCCTCCACAGCAACGCTTGCCCCAATGTTGAGCTCCAAATCTCATTCCAACAGGTAGCGCAGGTAGTTGCATGACAGATTGATCTACTGTGACGTGCAGATATGACGTTCTGCTTCTGAATGTCTACGGGAGGTGGAGGGTGGGGCAGGGTGAAAGGGGAGGGAGGGAGGCAACTGGGAATGGGGGGGGGGGATATGGATAGCCACCCAGAGAGGTGAACAGTGAAGGAATGAGCAGGAAGGCCAGTTACTGGAGGAAGCACAGGGCTCCCCTGCAAGGGAAGAAACCGGGATAACAAGCAGACCCACCCTATCTCAAAGACTTGAAGACCAAGGTGGGGAGGTGGACCGCCTCACCACCCTCTGCCCCACTCCCCCAGCAGAAAGAAGACTCCAGATAAGCAAGGCGAGGAACCCCACAACTACACCAAGACACAGAAGGGGGAAACTGGGGGCAACCCCTACCGCCTAGCCACAGGGATCCAGTGGAACACGACAAACCAGTGTAAAAATCAAACACGGATGTAAAAATGGAAATATTATCCGGCATCAGAGCCCCAGTCATGAGGGCGAGCGGCTCAAGGCTAGTTGTTCTGACCTATGTACGGTATTCTTTTTGGTCGTTGTACAATAACACTACGTGAGAAACCCAACTCTTTTTCTTTTCCGTTCTGTAACTGTTACTTGAAACACCAATAAAAACATTTTTTTTTTTAAACGAGAAGGAAAAGGAGGAAGCAATTTGACCCTTCCTCAAATGGTTGATGACAAAACATGGCATACTATTCTGTTTTATTCCATTTTGTTTATCTTACAACTATCAATTTGTGAACGGTTGGTTGTATACTTTGTAATTTCTAGCTTGTATTTATCTGTGAAATAATCCAGGTCAACGCACACAATTTAAAAAAAAATCTAAAACAGAATCTTTTATTAACTCCTTAATCTGAGTTTTTCTGCTAAGGTTTGGCTTAAATTCCTAGCTCAGGAAAACAACTAATAATGGTCTCACGTGATATGAGTTCTCCTTATGGGCAAAAAACACACTGTCAACAGAAAAATCCACTAAGGCTCAGCAATATCTGGGTTAGAGGTTTCAAACTTCTGAACATTTCTGGCTGCAGCAACAGATACACAGATCAAAGTGGCATGTTCTATTTCCCCAAAGGCAACGATGGTCATTTAAAAAAAATATAATACACTTTTGTCACACTGTCACAAAATACATTAAGCGTACCAATGTCATCACTTCTCAGCCTTTTGGCTAAGATCAAGCGTCAGATTTGGATTTGTTTATGATCACATGTACCAAGGTACAGCGAAAAGTATTTTTCTGCGAGCAGCTCAACAGATCATTAAGCACATGGGAAGTAAAGGGAATAAAAGAAAATACATAATAGGGCAACACCAGGTACACAATGTAACTACATAAACACCGGCATCGGGTGAAGCATACAGGGGTGTTGTGTTAATAAGGTCAGCCCATAAGAGGGTCGTTTAGGAATCTGGTAACAGCGGGTAAGAAGCCGCTTTTGAGTCTGTTCGTGCCTTTTCTCAGACTTTTGCCCGACGGAAGACGTTGAAAGAGTGAGTAAGCCGGGTGGGAGGGGTCTTTGATTATGCTGCCCGCTTTTCCCAGGCAGCGGGAGGTATAGGTGGAGTCAATGGATGAGAGTCAGGTTCGTGTGATGGACTGGGCTGTGTTCACGACTTTCTGAAGTTTCTTGCGGTCTTGGGCCGAGCAGTTGCCATCACCAGACGGTGATGCAGCCAGATAGGATGCTTTCTATGGTGTATCTGTAAAAGTTGTTAAGTGTGGACTTCCGGTGTGCATCATGGAGTGAGTGATCACCCAGAGGCAGCTCCTGCCTAAGGTTACAGAAAAGAGCTCTTTTTTAAGCAACACGGGTTGGAATTTCGATGAAAAGGCGTAGGTGAATGTTCGAGGAGTACTTTCCCCTAGGAATAGTATGTTTCTTGGTTATCAGACCCTCAGAAACAGTGCAAGATTTGTCTGAAGCAGCAGCAAACAAAAGCCTCTGCAAGCATGCAAGCGGGGGAAGGGCCAGTTTAGAGGTCTCAAGCTGACTTGAGGGCCTTTATGAAAGCTGAATTCTAGCAGCAGAGGGAAGAACTGTGAAAAGAACTCACCAAGGCCATTGAAGAAGCGGAGACGGACTTCCGGTAGCGGTGATGCGGAGCTAAGCCACACGTTCAGTGGCTCCCACTATTTTCGGACTTTGGGGCTTTTTTAAGGGCTCGTAGTGGTGCTGTTTGGACTTTTCCCCGTGTGGGAACACTCCTTCTCAGATTCTCCACCGGTGGATGGCCTGGACTAGAAGTGGAGCGTTCAGAAAATCGGCTTTGGAGACTTCCAGTTGCGGCTATGCGGAGCTAAGCCGCACTGCAGCTCCCGCTACTTAAGGACTTTTGGGCCGATTTGAGGGCCCCAAACGGCGCTGTCTCGACGAATCCCGGTGGGGGAAGGTGTCTAGAGGAGCATTCCCCATAATTTATGGTGCTCACCCGGGGTGGGGCAAAGGAAAAAGCTGCAGCAGCTCCCCAAGAAAAGCGGGGGAAGAAGGACAAAATGGCAGCCGGTGGAACACCCGAGGACTGGTAGAAGTGGGCGCAGGAGCAGCAGGCCTCTCTTCTGCGCTGTTTTGCGGAGCTGAAGGCTGAGTTGCTGGACTCCCTGAATGCGACTACCAACAAGCTGCTTGGGGCCCAGGCGGTGTCCATTCGGGAGTTGCAGCAGCAGGCTGCTGAGCAGGAGAAGGACGCCGTGGTCCTCATGGGGAAAGTGGAGTTGCACGAGGCACTTCACAAAAAGTGCCAAGACCGCTTGGAGGAGCTGGACGTTCGCACGAGGCGAAAGAATTTGAGGATCCTGGGCCTGGCGGAGAGGCTGGAGGGGTCGGATCTCCCGTCGTACGTGACCACGATGTTGAGCTCGTTGATGGGAGCGGGGTCCTTCCATTTGCCCCTGGAGCTTGAGGGAGCTCACAGAGTGCTGGCCAGGAGGCTTAAGGCAAATGAACCCCCGCGGGCAGTGCTGGTGCGGTTCCATCGATTTAGTGACCGGGAGTGTGTGCTACGCTGGGCCAAGAAAGAGAGGAGCAGCAAGTGGGAGAATTCGGTAGTGCGAATCTACCAGGACTGGAGTGCGGAGGTGGCAAAGCGGCGGGCTGGGTTCAACCGGACGAAGGCGGTGCTGCATGCCAAGCAGGTCAGATTTGGAATGCTGCAGCCTGCGCGTCTGTGGGTAACATACAAGGACCGGCACCACTACTTCGAGACCCCGGAGGAGGCGTGGGCCTCTGTACAGGCGGAGAAGCTGGACTCGAACTAGGGTCTGGGGAGACACTACGGCCGTTGCTGTTTTCTCTGTTGCTGTTCTTCAATTTTGACACGTGTTATTTTTATGCTGGTTTTCTTTTTGCTCTGTTTCCGGGTGGGTTTGTCTGTTGGGTATGGGTGTGGGGTATGTGGGGAACGTTGGGGGTATGTGCTTTATATGTTCTCTTCTGTACGGGGCTGGGGGTTGGGGTGAAACTGGATTTTGAGGAGCTGCGTCAGAAGGGTGGGGTGTGGCAGTGTGAAAGCGCGGGCTTTCCTCTGGTTGTCCGCGCTGCGGGACGGGGGGGCGGAGCTAGAGGTGGGGGCGTGGCCTCTACTGGTTTTCTTTCCCGCGCTGAAGCTGTGCCAAGGAGGTGTGGCAAGAGGGGGATGACCCCATGCCGGGAGGAGATGGGTTTTGGCAGGAGCTGCCGGGTCAGCAGAAGTCAGCTGACTCACCGAAGTACCATGGAGGGTGCGTCGCGGCTAGGAGGGGTCCTAGCCTGGGGGAGTGGGGGGGGATACCGGGTTGCTGCTGGAATGGCCAGGAAGGAGCTGGTGTGGGCCGGGGGGGTAGAGGAGAGACGTTATCGCCATGGGGAACGGGTCAGGCGGGGCGAGCTGGCCTGGGGCGAGCAGTCAATAAGCTATGGCTAGCCGGCGGGGGAGAGGGGCAGGTTGCCCTCTGATCCGGCTGATTACCTGGAACTTGAGGGGGCTGAATGGGCCGGTTAAGAGAACTAGGGTATTTTCTCATCTGAAGGTGCTGAAGGCGGACGTGGCTATGCTCCAGGAGACCCACTTGAAGGTGGCGGACCAGGTTCGTCTGAGGAAGGGGTGGGTGGGGCAGGTTTTTCACTCAGGATTGGACGCGATGAACCGGGGGGTGGCGATTCTGGTGGGGAAGAGGGTGGCGTTCGAGGCGGCTGAGGTGGTGTCGGACAAGGAGGGCAGATATATTATGGTGAAGGGTAGGCTGCAGGGAGAGAAGGTGGTGCTGGTTAATGTATATGCCCCGAATTGGGATGATGCCGGCTTCATGAGGCGATTGTTGGGCCGCATTCCGGACCTGGAGGCAGGGGGCCTGATCATGGGGGGAGACTTTAACACAGTGCTGGATCCCCCACTGGACCGGTCCAGTTCAAGGACGGGTAGGAGACCGGTGGCGGCCAAAGTGCTGAGGGGGTTTATGGACCAGATGGGAGGGGTGGATCCCTGGAGGTTTGGGAGGCCGAGAGCGCGGGAGTATTCCTTTTTCTCCCATGTCCATAGGGTCTATTCCCGAATAGATTTTTTCATCCTAAGCAGGGGATTGATCCCGAAGGTGCAGGATGCAGAGTATTCGGCCATAGCGATTTCAGACCATGCTCCGCACTGGGTTGATCTGGAGATGGGGGAGGCGCGGGACCAGCGCCCGCTCTGGCGCCTGGATGTGGGGATGCTGGCTGATGAGGAGGTGTGTAGGAGGGTCCGGGGAAGTATTGAGGGGTATCTTGATACCAACGACATGGGGGAGGTCCGGGTGGGGATGGTCTGGGAGGCTCTGAAAGCAGTGATCCGGGGGGGAGCTGATCTCCATCCGGGCCCATAGGGAAAGGAGGGAGAGGAAGGAGAGGGAGAGACTGGTGGGGGAGCTCCTGGATGTGGACAGGAGATACGCGGAGGCACCGGAGGAGGGGTTGCTGGGGGAACGGCGTAGTTTGCAGGCCAAATTTGACTTGTTGACCACCAGAAAGGCGGAGACAAAGTGGAGGAGGTCGCAGGGCGCGGTATACGAGTATGGGGAGAAGGCGAGCAGGATGTTGGCGCATCAGCTCCGCAGGCGAGATGCGGCTAGGGAAATTGGTGGAGTGACGGATAGGGGTGGGAATGTAGTGCAGAAGGGGACAGAAGTAAATGGGGTATTTAGGGACTTCTACAAGGAACTGTACCGGTCAGAACCTCCGATGGGGAGAGGGGAAATGGAGAGCTTCATGAACAGGCTATGGTTCCCAAGGGTTCAAGAGGAGCTGGTAGAGGGGCTGGGGGCGCCGATAGAGTTGGAGGAGCTAGTCAGGGGGATTGGACAAATGCAGTCAGGTAAGGCGCCGGGGCCAGACGGGTTCCCGGTGGAATTTTATAAAAAGTATGCGGATCTGGTGGGCCCCGTGTTGGTGCGAGCCTTCAATGAGGCATGGGAGGGGGGGGCTTTGCCTCCGACGATGTCGCGGGCACTGATCTCTCTGATCCTGAAGCGGGATAAGGACACCTTGCAGTGTGGATCATACAGGCCTATCTCGCTCCTCAATGTTGACGCTAAGTTGCTGGCGAAGATCCTGGCCACCAGGATAGAGGACTGTTTGTCAGGGGTGATACACGAGGATCAGACAGGATTTGCAAGGGACGGCAGCTCAACACGAATGTGCGGAGACTGCTAAATGTTATTATGATGCCGGCAGTGGAGGGGGAGGCGGAGATAGTGGTGGCGCTGGATGCGGAGAAAGCGTTTGAGAGTTGAGTGGGGGTACCTGTGGGAGGTGCTGGAGCGGTTCGGATTTGGGGAGGGATTCATCAAATGGGTGAGGCTGCTCTACGCGGCTCCGATGGCAAGTGTAGTTACCAATGGAAGGAGATCGGAGTACTTTAGGCTCTACCGTGGGACCAGGCAGGGGTGCCCCCTGTCCCCCTTGCTCTTTGCACTGGCGATTGAACCTTTGTCTATGGCGTTGAGGGAGTCAGGGAGATGGAGAGGTCTGGTGCGGGGTGGGGAGGAACATCGTGTATCGCTGTATGCGGACGACCTGCTGTTGTATGTGGCGGATCCAGAAGGGGGAATGCCGGGGGTGATGGAGCTGTTAGCGGAATTTGGGGGCTTTTCGGGCTATAAGTTAAATTTAGGCAAGAGTGAGGTATTTGTAGTACACCCGGGTGATCAGGAGGAGGGAATTGGGAGACTCCCATTTAAGAGGGCAGTGAAGAGTTTCAGATACCTGGGGGTGCAGGTGGCCAGGAGTTGGGGGACTCTCCATAAGCTTAATTTTACCAGGCTGGTGGAGCAGGTGGAGGAGGAATTTAAAAGGTGGGACATGGTGCCGCTATCGTTGGCGGGTAGAGTGCAGTCCGTCAAAATGACAGTTCTCCTGAGGTTCTTGTTCCTTTTTCAGTGTTTGCCCATCTTTATCCCTAGGGCCTTTTTTAGAAGGGTAACTAGCAGCATCATGAGCTTTTTTTGGGCGCATGGGACCCCGAGGGTGAAGAGAGTCTTCTTGGAGCGGGGTAGAGATGGGGGGGGGGGGGGGCTGGCGTTACCCAATCTCTCAGGGTATTATTGTGCGGCCAATGTGTCAATGGTGCGCAGGTGGGTAATGGAGGGGGAGGGGGCAGCATGGAAACGGATGGAGAGGGCATCCTGTGGAGATACAAGCCTGGGGGCCCTGGTAACGGCGCCGTGGCCGCTCCCTCCTACGAGGTATACCACGAGTCCGGTGGTGGCGGCTACCCTCAAGATTTGGGGGCAGTGGAGGCGACATAGGGGAGAAGTGGGGGGCTCGATGGAGGCTCCGTTAAGGGGGAACCATAGGTTCGTCCCGGGGAATATTGATAGGGGATTTCAGGGTTGGCACAGAGTGGGCATCAGACAGCTGAGGGACCTGTTTATTGATGGGAGGTTTGCGAGCCTGGGGGAGTTGGAGGAGAAATTTGGGCTCCCCCGGGGAACATGTTCAGGTATCTGCAGGTAAAGGCATTTGCTAGGCGGCAGGTGGAGGGATTCCCTTCGCTTCCTGCGAGGGGGGTGAGCGACAGGGTGCTTTCGGGGGTCTGGGTCGGAGAGGGGAAGATATCTGATATCTACAAGGTTATGCAGGAGGCGGAGGAGTCGTCAGTAGAGGAGCTGAAAGCTAAGTGGGAGGGGGAACTGGGGGAACAGATCGAAGACGGGACATGGGCTGATGCCCTGGAGAGGGTTAATTCTTCCTCCTCATGTGCGCGGCTTAGCCTCATCCAATTCAAGGTGCTGCACCGGGCCCACATGACTGGGACGAGGATGAGTAGGTTCTTTGGGGGTGAAGACAGGTGTGACAGGTGCTCGGGGAGTCCAGCGAACCATTCCCATATGTTCTGGGCATGCCCGGCACTGGAGGAGTTCTGGAAGGGGGTGGCGAGGACGGTGTCGAGGGTGGTGGGATCCAGGGTCAAGCCAGGATGGGGACTCACGATTTTTGGGGTTGGGGTGGAGCCGGGAGTGCAGGAGGCGAAAGAGGCCGGTGTGCTGGCCATTGCGTCCCTAGTAGCCCGGCGAAGGATCTTGCTACAATGGAAGGATGCGAGGCCCCCAAGCGTGGAGACCTAGATCAATGACATGGCGGGTTTCATTAAGCTAGAGAAGGTCAAATTCGCCCTGAGAAGGTCGGTACAAGGGTTCTTTAGGCAGTGGCAACCTTTTCTCGACTTTCTGGCTCAACGATAGGGTACGGGGACAGTAGCAGCAGCAACCCGGGGGGGAGGGGGAGGGAAAAAGTGGGGGGGGGGGGGGGGGGGGGGGGGGGGAACGATGACTATGTTTGTTTATTTAATTTAAATTTATTTTTAAGTTCTTTTGTTGTTCATTGGGGTTGGGGGGGTGGGGGATGTGATACATGCGTCGATACGGTCTGGGGGTGTTACAGTTATTATGGGTTATTTTGTTGCATTTCATTGTTTGTCGTTATGTTTTATATTTTTTGTAAAAAATTCCAATAAAAGTTATATTAAAAAAAAAAGTTGTTAAGTGTTAATGTGGACATGTCAAACGTCCTTAGTTTCCTAAGGAAGTATAGGCGCTGTTCTGCTTTCTTGGTGGTAGCGTGGGTGGACCAGGACAGATTTTTGGAGTTGTGTACCCCTGGGAATTTGAAGCGGCTATCCATCTCCACCTCGGCCCCGTTGATGCTGACAGGAGTGTGTACAGTACTTTGCTTCCTGAAGTCAATGACCAGCCCTTTAGTTTTGCTGGCATTGAGGGAGAGATTGTTGTCTCTGCACCACTCTACTATGTACTATTCGGGGCAGCACGGTAGCATAGTGGTTAGCAGTGCGGGTTAGGTGGATTGGCAATGCTAAATTGCCCGTAGTGTCCTAAAAAAAAGTAAGGTTAAGGGGGAAGTTGTTGGGTTGCGGGTATAGGTTGGATATGTGAGTTTGAGTAGGGTGATCATTGCTCGGCACAACATCGAGGGCCGAAGGGCCTGTTCTGTGCTGTACTGTTCTAAATTCTAAATTCTCTATTTCCCTCCTGTATTCTGATTCGTCGTTATTCGAGATTCGGCCCACTATGGTTGTATCGTCAGCAAACTTGAAGATGGAGTTGGAACCAAATATTGCCACGCAGTCATGTGTGTACAGGGAGTATAGTAGGGGGCTAAGTATGCATCCTTACGGGGCCCCAGTATTGAGGACTATTGTGGAGAAGGTGTTGTTGTTTACTCTTACTGATTGTGGTCTATGGGTCAGTAAGTCGAGAATGAGGAGCCAAGTCCTAGGTTTTGGAGCTTTGATGCGAGCTTGGCTGGGATTATGGTGTTGAAAGCGGAGCTGTAGTCAATAAATAGGAGTCAGGTGTGGGAATCCTTGTTGTCCAGATGCTCCCACTCGATACCTTGTCAATCAAAGCACTTCAGCTGATAATTATTATTACTTTTTTAAAAACACTGACAGCTACATCCTTTTTTCTCAATTCTCCTTCCCGCTGCTGGCAAAAATGGGATGTCAGAAATGGGAGCAGAACTTCCACATCTGGATCCTGCCCATTTTTAAAGATCCACAGAGTCTTCCTGACACGGTGGAAATATAAATCTAAGGTTGTGAACAGTCTGATTCAGACTAAGGCAGTTGCTAGGGATAGGGAAGGAATCAGGCTAGCAAACAACCAAAGACAATGGTTTTGGTCTATCGGGTAGTTTCCCAAACTTTTCAGCCATGGAACCCTGACAGTACTGACAATGACACACTCCCTCAGTATTGCTCTGTTAGCCCAGTAAAGTCTTGAAGCAGAGCTTGAACATATGCCCCATTACCTCAAAGAGAGAGAGTGCCATCACCATACCAACTAAGTGGAAATAAAATCAGTGCATTGGGCATCTACAATTGACAGTGCCAGCAATTAAACTCAAGTGGAAGTATGTCACAGTTGAAAAACCAGGGAACTAAAAGATCTTAAAAACTTTAGGAAAGTTAAGGAGAATATTTTCAGTTGGAAATATTCCTCCATGGTGCCCCTGTGTCTGGGTGAGTAGGGGCACCACATTATAGTACAAAGCTATACAGTCTAGGTTTTATTCCCAATGTGCACAAAGTTAGCCATTCACACAGTCAACAATTTGTGATACAATTAGCTTGATTTATTCATTAATGAGATGTCACTGACAGAGAGGGTAGTTATAGCACCCTCCTTCTTCTCTAAAATAATAAAGGGCAAGACTACTTTTCATTAGAACTGGAGAGTTGATATAGACCAAGGGTGCAATTCCACAGAGAATGCAGGAACAGAGATCTGGCCATATACGTGCACAAATTACTGAAAGTGGCAGGACAAGTTGAGAAAGCAATTTTAAAAAACATAAGAGAATACAGGGCTAAGAGAATAAAGCTGCAAGATTCCACAGTTTTTAAACAAACAACAAAACTTTAATGTACAAAGTCAGCAGAGTTAAACAACCTACAATATATGCAATCTTATGCTCTTACATTCAGAATGAACAGGAGATAAATATGAATTAGCAGGCAAACTGTGGTCAAACTACACTGAACATTAAATGGCAGATGCAACCGCACATTAAATGGCAGATGCAACTGAGACAGATACCATGGATTTCTTAGCAGCCCACCCAGATCACACCGACCACGGAGAGTCACAAAATCTCAGTAAAACTCTGTCTCTCTCTCTCAGAAGAGTTAAACTCTTCACCTTTGAAGATCTAGCCTCTGCATTACTTCCAAAGCTGTTCCAATTCTGACTGCCTCAATGACTGCTCACTTCCCGATGGTTCATTCTCTTCTCCAGAAACTGCATTCCACATAATTCACAAAGCTGCACGCCTGCCTCTAATTATTGACACACTTCCAACTCTATCTCAAAACGCTAACTTCACTAAGCTTCTCCAAATTCTAGTTGCTCAGCTACACCAAGCTTAAATTGCTCACATGGCTTCTCAAAGCCTTGCCTCCAGTGCAGAACCAGCAACCTTCCACCAGCTTCTCAGCTCCCCAGGATTTCCCTGAGCCCCTAGCTGCATGGAGATTGCAAATGGCAGGATCTTTTTGGTATCCTTTTCTCCTGCTGTCGAACACTCAGACTAATTGAAAATTAAGCTCCACCCATCTCCATGACAATGTAGCCTTTTGGGGTTCACTTAATGCTTTTAAACTACTTTAACCCTGGACTGCATATCATTGCAAACAGTATGAACATCATACTTCAGCCAAGTAAGCCCACCTGCTGCTTTAGGATCTTATTTTCCAATTGTTAATCCCTTAAATCAACATGGCCTCAACCTTTTAAGGATAATAGACTACAAGCTACTTTAGTTGCAATTATCTTATTTTCTACAGTTGAACTTTCATCTTCCCAGAATTAAAGATTACATCTAAGGTATTAAACTTGAATCACAAACTAGATATCCATCACGGAATTGAACAGTTTTCTGTTTAGCAGTCTTCAAAAAACAGATCCTGAAGCGGGTTTTTGAGAATACAACAGAGACGGTGTTACTGTCTGTTAATACAGTTTGAAAGGACAGAACACTGAATACAGGAAGAGCAAGGGGCTATGGATTGGAAAATACACTTTGCTATTACTGAAGCAGTGCCAGTGAACATCAGACCATTTAAAGGAATCAGAGAAGGAGAATCCCTAAGGATTCTTTGCCATCAGCGTTGTTGTAGCCCGGGAGGGAGGGGAGTTCATATTCTTTTTTGGTGTTAACCATGTC
Organism: Scyliorhinus canicula; assembly: GCF_902713615.1. Classification (NCBI taxonomy): domain Eukaryota; kingdom Metazoa; phylum Chordata; class Chondrichthyes; order Carcharhiniformes; family Scyliorhinidae; genus Scyliorhinus; species Scyliorhinus canicula. Next base: position 254,109,847 of record NC_052148.1, on the reverse strand, counting down.
TGGGGATATCAAATGGAATAAGGCTGCTGGTGAATGTGACTCAAGAGCCAAAACAATCAGATAAGAATTGAGAAATCCTATAAAACTGAGGCTGAGCTGGAAAGATTGAGATAGTCCGACATGTGTGCCGCAAGTAATGTGAATGCTTGTAATCACATACGGTGTTTCTCTGTTGGATTGACTAGTAAAAATGAAAATTACCCTTTTTCAATATTCTTAATCTGTTAAATTAATGTTTGAATTATGTTGACTTTGCTTGTTTGTTGCAGTCATAGTTTAAAAAGTGAAATCTTGTCCAGCAGTTTTCTTTTCAGTAGCATCGGGGAATTACTTTCTTTTGGTAAGAAGAATGACTTTCTTCTTGATCTACGGAGATCGTAACACTGGACAAGATGGGCCACGAGTGCCCACTGAACTGCATTCCAACATGAAACAGGACTTCAAAAAGAGAAAGGGAGAATATTAGTGAGGATGAGTTTGCATAATTATTTTACACTGGAAAAAGATACAATTCCTAAAAGTAAGACACTAAAATGTCACCATTAATTTGACACTTTTCAATGGTGTGGTAACCCCACAGAAGCAAAAACAGGATGTTGTTTGGATACAGCCATACTGAAAGCAAGGGGGTGCAAATTTGGAATGGATGTGGTCTTGTTTCAGATGTTAAAAGAGCTGATAGTCTATATATATTTTCTTTTAAAGTTCACCCCTTAGATTTTCCTTCCTGTCTTAAGTGTCAAACAGAACAGGACTCAAGATAACTGGAAAAAATGAGTAGCCTGCAAATCACAGGTACATTATAATGCCAGAGTGTCAGTGTAACCTACACAAAGCAGTGAAGTGTTGAGTTGAGCTTGACCCTGATGCTATTAGTTCCAAACTTCAATGTTTTTCCATTTTCCGGACAGTTGTCTAAAATGTTTTTGACAGAGTAACTTCAGAATCAAGGAAATTGTGAATAGAGGCTTTTAAGTCTTTTTAATTGTCAAAAAATTTGTAGCTGTCCCTGAAACAGTGCACGGCAGAGCATGGAATAAGAAATACGATCTCAAAAAAGGGCACATCTGTTTAATATTATAAGCAAACTATTATAACTTCACTTTTAATTTAATGTTTACTTCTTCTGGGGCGGTTCTTTTAATCACAGCCTCATGAGAGTATCAGTTTTCTAACAGAAACTGTTAAATATTAAGAAAATGTTATTGCTGAGTGTGTCTAAAATCATAGCTAGGGAGATTTTACTTGAGTAAAAATCAGACCACATTTTAATTGATTGCAGGCCATTCCTTGCCAATTCTACACCATGCTACATTGAGTCGTGTTTCAAACATACAGAATCATAAACTGCAGTCACCATTTCCAAAATATGGGATCGGATTTTTAACAAATGAGGAACGGGAGAAGGGGAAGGTGGAGAAACTGACTGTTGATCTTGTTAATTAAAAGTATTACATAATCTTTCAAATATTTGTGAAAGCATCACAAGTTTAAAGGAAACATAATTTTAATTGGAATGGTGGATACGATGAAAGACTGCATTGTATGAGGATGGTGTTCAGTAAATGCAGGAAATGAAATGGGAACATATATTAATTGATTAGAGTGATAGTATCAGAGGCAAGGGACATAGGGGAAAAACACACACACAGGAAAACTGCCTGAATGTCACTGAGGATGAAGTATAATGTAGATTTTTCTGCATGTAATATATGTGTGTTTCATTTGTTAACTTAGAAGTGCAACAAGAAGCCAGTAATAAAACTCACATTTATAATATAGGTGCATAACACATTACTGGTTTAGAATTAATATAATTAGGGGCAACACGGTGGCGCACTAGTTAGCACTGCTGCCTCATGGTGCCGAGGTCCCACGTTCGATTCCGGCCCTGGGTCACTGTCCGTATGGAGTTTGCATATGCTCCCCGTGTTTGCTTGGGTTTCGCTCCCACAACCCAAAGATGTGCAGGCTAGGTGGATTGACCACGTTAAATTGTCCTTTAATTGGAAAAATGAATTGGGTACACTAATTTTTTTTTTAAGAATTGATTTAATTAGAAAGAAAAATGCTGGATTTAGCACCCCCCCCTTCCTCTGCAGGAAGACTCAGCTGGACTTAGTGAACTACTATGAAGGTTGCAAGTAGTTTATAATTGAGCAAGCAAATTTGGCACATTTAAAGTTTTATCCTTAAACTGTACAAAAATCATTTAAAAACGCATTAATTTTCAGGTCTTACAAGGCATTGCAGGGGCTAGTGCTGCTGGCCCAGTGCCGAGTGCCTGTGCAATGTCAACATGCAGACAAATTTGGGAAAATTGTAAAAGGACGATCCTACTGAAACCATGCGACTTCACTGCAAAAAGAGAGTCTGGATCATCATTGTTTTTTTGCAGATACAACTCATCTATTATTTATTCACGTTTTAGACATTAGTGGGAAGAAATAAAGACTGCACGCCATTATAGCACATTGTATGTCAGAGTGGAAAGGTTACCTAAAGACTTAAAGGGCACAGCAACATTGCCAAGATTCTCGCAATATTTCTGAAGTAAGTAGACCCTCAGTATTACTCTGAAACTTTTGGTACCAGCCAACAGTTATTCATTTCAGAGCTTCTAATAAACATGCATAAAAATGTGACTACACTGTTCATAGTTAATAATCCTTTCAGTACTGTTTTTGTAGGATAACAGTACAATCCTATACACATTAGCTATTTGAAGTGTCAATTTGGGAACAAAAAGTCTTGAACATTAACTCTAAATTATTTCTTGACTTTATGTGTTGAATTTTTACTCAATGCACAATTTTAAAATCATGAATGGAGTTTACACAATTAAGCTTATGCAAAGATTTGGTCAGTAAATACATAATCACACGGCTACTAAGGCACAGAACAGCCGCGGTTTCATTTCTGGTCTGTACTTTGTTAGCCAGGGCAGCAGTGTGTGTACTAACAGTTAGCTTCATTGTACCTCAGTTAGAGGTGGGAAGGGGAAAAAGCCTGATGGTTAGGGCTAATTTCTGATTGCGCATGGACAGTATCAGGCTATGCTGGGTTGGCAATCACAATTGAAAGTCTGCTGATACTTTTAGATCAGATAGGAATGACCACTCCAGTAAAGCAGTAGATGGTGACCACCACCCACAGTACATGCCTCAACAAATGGTCAACCCCTTCAGAAAAGGAAGGGGTGAAGGGAAACAATATAGTCAACAGATCATAAGTTTGATAGTACAGTAGAACCTGAAGGTATATAACATCACCTGGCAGATACACCTGACTTTTCATTCTCCCAAGACAGAACACGTGAAAACCAAGTGCATGATTCCTATATATAATGATACATATAGTGACTCTATTGTGATACAGTGCAGTATCTCCTCCAATAACTAATAAAACAAACCTGAATATCACTTCTAATCAATCAGAGGGTACAACATGTTTTGCCAAAAGACATGACAAATAGAAATAGCCAAGTATTACCATGACGCTACAAGAAACAAAGAAATAAAAGTGATTTTTGTATTATTGTAGCGAAATCAGAGGCTGAGGTGTAATTTGCTTGGTAACCTTAGGCTGAAAGTTTGGTAAATTAATCAAATTATACTTTTGCAGTTTATGATGTCCTTTCAACTTAATGGACCGAATCTTCCATGGTGTAGCAACCACCTTTGCATTGCCATTCTGCTCTTTTTTAATTACCTGATTGGAGCTCCAGATGAGGGTAGCCATGTGGTCATGGAGGTCAGGGGTGTAGTCGGGATGGTCAGGACGCCCGTGGGGATTACTACTATAGTTGCTCAGGAGTTGGAACTATTTTTAATCCTTCTAACTTTTTCTGGGTAACTATTCTGCTAAGTAACTAAATCAGAGTTTTGGAGGGTTTCAGACTCAGGGTAATTGCCCAATGGAAGTTGAAACTTCCTGGACAGTTCTCATGTAGTCAGTGCATGGAGACGTCCGAAGGGGCCCCCAGCGCATCTACTGGGGTACGACCATTCAAGAGAACGGGAGATCTGGGCTAAAATATTGCTGTTCAGGAACACACTGCACATTGTATGTTCATGCACGGCAGCCTATACAATGAAATACCAATTTCTTCTGTGATTACAATACAGAACAAAGAAGTTTACATTGAAATGAAAGTTCTTCAAGTGCAATGACGTTTTGTGCAAGATGAATGACTGAACAAAAACTTCTTACAATAAACCATCCATGGTGTGTTAACACTTTTTTTTAAACAACATTAAGAGAAAAACTGTTAAACAGCAAATAGTAACTTCATTTCTTTTTATCCTATTGTCTTCACAGTTTGAAGGCACACTTGCAGACATTTTCAGAAAGCTAATCAACAGTACAGCAGAACAAAAAGCAAGTGAGTTTTCTGTAAATGTGAGCATTTAAAATTTACCAGTTGCATCATTATGACCAGCATTTACAACCATTGCTGGTCCTGAGGTGCTCATTAATGGCCATAAACATGTGAGCAAATTGACACAGCCACTATTATTACCAGTGTACTGTAATCTGCAGGCACTATGGCATCATGTTTTTTTTGTTTGTAGCATTACAGTACTTCTAGGAAGTTGTCAGCACTCCAGCAGCACTCCTTTTAAACATTTCCGTAGTCTGTGGTTGTGCTAAATTTCTGGGTATATGTCAGAGTTGTTTAACTTGGTGAACGGCCACCGTTAGAGAAAATTAGCTATTGACTTTGGAGCAGTTCCATTATTTCCCAATCATTTGCCATATAGCTGGAGAATATCTCTTCTTAAAAAATTAACGTGATGTTATTTTTTCAATGAATTAAAGCAAGCAAAAACTGTGGCGGAAAGTTAATTTAAACCTAGAATAACATTGCAAATATCCTACAGGAGTATTAACAAAATTAGTGATGTGGACATTTTACCAGATTGAAGTGTGTCAGATCCGCACAGAAAAAACTGAGAATGTGTTAATGCAAAATTTCTGTTTTTAAGATTGCAAACCACCTTCAAATTATCCCATCAGTAATTCGGAAACAGGGTGCTGGTATAAAACAATGAGCTACATATGCTCATGTTTCTGTTCAGCAGGGGAGTGAAACCAATTGGGCAGCTCTTGCAAAGAGACAGCACAAGAAAGCTGTGCTGAATGGCTTCCATCTGGAGGATTCTATGATCCTATCCCCCGTGGGGTGACTGGGTTATGGGGATAGTGTGGTGTGGGCTTGGGGAGGGTGCTCTTTCCAAGAGCTGGTGCAGACTTGATGGGCCGAATGGCCTCCTTCTGCACTGTAAATCTATGCCCAATTGAATTATTGAGCTTCCTTGTGTTAGCTGGGATATATTAAGCACGTGGAAACCAGGAATTTACTCAGAGGGAATGAAAGGGAGAATAGCTCACAAACTTCACACAATGTTAGGCTCAAGAACAGTGCAAGGGCTTCTATATAGTGAGTACAAAATCTCTTTGGGAGAACCTGAGAATCCAAATCTAAGCTTGTTTGCACAAAACACCTAGAATTCATAAAAGCTAAGAAGCATACACAGGGCGGCACGGTGGCACACTGGTTAGCACTGCTGTCTCACAGCGCCAGGGACCCCGGGTTCAATTCCGGCCTCGGGTCACTGTCTGAGTGGAGTTTGCACATTCTCCCCGTGTCTGTGTGGGTTTCCTCCGGTACTCTGCTTTCCTCCCACACTCCAAAGATGTGCAGGTTTGGTGGATTGGCTATGCTAAAGTGTCCCATAGTGTCCAGGGATGTGTAGGTTAGATTAAGGAGTTATAGGGATAGGGCGGGGAAGTGGGCTTGGGTGGAGTGCTCTTTCAGAGGGTCAATGCAGATTCGATGGGCCAAATGGCCTCCTTCTATGAATATAAGTGCACACTAAGAAGATTTTACAATCAAATAGACTGCAAAATCCCAAATTATTTACAGACTTTTTATATCAATGTCAATGAAATTAGTAGCTCTGCCTTTGGCAACCATTTGATTTTAGATCCACTCATCAAATTTAGCTTGTTACTCTCTGTCCCAAGGTCAGAAGGAGCCTCAGACTGTCATCTTTAAAGGGATGGGGAGCCAAACCAACTGTAACAAGAAAGGCTCACGAAAGAAAATTAACCATGCACGACACAAGACTGCATTTAAAGGGAATACAACAATGTACTCTCCATGACCCATCCTGAGCCCACCCTCATTTTCTTTTTAAAAACTATTTTTATTCAAAATTTGTCAACATTTTACAAAGTAAAACCAACACAAAACCCCCAACTCGCACCCTGCCCCCACCACCCAAACCAACCACCCCACCTTCCCTCCTAGCTGCTGACGGTAACCAGCTCCTTGAAATGTAGTATAAACAAACCCTATCTCTTATGAAACCCCTCACTCGCCCCTCGCCGCCGCGCCCCCCCCCCCCCCCCCCCGCGGAGCAAATTTCACCTTTTCCAAGTGCAAGAACGCCATTAAATCCCCCAGTCACACCATTTTACGGGTGGAAAAACTGACCTCCACCCCAACTGGACCTGCCTGCGAGCGATGAATGAGACGCGCTTAAAAAAGCATCCGCCCCGCTCCCGTCTGCAACTCCAGCAAGTCTGACACCCCGAAAAGGTTCTTTTTCGGAATGGCAACCGGTGACAAGTGGTGTCCCACAGGGTTCAGTGTTGGGGCCACAGCTGTTCTCTTTATATATTAACGATCTAGATGACGGGACTGGGGGCATTCTGGCCAAGTTTGCCGATGATACAAAGATAGGTGGAGGGGCAGGTAGTATTGAGGAGGTGGGGAGGCTGCAGAAAGATTTAGACAGTTTAGGAGAATGGTCCAAGAAGTGGCTGATGAAATTCAACGTGGGCAAGTGCGAGGTCTTGCACTTTGGAAAAAAGAATAGAGGCATGGACTATTTTCTAAACGGTGACAAAATTCATAATGCTAAAGTGCAAAGGGACTTGGGAGTCCTAGTCCAGGATTCTCTAAAGGTAAACTTGCAGGTTGAGTCTGTAATTAAGAAAGCAAATGTAATGTTGTCATTTATCTCAAGAGGCTTGGAATATAAAAGCAGGGATGTACTTCTGAGGCTTTATAAAGCACTAGTTAGGCCCCATTTAGAATACTGTGAGCAATTTTGGGCCCCACACCTCAGGAAGGACATACTGGCACTGGAGCGGGTCCAGCAGAGATTCACACGGATGATCCCAGGAATGGTAGGCCTAACATACGATGAACGTCTGAGGATCGTGGGATTATATTCATTGGAGTTTAGGAGGTTGAGGGGAGATCTAATAGAAACTTACAAGATAATGAATGGCTTGGATAGGATGGACGTAGGGAAGTTGTTTCCATTAGCAGGGCAGACTAGGACGCGGGGGCACAGCCTTAGAATAAAAGGGAGTCACTTTAGAACAGAGATGAGGAGAAATTTCTTCAGCCAGAGAGTGGTAGGTCTGTGGAATTCATTGCCACAGAGGGCGGTGGAGGCCGGGACGTTGAGTGTCTTTAAGACAGAAATTGATAAATTCTTGATTTCTCGAGGAATTAAGGGCTATGGGGAGAAAGCGGGTAAATGGAGTTGAAATCAACCATGATTGAATGGTGGAGTGGACTCGATGGGCCGAATGGCCTTACTTCCGCTCCTATGTCTTATGGCCCCTAGGGGACTGGGCTCTAAATCCAAAATGCAGGATCGCTGACATGGTGCTGAAGAACGACCTCCAAAATGTCTCCAACTTCGGGCAGGCCCATAACACGTATAACATAATATGTATGTGATTAGCTGGGTCACTCCCACACAAATAACTAAATAACTAACCCCCCCCCCCCCCCCCCCCCCCCCCACCTCAACTTCGGCAAATGCGCCCTATGCACTAACTTTAGCTGTATCAACCACAGCCTCATGCGCGTTATTGACGCATTTGCCCTCCGCAACACATCACAATACAGCCCCTGCTCCAGCGCCATCCCCAACTCCTCCTCCAACTTGGCCTTAACCTCCTCCAGAGATGCCATATCCTCCCCCAAAATCCTCCCATAGATTGCCGAGATAACCTCCCCCTCCAGCCCCATCACCGACAGCACCCCCTCCAACAACGAGGAGGGCAGTGCCACCGGAAAAGTCAGAAAAAACTTTTTTCCCCCACCTCATTATCGACTAGAATTCAGTTAACATGGGAACAGATCCTTTTTTTAAAAAAAAAAGTTTTTATCTTTGGTTTTTATAAGAACATATCCTGTACAAAGCCCAGGTCCTGCTCAGCGTCTTTTGAAGAGCTGCTGCTTCTCGAAGAGCTGGTGATATATGTACATTACAGCGGTGTGGAACAGCACTTCCTGATGGAATGATGCCTCGTATTTCTTCTCCGCACACTCCCAGCTGCCCTCATACGTAGATTCGAACCCATAGGAAGAGGAAAAGTACTTCAAATCATACTAAAGAGAAGCCACGAGGGAAATCAGCAGCTCTTTGTAGATATCCCCTGTGTATTTGGCAAACCTTGTATATCTTGTATATATTTGTATATCTTGTGTTGCCCTATTATGTATTCTCATGAATTTTGTTTAATTCCCTTTTCTTCCACGTACTGAATGATCTGTTGAGCTGCTTGCAGAAAAATACTCTTCACTGTACCTCAGTACACGTGACAATAAACAAATCCAATCCAATCCAATCCAAATGTTACCTTGCATACAAAGAATCGTGCAATGAAGAACATGCCAGTTGCAAGAACAACCATTGTGAAGTGCGGGAAGATGGCAGGATTGACTGGGCTTATATATCTGGTCATGACCTAAAAAGAGAAAAAATGGAGCTGCAGGCTATGTTTCCACGGCAGAGTCTTATTAAGACCATAAGACATAGGAGTGGAAGTAAGGCCATTCAGCCCATCGAGTCCACTCCGCCATTCAATCATGGCTGATGGGCATTCTCCCCGTAGCCCTTAATTCCTCGCGACATCAAGAATTTATCTATCTCTGCCTTGAAGCCATTTAGCGTCCCGGCCTCCACTGCACTCCGCGGCAATGAATTCCACAGGCCCACCACTCTCTGGCTGAAGAAATGTCTCCGCATTTCTGTTCTGAATTTACCCCATCTAATTCTAAGGCTGTGCCCACGGGTCCTCGTCTCCTCGCCTAACGGAAACAGTTTCTTTGCGTCCACCCTTTCTAAGCCATGTATTATCTTGTAAGTTTCTATTAGATCTCCCCTTAACCTTCTAAACTCCAATGAATACAATCCCAGGATCCTCAGCCGTTCATCATATGTTAGACCCGCCATTCCAGGGATCATCCGTGTGAATCTCCGCTGGACACGCTCCAGTGCCAGTATGTCCTTCCTGAGATGTGGGGCCCAAAACTGGATACAGTACTCCAAATGGGGCCTAACCAGAGCCTTATAAAGGCTCAGTAGCACATCGCTGCTTTTATATTCCAACCCTCTTGATATAAATGACAACATTGCATTCGCTTTCTTAATCACAGATTCAACCTGCATGTTTACCTTTAGGGAATCCTCGACTAGCACTCCCAGATCCCTTTGTACTTTGGCTTTATGAATTTTCTCACCGTTTAGAAAGTAGTCTATGCTTGGATTCTTTTTTCCAAAGTGCAAGACCTCACATTTTCTTGTTTCTCACATTTTTCTTGACCTCACATTTATTGTCTCTTAGTTAGCAATAATTGGCATCATTAGTGGCAGGCAGATGATCCCTCACCGAGTCGCTCTCATTCATGTGGCGAAGGAGCATTGCGACACACTAGCGTGGAGGCCGATGGTGCTACATTGTGCATGCGCCTACCTCCGATCCAGATCGCAACTACTGCTTTGGCGGAGGTGCAGATCCCAAACCTTTTAAAAATCCATCCGTAGGAGCAGGAATAGACCATTTGACCCTTTAAGCCTGCTCCCTCATTCGATAAGACCATGGCTGATCTAGTTGTGGTCTCAATCCCACTTTCCTGCCTGGTCCCCAATAACCCCCAACTCCCTCATCTGTCCTTTGAAGCAGATTAAATCATCTTTTTATGCCAGAATGCACTAGAATTGTTTCTTTTTCCAATCTCTGGTTTCTCTAGCTTTCTGAAAGTCTATTTTCTAATCAGCTCTCAACTCATAGGGGCGGCAAGGTAGCGGAGTGGTTAGCATTGCTACCTCACACCGCGAGAACCCGGGTTTAATCCTGGACCCGGGTCACTGTTCGTGTGGAGTTTACACATCCTCCCAGTGTTTGCGTGCATCTCACCCCAACAACCCAGAGATGTGCAGGGTAGGTGAATTGGGCACGCTAAATTGCCCCTTAATTGAAAAACAAATGGATTGGGTACTTTAAATTTTAAAAAAGGATACAATTCACAAACAGAAATGTCACAAACGCCATCCAAACTCTTTCAGCAACATTTTGTTTCTTGGGCCAACTGCCATTATAAACCGAAGAATCACCATTTATGCAGACAGAAAAATTGGAAATAATGCATAAACGTTTTCCAATTTACCCTCAAAACTATCCGTCAGCTGTCTAAAATCTAACCAATAATTATTTTCCCCAGAGGCCTATCTGTTGTCAGATGCTAAGTATTTCAGTTCTGCCCTCTTCCTGCAGTTACCCCACTTAGCTCAGTCATTTCGCAGATTATGCATACACAATCTAACTGCTACAATGTCTTTCTATGCCTCTATTCCTGCCTGGCCCAGCGTCCATTTAAATAAAAAACATACTGACATTTTTTTGAGGCACCAAACTTCCCAATATTTAAACTAAGACAATTAGAACAGAAAGGTCATGAAGGGGTACGGGTTGCATCCAGTGAAGCGCCTTGGGATATTTTTTGTCACACCAAAAGTACTACATAAATACAATTTATGTTATTATACGAATAGGGTCAGCCATCATGGCAATGCTTTTTGGTTACGACTTTCTTCCTTTCTTTTCAGGAATTGGCACATATTACCCACAGTTTTACACCAGGTTAAAGTCCAACAGGTTTATTTGGAAAGACGAGCTTTCGGAGCATAATTCCTTCATCAGGTGAGTGAACAGGTAGGTTACACAAACACAGCATGTAATCTACCTCTTCACTCACGCTATCTCTTCACTCACCTGATGAAGGAGCTACGCTCTGAAAGCTCGTGATTCCAAACAAACCTGTTGGACTTCAACTTGGTGTTGTAAGACTTCTTACTGTGCCCACCCCAGTCCAAACCGGCATCTCCACGTCAGTTTTACCAGTAGCAGGGCAAAAACTAAATAGAGAAAAATAAACAAAGAAAAGGCTAGAAATGCACAACAAATGAAAAGACAGTGATTGGTTAAAATTTCTGGGGTAACTTTCCATCTGAACTACATTGTGAAAATGTTGAGCTGATTAAATTACAGGCAAGATAACACTTATTTACTGCTGTTGTACACAGTATACGACTGCTGCTGAGCAAATCCAATTGCCTTCCAAAACCAAAACACAAACAAGTTTAAAAGAAGTGAGCTATAGAATGTGCCCACATTGGGTTATAAACACTTCTAAAATGTTTCCACCATTACCAATGCAATTAGTGGTACAAAAACAAAACTGCGGCTAAACAGGCATCTCTGCATTCATTATTGAATAAATACAAAGATGGAAACTATACAAAACATTAAAACCTGATGTGCAATTCTGAAAACATACAGCTCAGTTTCATGCAGCAAATGGATACAAGGGATCAAGAGTCATGAAAATTAATTGGAATCATACTCCTCCAGCTATCTTAATAGCCCATTGGCACCACAAATTGGTAGGCAGTATCCAGGGATCACAGTGGGAATTTCTGAAGGGTATCTGTTGCACACCTAGGGAAAATATCTCAGGTTGCTTCCAGAATATACAGCGCGCTACAACAAATGTATGTGGATTGTTATGCGGTGAAGGAGCATCTGTTTTGGCAGTGAAACAGCAATCCGTACAATAATTATGGCAAACCTCACACAATCATAAAGAGCTGATTCTCAAGAAACCAGACCCGAAAACAAACTTCCTACAGTCATTTCAGATATGCTGAAGCAATCTGTAAAGTTTAAACATCCCATAGGCAAATTTAATGTGAAATTTTAGACATGGGCATAGACTAGGAAAATTTCAAGCCAGGCTAATTTAGCTGATCTCAGCCTGGGCTGTTAGGGGCAGCAGCAGGATAGTGGCCACGTTTTTGCTGCTGAGGTGGAGAGGTCGAGTCTGGAAATTTTATGAATTGCTGGACCCAGCTCCAAAATGGGCAAGTAGAAAGTGTCCCACTTTGTGTGATTTTTGCTCTGAGAGGGCAGGGTAGGAACGAGTCAAGCATGCTGCTGTGTGATTTTTGCTCTGAGAGGGCGGGGCAGGAACACGGTAAGCACACTGCTGACAGCTAAGAAAAAGCATAGGCCCGGGGGGGGGGGGGGGGGGGGGGGGGTGCCCAGGCAGGCTGGTTAGAGGGTCTGCCTCGTTTTTCCAGGACACAGTTGTTTCAGAAGGTGTTTGCCCCTATAGTCCTCACCCCTCACACTCCTTCACCACCTCACCCCCTTCCCTATGGCCCTTCATAATGCTCATGCCATCAACATGCCAATTCATGCCCCCATCCGTCTCCCATGGCCCCTCACAGCCCATGCCAATTTCATATCGCCGCCTACCCCACGAGGTGTCACATACTCTGCTGTGCCAACTTCATAGCTATTCAACCAGTATCTATCATGGACAGACTTCAGGGGCAATGTGGAGATGAAACAAAATAAACTGCTACCAAGTTATATAGCTCTCACTCTGCACACTTGAAAAAAAGAACTGCCATTCACAAAACCCATTCAAATTTGTAAATGTCAAGTGGTTATCTCTTATAAAAACAAACTTCTAATCTGACCCCACAAGGACAGCTAATCCTTCAATAACCTATTTAAGCTGTCAATCAAACTGTGATCCCAGAAGTCCCTGCTGAAATAATTGTAGCTTTTGAAACTAGGCCAACATTCATAATGAGATAATAAAAGCCCATGGAGAAATATCAACAAAGAACTCTCTTGAAACTGCTCAATCAGATGCTATTTTTTCTAATCTCCAACAGATGGCCCGTTTCTCAAACTAGTTCAGCAGAGGGTACTGTTTTTACTTCCGGGGACACTTGTAGTTTGTTTTTATTTTAAATTTAAAGAGTAGCAGATTCAAACAAACTTTAGATCATACAGTTATACAGACATTATTCACCCTTCAAGAGTGTTTTATGTCTACTCCATCAATTTGTGATCCCGATACAGCAGGTTAAAGTCCTTGCAAAAGCCAAAATGGAGTCCCTAAGTTCAAATGGTTCTACTGAGTTCAGATATCCCACCTGTGTGATTCATGTGCCGCCCCCTTTCTGATGGCAAAAATTAGATGTGTCAAAAATGGGGACTTCTGCCCCCCATTTTTAAAAGTCCCAACTCTGTGAGAATCTGGCCCTAAGTCTCTGTACCTTTAAGCTCAAGGAAAGGGAGAAGAACAGAGAGAAGGGTGCAAAAAAAAACAACCTGTGCACCTGATACTGAAACAAAAACAGAAAATACTGGACAATCTTAGCAGGTCTGACAGCATCTGTGAGAGAAGGGTGTTAATATTTTGAGTCTGAATGATTGCTCCTGATACTGATACTTGCCAAATACCTGCAAAAGAGCAGAATTAAAGTTGTGATGGTTCCACAGCCTGCACACAAAAAAAATTGGAACACTAAAAAAGTCCTGTACCTTGGAAACTATACTACCATAGGAATCTCCTTTTTCTAGAGTTGGGAAAAAAAAAGAAAAATGGCTATTTAGTTACTCAAACTGCAACAAAAATATTTATATAAAAATAAAATCCATCTGTCGTGCTGCAATGACGATCTTTTCTTCTGTCCTAAATCTTCTCTTGCTCCACCGCTTCTGATAACAAGAGATTCAAACTGACACGCAGTCCATGAGGCTGGCGGCCCTCTAGGACCTCAAACAAGAGACATAATTCATGCCTGATCCAAAACATGAGTGCTGGCAGGTTATTTATCTCTGGAGAGCATCAGTGCAATTCTCAATCCTGCCTCGTCACTCGATCCAGGAATAGGCACAAATATTTCCAGCAAGGGAAGTGAGCAACTACGGGAGCAGCTATCTCAGGCACTTTATATCCCTTCCCCCTCGCGGCCAAAAACGAAAATCACACAAAGCAACCTGCCCGCTCCCACGGGCGATATCAGGTTCTCGCCGCAGTGTGGCGAGAAACCAATTCATCACCACTTAAGCATCATTTCTATACAATTAACGAGAGTGACTCCATATCCAACGGCCTCCCGTCAATCAGCGGCCTCCCCAGCAAGTGGTCATGTTGGCACCAGTTAGTACTCCTTTTGAAAACCATGAACCTGGCGGAAGGGCTTCTGTGGGTAGACAGGGAAGTGAATAGCCATCTTTCTTCACAGGCAAAGAGCCTAGGGGTGCTGGGCTTGCCACCCCAGTGCTCGGTCGGGGACCTTCGGCTGGAGGTGGCGGACCCTCCACAGGGGTGGGACCTGCCCTGGTGAGATGGGCAAAGGGTCAGGGAGTCAGCCTATATTGCAGCAGGAAGGAAGTGACAGAGGCATCATAATGGTTTTGCAAAAAGGTGTTTAACATGTTTTACAAACCCCACTTTCGATGATGTCCCATCCCTTACCTTTGAGACAGGTCTGGCTTGTCACCCGGCACCCCCTCCACCCAGCCGGTGCCCTTAGGGCCCTGGGGTTCACCTTGGGATGGAGGAGCAGCTGGTTGGAGCCGCAGCATCACCTGGCTCTGCAAGCCCTGACGGTTCCCCGTGGTCTGCACCATGGTGTCGACGCCCTCAGCGATGTTCCTCAGTGACTGAGACATGCTCTGCAGTGCCCACAGCCATGGCCACCTGTGACTGGACAAGCTCCGCTGAGCCTCAGTCATGCCATCTGAGAGCGGAACGTGTCCAACAGATCTTCTTCAAGGTAGGCCTGGTACTGGGTGACAACCCCCAGAGCGTCGGACATTCTGCCAAGACCCTCAGCCATGGCCGTCACCCACTATGCAACGCCTTGGACACCTTCACCAGGTTTTCCAATGCAGTCACCATTTTAGCAGTGTTGGCCTCGGTGCCACGCATTGCTGGCAACATACCCGGCTACTCTAGCCTCTGGGACTCCTCCAAGCGGCTATGGATCTGCTGGAGTGAAGCTGACATCTCCCTCCGAACACTCAGGCTGGGCCCCATCGTCTCCATTAGGTCTGGGTACCTCTGTACCACAAGCTCAGCATCAGACTGGGACCCAGATAGGTTCTAGGATCCAGCAGAGCTCCGGCTGCTGTCTCGCCTGTGGGTTCCTGCCTCCACCTGATGTGCATCATCAGCGGTGTGGTGATCACCAAATTGTGCCCCAAAAGCCTGGCCAGTAGCATGTCCCATCGAGGTGTGTGTATCTGCACTGGTGGGGAGTGGGAATGACAGCTGTGCCCAGACTACGGTTGCATCCTCGGAGCTCTCCTCTGAGGTATTCTCCTCGGAGTCAGGAGAGGGTGTCGCCTGGCACCGTCGGCTGGAGGACTTGCAGGAGAATGGACATGTGGTCAGTGGGAGGGCTGGGTCAGTCAGTAAGGCAATCACTACTCTTGTTTGACAGGACCTCTGGGTGGAGCCCAGTGGTTCCTCACCTCTGTGGCGTCCACCAGCCTCCACGTGAGTGACTGATCTGTCCTCGGCCCCACCGGTCACCTCCAGGGCCCGAGGATTCTTATGTCTGACACCTCTCCACCAGTCTGGGCCCTCTCCCGATGATTATGGGAGAGCTTTTCCTGAGGAATTAGGAAGACGGCATCGGTAGCCACACGTGTGGTTCACAGTGGTGGGAGAGGAGGTGTGAAGGTAGGGTTGGGAGGGTGGAGAGACAGCTGGGGATTGCTTGGAGAGTTGGGGCTGGTCTCCTGGGTGCCATTGTTGCAAGCTGGCTGGGGTTGGCTGAGCAAGTACAGCTCAAGTGTTGCCCGATTATGTTAGTGGGGTGCCGGCGAGTACAATCCCGGTGAATCAGCTGGCAAGCCTTCACTTGCGGCGAGAAGCCCATGAGGCCCAGTTAAGTGAACTGCGTTGCTGGCCACGCGCTGGGCCAAGCAGCGGGAAGCTCGCGGCAATTCCCACTAGCTATCACACTTAGAAATGTTTCCGAAGAATTGCGCCTAATATCTCAAAGTGGCACCAACCTGCCAGCTTCCAGACTCAACAGAGGTAGTATAACTTCCATCAATTTCACCCTGCAAAACGCACGCACACAGGGCCAACCATCCAATCTTCTCATGTTTTCAGGTCACACAAAGTCTTTTGCTGGTGGAGCTCCCGTTATGTCTCCTCTTCCATGTTAGTCAGCCTGCCCAAAGCTCTTTGCTCTCATTATCATAGAATCATAGAATGTACAGTGCATAAGATTATCAGCCCCTAAAAATAAGTGCTCCCTGACAAATTCCTCCTCTTTCAAGTACCATGCCCCAAGAGGGTGTTAGAAACCATGGGCTTCCATTAGAGGAGTCCACAATTACACTTGGCAAATACTGCAGTGGTTTGTCATTGCTTTCTGCAGGATGGGTGACCAGGAAACTCTCCCACTCTTACCGCCTGCCATCAGGGGTATTGGAAGCATTTACAAGTAACTGCTTGATTGTCTGGCCTGCCACCTTATCAACATCTCTACTGATCGACTCACAACTGCTTCTTCCCTCCTACAATATTTGTACTATTATTTCCAGATGGTTTCCACTCCCACCACATCAAGACTGTTGGCCTAAGTCTCTGATATCAGGGCTTGCTCTGAAGCTGCAAGATCAAACAATAGTGAACGATAAATGAATGTGAGACACTCCATCACGATGTCACTGCTAAAGATTAGCAGATGCAACACAAATATAAGCTGCTTGCCTGAAAATAATGTTCATTGTGGGGGTAGGTAAAACTGACACTCTGCTTTTAATTTTTTTTTGTTTCAACGGTCTTGTTCAGCTTCAACAGTATCATCTGTCGACGAATTCTTCATCGACCCATACATCAGCATAGTTTTTACCTGCAGTGTATGTGGAAAAAGCTGAAGTCAACCTTACGGGTTGAAATAAGCAACTAAGTAACTATTTACTGCGGAGTAAACTATTGCAATGCTGTGAGAGAACGTAACTGTGGTAAAATTATGATAAAATGATCGAATAGGTCAATGGTTCCATCTGTGCAATGATTTACTCAGTAGCTTTTAGAGAACAGATTCTGCACTTCAGTTACATAAGCCCCTAACTTCAGTGAAGTCTGCAGTACGTCAACAGGAACGTACAAGAAATCTACCATTCAGACTTAAGGCCAAATCACAGCTCGAATTTTAAAAGAAACTGAAAGGGGAAGATACTTCAATGAAGGATGAGGTGGGCATAGTCAAGCACACATGTTTTGGTGAAGCTTTTGAAGAAAGAAATAGGTCATTATTACATTGCTATTCCTGGGAGCTGGTTATGTGTAAATTTGCTGCTGTCTCTCCCATGTTACATTTCTGTGACTACACTTCAAAGTTACTTCAATAGGTCACTGTCTATGTGCACTTTGCATATTCACCCCGTTTTTGCGTGAGTTTCGCCCCCACAACCCAAAGATGTGCAGGGTAGGTGGATTGGCCACGCTAAATTGCCCCTTAATTGGAAACTCAAGTTATTTTTTTTTTTAAACTTACTTCATTAGCTGTGAAGTGTTTTGGGACGTTCTGCGGTTGCAAGAAACACATTGAAGTCTTTATTTTTTATGTTCTTCTGTTGCATCTGTAAAACCAGCCAAGGAAGTGCAAAATGAGGTAGAAAGAACTTGAACAAGAAACGCGAGGGCAGCACGGTGGCATAGTGGTAAGAATTGCTGCCTCACGGCGCCAAGGTCCCAGGTTCGATCCCGGCTCTGGAACACTGTCCGTGTGCAGTTTGCACATTCTCCTTGTGTTTAGAGTGGGTTTCACCCCCACAACCCAAAGATGTGCAGGGTAGGTGACCAGGATTGGTTATGCTAAATTGCCACTTAATTGTAAAAAATGAATTGGGTACTCTAAATCTATATTTTAAAAAAAGAAACAAGGGCAGCACGATAGCACAGTGGTTAGCACAGTTACTTCACAGCTCCAGGATCCCAGGTTTGATTCCCGGCTTGGGTCACTGTCTGTGCAGAGTCTAAACGTTCTCCCTGTGTTTGTGTGGGTTTCCTCCGGGAGCTCTGGTTTCCTTTCACAGTCTAAAGATGTGCAGGTTAGGTGGATTGACAATGCTAAATTGCCCTTAGTGTCCAAAATGTTTAGGTGGGGTTACGGGGATAGGGCTGAGGTGTGGGGATATGGTGGAGGTGTGGGCTTAGGTAGGGTGCTCTTTCCAAGTGCCAGTGCAAACTTGACTCCTGCACTGTAAATTCTATGATATTATGAGTGAGATTTAGAGACCTTTGGCCATGACCTGCTCTTGTATGTTACGGATCCAGTCTCTTCTATGGACAAAATAATGAAGCTACTGAGGAGCATTGGCTCCTTTTCGGGGGTATAAATTGAACCTGGAGAAGAGTGAATATTTTCTGGTTAATCCTCCAGGGGGGAGCCAATCCAGGGTATTGCCTTTTCGGCTTGCCAGAGGGAGCTTTTGGTATCTGGATATCCGAGCAGCCCATGATTGGCCCCTGCTTCATAGGTTAAACTATATACGTTTGGTGAGTAGGGTGATATCCAACTTACAGAGTTGGATAACCGCCCAATATGCTTGACGGGCAGAGTCCAGACTGTTGAGATGAGCATTCTCCCAAGGTTTTTATTTTTGTTTCAATGTCTTCCTGTTTTCCTTGCCAAATTTTTCTTAGCCAAGGTTAACAAGTTAATCACCTCTTTTTTTTTGGGTGGGTAAATCACCGAGAATTCATAGGGTATTTCTTCAGAGGGACCGGCAGTCGGTTGCCTGGCACTGGGTGGCGAATATTGAGATGGTGCTGGGGTGGTTGGGGGAGTCAGATTCTGTTGGGGGAGTCAAATTCTATATGGGTCAGATGGAAGCGAGTTTGTGTAGGGAGATCGAGTGTACGGACTTTGGTAACAGCTTTGCTCCCGCTTTCCCCAGTGAGGTATTCCTCGAATCCGGTGATGGATCTCTACTTTAAAGATATGGAAGCAGGTTAGGCAGCATTGCAAGCTGAGTGCCATGTCATTGTTGGCCCCTATCTTCAGCAACCATTTGGTTGTTTGTGTTCGGGTCTGGATGTAATATTTAAACTGTGGGAAGGAAAGGGCCTGGAGCATGTTGGAGATTTGTTCATGGAGGGACGGTTTGCTAGTTGGGAGGAGCTTTAGGTGAAATTTCAATTGTCAAGGATGCACTTGTTCCACTACTTCCAGTTACCCAATTTTGTCCGGAAGGCCTGTCCTACATTTCCCTTAGCTGCAACCCTCCCAAGCTGAGGAAAATGCTATTGCTTGCTGGATCTGGGGAATAGCATTTCAAACATTTATGGGAAGAATATGTCAATGAAAGCTGTCCTCCTGGACCAGGTGAGGGAGAAGTGGGAGGGGGAGCTGGGACCTAATTTTGATAAGGACATGTGCGGTGATGTTCTTCATAGGGTGAACTCCATTTACTCCTGTGCACGGTTCAGCCTGATTCAGCTTAAGGTGGTACATAGGGCTTGGCAAACTAAGACTAGAATGAGTGGGTTCTTCGCAGGACAAGTGTGAGTGGTGCTCTTGTGGGCCCACTAACCACACCCATATGTTCTGGTCAGGTCCAAGGATGGTAAGCTATTGGGTCTCCTTCTTTAGCACCATATCAGCGAATCTTAAAACTGATCTGGGGCAGCACAGTGGCGCAGTGGTTAGCACTGCTGCCTCACGGCACCGAGGACCCGGGATCAATCCCGGCCCCGGGTCACTGTCCGTGTGGAGTTTCCACATTCTCCCCGTATCCAGGGTGAAGGCGGATGTTCTTGTTGGCTTTGCCTCGTTGATTGCCAGAGGAGAGTTCTGCTGGGATGGAAATCTTCCACTCCGCCCAGTAGCTCGGCCTGTTTGGATGACCTCATGGAAATGTTATATCTGGGGAAGGTTCTACCTGAGGTGGCAGCCATTCATTCCTACATTAAAGAATTAATCACCATCAGCTGTCTGGGGGGGGGGGGTAGTTATTATTATTATTGGGCTGGGCTATTTTGATCTTTCTTTGGGTGGGATTTATAAGTTTAGTTGGGTGCGTTTTTCTTTTTTGTGCCCTTTTGTACGATATTGTACTATTTGATTTTCGTTTTCTGGGCTGTTTGATGTTAATGTCTTGTTTGTTACAAATGAAAATGTTTTAATAAAAATATTTTATTTTTTTTAAAAAGGAGATTTAGGGCATAATTCATCAACCCCACTGCACAGGGGTGAATCCTGCGAGAGTCCCAAATCGGGCTCCTTTCCAGGAGGATCACTGGTCACCCGACTTGTTCTGCCTAACGTGATCTGGATCTCGGCCTCACTGGCTAATGGCTCATTTAAATATGTGGATGCCAGATTCACCCAGTCCACGTTTGGTGGTCTTCCACCCCGCCCCGTTTAGTACTAGTCCATACAAACGTGGACAGTGCAGCTGACTGGCACTCCCCTGCACCCAGGCACCTTGGCACTGCCAGCCCAGGCACCCTGACAGTGCCACCTGGGTAGTGCCAGGGTACCCAGGTGGCAGGTCAGCACCAGGGGGCCTTGCCAATCAGAGGTGAAGAGTGGGGGGAAAATCAGGGTTACAGATCAAAATGGCAACCTGACATGCGAACAGCCGCTGCTGCTGGCCTCTAAATGCGCCCTCAGTAGAGAGAAACTCACTGAGGCCAAATAAAACAGCAAAGTGCCGTTGAATAATGGGGTGCAGCTGATAGAAACACCCCTCTGAACATCTGCTGAATCGCGCCCGTATTGTCCAAAAGCTATAAAGTGTTTGACAATTAAAGAAACATGACCATGTAACAATGATAATGAAATATTATGATATGAAAGAGAAATAGGGCTATTTGTATCCTTAAAATTCAACTTGCCCAATCATTTTGGGACAACAATCAACAGAACTGAACAAATTTGCTAAAACAACAAAATACAAGGCAGAGAAAGTCATGGTTAAACAATTTTGTTCATTGGCTAACCGGTACCTTAACTGCTGTATCCAGTTTCGCTCTAAGCACAAGAGAACTAAACTCCTGGTACAGTGCAACACGTGACTGATGCCTATTGTTAGAGGAATTAATTGGAAGGAAAAATGGGATAAACGTGTCTCTTTGGGGTTTAAAGAAAACAATTGAGAGACAATCCTACTGAAATATCCATGGTATTAAACTGCAGGTAAAAGGTAAATGAAAGACCATTTTAAGGTAAAGCATGTTAATGTGACAAGTGGCGTTGATCCAAACAATCTACAAAAATCATTGTTATATCCCCTCAAAGTTAAGTTCTGCTAATCACTTGCCTTTCTCTTCCTGTACTGATTGAAATCACAAAGTCCTGTTCCCACTCAGTTATTCATCCATTAATTGTTTGAGAATATTCAAATTATATCAGAATAGAAAGGAACAGATCTCTTGCTCTGGTGAAAATAAGCTAAAAGGCAAAGAGAGGAAGAGAGGAGCTTTTTACAACTCACTCTCATTTTTATTGCACCTTATCCCAACCACCAATATGTACAACACCGTTTAACTTAGCTCAGCTAGGGGCAGCACAGTGGCGCAGTGGTTAGCACTGCTGCCTCACAGCGCCAAGGTCCCAGGTTCAATCCCGGCTCTGGGTCACTGTCCGTGTGGAGTTTGCACATTCTCCCCGTGTTTGCGTGGGTTTCGCCCCCACAACCCAAAGATGTGCAGGGTAGGTGGTTTGGCCACGCTAAATCGCCCCTGAATTGGAAAAAATGAATTGGGCACTCTAAAATTTAAAAAAAACTTAGCTCAGCTAGTAGCACTCTTATGCGAATCAGAATACTGTAGGTTTAAGCCAGACTCAACTTAAACACTTAAATTAGCCTGACACTCAAGTGCAGTGCTGAAAGTGTGTTGCACTTGTCAATTTCGATGAGGCGTTACTCTGAGGCCCCATCTGCCTACGCAGTTCAGCACAAAAATCCCATGGTACTAATGGTATAGTGGTGCTCTCAGCATCCTGGTCAACATTCCTCCCCCACCCAATACCACCCAAAATAGATTACATAGTTATTCAGTTGTTTGCACTTGTTTGACTTTGTTGTGCACACACTGGCTGGCATGTTTGTCAACACAACTGACTGCACTTTAACAATAAGTCAACGACAGAAACCACTGGTTGTGATGCAATGTCAGGCATGATAAGGCACTATATAAATGCAAGATTTTCTTATTACGGTGCCTTTACCACAACTACCACTATCTCATTAATTACAAGAGAGTCCAAGCAAAAAAACACTGAATAAGCTATAAAAGCTATTCTCAATAAATTTCAACAGGTTGTTAGAAGTGTGCCCATGACTACTGGTTACAAATCTACCACAATACCCAGATGCCTGTTGATGAAGGGAATGTCAGGGTTATGTATGAAGGGATCAAAAAGACAACACGGAAATCAGCAAAGAAAACAGCTCCATTGAAAGTAAAAACAAGAGAGATCATCACTGACTGCAATGAACAGTTGGAGAGATGAGTGGAATGCTACCTTGAGCTGTACTCGAGGGAGCACACAGTTCTGAGGAAGCTCTAGACCAGGGGTGGGCAAACTACGGCCCGCGGGCCGCATAGGTCTTTATGCGGCCCACCAAGTCATAGAACATAGAACATAGAGCAGTACAGCACAGAACAGGCCCTTCGGCCCTCAATGTTGTGCCGAGCCATGATCACCCTACTCAAACCCACGTATCCACCCTATACCTGTAACCCAACAGCCCCCCCCCTTAACCTTACTTTTATTAGGACACTACGGGCAATTTAGCATGGCCAATCCACCTAACCCGCACATCTTTGGAGTGTGGGAGGAAACCGGAGCACCCGGAGGAAACCCACGCACACAGGGGGAGGACGTGCAGACTCCACACAGACAGTGACCCAGCCGGGAATCGAACCTGGGATGAGCTGTACTCGAGGGTTCGTTACCCTCGAGTCATTAAAAGTCATTAAAAAAATAAAAAAATAAATTTTTTTTAATTTTTTTTTAAATTTTAAATTTTTTTTTAAGGTTAATGGGGGGGGGGCTGTTGGGTTACTTACTGGTATAGGGTGGATACATTGACTTGAGTAGGGTGATCATTGCTTGGCACAACGTCGAGGGCCGAAGGGCCTGTTCTGTGCTGTACTGTTCTATGTTCTATATGAGGCGCCCAGAATCATAACCGGGTGAAGTAATTATTTTACTTAATATACTATGCGGCCCTTTAAAATTGTGAATTTCTGAATGTGGCCCTTGCACGGAAAAGTTTGCCCACCCCTGCTCTAGACACATAGAAAGCCTGTCTGTCATGGCAGAGCTGGGTAACGAACCCACAGACGAGGAGCTTAGCATAGCTATTGTCTCACTGGGCAAAACTCCTGGTGCTGATGACATAGATCAAGGTTTGATTTCAATATCTGACGGACAAAGAGAGCATGAGTGATGGAGGGATGGGTTTGGAGATGTGAATGAGGTAGGGACGAGAGACAGAATGAGGGATAGAGAGAGACAGAGAGAAACTCAAGAGAAGGGGTCAGTCTCTCAATCTGTTCTAGTCTGGTTTATAATGGTGATATTTGTGTGCGTGGATGTTGCTAAGAGATTGTGTAACTGGGAGGCTGGGGGTGCTGGGCTGTTGTAGGGAGAAATAGGGAGAGCTGTAGGAAAAGAGGGAGAATGAGGGAAACGGGAAGAGAGAGAGAGAGCCTCCTGGAATCTTGCTGTGCATGCAACAAACTGTAATTGCAACAGTGACCAAAGAAATGGTTCAAGGTCAGTAATGTACTGTAGAATTTTTGAATTAAAAGTTCCTAAATCTGTATACTGGAGAGAGAGAGAGACACACACACACAAAGAGAGAGGGTGGAGAGAGAGAGAGAGAGAGAGAGAGAGAGAGAGAGAGAGAGAGGAGAGAGAGAGAGAGGAGAGAGAGAGAGAGAGAGAGAGAGAGAGGAGAGAGAGAGAGAGAGAGAGAGAGAGAGAGAGAGAGAGAGAGAGAGAGAAAGAGAGGGTGGAGGGAGAGAGAGCCACTGTTTTTAAATCCATCCTCCACTTGTGAAGTTGGTGGGAGAGGGACATGATTTGACAGTTGTTTAAGGTGAAGATTTATTCCTGGATGACCTTAGTGACCACAATTCGGTGTCTTTCACTATTGCAATGGAGAGGGATAGGGCCGTACAGCAGGGCAAGGTTTATAATTGGGGGAGGGGTAATTATGATGCAATTAGGCAAGAATTAGGGAGCATAAGATGGGAACAGAAACTGTCAGGGAAAGGCACAAATGAAAAGTGGAGCTTGTTCAAGGAACAAATACTGCATGCCCTTGATAGGTATGTCCCTGTCAGGCAGGGAGGAAATGGCCGTGTGAGGGAACCATGGTTCACAAAAGAGGTTGAATGTCTTGTCAAGAGGAACAAGATAGCTTGATCTTGGTTTCGGACAATGCTCGGCACAACATCGAGGGCCGAAGGGCCTGTTTTATGCTGTACTGTTCTATGATAGTGCCTGAACTCATCAAACATGGGAAATCAGCACTCTTGCAGCATCTCCTCTGTCTCTGCTAGTGGGAGAGGGCAGTGTCCCAGGATGTGCGTAATGCAGAGATTGTAGAAAAACAAAGCTGACCATAGTGATTGCAATAACTATTGAGGCATCACCCTGCTGAGTATCGTGGGAAAACTATTTTCCTGTTTTGCCCTTGTCAAACTGCAGAACCTGGCTAAATGTATCCAATCCAGATTCTTTCGTGTTTTCAGAACCGGAAGATCTCTAATTGACATATCTTCTAAATCCGGCAGCTGCAAGAGAAATCCAGTTAACAAAGGAGACCGCTATATATTGTCTTCAGCAATCTCACATAGGGGTTATGGGGAGAAGGCAGGAGAATGGGGATGAGAAACATATCAACCATGATTGAATGGTGAAGTAGAATCAATGGGCCGAATGGTCTAATTCTGCTCCTGTCTTGTTGTGAAAGCAAGTCTATTTAAGCTGCTTGAGAATAATGGCCCACCGAAATTCCTCAGTTTGATCTTTTTCCATGACAACATGCTGGGTAAGGTCAGCTATAATGGAGCAACTTCAGAACCCTTTGAGATCTGCAGTGGGATCAAACAGGATTGTGTATACTTTGGCATATTCTTCTCTTTCTTGCTGTCATATATCTTCAGGGTCCCTACAAACAGCACCTATTTACATTCCACAACTGATGAAACCTATTCAGCCTTGCTCGCCTATGATCCAAGACAATGTACTATGATGCCGCACTCACATTCCATAATGAGGAACACCAACAGTAGGAAAAGGACAGACTCTCTCACACCTGCAAGGAGCTTGATTGAACCATCAGGATCCAGGATGGTGCCATACCGCCATCTATCAGCATCATCAACAATGCGATGCTGGAACCACACCGGGCAATGCTTAACACAGAGCTGACCACCATGGCACAACCCAACCACCATGGCACAACCCGATGGAAGGCTACCATTTTATCATATTGCTGTTTGTGGGTGCTTGCTATGTGCAAATTGGCAGCAGTTTTCTACATTACAACAGTGAACACACTTCAAGAGTGATTAATTAGCTGTAAAACAGTTGGGGCATCCAATGGCTCTACAAAGATGAAAATTCTTTTTTCCTGCTTTCTGTACAATGCCTTCCTATCCTCCTCCAGTGTTTACATTTCTCTCTTCTCTCTTTAACACTCACCACTTCTCTAGCCCGGGCTGTGAATTCGGCCCTGCTCCTCCCCTTCCTCAGGATCTCCTCTTTCACCGGTTCGCCATTGACCCCGATCGCCCTGTTCCGAGTTTTGACCGTTTTCACGCTCGCCCTGAACAGCAGCGTGATATCGGCCGCCATTTTCCCGTGGTGTGACACGTCACCAGCCGACAGATCATCACAGCGCGACCCTCCCTCAGCTGCCGCGCGCCGAGAACGGCGAAACGTCATCATCATGGGCCCGAGTCTACGCAGTTAGTCGGTGACGTCCTTATTGTGCGTCGGGAGGTTTCCTGTTTTGGGAACGAAGTTGGAAATGAAAACTGGCGGCGAGACCAGGAGATACAGTCGGGCTTCTCTGGATTTGTGCGTGTGGTCGGGTGGAAAAGAATACGTCTCATGATGGCCCATGTTATGGTTTCTGAGGAAACTTTATTCCCAAGATGTTACTGGAGAAGCCCGGGGTTCCCATGGAGACCAGTACACACAACCTTCCTCCCCTCCCCCCACATGAGTTGGGTTTCATTGTTTCTGACAGAGAAGCTACAGCATAGGAGGAGGCCATTCAGCGCATCGAAACCGCGCCACGACTAGTTCCTCATCTATCATATTATACCTACGTTGTATTCTACTTCTGGAGTAGTTTATTGTGTTTCCACGACTACCTCCCTGTATTTGTGCATCTCCCACCTTGCTGTGAATTCATTGGACGTGGAATACCTCTTTCGCTCTGTCTCTTGAAATTCGGGCAATTGTAAATGCCTGTAAATTCATCAGTTGAATTCTAAGTTTGTAAATTGCTCTCCAGGGCCATAATCAGGAACCAATGGTGAAAATGGGCAGAGATGTGCTCAATCCCAGGATCCTCTTCCCTGCTGAGGAAGGAGCTCTCTAGATTGCAGGGGAGCTGATCCATGGCTGACAGCGAGGCTGAAGTGGTAAGGCAGCAGAGTGAGAATGGATCCAACCTGGTGCTATCATAATGGGTCTTCACTTTATTTGTGTGCATCATTATAATTTTTTTGGACTTGACCCGTCAGATACCTAACTACACTGACATGCCTCAAAGGTTTCACTCATTGATGCCTGCAGGGGAATGTTAGATATCTCCTTTAATGTGTCAGAGACTATGGCATTGTGTTGCATTCAGTATTTATTGTTCATGTTTGTCTATTTTGATGTTTTCCAATCTATGGGACATAGAGGAGCCTACAAGCTTTGGAGATACTCTATTATATGCAGCATCATAGAGATTGCTTATTATGTTCCAAAGGAACAATTGAACTGCTGTTTGTGAAGCCTGGCACTTGTGACGATGGAGCAGGTTCTGAGATCTTGGTCATGATAGGCTGCGTGACGTATGCGGACTGGCGCAAAAGTTGTGCTGGGTAACTGTCCCGTAACGGGTGTGTGTATGACATTGGTCCACTTCCCTTGGTATTCTAGGTGGTGGAGGTTCCAGGTTTTAAAGTCGTTTTTTTAATAGAATCCCTACAATGCAGAAGGAGGTCATTTGGCCCGTCGAGTCCGCACCAACCCTCTGAAAGAGTTTTGGCTATGAAGAAAGATCGGATAGATTTGAGTTGTTTTCCTTGGAGCAGAGGCGACTGAGGGGGGATATGATTCATATGTATAAAATTACGAGGGTCATAGATAAAGTAGACAGGAATAAACTTTTCCCCTTGGTGAAGGAATCAATGAGCAGGAGGGTATAGATTTAAGATAAGGGCAGGATGTTTAGAGGGGATGTGAGGAAAAGCTTTTTCACTCAGAGGTTGGTGGGAGAACAGGCCCTTCACCCCACGATGTTGTGCCGAACTTTTGTCCTAGATTAAAAACAAATTAATCTACACCCCATCATTCTACCGTAATCCATGTACCTATCCAATAGCCGCTTGAAGGTTCCTAATGTTTCCGACTCAACTACTTCCACAGGCAATGCATTCCATGCCCCCACTACTCTCTGGGTAAAGAACTGACGTTCCCCCCTATATCTTCCACCATTCACCTTAAATTTATGTTCCCTTGTAATGGTTTGTTCTACCTGGGGAAAAAGTCTCTGACTGTCTATCTATTCCCCTGATCATCTTATAAACCTCTATCAAGTCGCCCCTCATCCTTCTCCGTTCTAATGAGAAAAGGCCTAGCACCCTCAACCTTTCTTCATAAGACCTACTCTCCATTCCAGGCAACATCCTGGTAAATCTCCTTTCCACCTTTTCCAAAGCTTCCACATCCTTCCTAAAATGAGGCGACCAGAACTGCACACAGTACTCCAAATGTGGCCTTACCAAAGTTTTGTACAGCTGCATCATCACTTCACGGCTCTTAAATTCAATCCCTCTGCTAATGAACGCTAGCACACCATCGGCCTTCTTCACAGCTCTATCCACTTGAGTGGCAACTTTCAAAGATCTATGAATGTAGAGCCCAAGATCTCTGCTCCTCCACATTGCCAAGAACCCTACTGTTAACCCTGTATTCCGCATTCATATTTGTCCTTCCAAAATGGATAACCTCACACTTTTCAGGGTTAAATTCCATCTGCCACTTCTCAGCCCAGCTCTGCATCCTATCTATGTCTCTTTGCAGCTGACAACAGCCCTCCTCATTATCCACAACTCCACCAATCTTCGTATCGTCTGCAGATTTACTGACCCACCCTTCAACTCCCTCATCCAAGTCATTAATGAAAATCACAAACAGCAGAGGACCCAGAACTGATCACTGTGGTACGCCACTGGTAACTGGCTCCAGGCTGAATATTTGCCATCCACCACCACTCTCTGACTTCTATCGGTTAGCCAGTTCGTTATCCAACTGGCCAAATTTCCCACTATCCCATGCCTCCTTACTTTCTGCATAAGCCTACCATGGGAAACCTTATCAAATGCTTTACTAAAATCCATGTACACCACATTCACTGCTTTACCTTTATCCACGTGCTTGGTCACCTCCTCAAAGAATTCAATAAGACTTGTGAGGCAAGACCTACCCCTCACAAATCCGTGCTGACTATTCCTAATCAAGCAGTGTCTTTCCAGATGCTCAGAAATTCTATCCCTCAGTCCCCTTTCCATTACTTTGCCTACCACCGAAGTAAGACTAACTGGCCTGTAATTCCCAGGGTTATCCCTATTCCCTTTTTTGAACAGGGGCACGACATTCGCCACTCTCCAATCCCCTGGTACCACCCCTGTTGACCGTGAGGACGAAAAGATCATTGCCAATGGCTCTGCAATTTCATCTCTTGCTTCCCATAGAATCCTTGGATATACCCCGTCAGGCCTGGGGGACTTGTCTATCCTCAAGTTTTTCAAAACGCCCAAAACATCTTCCTTCCTACAGTGCTATGTGCCAAGTACTGGAAAATGGGATGAGAATAGTTAGGTGGTTGTTTTTGACCAGTGCAGATGCAATTGGCCAAAAGCCCTTTACTGTGCTGTAGGACTGTATAACTCTATAACATGCACATTTTTGGACTGTGGGAGAAAACCGGAGCACCTGGAGGAAACCCATGCAGACACTGCGAGAATGTGCAAACTCCACACTGACAGTCACCCAAAGCCAGAATTGTACCCGAGTCCCTAGCTCTGTGAGGCAGCAGTACTAACCACAGTGCCGTTCCTGAGGACAGGCTAGCAGGAGTTGATAAACATCCAGAGCAGGAAAACCTGTACCAGCAATGAGACAATGGTCATGTAAATCCATTAATCTTGGGTGAATCTTGTGCATATGAGATTGTCCATAGTTTCCCTGGGACGCTCTCCATGGCCCTGCCATCCATTAAAGACTCATGCATATTCAT
This sequence comes from Scyliorhinus canicula, assembly GCF_902713615.1. NCBI lineage: Eukaryota > Metazoa > Chordata > Chondrichthyes > Carcharhiniformes > Scyliorhinidae > Scyliorhinus > Scyliorhinus canicula. Next base: position 254,080,147 of record NC_052148.1, on the reverse strand, counting down.
GTTGTTCGGAATTTATCCTCATCTAAGGAGGAGTACTAGTCATCCTGATGCAAGCGTTCACCACATTGCAAGGCCACATTGTGCAGTGCACAGCATGGCACGATTATCTGTGAAATCCTGTGTGGTGCATACTTGAGAGCTCCTCTATACCTATCAAAGGAGTAGAAGCCCATTTTCAACATGCCAGTGGTCTGTTTTATGATGGCTTTAGTCGAGTGTAGGCTGCTTTGTAGTGCTCCTCTGCACGATGGTGATGTCTCACTTGTGTCATTAATCAGGCCTGGATGGGATAGCTCTTGTCATCCAAGTCTCGGCTGTTAGCCTGGACAGGGGCCTTGAAAAGCTCAGGAGCTGAGAGTTATGCAAGATATATGATTCAAGTGAGCTCCCTACGAAATGAGCGCAGACCTGCACAATTCTTCAGCTGTAGCCGCAAGCCAGTTGGATGTGAATATAACCATAATTGGAATGCTTCCAGTTCATACATGCAGTTGGCTGTTCCAACATGAACGTGAGTGCAGTCAATTACCCGCTTGCACTTTAGGGAAACGAGCAATGGCCACCAAGCCTATCTGCCTGGCTGTCATCATGTTTTTTTTTTAATGTTTTTATTAAAACTTGTTCAAACAGAATTTTTACATCACTAATAACAGAAAAATAAACGTAAAAATATTTAACAAAACTAGGTGGCTGTTGTCATACAAAAAGAAAATATACATTAAATAGACAGTTCCCCCTCCTTAAACCCCCCCCCCCCCCCCCCCCCCCCCCCCCCCCATTGCTGCTGCTGATGACATTTTACCGCTCCCCTAAAAAGTCAAGGAACGGTTGCCACCGCCGGGAGAACCCCATCAAGGACCCTCTCAAGGCAAACTTTATTTGCTCCATGCTGAGGAACCCAGCTATGTCATTGATCCAGGCCTCCACACTCTAGGATTTCGAGTCTCTCCACATTAACAAGATCCATCTCTGGGCTACCAGGGTGGCAAAGGCCAACACCTTGGCCTCTTTCGCTTCCTGCACTCCCGGATCCTCTAACACCCCAAAGATCGCTATTGTTGGACTCGGCTTCACCCACGTGTCCCAAGATCTTGGACATAGCCCTCGCAAAGCCCTGCCAGAATTCTTTAAGCGCCGGGCATGCCCAGAACATATGGACATGGTTCGTCAGGCTTGCTGAACACCTCGCACACCTATCATCCACCCCAAATAACTTGCTCATTCTCGCCGTCGTCATGAGAGCCACCGTGGTGTACCACCTTAAACTGAATTAAGCTGAGCCTGGCACATGATGAGGAAGAATTCACCCTGCCCAGTGCATCAGCCCACAGGCCCTCACCCAGCTCCTCCTCCCACTTGCCCTTCAGTTCCTCCACTGAGGCTTCCTCCGCCTCCTGCAGCTCTTGGTAGATGTCCGACACCTTCCCCTCTCCTACCCAGATGCCAGACACCACCCTGCCTTGTATCCTTCGAGGGATAGCAACGGAAATGTCCCCATCAGTTTTTTGAGAAAGTAACGGACTTGGAGGCATCTGAAGGCATTTCCAGGGGGCAGGCTGAACTTCTCTAGCGCCTTCAAGCTAGGGAAATACCCATCTATAAACATGTCTCCCATCCTAATGCCTGCCCTATGCCAGGCTTGAAACCCCCCATCGATCCTGCCCGGAGCAAGTCTATGGCTGTTCGGGCAGCACGGTGGCCTAGTGGTTAGCACATCCGCCTCACGGCGCTGAGGTCCCAGGTTCGATCCAGGCTCTGGGTCACTGTCCGTGTGGAGTTTGCACATTCTCCCCGTGTCTGCGTGGGTTTCGCCCCCACAACCCAAAAATGTGCAGAGCAGGTGGATTGACCATGTTAAATTGCCCCTTAATTGGAAAAAATAATTGGCTAATCTAAATTTATAAAAAAAAAGTCTATGGTTGTTCCGTATCAAGGTCCAAACTGAGGCCCCCTCCTTCCTGTGCTGACGAGAACGGCAGCAGTGCCGTTACTAGTGCCCCTAGGCTGGTGCCCTTACATGACGCCGCCTCTAGCGGCCCGCACGCCGACCTCTCCTCCATTACCCATTTCCTAATTATGGCCACATTAGCCGCCCAATAGTAGCTACTGAAGTTCGGCAGTGCCAAACCCCCCCCCCCCCCCCCGGGCGGACTACGCTCTAAAAACAGCCTTTTAACTCGCGGGGTCTTGTTTGCCCACACAAATCCCGTAATAATCCTGTTCACCCGTTTGAAGAAGGATTTGGGGATGAAGATGGGAAGGCACTGAAAAACGAACAGCAATCTGGGGAGAACCGTCATCTTTACAGTCTGCACCCTTCCTGCCAGGGAAAGCGGGACCATGTCCCACCTTTTAAAGTCTCCCTCCATCTGCTCTACAAGCCGCGATAGATTGAGCCTGTGTTGGGCACCCCAGTTCCTAGCCACCTGTATACCTAGGTGACGAAAACTTCTCTGCACCATCTTGAGCAGGAGCTCCCCCAGTCTCTCCTCCTGACCCCTAGCGTGGATTACAAATAGCTCACTTTTCCCCGCGTTCAACTTGTATCCCGAAAAGCTCCCAAAGTCCCTTAGGATCCGCATGACCTCCCCCATCCCCTCTATCGGGTCCAAAATCTGCGTAGAGAAAAACCCGGTCCCCCCCCCCCCCCGACCAGCCCCCTCCAGTTCCTTGAAGTCCTCAGCGCTATGGCCAACGGCTCGATTGCCAGGGCAAATAGTAGCGGGGAAAGGGGGCACCCCTGCCTCGTCCCTCGATGCAGTCTAAAATACTCCAACCTCAGCCGGTTCGTGGATACACTTGCTACGGGGGCCTGATACAGTAGCTTGACCCACCCTATGAATCCCTCACCAAATCCAAACCTACCTAGTGCTTCCCATAGGTACTCCCTTTCCACCCTGTCAAAGGTATTCTCTGCATCCTTTGCAGCCACTACTTCAGCGTCTCCTCCTTCTGAGGGCATCATAATGATATTCAGGAGCCTGCTCACATTTGTGTTCAATTGGCTGCCTTGACGAAACCCGTCTGGCCCTCCTCAATCACTCCTGGGACGCAGTCCTCTATTCTGGTAGCCAAAATTTTTGCCAGCAGTTTGGCATCCACATTCAGGAGCGATATCGGCCTGTAGGACCCACAGTGAAGCCAATCCTTCTCCCTCTTCAAAATGAACAACAAAAGAACTTTAAAAATATTAAAATTAAATAAACAAACATAGTCATTGTCGGCCCCCCCCCTTTTCCCTCCCCTTTTCCCTCCCCGGGTTGCTGCTGCTGCTGTCCCCGTACCCTATCGTTGAGCCAGAAAGTCGAGAAAAGGCTGCCACCGCCTAAAGAACCCTTGTACCGACCCTCTCAGGGCGAATTTGACCTTCTCTAGCTTAATGAAACCCGCCATGTCATTGATCCATGTCTCCACGCTTGGGGGCCTCGCATCCTTCCATTGTAGCCAGATCCTTCGCCGGGCTACTAGGGACGCAAAGGCCAGCACACCGGCCTCTTTCGCCTCCTGCACTCCCGGCTCCACCCCAACCCCAAAAATCGCGAGTCCCCATCCTGGCTTGACCCTGGATCCCACCACCCTCGACACCGTCCTCGCCACCCCCTTCCAGAACTCCTCCAGTGCCGGGCATGCCCAGAACATATGGGCATGGTTCGCTGGACTCCCCGAGCACATGACACACCTGTCCTCACCCCCAAAGAACCTACTCATCCTCGTCCCAGTCATGTGGGCCCGGTGCAGCACCTTGAATTGGATGAGGCTAAGCCGCGCACATGAGGAGGAAGAATTAACCCTCTCCAGGGCATCAGCCCATGTCCCGTCTTCGATCTGTTCCCCCAGTTCCCCCTCCCACTTCGTTTTCAGCTCCTCTACTGACGCCTCCTCCGCCTCCTGCATAACCTTGTAGATATCAGATATCTTCCCCTCTCCGACCCAGACCCCCGAAAGCACCCTGTCGCTCACCCCCCTCGCGGGAAGCGAAGGGAATCCCTCCACCTGCCGCCTAGCAAATGCCTTTACCTGCAGATACCTGAACATGTTCCCCGGGGGAGCCCAAATTTCTCCTCCAACTCCCCTCGTTAAAGGTTCTTAGCAGGAGTAGGATCAGTAGCTCCGAGAATTTCTTATAGAATTCTACAGGGAATCTGTCCGGACCCGGGGCCTTGCCCGACTGCATACTTGCTAGGCCCTTAACTCTCTCCTCCAACTCAATCGGGGGCCTCCACTCCCTCCACCAGAGCTTCGTCCACCCTTGGGAACCTCAATTGATCCATAAATTGCTTTATCCCTTCCCCTCCCCTCAGGGGTTCTGACTCGTACAGTTTACAATAAAACTCCTTGAAGACTTCATTGATCCTCACTGGGCTCAATACCGTATTGCCTTCCTTATCCCTCACTCCCCTGATCTCCCTGGCTGCCTCTCTCTTCCGAAGTTGGTGCGCCAGCATCCTACTTGCTTTCTCCCCATACTCGTAGACTGCCCCCTTCACCATCCTCAGCTGTGCCTCCGCCTTCCCAGTGGTCAGAAAATCGAACTCCGCCTGCAATCTCCGGCGCTCCTTTAGCAGCCCTTCCTCAGGGGTCTCCACGTACTTCCTCTAAGTATCTCTCCCACCAGCCTCTCCCTCTTCTCTCTGTGGGACCTAATAGAAATTAACTCCCCTCTAATAACTGCCTTCATCGCCTCCCAGACCGTTGTTGCTGTTACCTCCCCAGTGTCATTTGTTGTCACGTAGTTCTGGATGCTCCTCTTATCCGCCCACACACCTCCTCATCCGCGAGCAGTCCCACATCCAGTCTCCAGAGAGGACGCTGCCCCCGCTCCGCCCCCCCAGTCGGAAGTCCACCCAGTGTGGGGCATGGTCTGAGACCGCAATGGCCGAATACTCGGCCCCCTCCACCCTCGGGATTAACACCCTGCTCAACACAAAAAAGTCAATCCGCGAGTAGACTTTGTGGATGTGGGAGAAAAAAGAGAACTTCTTCGCCCTTGGCCGTGCGAATCTCCATGGGTCCATGCCCCCCCCCCATCGGATCCATGAACTCCCACAGGGCCCTGGCCGCTGCCGGTCTCTTTCCCGACCTGAACTTAGACCGATCCAGTGCCGGATCCAGGACAGTGTTAAAATCCCCCACCATGATCAAGTTACTTGACTCCAAGTCCGGGATTTTACCCAACATGCGCCTCATGAATTCCACGTCATCCCAGTTCGGGGCACAGACGTTCACTAACACCACCCCAGGCCCCCTGCAGCTTGCCACTCACCATTATGTACCTGCCCCCCTTCTCCGCCACAATACTCCCTGCTTCGAATGCCACCCATTTACTAACCAGAATTGCCACCCCTCTGGTCTTAGAGTCGAGCCCCGAGTGGAACACCTGGCCCACCCATCCCCTCCTTAACCTCGTTTGGTCAGCGAGTTTTAAGTGCGTCTCCTATAGCGTGGCCACGCCCGCCTTTAATCCCTTTAAATGCGAGAACACACGGGCCCTTTCGACCGGCCCGTTCAGACCCCTTACATTCCACGTGATCAGCCTGGACGGGGGGGGTTAACCCCCCCTGCCGACTAGCCATCTTCCTTTTTTGGTGAGCCACGTGCCCGCGGCCCCGCTCGCTCCAGCCCCCCCGCCGGAGGCCCCCCAACCCGACTCTCCATCCATCCCCAACAGTTGGCTCCCCGTCAGTCAGCAAAGCAGCATCCCCCCCCCCCCCCCCCCCAGTCCCAATCCCACGTGCCAAGCACCCGCTCAGCACTGATTTCCCCCCCCCCCTTTCGTAAATCAGCTGACCTGTGCTGACCCCGGCCGCTCCCACCTCTATCTCCAATCTTACTATTGTCTCCTCCTTCGGGCCCTCAACCCCCCCTCCCCCACAGGGTAAGAGGGCAAGAGCCATCCAGATTCTTCCCGTGCAACGAAAAACACAACCCGGGCGTTACCCTGCGCCCTAAGAGAAACACAGAATAAAGAAAAAAGGGGAAAAAACCCAGAAAAAGAAAAGCGAACAACTTAAATTCTACTGTGAATCTTACATCAGGCCAACAACCGATTACACATCCCCGCCAGAGTGTTTCACCCACGTGCAGCTGCCCCTTAGTTTGAGTCCAGCTTTTCATGTTTAATAAATGTCCACACCTCGTCCGGCGTATCAAATTAATGGTGCCTGTCCTGGTACGTTACCCAAAGCCTCGCCGGATGCAGGAGCCCGAACTTCACCCCTTTGCTGTGAAGGACCGCCTTAGCCCGGTTGAATCCCGCACACCTCTTAGCCAGTTCAGCTCCCAAGTCCTGTTATATGCAAATCTCGCCGTTCTCCCATTTACTGCTCCGCTCCTTCTTTGCCCAACGCAAGATACGCTCCCTGTCTGTGAAGTGATGGAACCTTATCACCATTGCCCTCGGCGGTTCATTCACCCTAGGCTTCCTCGCGTCCCGTCCAGTTCCAATGGGGGCGGGAAGACCCCCGCGCCCATCAGCATCCCCAGCATTGTAGTTACATACGTGCTCACGTCCGCCCCCTCCACACCTTCAGGGAGGCCCAGAATCCGCAGGTTGTGACTTCTGGACCTATACTCGAGGTCATCCAGCCTCTCCTGCCATCTCTTGTGTAGGGCCTTGTGTGCCTCCACTCTGACCGCCAGACCCAGGATCTCATCCTCATTATCAGATACCTTCCTCTCCACCTCTTTAATCGCCTTCTCCTGGACCTTCTGAATCTCCACCATGTTTTCCATGGAGCCCTTCATAGGGGCCAGCATCTCCGTCTTCAGCTCTGCGAAGCAGCTTCTCAAAAACTCTTGCTGCTCTCTCAACCACTGGGTCCACGCTGCTTGGTCCGCGCCAGCCGCCATTTTGTCCTCCCCGACCCGTTCCGCTTGCTTCCCCGCAATTGCTCTTTTAACGGCCCCGCTCCTGGTTCCCTCCATGCAGCATTGAGGGGAACCTCTCCAGCGGCCTTTGCCACGCCGGGAATCACCGCCAAAGTGCAGTTGCTGCTCCGTTTAAAGGCCTGCAACTCCAATCCTCCCACTGGGACCTGCGGTTCTGGAAGCTACAAGTAGGTTTTTTGTCATGGTCAGTTGCGCTGTCTAGGTGACCCTCAGGAGAATTTTCTATATCACTATTCAATCACCTTTGATTTGCTTTTTAAATATATTTCAATTATTTTAATTTTTCTATTTCTACAATTGATTCTTAGTTTTCAATATGTTTCCAGTTTTAATATAAATGGATTGGGATAGAAATTCCCTGTTCGTGAAAAAGTTAATATAATTTTGGGTATTCCTTTTTCTTCCTGATTTGCTCTGCATATTTTGAGCTGCATTTCCGCGTACATAAGATAATAATAACCAGGAGCAGGCCTTCAGTCCCTTGAGCCTGCTCCACCATTCAAAAAGATCATGGCTGATCTGATGATGGTGGCACAGTGGTTAGCACTGTTGCTTCACAGCGCCAGGGACCCGGGTTCGGTTCCCGGCTTGGGTCACTGTCTGTGCGGAGTCTGCACGTTCTCCCCGTCTCTGCGTGGGTTTCCTCCAGGTGCTCCGGTTTCCTCCCACAAGTCCCGAAAGACGTGCTTGTTAGGTGAATTGGACATTCTGAATTCTGCCTCAGTGTACCTGAACAGGTGCCGGAGCATGGCAACTAGGGGATTTTCACAGTAACTTCATTGCAGTGTTAATGTAAGCCTACTTGTGACACTACTAAAGATTATTATTATTATAAATGGTGTTGCATTGAGATACAGCAATTAGGGCGAAGGGGAACAAACGATATTGGGAAGGGGGAAGAGGCAGGATCAGGCTGTCGAGTTGGATGATCAGCCATGATCATAATTAATTGGCTCGAAGGGCCAAATGGGCATCTCCTGCTCCTATTTTCTATGAACCTGTATGGGCCCTGATTGTGCCTGCCTTTTCATGGAATATGTGGAACATTAGACATAGAACAGTACAGCACAGAACAGGCCCTTCGGCCCTCGATGTTGTGCCGAGCCATGATCACCCTACTCAAACCCACGTAACCACCCTATACCCGTAACCCAATAACCCCCCCTTAACCTTACTTTATTAGGACACTACGGGCAATTTAGCATGGCCAATCCACCTAACCCGCACATCTTTGGACTGTGGGAGGAAACCGGAGCACCCGGAGGAAACCCACGCACACACGGGGAGGACGTGCAGACTCCGCACAGACAGTGACCCAGCCGGGAATCGAACCTGGGACCCTGGAGCTGTGAAGCATTTATGCTAACCACCATGCTACCGTGCTGCCCACATTCTTTGATCTACTCTTGCTCCGGTGATGCGGCAGTGCTAACCACTGCGCCACCGTGCCGCCCGGTCACCAACTTTAAAGATTAACTCTCTCCACAGATGCTGATCGTCTGGGGTTACCAGCATTTTCTGGTTTTAGTTGCAAACAAAATTTTACTACAAATATTGATAACATTTATGTTTTGAATGATTTTTTTTTAATTTTAAATTTTAACTTGAATATAATAAAGTAAGATGAAATTCAGAATATGAATAAAAACTGGAAATACTCAGCAAATGTCATATAAGTCTGATGACCTCTCGTCAGGACTGGAAAAAAAAGTAAAGATAATAGGTGTAAAGGAAGTATAGAGGCAGGGAAAGTGGGTGAGGGGGGAATAAAACAAAGGATAGGTCAGTGATAAGGTGGAGAGCAAGGGAAATTAAATGGATGATGGTGAAAGGTAGTGAGAGAAGTGAAGTAATGAAAGATGAATCTAGGAGAGGGGCAAATAGGAAATGTAGAATCATTACCAACAGTTACAATCCAGAACAAGGGTGCAACTGACTGTTATCTGAAATTGTTGAACTCAATTTAGTGTCCAGAATTATGTAAAGTGCCAAATCAAAAGAACAATACAGCACAGGAGCAGGACCGTCGGCCCTCCAAGCCTGTAGCAGTCATGATACCAACCTTGGCCAAAACCCTCAGCATTTCCTTGTGCCATCCTATCCATGTATTTTTCGAGATGCCTTTTGAACGCCGTTAATGTATCTGCTTCCACAACCTCCCCTGGCAACGTTTTTCTGTCACTCACCACCCTCTGTTTAAAAAAACCTGCCTCGCACATCTCCTCTAAACTTTGCCCATGGACTTTAAACCTATCCCCCTGGTGTCTGACCCCTCCACCCTGGGAAAGAGTGCCTGCCCATCCACTCTATCCATGCCCCTCATAATCCTATAGACCTCTATTGGGTCACCCGTCAGCCTCCGTTGTTCTAATGAAAACAATCCGAGTCTATTCAGCCTCTCCGCATAGCTAACACCATAATAAATTGGCTCCAAGTGCCAAATGACCAGACCAGACAACATCCTGGTAAAGCTCCTCGGCACCCTCTCCAAAGCCTCCACATCTTTCTGGTAGTGTGGTGACCAGAATTGTGCGCAATATTCCAAGTGCGGCCTTACCAAGGTTAGAACATAGAGCAAGCAGTGCAGAAGGAGGCCATTTGGCCCATCGAGTCTGCACCAACCCACTTAAGCCCTCACTTCCACCCTATCCCTGTAACCCAATAACCCCTCCTAACCTTTTTGCACACTGAGGGTAATCTAGCATATCCACTTAACTTGCACATCTTTGGACTGTGGGAGGAAACCAGAGCACCCGGAGGAAACCTACGCAAACATGGGGAGAACGTGCAGACTCAGCACAGATAGTGACCCAGCGGGGAATCGAACCTGTACCCTGGCGCTATGAAGCCACTGTGCTACCATGCTGCTTCTATACAACTGTAGCATCACTTGCCTGTTTTTATACTCGATGTCCAATTCAATGAAGGCAAGCATTCTGTATGTTTTCTTGACTACCTTGTCCACTTGCGCTGCCACTTTCAAAGATCTGTGGACTTGCACGCCCAAACCGCTCTAACTGTCTATATTCTGAAGAGTTTTAAGTAAAAATAAAAATCACTTATTGTCACGAGTAGGCTTCAATGAAGTTACTGTGAAAAGCCCCTAGTTGCCACATTCCGGTGCCTGTCCGGGGAGGCTGGTACGGGAATCGAACTGTGCTGCTGGCCTGCTTGGTCTTCTTTCAGAGCCAGTGATTTAGCCCAGTGAGCTAAACCAGCTCATTTGTCTGGATTAAACTCCATTTGCCATTTCTCTGCCCAAGTCTCCAACCTATCTATATCCTGCTGTATCCTCTGACAATCCTCAACACTATCTGCCACTCCACCAACCTTGGTGTCATCCTCAAAAAAACTCAATCAAGTTACTGAGTCACGACCTCCCCTTCAGAAAACCATGCTGTCTATCGCTAGTGAGTCCATTTGTTTCCAAATATCCCTGAGAATTCTCTCCAATAATTTACCTACTACCGACCTACAATTTCCTGGATTATCCAAAACACAAGATTCTGTTCCTCAAGCTTAAGTTTAGCTTCATTCGATTAGTGTAGTTGGCCAAGGACTTAGTAGGAGTGGGATGAAGAGTTAAAATCATACGTGGATTCAAACTGTAATTTCATCTTTCACCTTTTCAGAGCCCATAATCAGAGATCTACATATTCAGCATTCCTCACACCGCTGCTCTCACTGCATTCTGAGATCCATGCGCCATCACATGTAATCACTCGACCCCTCACTTCAGCAGCACCAACTTTATCTTAAAGCTCTCCCGCTCTGCTGTTCTGTTTCAAACCTTGCCTCGTCTGACATTTCAACAAAAATACTTCTGCTTCTTTTCACGTGTCAAGGATCACAAGCTTCAACAACTGATGTAAGCCAATGCCCTTCTGGAACTGTCTTCGTCTTCTTCTTCACTTTCAACTGATCCTATTCCATCTTCTAATCTCAACTATTGCCTTGGTTTTACTATGCCCTCTGATCCCCAATGATCAGTCTTCAGCAAAGGACACAGCTTCATCTCCTTATACCCCCACCTCATGGGTTTTTAGCTCGCCATGCCACTCAGTTTTTCTTCTGCCCCTTCGCATAAGTACCCACTTCCGTGGCCAGTCATCTCTCAAATATAGTGGGTTTTCTCTCCCTTCTTTAGAATTCGGATTACACCTGGACCGCTCCCTTTCATTTCTTATTCCCTTCAGGTCTTTTCATTAACTGCCAGCTTGACATCAGCCATTTCAATTTCCAGACTCCCCTCGCTCACCCTCTCATTGAATTTGTAGCATCGCTGTTCTCTCAGATCCATGAACTGACTTCAACCTAGTGGAGACTGAAAGCCAACACTTGCAAACTTCCTCCTACCTCCCACTGGACAATGATCCCACCACTACTCAAAGCAGCAGTCCAAGGTTGCCTTTGGATATCTCTTCTCCCACCTCCAACTTCATTGTCCCCCAAACACACACTGCCGATTTCTACCTCCTTCCCAAGATCAGCAAATCGACTGCCCTGGTAGACATATCTTTTCAGCCCATTCTTGACCCAAAGAACTGATTTCTTCACATTTGACTCTTCCCATCTCCAGTTTCTTCTCACCTACACCTGCAACTCATTCAATACTCTCCATCATTTTAAGCGTTTCGTGGCACTAACCATCTCCTTCACAATAGATATCCAATCTCACTGCAAGACCATCCATTACTATGACAGTCTGAGGGTTCTTCTTTCCTTCCTTAAACAGAGGCTCGACCAGTCCACACGCACCACCACCCTCCTCCATGGGCTCACCTGTTCTTACATTGAACAATTTTTCCTCACGGTAGCACAGTGGTTAACACTGTTGCCTCACGGCGCTGAAGCCCCAAGTTCGATCCTGGCCCGGGGTCACTGTCCGTGTGGAGTTTGCATATTCTCCCCGTGTCTGGGTGGGACTCACCCCCACAACACTGCAGGGTGGTTGGATTGGCCATGCTGAATTGCCCCTTAATTGGGAAAAATAAAAGATTTGGGTAAAGTTGGTAACCTTGTATCAGAACTGGAAGGGTTTGGGGCAGAACGGTGGCGCAGTGGGTTAGCCCTGCTGCCTCACGACGCCGAGGTCCCAGGTTCGATACCCGGCTCTGGGTCACTGTCCGTGTGGAGTTTGCACATTCTCCACGTGTTTGTGTGGGTTTCGCCCCCACAACCCAAAGATGTGCAGGCTAGGTGGATTGGCCATGCTAAATTGTCCCTTAATTGGAAAAATGAATTGGGCACTCTAAATTTTTTAAAAAAGAACTGGAAGGGTTTTTAAGCAAATACAACCCTCGCTACCGTAAATGGCAACCCCCCCCCCCCCTCTAAATTAGCCCACTGTGCAGCTCATTCACCGGAAATACCTCACTTTTCCCTACATTCAGCTTGTATCCTGAGAACCCTCCAAACCTCCCCAACAGGCCCATAATCCTTCCCATACTCTCCAATGGGAATTTCTAGATTCACAACCGAGTGAATAAATTTGTCCTCGATCCAAACCAAAATGGCAAATACCTTATCCGAAGGAACATTAGCTACAAAGTTAGGAATGATTTCTGCTCTGCAGCCACCTGGGTTGGCCACTTCCCGACTTTAAAATGGAGATTCGCTAAGAATGCAGGGAAATTCAGCCAAGGACAGAAAAACAAGCAGGTGCAAAGTTTCCTGTATATTAGGACTTGCAGAACCCAGACAGACTCGAAACCAAAAACCATCTGCATAGTAATGAGCAATCCCCGGGAACAATTGGTAACATTAAGAGTAATCAAGACCAAACCAGACTCCTCGGCAGCAGGAGCCAAGACAAAGGAAGGCCAACGGACACTTAGGAACCGCCCAGCGATCAGGGAACAGCTCCAGTATTGGAGAAATCGGTCCAAGTGATCAGAACTCAGTCCAATCACTTGGAACCAGGTACGGGGTCCGCCCAAAAGGGCGCGAAGCCCCTGGGGACTATAAAGTAGAGTCCCCAAGTTCAATTCGTCCTTCTTGGCAGCTCTCAAAGAACTTGACCGTGACTCTCAACTCGGCGAGACTTGCCTAGCAGCTGCACCAACCAAGTAAGTGTCCAGTCAACGCACGCTACGAGATAGGCGCTCCTAACCATTAGTCCATACCAGCTGGAAGTCTGCAGACTCAGGATCGAACGAGAGGCCAATTGTTCCCCTGACCTAGTGGGTACCTTTTCCAAAGCTAAGTATTGGCCTGTTAGTGTTAGAAATAGCCCAGTGAATAGTATTTTATGCATGAGTAGCGATTGACTGTGTATATAATAAATGTGTTTTGATTTGAACCTTACTAACTGGTGTATTGAGTTCTTGATCAGCAGTTGAACTTGAACCTCGTGGTGGTATCATAAAGATACCTGGTGACTCTAGAGCAAAGGTTATTAAACAGGGCAATTAAGTGTAAAGCACACTTAGCAAAACGAGCAACAGCTCTTAATTGAATATCACTATGAAATCTTCAACAAGCATTGGCTAAAAAGATCCCGAGTTAACATTTAATCTAAAGAACATAATTCCTGCTAATAATCTGACATTTCAGTGCAATTTCATGAGCTCACAATCCTCTTACCATGGATGAAAATATTACCATGTAAGCCAACCTGGCAGCTGCTTTAAGTTTCAAAAGTTAAGGGGGGGGGGGGGGTCCGCTGTGTCCATTGAGGATGCACCAATAAGATGGTGCTCTAGCTTTGTCTCTCCTCCTGGCCTCTTTAACCCTACCCCCACCACTCTGCCTCCCCGCTATTCTCCCAGCTCTGCCTGCCAAAAATCCTAGACTTATCGGAAGTCGAGACAACGGGCGCAATTCTCCCAACGGGAGACTAAGTGCCGACGCCGGAGTGAAAACCGGAGTGTTTCACTCCGGTGTCGGAGGCTGCTCCTCGCTCCCTATTCTCTCACCCCCAGGGGGCTAGGAGCGTCGCCGGTTCAATTACGCGCGCCGGGCCTTGGAGCCACGTCAAAGCGGCGCCGCGTAAATGACGCGGCCAGCGGCGCTTAAATGACGTCACCCGCGCATGTGTGGTTGCCGTCCTCCCCGCGGGAGCCCCGCAAGACATGGATGATTGATCTTGCGGGGCGGCGGAGGAAAAGAGTGCGTCCTTTAGAGACGCCGGCTCGCCGATCGGTGGGTACCGATCGCGGGCCAGACCCCTACTGAGCACCCCCCTGGTGCTCGATCCACCCCCCCCCCCACAGGCCGCACATGCAGCGTTCGCGTGCTGTTCACGCCGGCAGCGACCAGGTGTGGTTGGCGTCGGCGTGAACCCGTCGGATTGGGCAGGTCGCTCGGCCCATCCGGGCCGGAGAATCGCCGCTCGCCTGTTAGAAACGGCGAGCGGCAATTCTCCGAGCGGCCTGTCGTGAAACGCGGCAAGCCGTTTTGGGGAGGGTGGGAGAATCGCGTGCGGGTGCCAGGGCGGTGTGGCGGGAATCGTCCTGCACTCCCGCGATTCTCCCACCCGCGTGGGGGTCGGAGAATTGCGCCCAACGTCTTTGGATCTTCGTGGGGACCCATTGTAGTCCCAGCAGTGGCCACTACTGCCTTTTGGCGCTGCTGGGACTGCAGAGCTGCTGGCTGATCAGCTCTTTAAGGCCGGACGTCCTGTTTCTGAGGGCCAGAAGTCCGAATCTGCTCTACTTAAGGCTGCCCCCATTATACTATCACTGCAGAGCAGCCAACCTTCACGTCTGCAAGGTGCCAATTGATTAAAGTCCACCCCGTTATCTATTCTGCAGCCACTATGAGCTTAAGGTTTGGTTGACTTTATTTTGCAGAATTTGATTTGGGCAGTTTTTAAATGTAATGCTTTGTCAGTAACAATCTAGTTTATTTTTTAATCTCATGGGACTTTTCAATTTTAACATGAATCTTTTGATTTAATCTTTTTTTCCATTTAAAAATTTTTTTTTCAAAAGTATGCTTATTAAAGTTTTTCATATTGACAAACAATGAACAAAAACACAAGAGTGCAAATATTGCAAACAAAGAAAAATGACTAACATTAAACACTATACCTAAAACCCCCAACAGCTGGCAGTGTCTAGATATTTGAAAAAGGAAATGGACAGTTGCCATCTCGGGTAGAATCTCTCCACTGAACCCCTGATGGTGAATTTAATTTTCTCCATGTACAAGAAGGACATTAAGTCAGAGGCACTGAGCAGAACGGAAGACCTCCAACCGAGCAGTATCCACCTTTGAGCCATTGGTGAGGCAAACATAACAACATCCGCCTCTACCCCAGGGTGAATAACCGGTGAATCTGAAAGCACAAATATGGCTACCAACGGGTAAATCCAATTGGAGCATCTCCAACATGGTGCTAAAATGGGAAGCCCAGAAAGTAATGTGTTTGGGGCAGGACCAAAACATATGCAAATAATCTGTTGCTGGCAAGCGAACAGTAATCTCATCTATTCTCAACACTAATAAAAAATCCACTCATAAAATTATAGAATTTACAGTGCAGAAGGAGGCCATTTGTCCCATTGAGTCTGCACGAGCCTTTGGAAAGAGCACCCCACTTAAGCCCACACCTCCACCCTATCCCAGTAACCCCATCTAACCTTTTTTTTGGACACTGAGGACAATTTAACATGGCGAATCCACCTAATCTGCACATCTTTGGACGATGGGATGAAACCGGAGCACCCGGAGGAAACATACGCAGACACAAGGGGGGCAATTCTCCCAAATGGAGACCATGTGTTCGCGAGGTCGCGTTTCACGACGGTGCAAAACGGGCCCGGGGACGACCGATTCTGTCCCCCAGAGGGCGCCAGAACGGCGCTGGAGTGTTTCACGCTGCTCCAGCCTGCCTTCCCGGCGCCAAATGGGCGCCGCCCCCGCGCATGCGCAGTTGGGCTGCGCCAACCTGCGCATACGCGGGGGACTTCTTTAGTGCGCCGGCCCCGACTCAACATGGCGTCGGTGTTCAGGGGCCGGCCGCGCCAGAAAGTAGGCCCGGGGGAGGAGAGGCTGGCCTGCCGATTGGTGGGCCCCGATCGCGGGCCAGACCCCATCAGAGGCCCCCCCCCCCGGGGACGGAGCCCCCCCTTCACCCCCCCACAGGCCGCCCCCGACCGTTCGCGCAGAGTTCCCACCGGCAGTGACCAGGGGTGATTGAATCCTGCCCGCCAAAGGTAGAGGAAGATTGTTCCAGCTCTGTAAGTCCGTTTTTGTACTTTAAAAAAAATAAATTTAGTGTACTCAATTAATTTTTTTCCAATTAAGGGGCAATTTAGCATGGCCAATCCACCTACCCTGCACATCTTTTTGGGTTGTGGGAGTGAAACCCACGCAAACACGGGGAGAATGTGCAAACTCCACACGGACAGGGACCCAGAGTTGGGATCGAACCTGGGACCTCGGCGCCGTGAGGCCGCAGTGCTAACCCACTGCGTCCGTTTTTGTACTATTGATCAGGCTGAATAATTCACTTGTGAAGTGAGGCCCAATTGTGGGCCATCCTGACCCCCAAGTAACAAAAGCTTGTACTAGAGAGGCGGAATATGCCTAAAGCAGCTCACCTTCCAGCGGGGTTCACTGGAAAATATTCACTCTTACCTAGAGAAGGAGCCAAAGGTGTTAATTATTCTCATTATGCCATCGATGGAGGGAATTGGGTCTGTAATATCTATATTTTTAAAAAAATAAATTTAGAGTACCCAATTCATTTTTTTCAATAATTGCGCAATTTAGCATGTCCAATCCACCTACCCTGCGCATCTTTTTTGGGTTGTGGAGGCGAAACCCACGCAAACACGGGGAGAATGTGCAAACTCCACACGGGCAGTGACCCAGAGCCAGGATCGAACCTGGACCTTGGCGACGTGAGACAGAAGGGCGAACCCACTGCTCCACCATGCTGCCCTGGGTCTGTAATATATAAAAGTACATCATCCCCATTAATACATACACAATGTACCACCCCATCTCGATTAATACCCCTCCATTGATCAGAAACGGGGGCTGGTTTAGCACAGTGGACTAGATAGCTGGCTTGTAATGCAGAACAATGCGAGCAGCGCGGGTTCCAGGTTCAAGTCCCGTACCGGCCTCCCCGAACAGGCAATGGAATGTGGCGACTAGGGGCATTTCAGAGTAACTTCATTGAAGCCTACTCGTGACAATAAACTAATATTATTATTAAACCCTCAAGGCTATAGAGAGCATCTCTTTTGCCAGGGCGAATAAAAATGGAGAAAGTGGGCAGCCCTGTCTAGTGCCCCTATTCAAAGGAAAGTGGTCTGAGTGTAAGGTGTTCATGTGAACGCTGCCGCAGGGACATTGTATAACAAGCAGACCCAAGAGGCAAATTTATGGTGAATCCAAATTTCCCGAGAATCTGAAATAAATAGTCCAATTCCACCCTGTTGAATGCTTTCTCAGCATCGGGAGATGCTATCACCTCTGGCTCAGATACGGGGGCAGGGGAAAGAATAACATTTAAAATACTACCTATATTCACAGATAATTGACGGCTCTTTGTAAAACCTGTTTGATCTTCCAAAATTATACTTGGAAGACAAGGCTCTGTCCAGAGCACCAGAACTTTAGCGAGCAGCTTACCATCCGCGTTTAAAAGTGAGCTGGATCGGTATGAACCGCAGTTGGTCGGGTCCTTGTCCCTCTTTTCTTTAGAAAGAATTTTTATTCAAGGTTTCACAAATTTTTACCAACAAGAACAGAAAGAAATAAGAAGAGTAGCCCGTGCTAACCACTACGCCACCATCCTGCCATTCCAACACAAGTGTAACCAATAATTTGTATAAAATTCCCGGAATCTTTGGTCCTTTGACTGCTTAATAAGTTATAGCCACCAGATTTGTAAATTGAGCACAATAACTTAATAACAGGAACAATGTTGAAATATGCAATAATTGTAACAGAATAACTACCAACTAATCTACTACTCCCCTTCTATCGTCCCACCCTCGGTCGAAACACAACGAAGACAGACAAACACAGGGGGATGGGGTAAAATAAGAGGACTTAAGGTGAAAAGAAAGATGACTGTCCTTTCTTCCGATGTTTAAATCATTGCAGCAGACTTTCCTCCCAGGACGCATAGGGATCAAAGCCATCAGCGTACTGTTAGAGATGATCTTCTGGCGGGTGCATTTAGCCAATACTCCCAGACAATAGGATTTCCTCTGGAGAGGCACTTTAACTTTATTAAACTGAGCCTTCATTCAAAGGATCAGCCTAATGCCTGTTGTTCTTAAGATTTTCTTTGTCTCTCCTCAAACTCAGGTCTCAGCCTTAGTTTCCAGTCTCACCTGAATGTCCTCCAGCTTTACTGAGGAAAGAACAGAATTCCTCACACACGAGATTTTCAAAGAGGTTTAAACAACTTAGAGAGAAAATCAGAATAACTGCTCCCAACTCTAATCCCAGAAATAAAACTGAAAGTGAAAACACAGTATCACAGAGGAAGGGACATTCCAGAGAAAAACCCGAGCAAACAACTCGACACATTGACAAGGCCCGGCAATTCGAAACAGCCCATTGGCCGACAGCCAAGTCGATCAAGATGTGTGAGCACTGATCTCCCTGGAATCTGCTCATCTGAAATTTAACAGCCCCTTGCAACCTGCATTGCCTTAGGTAATACGTCAATCCTCAGTTTGCCAGCCACTCGAAATAAAGGTGAAGTCCATCATAAAAGCATAGGCATATTAATTGTCCATGTTCAAAAATTGAAATACCAAAATTACAGAAATTAAAAGGGAAAAAACAAGGGACAAAAAAGGATCAACAGGAGAATCCTTATACTGTCTACACATGTACTTCATAGCAGGAGTGACAAGATGGAATTGGGTTGACCAGAAGTACAATAATTCCCTTTTTCTAAAAACCCAGCTGGTATAATAAGGGGGGGGGGGGGGGGCGGAATATCATGCATGGGATGGGTTGGGCAAGGGATCATGTGCAATCCCATTCTGGTTTACACCTGATTCAGCGCTACACACATTGTTCACTCTTTAAACCCCCGGACCTGGATTAAGTCATTAAACATTTTGGAATAAATGCAGCCTTGCCAGCATTGCTTGCATCCTGAGAATTCTTTTTAAATTCTTTTTTTTTTTATAAATTTAGATTACCCAATTATTTTTTCCAATTAAGAGCCAATTTAGCGTGGCCAATCCACCTACTCTGCACATTTTTGGGTTGTGGGGGCGAAACCCACACAGACACGGGGAGAATGTGCAAACTCCACACGGACAGTGACCCAGAGCCGGGATCGAACCTGGGACCTCAGCGCCGTGAGGCGGTTGTGCTAACCACTAGGCCACCATGCTGCCCTTTCTTTTAAAATTCTAGCTGCTTTTGTACCTCTATTTAGCCTAGAGGTGCTGAGAGCAAATACAACACATGCCTTTGACTGTGACTACCTAATTCAGCACAGTCCAAAAATAATCTGAGTACTTTCTGGCCGGTATCAGTGGGCAGAGCATATCATCCACTCTATATTACATGAACAAATATAATAAATCTAGTAATGCCAATGACAACAGTAGAAAGATCTGCTGGCCTCCAAAAGCAACATAGCCACTCCATTGCGCAGTTCAATGCCTTTCATATGTAGGAAACAATTTTGATGATGGAACATTTTCAAGCTAGCACATTAAACTGGCAAAATTAGCCTAATACTGGAGTGAACATCATTACCTTGAAAATAGTTTGACCAAGAGCCAAATTTTGAGCATGCCAATAAGTTGTTAAAGTATAAAGGGCAATTGTTCTTACCTTAATCTTTCATCTTAATCCCCTGAAAGATGCAATTGAGACAAGACAGTTTGCCATTGTCAGCTCCCCCATTTTAACATGTAAAATGAATATTGAGTATCTGAAAAATTATATACTGACTAACTCCTGTGGAAAATAAGCATTAGGACTCCCCAGGGACCTAGTAGGTTAAGACGGTGAGTAGTTGAGTCACACTGTCCAAAAAGGTCCCTTACTCAATCCCTGAATTGTGCAGAGTGCACTGATCACAGCTGGGGAAGTATTTAGGTTGCTTCAGTTGGTGCCAATGCTCCTGGTAGCGAAAGCAAAGTCAGCAATATTCTTGCTGCAGATTACTATACAATACCTGCCCCAGGCTAAAATGGTGCATGTGTGATCATTGGCTGAGGGAAGGCTGAGGTTTGCACGAGCTGTCTCCTCATTGTTCAATCATTTTTTATGACACTTTGACTAACCTCATCCTTGAAGAATGGCTACTTGGGCAGCTGTGGCTCCTAACCCCAGCAATAAGGCCATAAGACATAGGAGCAGAATTAGGCCACTCAGCCCATCGAGTCTGCTCCGCCATTCAATCATGGCTGATACGTTTCTCATTCACATTCTCCTGCCTTCTCCCGATAACCCCTGATCCCCTTATTAATCAAGAACCTATCTATCGCTGTCTTAAAGACACTCAGTGATTTAGCCTCCACAGCCTTCTGCGGCAAAGAGTTCCACAGATTCACCACCCTCTGGTTGAAGAAATTCCTCCTCATCTCTGTTGTAAAGGATCGCCCTTTTAGTCTGAGATTGTGTCTCCTTAATATATTGAGGAGAGAGGGAAGGATAAAAAATTGACAGAATAAGAGGAGGAGGGGAATGCAGGTTGAAAATCCCTTATCCAAAATGCTTGGGGCCGAGTGTGTATCGGATTTCGGAATTTTTCAGATTCTGGAATATACTTTGCATATGTGGAGTAAGTTGGGAACTGTGCATGTGTGCCGCATGCTGGGAACTGCACATCACCAGGGAGCCGTCTGGAATTTCCCACTCATAACATCATACCGGCGCTCAAAAAAGTCAGGATTTTGGAAGTTTTTGATTTTCGGAGAAAGGGTGGTCAACCTGCATAAATTTTAAAACAGAATTTTGATACCTAATGTAAAAAAAGTAGTGTCAGCTCTTCAGTTGGCCAAAGGCAATGTGAAGCTACTCCACAGGGATCAGCAAGTCCTATATTTAATCCTTGGTTTGTTCGAGAAGATTGGTCCCATTGCCCTCTAGGCACTTTCCCAGGAGAGGGAAAGGCAGACTTGGACTTATACAACCTAAATTAAAACCCAGCCTTTCGACTATGATTATTTAATACATTGATTCATTAATTATGACTCATCATTACAATAATTAGAATTCATGACTTTTACAATCATCTGTTGCATGGTGGCACAGCTGCCTCACTGCACCAGGGATCCGGGTTTAAATCCGGTCTTGGGTGACGGTCTGTGTGGAGTTTGCACTTTCTCCCCATTGTTGTGTTATGCTGCTTCGGATAACACAGGCTGCTACTTGATGCAGTCTTAACTAAAGGATGCTCCAGACTCTGAAATGAGTTCAACGCGTTGATTGAACTATTAACACAGTTCTCAAATGAGTTTGACTCTCTGCTAATCTAACTGTAGTAACTCAGTCTAACTGTACCAGCTTGCTCTAAGCCACGTGCTGGGGTGTGATGCTGCTGATCAACCCTGTCTAATTCTCTAGATGTCTGTCTGTGGAAAGAGGCAGGGTGTGAGTACCTCATCCCTTTCATAGTGTTTATGTCATGCCCCCTTGTGGTGATGCCACCTCTGAGTGTCCTGACTGCTCATTGGTTGTGTCCTATTCTGAGTGTTCATTGGTTGCATGTTTGCATATCATGACACCCATGTCTGTGTGGGTCTCCACCGAGTGCTCCAGTTTCCTCCCACATTCCAAAGATGTTGCAATTAGGTCAATTGCCAATGCTGTATTGCCCCTTAGTGTCCAGGGATGTGTAAGGTGGGGTTTCAGGGATCGGGTGGGGCTGTGTACCTAGGTAGAGTGATTTTTCAGAGGGTCGGTGCAGCCTTGATGGGCCAAATGGCCTCCGGCACTGTAGGGTTCTATGGTTGCTATGACTGGCTAACGAGTTAACACATTAAGATAAGCAAAATACTGCAGATGCTGGAATATGGAACAAGCACAGAGGATGCCGGAAAACTCTGCCAACAGATCTGCCAACATCTATCAGCAGAGAAATGGAGTTAACATCATGAGTCCTTAGACTCACTGACAAAGTTTTGATGAAGAGTCTATGGACTCAGAATCACACGGTGCAGAAGGGGACTATTGAGTCTGCACCGACACATGAAAATCACCAGAAATACTTACCTAATCCAATTTACAAGTACTTGGTCCATCGCTGTTAACTCTGTTTCTCTCCTGATTGTTGCTGGCAGACATGCTGAGCTTTTCCAGTGTCTTCTGTTCTTGTAGTTAATACAGTACATTATCATAGAATCCCTACAGTGCAGAAGGAGGCCATTTGATCTGCATCGACTCTCTGAAAGAGCACTCAACCTAGGCTCATTCCCCCACCTTAACCCTGTAACCCCACCTAACCTGCACATCCCTTATCACTAAGGGGCAATTTTAACATGGCCAATGCACCTAACCTGCACATCCCTTATCACTAAGGGGCAATTTCAACATGGCCAAAGTTGCACGTTTTACTTGAGTGTAATTCGCGTTTATTGGAGTGTATTAACACGCCTCCGTTTAAAGGCCGTGTGCTTAACACTGCTAGGCTCTATGTATGTATTTTCAGCTCAGGAGTCGCCAGGTGCCGTATCTAGACACCTCACAAATATTCCAAGGTCAGGTTCAAAGTAATAAAACGATACACCGATTAGTAAGTTCCAAACGATTAGTATTTATTATTACAAATATAATAAATACGCATGCACACGCTAAGGGACTAAGCTACAACTAAACTAAGCGATCAGAATACTTAACTAAACAGGAACAGGCAAGGTCAGGGAGCGAGGCCTTCGTTTCGATCTTGGTCTGTAACCTTCAGAGGGTGTGCTGGTCGCTGGGGGTCTAGTGGGGCTGGTTCGCGTAGCGAGCGTCGTATTGTCATTTACGGTTCGGCGGCTGTTGCTCAACGGCTGGAGTCAGGATACAAGTCGAAGTTCTGGGTCGAAGTCAAAGCCGGAGCACAAAAACAACAGACCGGACCATGTGTGGGGGTCTATCTTTATAGTGGGCCCCAATGTCCGTGCCTTTTCGGGGCGGGCTTTACCTTCCATCGTGTCGCGTCTTTTCGTCCGACGTCACTTCGTCCAACGACACTTCGTCCACGTCTTTTGGTCCAACGTCTTTTTGTCCGCCCGTCTTTTGGTCCAACGTCACTTCGTCCAATTATCCAATTACAAATTAACTCCGTATAAAACCATTTAATTGATAAAATGCAAGTACAATACAGCAAGTGAATTTAATTGTTAAAATGCAAGTAATTGATAAAATGCAAGTAAAATGCAAGTTGAAAAATGCAGTTAAAAAGTTAAAAAATCTAAAAGTGCAGTTAAAAAATCTAAAAGTGCAGTTAAAAAATCTAAAAGTTTACTAATTACATAAAATTCCCGAAATTACTTAAAATTGATGTAAATTGTAAATTCCCGAAATTCCCTAAAAGTTAGATTTCCAGAACTGTACCCGAGAGAGAATAATGGGGAGAGGACAAGATGATTTGATATTCTACAATTCCGACAGACACAGATATAAGTGGGAGTCTAATTGGATTTAGACAATGAGTGCAGTTCTGAAAGAAGCAGATTTATTTCTCGATTTTCGTCGAGTGATTAAAACCTCTGGTTGGCAGTGGGTTCTGACATTACAGGTCTGAAATGATCAAATATTCCATCAGATACAATGGCTCTCATCACGCTGGAGCTTACATGGGTGAATATCCTGCAGCTTTTCTTAATAATGTCTGGAGATCAAGCAGCACAAATGCAGAACTCAACATCAAGAGGCGAAATAGGTGGAGAGGATCCTTGAGCAGTAACATTGAAAAACTAAATTAAACTTTTTGTAATTGGATAATTGGACGAAGTGACGTTGGACCAAAAGACGGGCGGACAAAAAGACGTTGGACCAAAAGACGTGGACGAAGTGTCGTTGGACGAAATGACGTCGGACGAAAAGACATAGCACCACCTTCCATGCATTGATTGGATCGATTCTCAATCGATATCTTTTGAATTCCCCCAATGTGAGGGTCTCTCCTCGATGGAGGGGCGGTCTCTATGGTGGATACGTCTGGTGCCGCTCTGTCTGGACATCCACTTAAAGTATCGATTCAAACCCAAATGTTGCCATTGTGTGTGCCCAGATCTGGATTGCCTCATTAATATGCAAAGTGTTTTGCTATTAACACCTTTGGTTTGAGATCTTCCACCTGGTCAGAAACTAGTTTTGCTGCTTGCAAAATGCTAATCAGTCTTTGCAGACTGCTTGTCTTGGCTAAACTGCTTTTTCCCTGCAGTCTTAGCAGTTCTCCATCTTGTTAGCCCAGTGTCCATCTTAGGTGGCTACACCAATACACCTAACCTGCACATCCCTTATCACTAGGGGGCAATTTTAACATGGCCAATCCACCTAACCTTCACATCTATGGGAGGAAACTGGAGCACTCAGAGGAAACCCACGCAGACACAGGGAGAATATGCTTATGCCACACAGTCACCCAAGATTTGAATTGATTTATTGTCACATGTACCGAAGTACAGTGAAAAGTATTTTTCTGCAGCCAAGGGAACGTACACAGTACGTATATAGTAGACAAAAAAATAATCGACAGAGTACATTGACAAATGGTACATCGACAAACAGTGATTGGTTACAGTGCAGAACAAGGGGCCAAACAAAGCATATACATGAGCCAGGGAAAAGATCAGTCCGAGGGAGAGTCGTTGAGGAGTCCAGTAGCTGTGGGGAAGAAGCAGTTCCTGTTTCTGAATGTGCGGGTCTTCAGACTTCTGTATCTTCTGCCTGATGGAAGGATCTGCGAGAAGTCAAAGCCTGGGTGGGAGGGCTCTCTGATAATGCTGTCTGCCTTCCTGAGGCAGTAGGAGGTGTGTACAGAATCAATGTGCAGGTGGCAAGCTTGTGTGATGCGTTGGGCTGAGTTCACCACACCAGACTGGAATTGAACCCGGGTCCCTGGCGCTGTGAGACAACAGTGCTAACCACTTTGCCACTGTGCCACTTTGCTTAATACATGTAGTTGAATAATACATGCGGTTAATGCAGGATACAAAGTAGCTTAATCAGCCACATGTTAGTGTTAAAATGGCTTTCTTGACCTTGTTAGTTATCACAGTGAATATAGCATAAATATGGTCAAGTTGAACCACTTACAAATCTACTTACATGAGCTTCAGCAAAAATAATAGTGACAACCCATTTTAGGCACCCAACTCACTTGCCCTGCCCATGCAAGCCTTTCATTGCACTCATGCCAAACTTGCAATAGGAGTGTAGTGGAAGGTCTGGACATTAGGTAGGAAATTGGCCTTCTGTGGTGCTGTATTTGGTGTTGAGCATCTATTGTTTACTATGGGCCCAGACCAGACCTCAACAGTGGCTAGGATAATAGGACCGAAACCCCATTATTTTATTTTATTTTGTAAGACTGCGGAAAGAATACATCACTCCAGGATTGATTGTACGAAGAAATAGGGATTTGGTAGTGTAAAGCAAAACTTTATTCTTTACACAATATTAAACTCTAAACAACACACCTGGAAATAGCTTACAATTGCCCCTTAAGCAATACTACTCAATACAACAAATACAATACCCTTAAGTGCTATCTCTATTCCCAATGAAACAACAAGAAAGGAAAAACATACAGCTCTCAATCCATCCAATGGCACAGAGAAATACTTGCTTTCCAGAACAGATTTGGCTCCTGTTTGAACCCATGTAGACTCTGGCTGGATGTCTTCATAATCAAAGTTTCAATTGGTTTGTTTCAGCTTCCCTCTTGTCCTCAGACAAGACTGCTCTGCTTTAAATACTATTACTCTTTTTTAACTATCCTACTGTGAGAAAAATACCTTACTTTTGATCTAAAGTGTTAGTCAGATCAGAGCAGGAACGGGAGGCTCTCCTCTTCCACTTCCTCAACCTGAGGGTCTGTACGAGTATGCAGAGGATTGCAATCACTAGCAGTGATTCAATCACATATGACATGGAGTACCATGTCATAAATTTTGTGCACCAGGTCTGAACCTCACTGATCAGAGCTGAGCACGGGGGAGTTGCTGTGAGTGAAACATTTACGGCGGGGGTTGTGGGGGAAACGTGTCTTGCTTTGACATTAACAAATACAACATTTAAGAGCAATAGGTAGGCTTCCATCATCTTCTCTTCGTTCTTTTTCTCTTCCTCCTGTATGGCTGATCCTTGCTGTGAACCCTTTTTTGTCCTTCGAAAGCTATGGGATCAAGCACAGTATCTGTCAATACAGTTTAATATCCGTACTTGTTAGTGTATCTGTCCTTTAATTCCAATTGACCCATTAAAACGACTGGCCAAGTCACACCCTGTGACTCCCCTCATTTTTTTTTTTTCAAAAGCGAATTTAATGAACACAATACACCTAACAACTTTCCTCCTGCGAGCCATCTCGCAGGCTTTGCTCATTTACCATCCGAATGTTCCTGGATGTAAATAGCATGTGGGATGGCGGCCTAAGGGCTGCCGAACGAAAAATGAAAACAAATTTGAAAGAAAAGGTCGAATGGGTTGCGCATGGGCCGCTACGGGTATGATTTGAATGGGATCCCCGGGTAGGGCGTGCTGTGCCACACCCGAGCTTGGCTGACCAAAGTGGGTCCTCAGACAGGGCGGGTCCTCAGTGCCGTTTGTCCACTGCCTGAGTAACCTGGAGTAAACGGGCAAGAATGTGTTTACCGTGGATTTGCAGCCTCTATTCGCCGAATAGAGGGGCACCTAAAAACCAAGGGAGGAGCCAAGATGCTCCTTTTGAAAAATGAGCTGGGCTTCAGACATTTTAGACGATAAGGTGAGCTGCTCACCATAGAAAGTTCTCAGAGGTATCTGCGGACAAACTAAAGTGCGTGCGAGGTGGTCACAATCTTTTCAGCTGAAAAGAAGGTGTCCAGCCTCCAACTGAACCAATAATATTCAATACAAACAACATAAACTGACAAACAAAAACATACGTGCAGGTTCCATCAGAAAGGACATCGCTTCCCTCAAGCGGTTCCTATTTTACATCATCTGGACACCTCACTTTTCCTCTGTCTCTGTGAACAGGGTCACAAAGGGGTTGCCGTATCGGGATTCAGACACCGTGTCGTCCTGCTCTCCCGGATCCCACACCCTTGTGTGGATCAGGCATGAAATCTTTGAATTATGTGACCGGGGGTCACTTTCGTCGTTGCGGACAAGTCGGTACGAATTGTCCCTGTGCCAGAGTGTTGGGTCTAAAAGTGAATGGGTATTGTCGGGGTCGTCGGGGTCGGGTGGTGGGTCTGGGTTTTTAATGTAAGTGACTTCCATGGGGTCACTGGAGTCGGGGTCATAGTCGCTGCAATGTGGGCTGTAGTGTGGTGTGTTGTGGCTGTCCTCAAAGTCAGTGTCAGTATCGCTGTCTCTGCTGCAGCAGCTTGTGGGCGTTTCGGGGCGTGGTCTGTCGTGGTCAGTGGGCGGAGTCGTGGGCGAGTCCGAGGAAGAACTGGTCTGTGAGGGGGATGGTGGAAACGTGTCTCTAGTGGGTGGGGTGAGGTGTTCTGCTGCGTCTAGCAGGACATGGTGTGCATGGTTGGCCTGTGTTCCATATGCCTTTAACTGGTTGATATGGAACCACGCGGTCTTACCATTAGGATATTTTATCCTATAAACTGATGGGCTAATTTTATCCGAAATTGAGTATGGGCCGGAATATTTTGGTGCCAAAAAACTGCTGGGGTTATATACAGATAGCATTACCTGTTGCCCAACCTGGAATTCTGTGGGGTGTACGGTCTTGTTAAAGCATGCTGTGCGTTGTCTACGCCGTTTCCCTAGTTGAACTGCGGCTGCGATCTGTGCAGACCTCACAGTCTCAACCAGGTCTTTAACTGCCTTTTCATGTGTGAGGGCCGTCACTTCGGGGCTAGTCATGTCCAGTCCTAAAAGGAATTCTGTACCTTTCATAGGGCGTCCGGTCATGAGTGTGTGTGGTGTGTATCCTGTGGAAGTTGAAACCGTATTTCTGATGAACATGAGTGCAAATGGGAGCACTGAATCCCATGTGGAGTTGTTTTCTTGTACCATTTTTCTAAGTGTGGATTTTAGGGTCCGATTCATGCGCTCTACAATCCCGCTGGACTGTGGGTGATACGCAATATGAAAGTTTTGTTTTATGCCAAATATTGTCAGGATGTTCTTCATGACCCGTCCTGTGAAGTGAGATCCCTAGTCCGAATCAATACTTAGGGGTAAACCCCATCTCGTGGAGATGTGGTGGGTCAGGATCTTTGCAGCTGTCTTAGCTGTATTCGTTCTAGAGGGGAATGCCTCTACCCATTTGGTAAAGGTATCGATTACCACCAGAACGTATTTATAGCCATTCCTACAAGGGGGCAATGGTCCTATAAAGTCGATCTGGAGGTTTGTCCAGGGGCCATTAACTGGTCGAGTATGCCGAAGTTGTGCCTTTTTAGAATATCTCTCCGGGTTATTCTGGGCGCAAATAAGGCAATTCTCGATGTAGTGACTTACATCTGTCCTTAGGTTAGGCCACCAACAGAGCTGCCTGAGGTGCCTCGTGGTTGCGTCGATCCCTTGATGCCCGTGCCCATC
This sequence comes from Scyliorhinus canicula, assembly GCF_902713615.1. Taxonomy (NCBI): domain Eukaryota; kingdom Metazoa; phylum Chordata; class Chondrichthyes; order Carcharhiniformes; family Scyliorhinidae; genus Scyliorhinus; species Scyliorhinus canicula. The sequence goes on along the minus strand of NC_052148.1, from coordinate 254,051,611 downwards.
ATGGAACAAAGCAATCATTTCATTCCTGTCCTGCTGCGGGACCACATAAAGCTGATCCTTTATGATCACACCCTCATGTGTGGTCAGTGCGTGTCTGAACTTGTCGTACTGAGGCACAAAGTTGCCTTTGAAAATCTCCCTGAGATCCTCATCCTGCTTCTGTGCTTCAGCTAAATCCCTGATATCTGTTTGTGAGACTTGAACTGCGCTCACAGGGGCGCTAGCTGGTGCGCTAGCTGGGGGTGTCCACAAGTGTCCTCGCCTGGAACCTGCCTTAGCCAGTGCGTCAGCTTTTACATTCCCAGGGGGGGATGACCTATGGTGGCTTCTCACTTTGATAATGCCGAAGGTCCTGTCCTTCGCTTTCTCTAAAATGTGTTGGAGTAAAGGGGCTGATGGAAGGGGTTTCCCATCTGCGGAGACAAAACCTCGTGTCCTCCACAGGGGCAGAAAATCGGTTAAACTATTGCAGACATATAGACTGTCCGAATATATGTCCGCTGGGCTGGGGAAAGAATCGGGGTGGTCCACTATATATGCTATGGCCGCGAGCTCTGCTGCCTGCGCGCCTAAGTGTCCTGGTAATTTTAATGCTATCTCTTCGAGAGCGCGCCCCTGCGCGTCCTCGACATAGATGCCGCATCCTGTGATACGCTCACCATTTAAACCGTGGATGAACCGTCCACGTATATCCGTAGTGGTCCACACGTGTCTGTGTGTTGGGGGCTTTGTCTGGGGTTCCCTATCTTCCTGGGGGGTGTCTTCGCTATGAAGGGTCCTGTGTTGTGTAGGGGTGCTACAATATCACAATCATGGGGCTGTCCTGGGTATTGGAGGTTGTCGGCTAAAATGTGTGTGTGCGGGTCCGTTTTACTGTAATGTCCCGTCCTTGTAAGAGTAGTGTCCACCTAGCTGCCCTAATCTGGCTAACTGAACCGTCCTTCAGTCGACCGTCTAGGAGTAACTGTGTGGGGGTGTGCTCGGTCAAAATGGTGATGGGGTTGAGTCCGGTAATGTAAGAAAAGTATTGTACCGCCCAGAAGACAGCAAGGAGGTGCCTCTCGCAGGCTGAAAATCCTTGTTCCACTGGGTCTAACAGTCGGGAGGCATAAGCCACTGGTCTTAGCTGCTCGTGCCGTTCCTGAAGTAACACGGCCGAGAGGGTCAGATCTGTGCTCGCTACCTCTATTGCATAGGGGGATAGTTGGTCTGGGACTTGTAGCGCGGGTGCTGCGCTAAGGGCTTTCTTTAACTCTTCCACAGCCTCTGTATGCTGCGGAAGCCATTCCCAGGGGGCTCCTTTCTTAAGGAGGTCTGAGAGTGGGGCGGCTTTTGTCGCGAATCCGTCGATGTGGTTCCGACAATAACCAACCAGTCCTAAGAACGACCGGAGGGCTGAAACATTCTGGGGAAGGGGCAATTTGACAATCGAATCAATTCTTTTGAATTCGATCTCGCGTTTGCCGTGTGTGATGACTGTTCCCAAATACATCACTTTATTTTCCAAAATCTGGGCCTTTCTTGGGTTAACTTTACAGCCAATTGAGGTTAAAAGTTCCAGGAGTAGGGCAGCATGTGGCGCAGTGGTTAGCACTGGGACTGCGGCGCTGAGGACCCGGGTTCGAATCCCGGCCCTGGGTCACTGTCCGTGTGGAGTTTGCACATTCTCCCCATGTCTGCGTGGGTTTCACCCCCACAACCCAAAGATGTGCAGGTTAGGTGGATTGGCCATGCTAAATTGCCACTTAATTGGAAAAAAATAATTGGCTACTCTAAATTTATAAAAAAAAAAAAAAAAAGTTCCAGGAGTTCGGCCAGAAGCGTAATGTGCTCTGCCTTTGTGTCTGTCTGCAGTAGTAGGTCGTCCACATACTGTACCAGACATTCGGGGCGGGAAACTTTTTCTAAACCATTCGCCAGCTGTCGGTGGAAAATGGAGGGGGAATTGTGGAATCCTTGTGGAAGGCATGTCCACGTATACTGTTGTGATTTGAAAGTGAAGGCAAATTTGTACTGGCACGCTTTTGCCAATGGTATTGACCAGAAGCCATTGCTAATGTCCAATACCGTGAAATATTTGGAGTTGAGTCCCTGCTTGAGCATGGTCTCGGGACTTGTAGCTACCGTGGGGGCTACTGCTGGGGTTACTTTATTGATTTCCCGATAATCAATGGTCAGACGCCATGATCCGTCGGGCTTTCTCACTGGCCAAATAGGGGCATTATTGGTCGAGACTACTGTTCTAAGCACACCTTGCTCCAATAAGCTACCTATCACTTTCTCTATTTCTCCCTCTGCTTCTAGGGGAAATCTGTACTGTTTCTGTGGCCTGGGGTCAGGTCCGGTAACGTGAATTTGTCCAGTCATTCTGCCACAGTCGTGCCGGTGACTGGCAAATGCTGTCCTATGTTTGTTTAATACTGCCTTAACTTGTCTGTCCGTGTTTAGTGTAGTCAAGTCAAATGAGTAGTCTCCTACTGCGCTAATCCTATTAGCGTAGTCTCCTACTGTGAGGGTAGCGGGTGCTCTGTCCGATCTTGCCATTCGCCAGACACACTGGTTCACTGGGTTGAACGACAGGCTATGTGCATTCATTAAATCTATCCCTAGGATGTGTTCTGTTGTCCGGGGAAGATTTACTAATACTACTGGGTGTCTGGTGGAAATGTTCCCTAGCTGGATTGCTACGGGTGCTGTGATATGTCCCTGCTGCGAGTGTCCTGTGAACCCGCTAAGTGTGATGGTGGAGGTGGTCAGCCACGTGTCTGCCTGTGCCGTGGTGGTGGAGTTAATTGTGGTGCGGGACCCTCCTGTGTCCCAAAGTAACTCTATGGGCTTCCCTCTTAACTTTGCCGTGACTACCGGTCTTCCGGATGGATCCCATAGTGTGTCACAGACCCAAGTGGGGGAGCCCGAACACCGTCAGTTCGTTCCGTCCACATTGGTGGGTCCTGACTGGATCCCTATACTATGGATTGGTTTTGTTTTATTCCTGTTCAGAGTGCCTGTCTGCTGGCCTCTCTGTGATCTCTGGGGTGCGTTACATTCTTTTGCCCAATGTCCTAACTGTCCACAGTTGTAGCATTCCTGCGACTTCTGTGGAGGGCTGTTCTTTCCTTCATTCACCCACGCGGGGTTTTGGTGCGCTCTCACTGCCTGTATGTCTGCTGCAGCCTGAGCTTCTTCTGGGGATTTCACTTTGCCTCTGCCCTGAACTGATTGCTCCCAAGCGTGGGACAATCTTTTCAGGACCCACTTCTCATTATGGGCTTCCTCTGAGGGGTCATAGCTGTTGCAAGCGCTCTGTCCTGCTTCTGTTGCATGAGAAATTATGGTGCGCGTCCATTTAACCATGTTTTCACGGTTCAAATGGGCTCTATTTAAATCGCCAAATACTGCGTTAAAATGGATCCACAGCCTTCCTGCGAATGCTGTGGGGTGCTCGGTTTTCTTCTGTCGGCACTTATTAAGTCCTTCTATGGGGTCACCTCGATTATACCCTATGGCATCTAAAATGGAGGTGTGCATTTCCTCTAGGGTGCCTCCGCCAACATTCTGTGGGTCGGGGAGGGCTGCTACTACCGATTGGTCCAAACTCAGAACTGTGAGTTTAACCTGCTCTCTCTCGTCCAGGCCGTACATGGTAGCCTGTTGCTTTACCTTTGCGAAAAACTGGTGGGGGTCTGCGGTGGGGAGAAACGGAGTGATCTTTTCACACGCGTCCCTTAGTTGGGTTACAGTTAAGGGGGTGGTGTAAGTAATATCGGGTGCGCCTTCTGTGGTCGCTTTTCTCTGGGTGGTGACTGGATTCATTGGTACGGTAATTATCTGATCTGTGGGGGGTTGGGGTGCTTGCCTTTTCTGCTGCGCTGCTGGCGCACATGTTCCCTTAACATAACGCTGCGCTGTCTCACTTAACTCTTTCCAGTCTGGGGCATTCTCCTCATCTAACTGCGTTCCAAAGGTGCTTTGAAACCCATTTTGTACTGAAAGCAGCGATTGCAGCTCTGCAATCTGCTTCCTGCATTTCGCATGATCTACAGTACTCTGTCTTTGTTCTGTGGTGGCAGCTTGGAGTGCTCTCAAAGCTGCTTTAAGGTCAGAGCATTGCCTCTGCAAAGCCTCTACCTGCTTCTCTGATTCTTCTCTTATCAGGACGGCACGTTGCACGTCCTGATAGGCCTTTTCGTACTGGGTCTGGGAACTGCTGAGATGGGCTAGACAAGACTGATGTGCCCTCTTGGCATCATCCACCTCTCTACCTTTCTCTGCCAACTTCCCTCTAAGATCCATATTTTCCTTTTCGATGTCCCTGACATCCACTTTACTCATTCGATTTCTCTCCTCTAATTCTGCCCGGAGCGTCTGAACGACCTCCTCTGTGCCTCGCAATTGTGCCAAACAGGACACAATCGCCATCGGCTTACGTGCTTTACTCATATTTTTCTTGTGAATTTGAGAGAGGTTCTCCCACCAAGTATGTCCTATACTTCCGGGACCTGTCTCCTTATTCAAACAAAACTCTTTCCAAAGGGGCCATCCCTTTCCTTGCAGATACTTGCGGAGTTCCAGCTCCCACACGGGACACTGACCTACTCGGCTACTGCTGGTCGCTGCGACCACAAACCGTTCTGGGTTCATGAGGCGTTCCATTGCCTGCATGGCCATTTTTCTGACTCACTTTAATTTGGAACAGGGGGTGTTGAGGTTATGTCTCACGAAGCGGGTAAGGCTTACGCTATGTTCCGTTCACAAAACTACCGAAAGTTTGTCGCAACAAAAATGCTTTCAGGTTTTCCTTACAACCCTGTTAGTACGCATGCACTAAACACACTTCCGAATTACGTTTATTCCTTTGAACACCTTGAATATTTGTGATTTCTTTCCTTTTTCTTTACCAGATTTCTAATTCAAATTTCAGGGTCCTCGACGGAGTGGGGGTACCACTTATAACCGTGTCCCGTCAGGATGTCGCCACTAAATGTTGCACGTTTTACTTGAGTGTAATTCGCGTTTATGGGAGTGTATTAACACGCCTCCGTTTAAAGGCCGTGTGCTTAACACTGCTAGGCTCTATGTATGTATTTTCAGCTCGGGAGTCGCCAGGTGCCGTATCTAGACACCTCACAAATATTCCAAGGTCAGGTTCAAAGTAATAAAACGATACACCGATTAGTAAGTTCCAAACGATTAGTTTTTATTATTACAAATATAATAAATACGCATGCACACGCTAAGGGACTAAGCTACAACTAAACTAAGCGATCAGAATACTTAACTAAACAGGAACAGGCAAGGTCAGGGAGCGAGGCCTTCGTTTCGATCTTGGTCTGTAAACTTCAGAGAGTGTGCTGGTCGCTGGGGGTCTAGTGGGGCTGGTTCGCGTAGCGAGCGTCGTATTGTCACTTACGGTTCGGCGGCTGTTGCTCAACGGCTGGAGTCAGGATACAAGTCGAAGTTCTGGGTCGAAGTCAAAGCCGGAGCACAAAAACAACAGACCGGACCATGTGTGGGGATCTATCTTTATAGTGGGCCCCAATGTCCGTGCCTTTTCGGGGCGGGCTTTACCTTCCATGCATTGATTGGATCGATTCTCAATCGATATCTTTTGAATTCCCCCAATGTGAGGGTCTCTCCTCGATGGAGGGGGCGGTCTCTATGGTGGATACTTCTGGTGCCGCTCTGTCTGGACATCCACTTAAAGTATCTATTCAAACCCAAATGTTGCCATTGTGTGTGCCCAGATCTGGAGTGCCTCATTAATATGCAAACGTTTTGCTATTAACACCTTTGGTTTGAGATCTTCCACCTGGCCAGAAACTAGTTTTGCTGCTTGCAAAATGCTAATCAGTCTTTGCAGACTGCTTGTCTTGGCTAAACTGCTTTTTCCCTGCAGTCTTAGCAGTTCTCCATCTTGTTAGCCCAGTGTCCATCTTAGGTGGCTACACCAATACACCTAACCTGCACATCCCTTATCACTAGGGGGCAATTTTAACATGGCCAATCCACCTAACCTTCACATCTGTGGGAGGAAACTGGAGCACTCAGAGGAAACCCACGCAGACACAGGGAGAATATGCTTATGCCACACAGTCACCCAAGATTTGAATTGATTTATTGTCACATGTACCGAAGTACAGTGAAAAGTATTTTCTGCAGCCAAGGGAACGTACACAGTACGTATATAGTAGACAAAAAAATAATCGACAGAGTACATTGACAAATGGTACATCGACAAACAGTGATTGGTTACAGTGCAGAACAAGGGGCCAAACAAAGCATATACATGAGCCAGGGAAAAGATCAGTCCGAGGGAGAGTCGTTGAGGAGTCCAGTAGCTGTGGGGAAGAAGCAGTTCCTGTTTCTGAATGTGCGGGTCTTCAGACTTCTGTATCTTCTGCCTGATGGAAGGATCTGCGAGAAGTCAAAGCCTGGGTGGGAGGGCTCTCTGATAATGCTGTCTGCCTTCCTGAGGCAGTAGGAGGTGTGTACAGAATCAATGTGCAGGTGGCAAGCTTGTGTGATGCGTTGGGCTGAGTTCACCACACCAGACTGGAATTGAACCCGGGTCCCTGGCGCTGTGAGACAACAGTGCTAACCACTTTGCCACTGTGCCACTTTGCTTAATACATGTAGTTGAATAATACATGCGGTTAATGCAGGATACAAAGTAGCTTAATCAGCCACATGTTAGTGTTAAAATGGCTTTCTTGACCTTGTTAGTTATCACAGTGAATATAGCATAAATATGGTCAAGTTGAACCACTTACAAATCTACTTACATGAGCTTCAGCAAAAATAATAGTGACAACCCATTTTAGGCACCCAACTCACTTGCCCTGCCCATGCAAGCCTTTCATTGCACTCATGCCAAACTTGCAATAGGAGTGTAGTGGAAGGTCTGGACATTAGGTAGGAAATTGGCCTTCTGTGGTGCTGTATTTGGTGTTGAGCATCTATTGTTTACTATGGGCCCAGACCAGACCTCAACAGTGGCTAGGATAATAGGACCGAAACCCCATTATTTTATTTTATTTTGTAAGACTGCGGAAAGAATACATCACTCCAGGATTGATTGTACGAAGAAATAGGGATTTGGTAGTGTAAAGCAAAACTTTATTCTTTACACAATATTAAACTCTAAACAACACACCTGGAAATAGCTTACAATTGCCCCTTAAGCAATACTACTCAATACAACAAATACAATACCCTTAAGTGCTATCTCTATTCCCAATGAAACAACAAGAAAGGAAAAACATACAGCTCTCAATCCATCCAATGGCACAGAGAAATACTTGCTTTCCAGAACAGATTTGGCTCCTGTTTGAACCCATGTAGACTCTGGCTGGATGTCTTCATAATCAAAGTTTCAATTGGTTTGTTTCAGCTTCCCTCTTGTCCTCAGACAAGACTGCTCTGCTTTAAATACTATTACTCTTTTTTAACTATCCTACTGTGAGAAAAATACCTTACTTTTGATCTAAAGTGTTAGTCAGATCAGAACTCAACTCAAAAGATTCCTGAAAATGTCCGAATACCTTAGCTCCACCCAGCAATGTAAGAAGTCTTACAACACCAGGTTAAAGTCCAACAGGTTTGTTTCGAATCACTAGCTTTCGGAGTACTGCTCCTTAAGGAGGAGCAGTGCTTCGAAAGCTAGTGATTCAAAACAAACCTGTTGGACTTTAACCTGAGTTGTAGGACTTCTTACTGTGCTCACCCCAGTCCAACGCCGGCATCTCCACATCATGGCCACCCAGCAATGGCATCATCTCCCCACTGAAAACAAATTAAGTCCCCAGGCTGAAAACAATTGACTCCCGAGGTACTTCCACCTCCCCCCCCCCCCCCCCCCCCCAGCAAACCCCCCCCCCCCCCCAGTCAAACATCATTGCATTGGCCCTGGCTGAAAACACATTACTCTGGTCAATTTCACCTCTGCCTCCTGAAAGTCTTGCAAAACAATACTCTTTCTAAAATCATGACCACTGCAGTCAATCACACTCTATCCTCAGGCTTTTAACTCTTAAATTGCCAAATTTTTATAATCCAATGTATCTAAAATCCTGAATTCGTCACACCTATCTCAACTTTCGAAAGAGCGCGAGAGGGAGAGCCAGCAGGGACTTTCAAAAGAGCACGAGAGGTGAGCCAACGGGGACTTTAAAAAGGGCACGAGAGGGAGAGCCAGCCGAGACTTTCAAAAGAGCGCGAGAGGGAGAGCCAGCCGGGACTTTCAAAAGAGCGCGAGACGGAGAGCCAGCCGGGACTTTCAAAAGAGCGCGAGACGGAGAGCCAGCCGAGACTTTCAAAAGAGCGCAAGACGGAGAGCCAGCCGAGACTTTCAAAAGAGCACGAGAGGGAGAGCCAGCCGGGACTTTAAAAAGGGATGGAGAGCCAGCCGGGACTTTCAAAAGAGCGCGATAGGGAGAGCCAGCCGGGACTTTCAAAAGAGCACAGGAGGTGAGCCAGCCGGGACTTTAAAAAGGGAGGGAGAGCCAGCTGGGACTTTCAAACGAGCGCGAGAGGGAGAGCCAGCCGGTACCGATATTGTTTTCCTTTTAATATAAGGCGGGAACCGGAAGTACGACCCGGGGACTTCTGGGAAGGTTTTTTTTTTCCCCCTCGCCAATAAATTCTGGTGGAGAGGAAACCCGAGACACTACACGTATAGTGTCTCCCACCCGCCCTCCTCCTCTAACCTAATAATAAGACCCATTGGTGTGAGCAGGTAAGTGCTATATTATATTATTATTTTTTATTTATTTTATATTTGTTAACCAGAACTTGGTTGGAACTTAGAGGGATGGCAGGGAAGGCAGTGCAATGTTCCTCCTGCAGGATGTTTGAGGTGAGGGACGCCGTTAGTGTCCCTGCTGATTTTACCTGCAGGAAGTGCAGCCATCTCCAGCTCCTCCAAGACCGAGTTAGGGAACTGGAGCTGGGGTTGGATGAACTTCGGATCATTCGGGAGGCAGAGGGGGTCATAGCAAGGAGCTTCAGGGAAGTAGTTACACCAAAGACTGGAGATAGATGGGTAACTGTAAGAGGGACTGGGAAGAAGCAGTCAGTGCAGGGACCCCCTGCGGTCGTTCCCCTGAGTAACAAGTATACCGTTTTGGATGCTTGTGGGGGGGATGACTTACCAGGGGTAAGCCATGGGGTACGGGCCTCTGGCACGGAGTCTGTCCCTGTTGCTCAGAAGGGAAGGGGGAGAGGAGCAGAGCATTAGTAATTGGGCACTCAATGGTCAGGGGCACAGATAGGAGATTTTGTGGGAGCGAGAGAGACTCACGTTTGGTATGTTGCCTCCCAGGTGCAAGGGTACGTGATGTCTTGGATCGTGTTTTCCGGGTCCCTAAGGGGGAGGGGGAGCAGCCCCAAGTCGTAGTTCACATTGGCACTAACGACATAGGTAGGAAAGGGGACAAGGATGTCAGGCAGGCCTTTAGGGAGCTAGGATGGAAGTTCAGAGCGAGAACAAACAGAGTTGTTATCTCTGGGTTGTTGCCCGTGCCACGTGATAGTGAGACGAGGAATAGGGAGAGAGAGCAATTAAACACGTGGCTACAGGAATGGTGCAGGCAGGAGGGATTCAGATTTCTGGATAACTGGGGCTCTTTCTGGGGAAGGTGGGACCTCTATAGACAGGATGGTCTACATCTGAACCTGAGGGGCACCAATATCCTGGGGGGGAGATTTGTTAGTGCTCTTTGGGGGGGGGTTTAAACTAATTCAGCAGGGGCATGGGAACCTGGATTGTAGTTTTGGGGTACGGGAGATTGAGAGTATAGAGGTCAGGAGCACAGATTTGACTTCGCAGGAGGGTGCCAGTGTTCAGGTAGGTGGTTTGAAGTGTGTCTACTTCAATGCCAGGAGTATACAAAATAAGGTAGGGGAACTGGCAGCATGGGTTGGTACCTGGGACTTCGATGTTGTGGCCATTTCAGAGACATGGATAGAGCAGGGACAGGAATGGTTGTTGCAGGTTCCGGGGTTTAGGTGTTTTAGTAAGCTCAGAAAAGGGGGCAAAAGAGGGGGAGGTGTGGCGCTGCTAGTCAAGGACAGTATTACGGTGGCGGAAAGGATGCTAGATGGGGACTCTTCTTCCGAGGTAGTATGGGCTGAGGTTAGAAACAGGAAAGGAGAGGTCACCCTGTTGGGAGTTTTCTATAGGCCACCTAATAGTTCTAGGGATGTAGAGGAAAGGATGGCGAAGATGATTCTGGAAAAGAGCGAAAGTAACAGGGTAGTTGTTATGGGAGACTTTAACTTTCCAAATATTGACTGGAAAAGATATAGTTCGAGTACATTAGATGGGTCGTTCTTTGTACAATGTGTGCAGGAGAGTTTCCTGACACAATATGTTGACAGGCCAACAAGAGGCGAGGCCACATTGGATTTGGTTTTGGGTAATGAACCAGGCCAGGTGTAGATCTGGAGGTAGGTGAGCACTTTGGAGACAGTGACCACAATTCGGTGACCTTTACGTTAGTGATGGAAAGGGATAAGTATACCCCGCAGGTCAAGAGTTATAGCTGGGGGAAGGGCAATTATGATGCCATTAGACATGACTTAGGATGTGTAGGTTGGAGAAGTAGGCTGCAAGGGTTGGGCACACTGGATATGTGGAACTTGTTCAAGGAACAGCTATTGCGTATTCTTGATAAGTACGGACCAGTCAAGCAGGGAGGAAGGGGTCGAGCGAGGGAACCGTGGTTTACCAAAGAAGTGGAATCTCTTGTTAAGAGGAAGAAGGAGGCCTATGTGAAGATGAGGCGTGAAGTTTCAGTTGGGGCGCTTGATAGTTACAAGGAAGCGAGGAAGGATCTAAAGAGAGAGCTAAGACGAGCAAGGAGGGGACATGAGAAGTCTTTGGCAGGTAGGATCAAGGAAAACCCAAAAGCTTTCTATAGGTATGTCAGGAATAAAAGAATGACTAGGGTAAGAGTAGGGCCAGTCAAGGACAGTGGTGGGAAGTTGTGTGTGGAGGCTGAGGAGATAAGCGTGATACTAAATGAATACTTTTCGTCAGTATTCACTCAGAAAAAAGATAATGTTGTGGAGGAGAATGCTGTGACCCAGGCTATTAGAATAGATGGCATTGAGGTGCGTAGTGAAGAAGTGTTGGCAATTCTGGACAAGGTGAAAATAGATAAGTCTCCGGGGCCTGATGGGATTTATCCTAGGATTCTCTGGGAAGCCAGGGAAGAGATTGCTGAGCCTTTGGCTTTGATTTTTATGTCATCATTGGCTACAGGAATAGTGCCAGAGGACTGGAGGATAGCAAATGTGGTCCCTTTGTTCAAGAAGGGGAGTAGAGATAACCCCGGTAACTATAGGCCAGTGAGCCTCACGTCTGTTGTGGGTAAAGTCTTGGAGAGGATTATAAGAGATACAATTTATAATCATCTAGATAGGAATAATATGATTAGGGATAGTCAGCATGGTTTTGTGAAGGGTAGGTCATGCCTCACAAACCTTATCGAGTTCTTTGAGAAGGTGACTGAACAGGTAGACGAGGGTAGAGCAGTTGATGTGGTGTATATGGATTTCAGTAAAGCGTTTGATAAGGTTCCCCACGGTCGGCTATTGCAGAAAATACGGAGGCTGGGGATTGAGGGTGATTTAGAGATGTGGATCAGAAATTGGCTAGTTGAAAGAAGACAGAGGGTGGTGGTTGATGGCAAATGTTCAGAATGGAGTTCAGTTACGAGTGGCGTACCACAAGGATCTGTTCTGGGGCCGTTGCTGTTTGTCATTTTTATAAATGACCTAGAGGAGGGTGCAGAAGTTTAGGTGAGTAAATTTGCAGACGACACTAAAGTCGGTGGAGTTGTAGACAGTGCGGAAGGATGTTGCAGGTTACAGAGGGACATAGATAAGCTGCAGAGCTAGGCTGAGAGGTGGCAAATGGAGTTTAATGTGGAGAAGTGTGAGGTGATTCACTTTGGAAAGAATAACAGGAATGCGGAATATTGGCTAATGGTAAAATTCTTGGTAGTGTGGATGAGCAGAGGGATCTCGGTGTCCATGTACATAGATCCCTGAAAGTTGCCACCCAGGTTGATAGGGTTGTGAAGAAGGCCTATGGTGTGTTGGCCTTTATTGGTAGAGGGATTGAGTTCCGGAGCCATGAGGTCATGTTGCAGCTGTACAAAACTCTGGTACGGCCGCATTTGGAGTATTGCGTACAGTTCTGGTCGCCTCATTATAGGAAGGACGTGGAAGCTTTGGAACGGGTGCAGAGGAGATTTACCAGGATGTTGCCTGGTATGGAGGGAAAATCTTATGAGGAAAGGCTGATGGACTTGAGGTTGTTTTCGTTAGAGAGAAGAAGGTTAAGAGGTGACTTAATAGAGGCATACAAAATGATCAGAGAGTTAGATAGGGTGGACAGTGAGAGCCTTCTCCCGCGGATGGAGGTGGCTAACACGAGGGGACATAGCCTTAAATTGAGGGGTAATAGATATAGGACAGAGGTCAGAGGTGGGTTTTTTACGCAAAGAGTGGTGAGGCCGTGGAATGCCCTACCTGCAACAGTAGTGAACTTGCCAACATTGAGGGCATTTAAAAGTTTATTGGATAAGCATATGGTTGATAATGGCATAGTGTAGGTTAGATGGCCTTTAGTTTTTGACTTCCCATGTCGGTGCAACATCGTGGGCCGAAGGGCCTGTACTGCGCTGTATCGTTCTATGTTCTATGTTCTAAACAAGGCCCTCCTGGTGATTACAAGTGTAGCCTATCTAGAATTCCAAGCTTGGATTCCCATTGTATGAGCAAAAATCCACATGAGCCCAAAGCTCTCTCTGAAGAAGTGAAAAATTGAAAGAAGAAGTAGAGCAGAATGAGTCCATTTGGCCCCTCCTGTCTCCTCCACCATTCAATGAGCATTTTCCTGCCTCTCCCCATAATCCTTCACTCCCTTGTCAAACAAATATCCTTCTAACTCAGCCTTGAAAATGTTCCTCTCATCAGCTCTCTTGTTAATGTCCCTCAGAACATTGTCGGCGAAATTTTCCATTCCTGAGACTATTTGTTGATTCTAGGGCAGGATTTGCGGACTTTTATGAAAGCTAAACTGGCGCCGTACCTGGACCGATTCAGTGATTTTTGAGGAGCTAGCACTGGTGTCACGTGGAACACAAGCGATTCCAATGAGAAATGGTGCTGGATTCGCGATTGACACTCGTTCGCTCAGGACTTCTTCGGGAGGGCTCTGTGCGCTCGATCCACTTCTGAGCAGGGCTCGAATACCGGGGGTGGTGAATACTCAGTACTCGGCAATCTCAGTGTCAGATCATGTCCCACATTGGGTGGATCTACGGGTTAGTTTGGAGAGAGGACAACGGCTGCTGTGAAGGCTGGATGTGGGGTTGTTAGCGGACTAAGCGATCTGTGGGCGCGTGAACAAGTCCATCCAGAACTACCTGGAAACAAATGATCCGGGGGAGTTCTCTGCAGCGATGGTTTGAGAAGCTTTGAAGGCAGTGGTCAGAGGGGAATTAATCTCGATACGTGCCCACAGAGAAAAGGCGGAACGGGCTGAGAGGGAAATGTTAGTTGAGGAGATAGTCCAGGTGGACAGGAGATACTCGGAGGCCCTGGACGCGGGGCTACTGAGGGAGCGGCAGAGGTTACAGGCGGAGTTTGGGCTGTTGACTACAGGGAAAGCAGTGGAACAGTTGAGGAAGGCAAGGGGGGCAATTTATGAGTATGGGGAAAAGGCTGGCAGAATGTTAGCTCACCAGTTCAGAAAAAGGGAGGCGGCCAGCGCGATAGAGAGAGTAAAGAGTAGAGGTGGGAATACTGTCCTGGACCCAGTGGGGGTGAATGAGGTGTTTAAAGACTTTTATAGTAAATTATATGAGTCGGAACCCCTGGCGGGGGTGGAGGGGATGAGGCAGTTTTTGAATCAGTTGAGGTTCCCGAGGGTTGTTGAGGATCTTGTGGAAGGACTGGGAGCCCCAATTGAGATTGAGGAAATAATCGAGGGTCTGGAGGGCATGCGGTCGGGCAAAGCCCCGGGGCCGGACGGCTGCCCGGTGGAATTCTATAAGAAGTTTTCAGAGATATTGAGCCCACTGCTGGTGAGAATATTTAATGAAAATGAAATGAAATGAAAATCGCTTATTGTCACAAGTAGGCTTCATTGAAAAGCCCCTAGTCGCCACATTCTGCCGCCTGTTCAGGGAGGTTGATATGGGAATTGAACCCGCGTTGCTGGCCTGCATAGATCATTTGGTGACAGTGAGAAACCAAGATGTTTGTAAGGAAGATTTTGGAGTTGTCAATGTGGCCGATGCAGTATTTCTGGGTATCCCGTCACCTTGAGAGGCTATAAAAAACGCAAAATCTGCCCTGAAAATGGAAGGTGGCGGGATCTGTTGTTTCTCACCATACATTGAACAAGTATAACACACCTGCCTTGCTATGACTGAGCAAGATTTCATGGATATCAGTACATTTGAAATTCTGCTCCGTGTTTCTGATGTCAGGACTGTGAGTCTGCAGCTCCCTGACCTTGGTCCAGGTGGCATCAATAGCCAGGACTCACCAGCTGACCTGAAGAACCAATCAAAGGAAAACAGCTGGAGTGATTCACAGCAGGGAACCACCCAGTTTTAAAATGGTGCACCTCTGTGAGAGATGGCTGATCATACTGGGTATTTGACCTTTGCTACAAAATATCTCTCCTAGGCACTGAATTTGAACATTTTATTTTCTTTCCCAAAAATAAATCTGGAATCAAATGCCAAAAATGAAATATTTGAGCCTCTGTGAAGGTACGAATGCACCAGTGCGCCAAGCTCTGTGAGATCCCAGACAGAAACCCACTCGGCAGGTGGAATGACCCCATGGTGTAAAGATTCAGGGCGACTGTTACCTTGACGGCTACCGAGAGTGGGTGCCTGGCAGATATGTCACACTGTCCCCCTGCTCAGCCGGAGTCTTCGACGACATGCAAGGTCCTCTAACGACAGGCGTGGCAGTACACACGAGACCTCAAGAGGTGCCTCCTTTGCACCTCCTCCTCCTCCGCCTGTTCGGCAACTGGCTGTCCATCCTTAGTGGCTGCCTCCTCTTCCTCTGGGGCAGGCTCCGCTGCTGCATCTTCCTCCTCCTCCAGCAACTCCAGCTTGTACAGCTGCAGTGCAGCCCCCAGGGCAACTAGGAGGAAGGCAATCATTGCTGATTGTATTCCAATATCCATTGTGTGCAGGGGTGAAAGGCAGACATGTTGTCATGATGTGCACCCCCGTGCCTAACCAGGTCCGATGGGTTACATCAATGTTCTTCAAAGTCGGGGGCGCAACCCGCGGGTGGGTGTCGGGAGGGTTGCAGAGTCGTTGTCCGCGGCTCTCCCAATCGCGCAAATCCCCGCACAGCAGCCGGCTTTTCATAACGTCGGCTGCAGGCGGCTGCAAAGATGCTAAAAAAAAATTTGCCCGCATTGTGCAAGCGCGCACGATGATCGGTGCACATGCGCATTTGCGGCCGCTATTTTTTTAAAGGTTGCAGCTTTTTGTTTTACAAGTTCTGTAGTGGTTTTTATTAATTAAATTTTTTTTTCATTTATTTTATTTTTTTTTACAAGTTCGGGAGGGTTTTATTAATTTTTTTCATTTATTTTACTCATTTTATTTATTTATTTTTTACAATTTCGGGGGGGGGGGGGGGGGGGGGGGGGGCGTTTTATTTGATAAAAGTTTACAGGAAAAAAATTCAGAACTTTGGATAGATGGAGACTCCATACTTTCCGACACAGGAAGGCTTCACCTTCATCCAACAGGGTCCATTGGAGGAGCGTGTACGAGGGCCAAAGGGACCCAAAATCATTTCCTCCATTTTTGTCAGCAGCAAACAAGGTAAGAGAAAATGTTGGGTGGCGCAGGTCGGCCGGCGTGGGTCGTGAAGGTCGGCCGGCGTGGGTCGCGAAGGTTGACCGGGTTGGGTCTCGAAGGTTGGCCGGTTGGTAAAAATGGGTCCCCATAAAAAAAAGTTTGAAGAACATTGGGCTACATGAGGCCCCCGCATGGCCCCCTCCTCTCCACATCCCGTGCCCCATCGTCACCGGGCACCGTGGGGGCCTCTGGCACTGGCGCCCGTCCTTGCTGCCAGTGGTACTGTTGCCCATGCTAATGGTATGCTCCGCTGGTTGTATTCCAATATCCATTGTGTGCAGGGGGTGAAAGGCAAACATGTTATCATGATGTGCACCCCCGTGCCCAACCAGGTCTGATGGGCTACATCAGTGTTCTTCAAAGTCTGGGGCGCGACCCGCGGGAGGTACGCCCCCTGTAGGGGCTACTGTGGACATTATCCTTGGTTGGGACGCGTGATGACCTGCTGGTGGGTGGTGGTCGGTTGGGGGGGGGGGCATGGTATGGCAGAGGGTGGGGTGCAGGGTGGGGTCTGGGATGCGGGGATGGGTTTTCCCATTCAGTTGGTGTCACTCTGCAGAACCAGGAGTCAAGGTGGGTGGTTGGTGAGGTGTTCAGCAAGATTGCTTCTTAGCAGGCCACCACAATGCCAGTCCGTGCCTGTGCATCGCTGCAGTTCCATGGAGGTCACCCGTCCACTTGGCCCTTCCCCCTGTCACCACCCCCCCCCCCCCCCCCCCCCCCCCCTCCCAATGTCAGGACCGGCAGCCCGCTGCCTCTGCGTGTTCCGCCTCCTCTGTCTCCCTCATCAGCCACAGCGCCTGTTTCTCGATTTTTAAAAGCGCAAATGAACCTCGCTATCAAAACTTTGCTCCAGTAGAGGTGGAGAATCGCGGAGACCCCAGAGAATACCGGGTCAGGCCCACTAATACTATGCCAACGTGGGCAGCACGGTGGCACAGTGGTTAGCACCACTGCCTCATGGTGCTGAGATCCCAGGTTCAGTCCCAGCGCTGGGTCACTGTCTGTGTGGAGTTTGCACATTGTCCCCATATTTGCATGGGTTTCATCCCCACAACCCAAAGATGTGCAGGCTAGGTGATTGTCTACACTAAATTGCCCCTTCGAGAAAAAAGGAATTGGGTACTCTAAATTTTTTTTTCCAGTACTATGCCACCGGCATTTACTGTATGTGCGGCATGGAACACATTGACGCTGCTGTCAACGCATTGGAGAATTGCGGTTTGGTGTGAAACCGGCATCCGCCACGATTTTGGCATCAAAATCAATTCTCTGCCCAATCGCGTTTCCCAATTCCAGCGTCAGCCAACGGAGAATCCCACCCTGGATGTTTCAATAAGATAACCTCTGAAGTCTTCTAAACTCCAATTAATATAGATCCAACATGATTAACGTTTCCTCTAAAGATAATGTCCTCAACCAGAATCAGCCCAGTGACATTTCTCGGAACTGCTTCCAATGTAAGTAAATCCATCAACTAAGATGACCAAAACTGTATATAGTATTCTAGGTGTGGCCTCGCCAATCACTTCATAGAACATAGAACATAGAACAGTACAGCACAGAACAGGCCCTTCGGCCCTCAATGTTGTGCCGAGCCATGATCACCCTACTCAAACCCACGTATCCACCCTATACCCGTAACCCAACAACCCCCCCCTTAACCTTACTTTTATTAGGACACTACGGGCAATTTCGCATGGCCAATCCACCTAACCCGCACATCTTTGGACTGTGGGAGGAAACCGGAGCACCCGGAGGAAACCCACGCACACAGGGGGAGGACGTGCAGACTCCACACAGACAGTGACCCAGCCGGGAATCGAACCTGGGACCCTGGAGCTGTGAAGCATTTATGCTAACCACCATGCTACCCTGCTGCCCCCAAACTTCCCTACTTTTATACTCCATTTGCGATTCATACACAAGGGCACCAAGATTACTCTGTAATGCAGAATTCTGCAGGCTCTCTACATTTAAATAATATTCTACTTTTCTAATCTTCCTGCCAAATTGGACAACTTCATATTGTGGCCAAACGGGCACCGAAAATGGCGTCCTTCAGAGGATGCTGGGAAAATGGGCCAAGTTTAAGGACAAGCAGATGCAGCTCAAATAAACACTGATGAATAAACTGCAGCCCAGACTCTACAAAACACAGGGAAAAGGCCATCTCCAGGCCATCCCAGGAACAATAGAGCTATCCTGTAAATCACAGTTTTTTACCAGACAGAGTGACATCTAAACTCCTCATTTAGAAAGGCCTACCTGCCTCTAACACTTGCAGGCATGACCACTGAGTGTCCACCCCAAAATCGATGTGGTACCCCATGATTGGACTTGATCAATCAGGGTGATCGAGCCCTGATCAATTTATTGACAATGACACAGAGACCGCCCAAAAAGGGCACAAAATCCAAGCAGGTTAAAAGGTGCTGCACCACCTTAGAATCTCAGCAGCAAAAGAACAATGGTGACCTTCACCGGCCAACATGAGGAAGACCATCACCTGACCAACTGAAGGAAGACCAGAGCTAGGAACAGACCAGACCGAGGACTGGGCACTGAGGACTACAGGAATCTGCACACAGATAAAGGCCAATATCCATCTGGTACTTTCTAGTCACTCTGAAGTTAAGTCAAGGTCTCGTATGAACTTGTAGTACTCTGTGCTATAACTTATGTTGATGGTGTGCTTGTTTAACTATAGCATTGTATGAATGCGAATAGATACTGTTTAATTTAAACAAGTAGACTTGCAATCATTTGACCACTGTATATGGGTTAAGACACACTGGTAGTAACAATATTTTCTCACATTATCCCCCATTTGTCAATTTTGTCCCACTCGCTTAGCGTATCTATATTCCTTTGCAGACTCTTTGTATCCTCACAAATTGCTTTCCTATCAATCTTTGTATCATTGACAAATCTGGCCAAAATACGCTCAGTCACCTCATCTATTCATTAATATCGATTGGAAATATTGGCGCCCCAGCACTGATCCCTGTGGCAGTTCAATAGTTACAGCTTGCCAACCTGAAAATGACCCATTTATCCTGATTCCCTGCTTCCTGTTAGTTAGCCAGTCCTCTATCTATGATAATATATTCTTCTTTAGCGGTCATTCACGAACGAGTACGATTGTGCACTAAAAAAGTCCATGTCTCTGGTTGTGGGTTCTTGCGTGTCTGATAAATCCGATCCTGGAGCCGCATCTTCGACCGCACACTTGCAGGTGTTTCTGGGAGGTGGGATCATTCTATGGAATTTAGATTGCTGTTATTCCATTCTCAGGCTCTTTTCCCAGGCCTCCTCTTGCCTTTGGGAGTCCTCGAAAAATTCTGTCCCTTCAATAGGACGTTCCTCCAAGTTGCTCTCTTCTGAGCAATGGTCTCCCAGGCATTGACATCTATGCTGAATTTCTTGAGGTAAACTTTCAGGATGTTTTCCTTTGTCCTACTTTAGTCCGAAAGCCTTCCTTGAGCTGGGCAAAGAAAATTTGCTTTAGCAGTCAGGACTCTGACATCCTAAGCACATGGCCGGACCCAGCAAAGTTAATTTCGGATGACCATGGCCTCAAAGCTGGTGCTCTTGCCTACTTCAGGGACACTGATGTTAGTACATCTGTCCTCCCAGCTGATAGGGAGAATCCGTCTCAGATAATGTTGATGGTACCTCTCCAGGGCCTTGAGGAGGCATCTGTACGTAGTCCAAGTTTCTGAGCCATATAGGAGAGTTGGGAGGACGACCACCTGGTACCCAAGGATCTTGGTGTCAGCATAGATGTCATGGTCATCAAAGACGCTTGTCCTTATGCATCCGAAAAAGGCGCTTGCTGATCGGGGATGATTTTGGATTTATGCATCAATGTCAGCCTGAGATGAGAGGTAGTTCCCCAGGTCGGGGAAATATTCCACATTTGGTAGGGTTTCTTCATTTATTTTGATGGATGGAGAGATCGGTTTTGCCTGGGGCGGGTTAATGGACTTGAGTTTTCTTGAGCTTGAGACCAAACCTTTGGTATGCTTCTGCGAAGCATGGCTTGGAGATTCCCTTCTGAGAGTGTGGAGACGGCAATGTGATCTGCATACTGAAATTCCACGAGCGATGTCAGTATAGTTTTCTTCTTGGATTTCAACCGGTTGAGGTTGAAATGTTTTCAGTCCATCCTGTAGACAATGTCCACTCCCCTGGGAAATTGCTCTTGACAAGGTGAAGGATGGTGGCGATGAAGATGAAGAAAAGGATGGGGACGATGACACATCCCTCCTTGACTCCAGTCTTGACCTCAATGGTTCCTGTCTTATTTCCATTTGTGAAGACTGTTGCTGGCATTTTGTTGTGGAGGAGTCAGAGGATGTTGATGAATTTCTCTGGACAGCTGGCCTTTGACAGGTCTTCCATAGCACTTCCTGATTGACTGAGCCAAATACTTTTGTCAGATCAATGAAGGCCATGCAGAGTGGTTGATGTTACTCATGGCATTTCTGTTGAAGTTACCGAGCAGTGAAAATCATGTCCGGTGTTCCATAGTTTGGTCGGAAGCCACATTGGCTTTCTGGAAAAATTTCTTCAGATACTGGGAGAAGGCGGCTGGCAAGAATTCAAGCGATGATCTTCCCGGCGATGAAGAGTAGGGAAGATTCCTCAGTAGTTCCCACAGTTCGCTTTGTCTCCTTTCTTGAAAATGATGGTGATAACGGTATCCCTGAAGTCAGCAACGATTTCATCTCTGTCCCAGATTTTCAGCAACAGCTGAAGTTTGAAAATCTCTGCTAGGATCCTGTTCACTCCTGTGGCCTTTTTCTGACCACATTCTTCATGTGTTTAATGGCAGTTTAGACTTGGTTCATGCTTGGTGGGAGTCCAAGATCATCTTTGAGGTGAAGTTGGAGGATTTCCTTAAACATGCCCTCATCTATGGTTGTATCTCGGTGTTTCTTGGTCTTGTAGCTGATGGTTTCTTCATAACTTGAGATGACAGCTGTCTTCAGCTCCTTCTAGTTCACCTCCACCCCATTAGAATGGACACTTTTAGAGGTATTGGAGAATACATTGTTGGAAATTCACTCGCATGATTGGTTCTTGAAACCGCTCATTTAAAAAAAAAACTGTTTACTCATCTCCCGCTACTTCTGGTGGAGTTTGGTGGACATACAGGAGTGCCGTTGGTCTGGTGGTCTCTCCAGCAGTCATCTGTTGACAGGTCATCACTTTGGCGATGACGGCATCCTTTTGGTCTCGATTTCAGACATTGACAAAGTCGATTATGTGTCAATGCTTTAGTAATGGGTCTCTCCAGGAAGTCCTGAACTTGTTTTTTTGGAAGAGCATTGTGTTAGTGATGACAAGCTGGTGTTCTGCGCATTTGGTGAGCAGGAGAACTCTTTTGGAGTTGCAATTCCCAGCTCCTTCCTTTCCCATGGTTCCTTTGCAGAGTTGGGAGTCCTTTCCAACTCAGGCATTGAAGACCCCAAGGAGCATGATCTTTTCTTCCTTAGGAATGTTGGAAGGTATAGTGTCCAGGGTGGAGTAGAAGCCTTCTTTTGACTCTTCATTGGCATCAAGGATTGAGGCATAAGCACTCACGACCATTGCCTGCTGGTTCTTGGCAAGTTGGAGATGAAGGATCTTGGGGTGCTCATTGATTCCTACAGGAAACACAGAGGATCATTTTACGAGTTTGTTCTCGATGGTGAATCCAATTCCATGCATCCTGGGCTGATCTTTGGGTTTTCCTCTCCCAAAGCAGGTGTAACCACTGCCATCTTCCCTCAGCTGCCATTTGCCTGCTCTTCGAGTCTCTTGCAGGGCAGCAGCATCAATGTTGAAGTGCCTGAGTTCACGGGCAACAAGGGCAGCTCTCTGTTCCGGTCAATTGTTTTGCTTATTATCCATGAGGGTTTGTATATTCATGGTTCCGAAATTCAGTTTAACATTGTTTTTCTGACCACAGGTAGGTGAGCTGCTGGATGCAGATTTCCTGCCAGGGTGGGGATGCAAGCGACTATTTTTAGGGCACCTTTTCTCGCCCTTTCCCCATGCGGAGTGAGCAGAGTGGATCCTGAAGAGGGCTGAAAGCTGCCGAAATGTTCTCCTGTTCCTACTCCAAGAGTGACATCAAACTCCACCCACCGCTTATGTGCTGGTCCAAAGCTAGGGACTTCCAGATCTCACAACCCTGTCCCTGGGACCTCTCGCCCATCGCCGCAGATCTTATCTGTGTGCGGAGTGTACCTATTTCCCCTAGGTAGACGCCTGGTGTGGGACATCTTTTAACATGGGTATGTTATTGCACATCAGCAGTCACACAGTTCTTGACAGAGGGTAAGTTCTCAGGTCCAGTGACAAGGGAACCTCGATGACTGGGGCTCACCCTACTGCTGCAGCCTTCATCAACCATCGCTGCCTTTGATACCGTACGAGTATCATCTGCCTGATCCACCATTGAGGACTTGTTTTGGATTGTGCTTTGTCTGGTTTCTCTCCTCTGACCTTACCATCATGGGTGACAATGCCAGGAGCTTAAGACTCCCGACTGCATTGCTCTTGGGATCAACAGAACATTCAGGCCTCTCCTCCATGGAAAAGTGGCAATCCACGGAAGAGTGAAGGAGTATTGTATTATAGTCAAACAAATATTTTAAAAGATTTCATTTATCATGATTATTGCACCTCAATTTACCAGAGGCTGTTGAACTTGGAATTTTACATTGATTTGATGGTATACAAAAATAATTCAAAGACAGAAACATTGTAAAATGATCGTAATATTTGATTTACCTATGTGAAGTTAATTTGCCTGTAGTTTTTTTATGAAGTTGAACAATTTGTTTTCAGATTTCATGTTTTTTTGCTTACATTTACAATGGTGGTTTACAGCATGCTTACTCTGGGCCAATTTTATTTATAAAAGCTAGAATCAAAACTTAAGCTCTTCATTACCAAAGTGTAAAAAAGGCATTGCATTTTACTCCTGTTAATGCAAAGTTACATTTTGGGTGGGGAAAGAAATCTGTACTGCTCAGTAATTTGAATTGAGCAGTTCAAATAGTCAACAAGAGGCATTTGTTTAATTGCTGCAAGATTTGATCTTGGTTCTCTCAGGGTATATGCCCAGTGCTCATGAGTATCAATCACTAATTTTAAACCCCTGGGAAACATATATGATGTTTTATGTGTTGTTCTGAAGCATTTACTTGTAAACTAGTACCAGATACAAAGGAGCTTCCTGGATCTCTTGGTGCCTAAAGACAGCATTGGTAAGACTTCCAGGTGTAAGAAATATATCCCTACCAAATGTGCAGATCAAAAAGCCTGGTCTCCAGTTGGCTACAAAGTGTGTCTTGTTGAGTGCTCAGGCACATTCAATTCAACCAAACCCATTGTCTCCACAGATCATGAACAATCTGCTTTACTGTGGACTGTAATCTACTCGATGAAGTGAAAGGCATACAAGCAGTAAGAAAGTAAAAAGTCAAACACTGTGATGTTTATTTGCTGAGAGACCAGTCATAGAACATAGAACATAGAACAGTACAGCACAGAACAGGCCCTTCGGCCCTCGATGTTGTGCCGAGCATTGTCCGAAACCAAGATCAAGCTACCCCACTCCCTGTCATTCTGGTGTGCTCCATGTGCCTATCCAATAACTGCTTGAAAGTTCCTAAAGTGTCCGACTCCACTATCACAGCAGGCAGTCCATTCCACACCCTAACCACTCTCTGAGTAAAGAACCTACCTCGGACATTCCTCCTATATCTCCCACCATGAACCTTATAGTTATGCCCCTTTGTAACAGCTACATCCACCCGAGGAAATAGTCCACTCTATCTATCCCCCTCATCATCTTATAAACCTCTATTAAGTCGCCTCTCATCCACCTCCGCTCCAAAGAGAAAAGCTCGAGCTCCCACAACCTTTCCTCATAAGACCTATCCTGCAAACCAGGCAGCATCCTGGTAAATCTACTTTGCACCCTTTCCAATGCTTCCAAACCTTCCTATAATGAGGTGACCAGAACTACGTACAGTACTCCAAATGTAGTCTCACCAGGGTCATGTGCAGTTGCAGCATAACCCCGCAGCTCTTAAACTCAAGCCCCCTGTTAATAAACGCTAGCACACTATAGGCCTTCTTCACCGCTCTATCCACTTGAGTGGCAACCTTCAGAGATCTGTGGACATGAACCCCAAGATCTCTCTGTTCCTCCACATTCCTCAGAACCCTGTCGTTGACCCTGTAATCCGCATTCAAATTTTTTCTACCAAACTGAATCACCTCGCACTTATCAGGGTTAAACTCCATCTGCCATTTTTCGGCCCAGCTCTGCATCCTATCAATGTCTCTTTGCAGCCTACAACAGACCTCCACCTCATCCACTACTCCACCCTTCAACCCCCTCCTTCAAGTCATTGATAAAAATCACAAATAGCAGAGGACCCAGCACTGATCCCTGTCGTACACCGCTGGTAACTGGTCTCCAGTCTGAAAATTTTCCATCCACCACCACCCTCTGTCTTCTATGTGATAGCCAGTTAGTTATCCAATTGGCCAAATTTCCTTCTATCCCACACCTCCTTACTTTCTTCATGAGCAGACCATGGGGAACCTTATCAAACGCCTTACTAAAATCCATGTATACGACATCAACTGCTCAACCTTCATCTACACACTTAGTTACCTCCTCAAAGAATTCAATCAAATTTGTGAGGCAAGACTTACCCTTCACAAATCCGTGTTGACTATCCCGGATGAAGCTGCATCTTTCCAAATGGTCATAAACCCTATCCTTCAGGACCTTTTCTATTAACTTACCAACCACCAAAGTAAGACTAACCGGCCTATAATTACCACGGTCATTCCTATTCCCTTTCTTGAACAGAGGAATAACATTCGCCACTCTCCAGTCCTCTGGCACTATCCCCGTGGACAGTGAGGACCCAAAGATCAATGTCAAAGGCTCTGCAATCGCATCCCTTGCCTCCCAAAGAATCCTTGGATATATCCCATCTGGCCCAGGGAACTGTTCAACCCTAAGGCTTTTCAAAATTGCTAATACATCCTTCCTCTGAACATCTACCTCCTCCAGCCTACCCGCCTGTATCACACTCTCATCCTCAAAAAACATGGCCCCTCTCCTTGGTGAACAGGGAAGAAAAGTATTCATTCAACGCCTCTCCTATTTCTTCTGACTCCATGCACAGATTCCCACTACTGTCCTTGACAGGTCCTAACCTCACTCTGGTCATTCTTTTATTTCTCACATAAGAGTAAAAAGCTTTGGGGTTTTCCTTGATCCGACCCGCCAAGGACTTCTCATGCTCCCTCCTATCTCTCCTGAGCCCTTTTTTTAGCTCATTCCTTGCTACCTTGTAACCCTCAAGCGACCCAACTGAACCTTGTTTTCTCATCCTTACATACGCTTCCTTTTTCCTCTTGACAAGACATTCAACCTCTTTTGTGAACCATGGTTCCCTCACATGGCAGGGGCCTGACAGGGACATGCCTATCAAGGATACGCAGTATTTGTTACTTGAACAAGCTCCACTTTTCATTTGTGCCTTTCCCTGACAGTTTCTGTTCCCATCTTATGCTCCCTAATTCTTGCCTAATCGCATCATAATTACCCCTCCCCCAATTATAAACCTTGCCCTGCCGTATGGCCCTATCCCTCGCCATTGCAATAGTGAAAGACACTGAATTGTGGTCACTATCTCCAAAGTGCTCTCCCACAAACAAATCTAACACTTGGCCCGGTTCATTACCCAGTACCAAATCCAATGTGGCCCCACCTCTTGTCGGCCTATCCACATATTGTGTCAGGAAACCCTCCTGCACACACTGTACAAAAACTGCCCCATCCAAACTGTTCGACCGATAGAGGTTCCAATCAATATTTGGAAAGTTAAAGTCACCCATGACAACTACCCTGAGACCTCCACACCTATCCATAATCTGTTTTGCAATTTCTTCCTCCACATCTCTATTACTATTTGGGGGCCGATAGAAAACTCCTAACGTGACCGCTCCTTTCCTATTTCTAACTTCAGCCCATGTTACCTCAGTAGGCAGACCCCCTTCGAACTGCCTTTCTGCAGCTGTTAAACTATCCTTGATTAATAATGCTACTCCTCCACCTCTTTTACCACCTTCCCTACTCTAACTGAAACATCTATACCCTGAAACTTCCAACAACCATTCCTGTCCCTGTTCTAACCATGTCTCCGTAATGGCCACAAGATCATAGTCACAAGTACCAATCCACGCTCCAAGTTCACCTACCGTATTCCGGATGCTCCTTGCATTGAAGTAGACACACTTCAACCCACCTTTCTGTCTGCCGGTACACTCCTGCGACCTTGATACGCTCCTCAGTACCTCACTACTCTCAACACTGGCTTCTGGAGTACAGCTCGTTTTCCCATGCCCCTGACATGCGACTTTTGAGCACCTAATTTGAAGCCTAAATTTCGGGGGTCGCATGATACGCGATATACAAAAATTGCGGGTGTGAAGTGCTGGCCAAGATAAGTCAAATAGCATCCAGTAGTCAATGAAACTGTTATACAGGTATTTATTTTTGAACATAATGATATATGAAACAGGAAAACATTGGTTATTTAACATTTACTGAAATGTAAAAACATCATTAAAACAAACTAATGCAGGTAAACTAAAATCCTTCGAATTCGCTTTCATTGTCATCGTCATCGTCAAATAAAGCTTTGAATTCTTCTTCATCGAGGCAGTCGTCATACTGATCATCTTCCAGGTCTTCAATATTTTCATCCTCTTCTCCTGCATCTTCGAATAAAGCATCATCTTCACTTTCATCCAAAGCATTTGCTATTCCACATTTTTTAAATGCTTTAACGATCAAATCGCCATCTATCCCAGCCCATGCCTCTTTTACCCACAAACACAATAGAGCCAAATCCGGAGCCTTCATATTCCCTCCCTTCGTAAATGATTTATCTCCTTCCATCATCCAGTCATTCCACTTCTTCCTTAGATTGTCTTTAAATGGCTTATTGATGGATACGTCAAGTGGCTGAACGACGCTAGTCAAGCCAGCTGGAATGATCGCTATATCGGTGTTCGCTTTGCGAACAGCTTTCACAACGGCATCCACTCGATGTGACCTAAACATATCCCAAACAAGTAAACTTTTTTGGCGTAGTAAACCACCTGCTCTTGATTCCCAAACTCTCTTCAGCCAAATTATGCAGCCATTATCGTTCATCCAACCTTTTTCATGGACATGGACAATTATACCACTTGGAAATTTTACCTTGGGCATTGATTTCCGTTTGAAGATGACCATTGGAGGAAGTTTCGTCCCATCTGCCATACACGTTAGTACAACCGTAAAATGTGTCTTTTCATGCCCTGTAGTTTTGATAAAGATACTTTTTTCGCCGACTTTATTAACGGTTGAGTTTGATGGCATATCAAAATTCACGGGTGTCTCATCCATGTTTCCAATGCACGATAAATTATATCTGTTAGCTTTGCGATGTTTGATAACAAATCTATGAAAACTTATCACTTTTTCTTCTAATTCTTTGGGGAGTCTCTGTGCAATTTTTGTTTTTCTTATCACAAAGTCATGTCTTTTCATGAACCGCGTACACCATCCGGGACTTGCAGTAAACTCATGAATGCCCATGTTTCTAGCTTCTCGTAAAGCATAAAGTCTTATTTTAGATCGTGTTATTATGTAACCATTTTCCCGATTTTCGGACACCCACTTTGAGACTTCATCTTCTAACTGCGGCCAATGACATTTCGACC